>NC_066366.1:23602500-24267500 GCF_013377495.2 Cygnus atratus
TGGGATTTTAGGGTATGATGGCATACCAGCTTTATATTGCTTTCAAAATTGACCCAGTGACTAAAATGAATTTGTTTCAACATACCCTCACAAAAAGATGTGACGTTATTTTTAGCTCATAACTCATTTACCTATAGACTCTAAAACAGGTCAAAACAAGTGTATTTTTAACACTACTAGCCAGAAGGCTATAAGCTCAAAAAGACTGTTTTAACTATTTTTATCCTTTAGATGTACCCTGGGAGAAAAAGGACTTCTGCATATGTGCAAGGGTGATTAGCTTGTACTGTTAATAGGGTGGATTTCCTGGTACTTAATTGAAAGCAGGTGGATAATTAAAACCAATGTGTAGCTAATCAAGAGACAGATATCAGGTGATCATGAGGCCTTGCCTGATTCTGATCAGGGTAAAAACCTAACTTTCAAGCCTGTTTGCTTTAGGGGTTAATGTGAAAAAGGTGAGAACTACTGAATCCTGGTGAGCATATAATTAGAGTTACATTTCCCAGGCACTAAAAATGGCTGATACAAGCTTGTGACACTAGTGTTTCTCTCTTTCTGTCTCTCTCTCTATATATGGTTTTGTTTTGTTTTTTTTTTTTTGGGGCGGGGGGGATTATTTAGTTTGTTAATGTTAGAGTTCTGTGGCTTTTTTTCAGATGAGCATTATGAGAAATGTGAACTTCACTCTTGCTTGCACTTATAATTCTACAATGTGTTTTGTTGATATTTTTGCATTCCAAAATGTTTGCATAAATCTGTGGAGATGTAACAGGTTAATTAAATGTGATGCTGATCTTAAAATAACTTTCCAAAGCATGCATGCCAAATTCTTGGTAACCTCTGAAACCTGCTTAGGAAAGTTTGATAAGGGAGAGAGGAGAAAGGATGGTTGTTTACAGTAAGCATTTCAGTAACTACTAGTTTTAAAGACTTCCCAAGTTGCAGTTAAAACTGCACTTTACCTTACTGTGCTTATGTAGAGTGTTATGATATCTAAATCCTAATGGTAAGTAGGAGTTGTTGTATATCAGTTATTCTTCTGTTTTCAAGCCCTCACACCTTTCAAGGAGAAGATACATAATTTTGTCACTAATACAAATACAAAATATCAGAAATATGCAGTAGGAATCACGCTTTTCTGTCACCTCTTCTTGGTTCTTTGAGAGCTTCTCTGCTATTTCTAGGGTAATTTTCTGGTCCCCTGACTTGTATGTAGTGTTGTTAACACAGCTGTATTATAAACATAGCTGTGTTATATATTGTTAACTTCTGATTCTTAAGTACTAAAATGCCAGTTTAACTAAATTGTATTTTCCTTCTCTTATCAGAACAAGATTTTTAAGCAAATGTGTAAGCAATGAAAATGTAGTTTGTTTAAAGTGTTACCAATTGATGTCACTTCTGCTAATATTGTTCAGTTCTTAATGAACACCTTCAGCTTGATAACTTTTTTGCTCTGTTTCAAATTTAGCATAAAGTTGGCTGTGATTAGAAGGTAACTTGTTATGAATCGTGTTTGTGATAGAAAATACTTGTACCTTCTCTGAATTTTACGTACTGTTCTCAAACACATGAGTTAGGGTGTGAGATACTTGTTCATTTTCTTCCTGTGATTTAATGAAAAATATTTTTATTAGATATTATCATCACATTTTATTGGCTTTATATATGACTACACAAAATTCTGTGAAATATCATAAGGAGTTCTAATAAATAATTACAGAATCACCTTTACACTTTACAAAGCTTTTTGAAAGACGTTATTTCTGAAATAGAATTATTTAGGATGGAAAAGACTTTCAAGATCAAGTTCAACAGTTCATTTAATACTACAAGTCTAACATGAAACCATTTTCATAAATGCCATATCCAGGCATCTCTTAAATACCTGCAAGAATGGTGACTCTACCATCTCCCTGGACAGCCTGTTCCAATGTCAAACCACCTTTTATATGAAGAAATTCTTTGAAGTTAGGCAGTAGATAGAAAAATACACAGGTGAAGAGGAAGAAGCTTAGAAAACTACTGGAATCTATACCTATAGCTACTTCTCTTTCAAGGTTGAAAACAAACAAAAAAAAATCAACTGCTGAACTTAAAGGCTATTTATTGCTGCTCAATATTAAACTGATTGTACCACTAAAGAGACCTTTATTTCTTAGGTGTAAACCCTTCTAAAGCTTATATCATCAAATTATCATGACCCAGAGTGAAAAACTGTCAAGACTGCTGGGAGAAACAAAGATGCAGAGGCAAAAGTATTAGATTTCTTTATTAAAATACTTTATTTTAAAACAGAAATTAATATTTGGTTTCTCCAAGGCCTTGCACCTTAATGTCAGGAAAGACAACTTAAATCTTTGATAAATTGAGGTTCAAGATTATAAAATTTCTGTGAGGTTTATTTCTGTGTCTTTCACTAACTTTTCCTGGGATACGTGTATATATACAATATACATGTAGATGTATGTGCAATATCAACATTGCAGTCCTCAACAACCAAGGAAACTCCTTAAATATTGGTAGTTTTTATTTTTCTGTTATGCATGTAGGATAGGATGAGAGTAAGCAAGGACGTAGATAAGTACTTAGGAGTAAGCAATAGTCAGATTCTGCCACTTTTTTTTTTTTTACAGGGATGAAATTGGCTGCAAGAACTTGATCATCAGCTTTACCCTGTTTAGTGTTGGGAGGATAACTTTTGCTATACCACATTTGTGATAATTAATCTTGACTACATGCTTGGCAATACTTTCCCAGTAAAGGTTTAGTTTAACTTGGCACGTCTCTCCTATGGAAAATTTTAAGCAAAAGAATTCCAAGAAATATTCTGAGAACCCTGTATTGTGTTTCAAGTCTATGCCTAGCTTAATCAGTGAGTTGAGGAAACTGCTGTATATTTTTCCATACTGACTTAAGGCTTAGAGTGTGTTCTAAGAGGGGAGAGGGAAGGGCAAATAAAAGTAATTTATCATATTGCTGAAGGGGGAGTAACCTTTCAGAAAATATCATAATTCTAACAGATGAAGCAGTCTTTGGCAGCCTTTAGGGAAGAAGATATTAACTGCACAAAAAAAAAAAAAGCTGCATAAAAATCATGGGTGAAGGTACTAATTTTGCTTAGAGGTCTCTTCAGCCATCCTGGGATGTCATGTTGTGGAAGTACATAGGGGTCTTGGTAGGTCTAATAGGAGCTGGGAAATGGTGGTTTAAGCCCTGCTTGATCTGCAGCTACATTAGTTTCTGCTAAAGCCTGCTAATGTTCTTTGAATAAATGCAGCTCATTTCAATGCTTGTCAGCACAGGACAGGAGTACTGCACAGCACAAAAGAAAACAACTCTAAATGATTAAAGTGTTTGTCAATAACAACACATGGGCTGATGACAATTCTGAGCTAAGAGGTACAGCTCAGGAGATAGTGTCGTGAAGGGAGTCAAGGTCAAAATAATCTCATTGCTTAACCCTGCGATTCTGTGACTAGCCACTGGAGAACAAAATGCTCCAGCCAAATCCTGACAAAAATTTTCCTGACAACCAGTGTTTTCTCTCTGGGACAGAACAGTTTTTAGACTTTTATAGCATAAGAACCACTCCTGAACTGAGCATGAAAGACAATTTTGGTTTATGCATTTTATAATTCTAATGTAGCTGAGGAAACAGGTAACACCAATAGATTTAAAAAACAAAAACCAACAAACAAAAGAAACCTTCAGTATCCAGTATGCTTTGTTTGCTACTGCCATGCTTAAGAGATGAGAAACTTCTCCCCACACCTTCTTTCCCTAACACAATTTCTGTTCAAGAAGACAAAGACAAAAGTAGTGGAACACAAGAACTTTGACAAAACTGCAGATAACTGTAGTCAAAAGCAAATAAAAAGGATCTGATGATTTAAGATGAAATGAAATGCACTGAAATGAAAACTTCCAGGGCTCTGAGTTACTTTGCCATCTGAAGGCATAAAGGTAAGATGAATCAAATATATATATATATATATATATAATATATATATATATAAATAAATAATACTAATGTCTTGGTGTCATGTAGCGCTTTTCTGGAGATAAAAAAAGGAATCTTAGGATGGGACAAAAACATTTGTTTTTCCATGGGAAAAGGTTGAAAATTGAACAGACCACAATAGTACTGTAGAAATCGTAATAGAAAAGATAATACCTCCTTAGGTTATTTTCTCATCTTTAGCACAAAAGATCAGAGGAGACATGAATGGATTTTAAAGAAAAATAGGTTCAGAAGAGACATACAGAGGCTTTTTTGCACTCAGTGTAATCAATGTTACTAATGGCCTTCCTGGCAGGTTGTTTTGAAGCCATATTAGTCAAGAAGGTGATACTGTCCTACCTATCAGAAGTATATTAACAAGGCTAAGGCATATTTTCTCATTTTCTGATATTATGGGATCCAGTTGAATGAAAGAAATATTCTGGAGGCCAGATTCTTATTCATACTTTGTATGTGTTTACTCTAAACGTGCAATGCCAGTAATGAGTACCCTTGCCTCCCCTGTCAGAACTTTCTAACTGCCAAAGGCATTCAGCCTTGCATGTAAACTAGCTCAAGAGAGATTTTACCTTTTAGTATGTACAAAAATTGGTTTTAGAGTACATTTTATACATGTAATTTTCCTGCTTTAGTGTGAGTATACCTTAGTATTCTGATAAATATTTTTTTATATAAAAGAAAAGAACATGAAAACATTTTAATACATTGCCATCTAAAATATTTTTATGTATTATATCTGATGATGCAGTATGGACTAATCTGCTGAACACCTAAATATAAGGTTTGTTTGTTTTTCTTTTAATCTTCATATAATCTTCTGTAGTCTTTGATTTCCACAGTGGCAACATCTGTGGTCTTCATTTATGGAGGCTTGAATGTTTTCTTTGGCATTAGCTGTTGTGCAAAACAGTCTGAGTCTTAGTCTGGGTTTGCTGAAAAAAGTAGTGACTAAAGTAAATATTAGCTAAATAGCTATGTTTCAACCATCCAATTGTTATGTTTCTGACAATATAGGAAGTGTCATATGAGTGACAGAATTCTGAGTATAGGGTGATAATTGTAAAGCCTTTGCAATTAATCCTCGCAACGTTTTTTTTTTCATTTATATGTTGACTTTATACAAAGTTCCTAGGAAGCAAAAAAGCATACATGTTAATGGCATTGTTTCTTCTTTAAGGTAGCCCTTCCTATCAACATATGATCTTCCACTGGTAAGAGGTAGGTAAACAGGAAGAGTGAAAGGCAAATGTTGTTTCAGGGGATTTCAGTAGCCATTTTGAACAATAGGAATAAGAAAAGTACAGATTAAGTGCAGTACTACTTTTGGTCTGAAAAAGTTGGCAAGTAATTAGATAAGGCACTGTAACGTTCAAAATCTCTTACAGTGTAGTGTAAAATAATTTGCTGTGCTGTTCCTGCTGTGTCTAGTCTGCAACCTGTTTTTGCAAATCTGTACATCAAACTCAGCTGCACCTTGGGTATCTAGATATGAACTTCTGTTAGGTTCTCCTCTTTTTCAATAAAAAGGAATAAATGCCTCTAGAAGGTCATGTGTGTATTGTTCTTCATTAACTATGAAGTTGAATGTGACTGTGACTTGGATATCTGCCTTCATGTCTAATGCATTTGTCCTATGTCTTAAATGTATTACTCCATTCTTTAAAAGTAGTCTCACTTGGCACTAAAACTTCTACTGAATAAACTATTGAAATAACAACAAGTTCTTTCCTGGATTTCAGTCATCTAAATCATCATTAAACTCCAAAGTAATACAGGGTGTTCCTTTGCTGATCTACTCAGTCTACCTTAGGGAACGTGTACATCTGCAGAGGAGAAACACCTGATCAGCTTGGCAGGCATATCAAATGGAGAGAACTTGCCTGTGACTTCGCAGCAAGTCTTTAAAAATATATTTCATATGACAATATAGAACTAGGGAAATATTCCTCAGACATCTTACATTTTTATCGTTATTAAGCATGAATTTCTAGGTTGGACTACCAGGCCTGTTTAGCAACACTAGATTCTGAATAAGTTTTTTTATCAGCCTCAGTTTCCAGATAGTTCCTAGAACATTTCTTTTGCTTTAGTCTTTTCACTGTCTTTCCAGTTTTTCCTGGATTTAATTTTCATCCACTTACTCTTCTTTAGGTTGCTATTGCCATTGTGCACTATTTACTTATTTCTTTCTTTACAATACTACCTGCATGTCCTCTTGTCCCAGGTGTCCACTCTAGCTGCTTTAGATAGGTCTCCAAACAGTTTTCTATTCATTCTGTGATCAAAATAGCTTTTATTTTTTCTTCCCCACATTTATGGATACCCTTGATATTCTGGTAAGTTAGTATTTCTCTTATTTAGTTTATCAGTTTATCAAAAGCCTTATTTTTCAGCAAGTCAGATGGATTTTTAGTTCTTTCAATTAGCAAAAATGCACTATTCCTTCTACCCTGGTTTCCATTTCTTTAGTTCTCTTCTCATCCACTTGTATTTCTACAGCTAACTTCACACTGACACTTTGGAAAGTGTTTTGGTTTTTTTTGTTTGTTTGTTTTTTGTTTTTAATAAATATTGGGGGAGGGAGTCTATGATTGTGTCAATCAGCTGTGCAAGGCTCAGATTAGATGCAGTCAAATGTGGAAAAAAGCAGAGAGGTTATGACCTTTATCTTTTGTATGTCTTGTCCTACAGCTTTTATGGGACTGAGCAAGTTCATGACAGAAGTCTCTTTCTCCCAGCAATTTGTGGAGTTTGTCCCATCCAATATTCTGAGCATATATTATAAGTATACTCCAATTGTCTTTAGCCACATGACAATGGCAAACAAACTGTCTTATTATTTTGTTGTTCTTAACTCAAAAAATCAAATGAATTTTTTGTTTGCTTTCATTAGCAAGTTTATTTTCACTAGTTAGCCAGGGATTAACAGAAATCCTGCACTGTCCCTTCTGTTTTATACATGGTTTCCACAAAGTCATATTTACATTCCTTCCATATAGTAAATTTGCTGTTAAACTTGATTTCTCTTTTTAAGTTTATCTATCGATTTTATACAGTTAACAAAAGCACTGCAGAATCTGTCATTTTGGGGCATTTATATTTGAATAACTTTTGAATGAAAAAGACTGCATAGATATATAGCTGATATGTGATGTGATTCTTTCACTTTTGAAAACAGATATATCTACCAAGATCATATATATATGTATCTTTAACTTCCTGTAGACATTGAAGTGTCATTGTGTGTACAGGATTATTCTGCATTACCCTTATGGTACAACATATAAACATGGTGCAAGCATGTTTGTAAGTGTATTTTTGAATGGGCAAAATGGTCTCCTTTTCAAAACTTGGTTCTCCTTATATATTAGGTAAGGCATACTTTTCCTTATCCTCTTATTTTGGACTTTCTCATTTTAATAAGTTCATTCTTTGTATGTTGCATATCTCACTTCATCTAGCTAGACTTATACAAGAATAATATATATATTATACAATAATATACAATATACAAGAAGCTGCTTTAATGTTCTGGTTATTTTAATACATAATTTTTCAAAATATGAGCTCTCTTTTCTTTTCTCTACTGAGGTCATGCACTAGTTTAGACCATGATACAGACCATGATTCTACTTTTCCATTGCCCTTTTTGTGATTTCTCTTCTCATCAATGGAAAAAAACAGCTATGTATATTTAGTATGGCAAGCACACAAAATCTTGCCAGATCAGGCACAGATACCAACCAGACTAAAAGTGTGCAGTACAGCCAAAGAGTACAAAATGTCAGTGCATTAATGTATCAAATATGGTTGAGGGGTTTTTTTAGCCATTGAAATAGCAAAAGATTATTTGCTATGATTCTCAGCTGTCTCTAGGGCACTCATCTGTTACAAAACTTATTTCAGTACAGAAATGAATTGTGAGAAGTGTTCATGCTGCACTGATATTGTACCCAGCCTGTTTGCAAATCATTCTAGCTGTAGACATTTCTATAGGGCTCAGCTACCACAGTGAAACCTCTTATATAAAAGTTATCCAGACCTGTACGATTCTGTTTAAGAACAGCTAATTCTAACCAATTAATTAAATCCAAAATCTCATTCCAATCAATTGTTAGAGAACTCATGCTGTGTTGTCTACAGCTTTGTGACTTAGTGTGTACTTCTAGTTATTGCCTTTGAAAATATATTCTAAATATTTGCATGTTACTGAGGTAAGATGTTTGGTTTGTAGTCACTCAGATCATCCTGCCCCACAATATAGATATTACATCTGTTACTGTTCAACTTACCATTATTGTTACCTTTAGACCTTTGTATGTATTTGAAATACTTAAAGTACTTGCTCTTAATGCTGCAAATTTACATTCCAGTTTTGTCAATACTTTACGATAGTGGCTATTCATACCTTTTGCATCTTGCTTCAATCCCAGATGTGATCACTTCTATTTCTGGTTTTGTACCTTTCCCATACACATCATGTAATTGTCCTCACAGGGCAAAAAAGCTTTGTGAGATCTGACTCAGCTTAGGGAGATTTAAGTTTGTCTTGCTATTTCTTGTTAATCATGGTCTTCACTGCTTGCTAAAACAATTCTTATTTATTCAGTACTTTTCCTAAGGAAAAATAGGCTTTTTAAATGAATAATTCAGAAAGTGTAAAATAATAGTTTATCTGTTGAATTCTAAGTGAATCATCTCCTTGTAGAAAACATTATTTATGCATATAAAGTGTAAACCACAAAAGTGCTTAGATGTATTTAATAAATACTATTTGTTAAATTCCCTTTTTAGCTTAAGTGTAGTTTACTATGCTTTAAAAAGCACACAGCCAATCAGCTCATGGTCTTAGAGCAATAATGTTGCCATATGGACAAGTATTTGATGTGACGAACTATTAAATATTAGCATTCAAATCCAGTCCCCATAGAGCTAAGCTTTAGTTACAGCAACTAAAAGTTGAAATTTTGGGGAAATTCCTTCTTCAGATTGCAAAGAGTTTTTTTTTTAATCTGTCTCATGAAAGTCCTTGGCAGGTTTTAGGAAATGTAATGGTCTCATGGAGTATGTGACTTAAATGTTGACTTTTGTCTGAAAATATCTAACTGGATTCAATATACTGTAAACTGTTGAATTTTAACAAAACCAGATCATCCAAATGTAAACTTACCCATCTTCTAAAGAAGACCAGGAGAATCACAGATATCAAAGGAAGGAGGAACTCCAGTGAGAAGAATTTCATAAATAAATTTCAAGATCATCTGATTTATATTTATGTTGCAAAAGTGATGTTCAAAATTTGAAATTAACTGAGTGTTTCTTCTTTCTGGAGAATGGAAGAGTGTTTATATGTATTATTTACTTAATATTTTGCTTTTCATAAGACTTAAGCTCCCTTTGTCTTCAGTGACACAACCTGAATTTGAGATCACATTGCTGTAAGACAAAAATACCCATCCAGTCCATTTGAAAGGGCCTGTGTAAATAAAATTTCATACTTCTGTCTAGTCTGCATGCTTAAAAACTCAACTCATGTTTCAACTGAAAATTTGTTTAAAACAAGGCAAGCAAAAATATGTCTGAAGAAGTATTACATTGGTGGGTATTTATTGCAGATTTCATCAGAGGTGAACACTGTTCTTACCTTTCATGATCACTCGGGAGCTCATCAAAAAATGAGTGTATGTAGCACAACTCAGATCAGTTGTATCGAGCTGAAGCCAATATTATCTGTAAAGTGTAACTTATTGGATTGGGCAGGGTGATTCCTTTCTATGTTCAGTTCTTTTTTTCTAAGGCTAGCTCTTTCCCACAGTTTACAGATTTTACTAATATAAGTACCTCTTCAGCTAAAGAGTCTTTTGTACTCACCTGAGAGCAGGGATTTACAAGTATTCTAAACAGTATCCCTAAAACAGAACTGTTGGAGGAGAATCTGCCTGCTTCCTAAGATGTAAACAAACTGAATTTAAATCCTCCTCTGACTCCACTCACCTTAAAATGGGGAGAGCAGTTAAGAATCCTTATATCCCATAATGTGTAATCCCTTAGAGTCTTGTGATAACCTTTAATCTTCATATGGAATTTGTATAACTTCAAAGAATAAAGGATTCATTGAGCTGAAAAAATACCACTCTATAACAAGTGATTCACATTCCTGAATCTGAAGGGAAAATTTTCAAAGTATTTATATGCTTTCTATTGTATAGTCACTAGATAAAAATTGAAGTAGTTTTAAGAACTATATGCTGCCCCTTATGTTTTGTCATGCACATAAATAAGTATAATGGTCCTGACATGTCCTCTATTCTTGGTTTAATTTTCTTTAGATAAGAATTTTAACACTCCATGATGTATGAACTTGAAAATGCATGACCATAAAAAAGATATTTAATATAAGAAGTCCACATGTAGATGACAGTTATGATTAGTTAACAATGATCTTTGGCAGGTTAAGGAGTCTGTGCTATGAAGCTCACAGAATGTCCAACTACATATGGGATTAAAAGGTAGGTGAATGAGTTAAAAGGTGACAAATTGCTTAGGCTTATCTAAAGGGAGATATTCTAATGAAGTTAATCACAGAAAAATATGAGTTAGCTACCATGAAACCTGTTTAAAGTTAGAAACAACCAAGAAAATTTATGAGATTCATTTAAAACTATGGCGAACATGTATCTGAAATGAATGGTATTTTATGTATTTAGACCACAAGCTTAAAGAAACTTGACAACAAACCTCCAAATCCTTGCAGGTGTTCTTGAAAATCTAAGTGATACCAGGGATATATCATCAACCAGATCAACAGCCTTATTTGTATGTGCTTTACCATAAAATATTTCATCCCCATTCATATGGTGACCTGTTCACTCCCACAGATTCCATCAAATAAAAATCCTATTTTCACCCGGTATTTTCTCAGACAGATAGGTTCTGACAGGAGCAGTTAGACATCTAATTCTAATCCCTAGCTACACAGCAAGCAATATTTATTTTTTTGTGTGTGGTTTAGTAGATTGTTTCCAGGTGCAGAAGGACAATGTTATATATACATATATATATATATGGTAAAATATGAATATTTTAACCATCATAAATGTTGGTTAAAAGCAAATATAAACACCTCTAAAAATGTAAAGAAGGTTGATGTTCCAGTCAACCTTAATCAATGGAAAAGCAGCAAGAGTGTCTTAAAATAAGAAAGTTTTACTACCAATAAACCTGTCATTGCTGAGAACTGCAAAACATTACTGTTCTAGAAAAGATGGATCTTTTTCAAAGATGCGATCGATTTCTGTCTTTGGTCAGTCTATCCAGATTAGTAGTGCTGTGGATCCAGAGGTACTACAGTCTCACCTGATAGGACACTTTAACTAAACTTCATCACTGTGTGTATATATATTATAATGTTATAGTAGTCGGCTGAGATCCAGAACAATATAAGTTCTTTCTAATGATCTGGAGACTTAGCTGACAACTGTTCCAGATTCAAGTGATTTTCAAATCCATCAGACAATCATAGAGAAACCTGGTTTAGAATGAACCCTTGGCAGTCATTTGGTCTAATCTCAGGCTCAAAGCGTGGTTAGCTTCGAAGTTTGGTCAGGTTGCTAGGGCTTTCTTCAACAGTTTGGAGAATCTTTGTATATGAAGATACTAAAACACAGCCGGAAAACATTTGCCAGCTCTTATCCACATTTTTTATGAATAATTTTCTGTATGTCCAGTCAGAATTCCTCTTACTACAAGTTGTACCACAAGATCTTATACTGCCATTACCTCTCCTTCTTTCCCTTTGAACATCTGAGAAGAAGAGAAAAATCTGGTACCATCTTCTCAGTAACCACCTTCTTTTTAGAGTAGAAGGCTGCAACGAGTCACCTTTAACCAGGCTAAACAGAGCAAATTGGGAAGCTTGTTTGCTAGAACAAAACAAATGAAACCCTGTACCTTTACTGTCTGCGTAGTACTTGAATTTCCCGCATAGTTTTTAAAAAGTATCGTATAATGTATGTAGCAGTAAATCACTTTTCTTTGCATCTTTTGATGATCTTTCCACAGGCACACTGATGCTAATAGAGTTCAGAGGCAGACATGCAGGCACTCTTCTTTTGGTTAGCTTGGTAAATCAGATCTGTATCCAGTGAACACCCAAATCATGGAATACCTGAAGTTAACAAAAAAATCAATTATTCCTGTGTTTTTTTTTTTTTTTGTGGTATAAGTTTTGAGTTAATATTTTCTTAATGGTTACAAATGCATGCGTATTAAGCTCCCTCATCTTTTGCTCAAATCCAGAGGGACAATCAATCCAAGAGGGACCAACAAGCACTTACATAGTAATGCACTGGAAACATAGTTTTACAATCTTGTCCACTGAGGCAGTCAGAAAAATATCTAAAGAAACAGAAATGATCTTAAAGTTATTTTTTACAAATATATCAAAATATTCCTTAGATTATTTGAATATTTTGAATGCGCATGGAATTATTTTTTCTCACATTTCTATTGTGAGAACTATATGTAAGCATAAAATTTTGTTTCTTTTTAAGGAGTAATTATGTTTGCATATTAGAAGACTTTGAAGAACTCTGACCTAGGATGTTGCCTATAGAATCAGTATGGTATGGTATCAACTCCTTAAAAGTGATCTCAAGAGCCTGAAAGAAAGGAGGGGAGAGTGCTGAATTGTTTCAGTGGCTTAAAAACATAATAGTATAAATGAATAATAACTATCAATCTCAAAATATAGCTTGTGTTTTTTTTTATATTATTAAATAATATCTAGTATAATCAAAATTATTTCTTCAGAAGATAAAGTTATACTATAACTTTTCTGTTCTAACTTCTCAATTATTTTACATGAAGTCTTGAAATAGAACAAATTAAAACCTTTCTCTTGACATTGAGTTATTACTAGCTGGAATTCTGAATAGTAAGTTTTTCAGTTCAGATTTAATAGACATCTTGTACATTATACACATATGCAATTAAAGAATCAAGTATAAAAATACTTTTTTTTTCACCTTTTCTTTTTATTTTTTAAAGACTTTATGACTTGAACATTCACCTATTTGACCATAAAAATGACCTAACAGTAAAAATGTAATTGAGTTTGATGGAACATCTATCTACCAATATTCAAATTGTATGATACAGTTATCAAATCATTTTCATGCCCAGGCATATCAAGGAGAGTGGGGGAAAGGGGGAGAGATCACCAATAGTTTGAAGCATTTTTTGTTCAAGAACACCTTCAGCGTGTGAAGGTGTTAGACTGTCATTATGAGGTTTTTATTTCAATAATTATTCTTCAGCCTTTGAAACGTCAGTATAGGTCAAAGAGACAGGTATTGTTCCAAGCAGATCAGAATTTAATATGGAAGGACAGAATAGGTATGTCAAGTAGATACTAAATTGAAAAAACTGTCAAATTATGCATTGTTATGATACAAGAATCAGCTGTGTGATAAACTTTTGCATACTCCTATTTTCAAGTTCAACTCCTGTGCAGCATTTTCACTTGCTTTTCTTAATCATATGTACCTTACTGGCCTGTACCATCTAGACCATCCTCATCTAAATCTCATCATCTTAAAGGAAGAGTTTTCCGTCATGCATCTATTTTTACTACTTAAGTTTTAGTTTGGGGGGATATGAAAAAGATACATGCACTGTAAGCATATTATAGATATTTGGCTTCATGTCCCAAGGTCTTCATCCTTTTGGTAGCAGAGACATAAACCTGTCATCAGTAATCATTTTTTAATTTTTTTTTCCCCACACACATATTTGTTTGCCTTTAAAGACATAAACAGTGTGTATGAGGACAGGACGCTGACTGAGTTATGGATTTTGTATATATAGTAATGTTATTAATATTTAGATTATATATAATCTTAAATAGATAATTGTTATTTTAATAAATGAAATTTTATTTAAATTTTTGCTCAATTAACTTTAGAAAAGTAAGGCTTTTATTTACTCTGTGGTTGTTTTCTTCTATACAGATTTGGATTTGGGATCCAGGTGACATTGAAATAACCCAATTTTTCTACAGTGGCCTTCTTACTGAGCTCAGTGGGTCCAGGGTATTAGCTTGATGCTGGCTTGTATGGCAACCACCTTTGCTAGGTGTGAATAATTAGTCTGTACCAACCTTCAGGAAGTGCCTGGGTGTTAGATTAGATTCTTTAGTAAGCTTTCCATTTCAGGTTCTAATTGAATTGAAAAAAAAAAAAAAAAGACTTATATAAATGTCCAGGAAGAATTTAAGCATAGTTTTGATCTCTGATTTATCTTGTAAACTCCACTCAACATGAGAATATATTGTGCACCAAATTCCAAATTCAATAACCGTGCATATTTTGATGCAGTTAAGATGCTCACATGCAGGATACAATTATGCCAGTTTATTCTCTATCTATGCCCCATTTCAGTTCATTTCATCATGCCAACAAGTAAATCCCATCCCAGCTGTCTGGAAAACCCATAATTGCAGTCAAGGCTGGCAGTTACCACTCTTAGAACAGGCAGCTGACAGAATTGTTTTTGGCAATAGGCATCATAAACTGATGACAAAGGACAATCTCATGGCATTGGTACAAAGTAGTTTGCTACAGGGATAGCTATTGGAACACATTTTGTTGCACTTTATTAATTTCCTAGCATCCTTCAACAGCTAACCCAAATAAGAAAAGCCTGTATATCTCTACCCTGAAGCCACTGACCATTTGGGTCAATGCTTGTTTTACTTGCAGAGCTTTATCTTCTGATCAAAAATTGTGTGGAGGCATGTGTTTTGTGGGAGGGAGGGGAGCACTGAGACTTTAGTGGAGCCATTTGTGAGAATTTTTCACTGGGCTACTGAGTAGATATTTCATAAAGAGCTCTTTCCAAGGCCACACACCTATTCTGAGTTGTCCCTGAGCCCAGATGCCTAGGGGAGCAAAGTACCTTGCACCTTAGCAACTTCCTCCTGCATTTTGTTATCCTGAGTAAAAGAAATTCTTCCCTTTCAGGAAGATTCTTTCCCCATCCCACTTTTCTTACTAAGAAGGAAGTTTAGCAAAAAGCCTGGATTTTTGAGTTTCCATAGGTAAGGTATGCTCATACTAGGACTGTAATTTACTTAAGGTGCAAGATAGGAAAGTGTACAGAAATCTGCCAATAATAGCTCAAGTAGTATTCTAGCCTGTTGTTCATGTTGCAGAGTTTCTCGGTGATTACATTTTTTCCAGTTCTATGAACAATCTTAAAGGCAGAGTGATCCAAGCTGTTTTCTGTAGCTATGATACAGCTACGTAGCAAGTTGATACAAAGGACATGAACATGCTTCTGCTATGGACAAAAAAAAAGGCAGTGTCTGTCTGTCAGAAAATATCTCTGTTTGAGTCCTAAGTGTCTATTTTATCGTTTTTGAGGCTTACTAATTAGTACAGAGAAGTGAGATAGGGTCTGTGTTGTGGGTGCTGTCTGAGGAGAGGTGGGACACTTACTTTGGCCTTTGCCCAACTTAAAGTACAGTTCTGTAACATGGACACACTTTACCCATTGAAGCTTACTGACCCTGGCCTTTGCAGCCCTTTAGTCCCTGAAAACTTCAGCCAATGCACATATTGTTTCATGTCAGAGAATCCCAGAATGGTTGATGTTGGAAGGGACCTCTGGAGATCATCTAATCCAACCTCCTGCCAAACAGGGCCACCTAGGGCACGTTGCACAGGAAACATACATCCATGAAAACAACTGAGATGTTTGTCAGTTGACACTTTAACAATCCTGATACTCTGGAAAGAACTAAGTGTATTATTTTAGTTGATCCTGGGCTAAAATGGAGAGAAATTCAGCAGAAATATAATGTCTTGCCATGAGTCACACTTTTTATAGTCCAAAAGCTATATTAGCTTATACTGCAGCTTGACCAGGCTAGCCTGTGCTTCCTCTGCACTACTGTTTCCTAGATGATCCTTAATATTAAGAAAAAAGGTGAAAGGAGAGAGTGTTCATTCAGGGAGTTGTTAAAAGGGAACGTAACAGGTATAATGAACAAGGGAGGCTTTGTGGCAGGGCAGGGAAAAAAAGATATTTGGCATGATTCAAGGTATTCAGTTTTTAAGTCCCCCCAGTGATGTCAGAGGAAAAGATGTGTTGTCCTTAGATCTGAGTTGGCTAAGAAACTGCCCTCTGAGGATGAAGAGGTTTAGTTAGGCACAGCCTTGCTACAACTAAAGTGCAGCTAATTGATTTTCAGTCACCTACTATTACTTTGGTTTGCTAAGTCAGGGGACATGAATCTTAACGTTAGAGCTTTACAAAAATGTTGACCATGCTTTAAAATCCCAGATGTGTTTACCTCACACTTCTGAAGTTAGTGGATGCGGTTTTTCCAGATAGCATCTTGCATATCTTAAAATACTAAATAATATTGGGAGCTCTAAGGTGTTGTCATCTACCAACTAGGTATGAACATCATCAATTAATTTCAAAAGGCACTTGTTTTAAAAATGTAAAACTAAGAAGGGGGCCATAGCCACCTTGATCTGTGTTTGAACTGACTACCAACAGCTAAAGATGAGCCAAAGATAGCTCTTGAAGACCTTGAGATAGAAATGTCATTTACAGGTAAACAGGGAGAGTTTCTTTCCTTTTCTTCTTGAAGCAAGAGGAGGAGACAGAATATATCTTAACATTTTTTCATGTGTATTGTGTAAAACAAACGAAATTCTTATTTTAGCATGATATTGATATCATATTTTTGCCATGATATTGAAAGTCTTTATTTTGGCATGATATTGATTCCCAGATATTTCTTTTTTATTCTCCTGATCTCCATCTTTAAAGCAAAAAAAAAATTTTTCTTCCTTTAAAATCAGATACGTTTATCTCCCACCACTTTATCCATTTGCCTTCAGGGTTATGTTGTCTGAGAAACTTTAAACTCAATGTGAAATTCTCTATAGAAGATATGAATAGAATATTAGTCAGGTTTGTCATTCTAAGTTTAATCTATATTTCTCTTTCCTTTTAAATTAACATACTATTATCTATGTCAGGAATATATTTATTCCAAAAGGGTACCATTCCTATTTCTCATTCATGATAATGTTCTAATTTTATCAAAACTGAATGGGAGAAATAGCATAACTGTCAGGAATAACTTACTCTCTGAATTGTGTTGGAGGCGAAGAGGATATTTAATGTAGGCAAATTTGGGGTAAAGTAAGATTTGAATTTTGGTTTTTGGAAGTTTGAAAAACAAGAAATAATTGTTTACATCATAATTATTGCCATATCAGACAAACATGCAATTTTTTCTACATCAATAGAGTTACAATGTTGATGCTTCCTCCTATTAAACAATCTTTAAAAAAAAATAAAATCTCTCAGGTATATGCAATTATGCAATCTTGCCATAAAAAAGCTGAGGTGGATTCTCCTGGGTCACTTACAAAAACCTCCCAGGAGAAACTACATGTGGTCTAGAAATAGTTATGTACTTTCTACATTACAACACAGCAACTGTGAGAACATTTTTTTTTTTGAGTGGCAATTGTATCTGCATTACCTGTTTGCAATGCGGCAGAAGGCATTTGTGTTGTCTCCACTCTAGATAGAAACACTACAAAACCACCACTGCTTCTTATCTCAATACCGTTAATATAATCTACCTTTGAAAAATGCTCATAAATGTATCATCTGTCTCACAATATATTTTCTAAATCACAGCAAGGAAAACTTGTTCTCAGATATATAAGGGTAAAAAATAATAATAATACAAAAAATCCTTCTATTCTACTATCTAGTAGTATTCATCATAGAAAGGACTCTTGCTATAAAAATTATAATTTGCTTAGCTGTTCTGATATGACCCAAATAACCCCATTCATTTCACAGAAACAGTTTTAGAGGCTATGTTGCATTATTCATTAATGTTGTGGATAACAACTTCAACCTCAGGACTGTTGAGCCAGCACTTTCATGAGCAGTAAATTCCCTGAGGGAGGGAAGGAGAAAAATTTTCCCTACCCTGAGGTTTAAAAAATATTCTTCACTACAGGAAGGGTTTGCTGAGGGGGTGTGTCTAATGAGAAGAAATTATCAGAGAGGATAATCACCCCCTGCAACAGTTTTGGAAACCTGAAGCTCCCTAGAAGACAGTTATAGAGATTTTTTTCTTACCCTTCCATCTGGATGGGCACCTGCTGAATCTTTGGGAGCTCCTGAAAAGGGGAATTGGTGCTGTGGAAGCATTATTTAATTTATTTCTCTCTTTTTCTACCTGGTACGCCTATGGGAAGAAGAGAAACGGTGTCCTCCTTATGGATAATATTGTGTATGCAAGCCAGAACACAAAATTTGAAATGAGTATTTAGAGAGGCAGTGAGAAACAAGACAGGATTAAAACTCCCTAAACTCTTCTATTCAGCTGACATCTTCAGCTTATATTGATTATAATTTTATGGTTTGTTTTGAGAGGGACAGCAAGAGAGGTTAACTAATATTTATCTGGCCCAGTTATTAGTCCTTAGGAATATAAAGTATGTTCCAGTCTTCTCAGTCTTTCAAAAAATTTCTTTTGAATGCCAGTAACAGTTTTGTTTTTTGTTAATAATGTTTTTACTGCACTTAGGGTGATTTGGCCATGATATCCTCAGAGATAACTTGTTTGATGTTCTTGTTCAAAATTTGTGGTTATCTTGTAACAAACATAACAGGACATCTGATAACTTCTGTGAAAGTTTTACTTTAATATGTTAAAAAAAAAAGTGAGAGAGATAAATTTTCAGTTTTCAGGGCTAAGAATTCATATTTCTCTTTGCATTTCCCACACTTTTCTGCAAATAATAATAATCGTTTAAATCAGATATCTTCTTCAGCAACATCAATGAAAACTTCTCTTTGCAATCAAAGGAAAAGTCAGGATAGGAAATAGAATCAGGAATTGCATGTTTGTTTTTTGAACAGCAGTGAAACTCACAAACAGATTGAAATTAATGTGTGCCTGCCTTTTCTTTTTAGCAAGCATGAATTATTCAAGGAGTATCATTGTATGTATTAGTTAGAAATAATTAAAATATAAGCAATGTTGGAACAATGTTTGACTTGCTTCAGTAGTTCAAATATTTGCAGGTTGCAAATATAAGACCTTTCTGATTCTGATTTCACAACTGTTTTGTACCATTCCTAAGACTGGAATGGACCTCAATATGTCATCAGGTTCAACATCTTGCTCAAAGTAAGGCCAACAATAAACTTATTAACTGGTGTAATACTGAAGATTGGACATTACAAAACACTAAATTACAGGTCACTAGGAAAAAATAATAGCTCAAATGGGCCCTTCTGCTGCATTGTGACGGTTAGGTCCCAAAAGCAGCAACATAAGATGTGCTGTGAAGGCAAATACTGAACAAATTCAGGTTGTGTTTCTGCCAGTAAATGAAAAGCTCCACCAAACAGCACAAAGACAATAAGTTGATATTATTTCCATTCTTCAGCTTAAGAATAGGGAATAAAATCAGAGAGATAATATAACTGGCATCTTGAAAAACTGATATGATAATTTAATTAACTGGAATATGACAATATCTCAAATGTTTATAGATCAATGTGCCAACATATAGCTCAGGTGAATTCCTCTGTAGAACACAGGGCATAACAACTCCGGTACGTCACAGAACTTACAAGGTTGATTAAAGCTTAATGAAATTGTCTGGGAGGAAGAAGAAAGACGGTAAAGGATAAACTAATAGTAGCAGCCCTGTAATGATTTCAAAATAAAACAAACTTGGATAAAAGTAGAGTTTAGTTTAGTAATGAAGTGAAAGTACTTTTGTGAAGAACACAGAAAGGATCCAGGAACTGGAAAATAAGGTTGCCTTTAGGTGGTTAGATATGAAAAGTATTCAGTGTTTTTATTAAAAGCAGAGCACTTTTTTTTTTTTTTTTTTATGAATGTTACAGGAGATTCAATGATAATGTTGGCTCTTCCATCTTTCCAACAGGCAAAATAAGTATCAGTGTTTGGAAGTTTAGCTCTCATGTCAAGTTTGACTTTACGAATATACAAAGTTAGGAATTTAAGAATGATAGATTTAAAGGTATTTGAATTAAAATCCTGAAGCATTCAACACAAATAGGAAATGGAAAATGGCCTGTAAAAAATACTTCCCAAATACCTGAAAAATAAACAACAAAAAATCTTAGTAAATCAAGTTCCTGTGAAATTATGAAAAGTAAACAGGTAGTCAACAATTTAAATGAGCTGCTTCCTCTTTCTTTGGAACTAATTAATATGTTGATTGCAGCTTTAAATAGATAGATGGATAGATAGACAGACAGACAGACAGATAGATAAAGAGCGATGGTCATCCATTAAGGTGCAGACATTTTTTTTCCTCAATTTATCTTGGAGAGCTAAAATCAACAAAATGAAGCATTTTGCTTTGTTTTGTTTTTCTTCTGTTGAAAAGTGCTTCCTCTTACTCACAGAAAAATTTCATTTCAAAGTGTCATTCCAACACTTCTTAAGACCTGGTGCTTCTTACATTCTTCCCACGTTTTCGTATTATTGAAGAACATTTTGAGGGTGTTTACCCATCTTTGTTATTCTACCAAGTTATTTCAGTATCTGTGATTTTTTCTCTCTTAATCTCTCCTCAGTGTTCTACAGAAGCAAACTCCCTGTATGTATTAATCATAAATAAGATAATCTGCCCAACATGACCTTTATGTCATATTTATCTCTTACAAATATCTTTTCTGTTCTTCAGGTAATGCTGTCCTAGAACTGGATTCAATAACATTTGTCTTAACTGAATTTCCTTCCACTTGGTGCTATTATGATTTGGATGAAAGGAAGTTGAAAAAAACCAAGTCGGTAATAAAGTAATGCATTTACTAGTGCATACAGGATATTTAAAACACACGTAACATACATGATTCATTCCACAGGTATGTGGGTGATGGGATTCTGATAGTAATTATAACAACCTAGGAAATAATTACTGAATCTCAAGCCAGCCAGGAGTGGATTATTAAAAATAATACAAAATATGAACATTACAAAATCTAGAAGTGACACATGGGAGTGAAGCTATCTTTTCTCTTTCCAGGAGTAATAAATACTTTCAAGATCAAATGAAGTATGCATTATGGAGCTAAATTAATACACAGCAGCCAACCAACCAATCTAATATGTTTAGTTACAGAAATAGGGCTATCTACAATATAAGATGTTAAAAAGGTCTGATAACAGAATAGGATGAATGTTTTACATAATGGTAATTGAAACCTGGTGATTCTATTGACTCGCGGAAAGCTGACTCCACAATCAGTAAGATTGTAAAGTAGGTATGTTTATTCAGCGCTGGGCGGCCCGGGGGTTAGTCCCACCAAAGCCGTGCGCGCCCTAACGTGGCAACTTGCTTTGGTTATATACAGTAAAGAGTTACATATGCATGAAGTTTCCCAGTACGCCTATACATATGCATGACCTGTCCCAGCTTAGTATTAAAATTAGCTCCAAGAAGTCATTTCCATAAACTCCTCCCATCTGCGCTTGCGCAGTGCCTTCTGGTGGTGGGCGCTGAGGGTCGTGAGGATGAAGTAAGATGTCTTCATCAGGGTTGAACTTTTCACCTCATCTCCTTGCTCACGCTCTCTGAGGCCTTGGTCACAATCTGGGCCTTAAGGTTGGTTTGGTCCGGTTCTTGGGGTCCGAGGGGCTCCTGTTATCTTGAGGCCTTGCATGTTTGACCTTCTTTATCTTGTCCTTTTGTGAACAGTCCTCCTCATCTCTGAGCCCTTGGTCAAAGTCCGAACCATAAGGTTGGTTTGATCTGGTTCTTGGGGTCCTAGGGGCTCCTGTTATCTGGAGGTCTAAGCGCAGCACAGGCACAGTACATCGCAAATGTAGCACATATTAAGCAATGAGTGTTGCCTACATATCCATTCTTAATCAATCACTCTCTGATTTCTAATCCCATGTTTCACTATAAACAGCTAAGTATTAGAAGTAACCTAATTCTGCAGGATTCTGACCTTCTTGTATGTTCTATTCTTTATAAGAATCTGCTCCACAGTGAAAAATGAAGTGGAATTTAACTTAAAATATAATAAAATAAAAAATAAAACAAACAAACAAAAAAAAAACACAAAATAAAATATAAAATAAAATAAAAAATATATAATAAAATAAAATAAAATAAAATAAAATAAAATAAAAATTCCTGATATGGAATCTTCATCCAGTGTATATACATTGACTCTTGTTTTGAGTTAACCCCAGAAGACAACCAAACCCCACACAGCTGCTAACTCATTCCCCCTCAGTGGGCTGGGAAAGACAATTGGAAGAGCAAAAGTTAGAAATCTTGTAGATTGAGATAAAGACAATTTAATGGGTAAAGCAAAAACTGCACTTGCCAGCAAAGCAAAACAGGAAATTCATTCACTCCTTCCCATCATCAGACAAATGTTCAGCCATTTCCAGGAAAACAGGGCTCCATCACACGCAGAAGTTAGTTGGAAAGACAAATGACATATCTCCGAACATCCCTTTTCCCTCTGTGCTTTTCCATTGCTGAACACATTCATATGGCATTGGATACCCTTTGGTCAGTTTGGGTCAGCTGTCCTGACCGTGTCCCCTCCCAGTTTCTTGCATGCTCCCAGACTACATTCTGGGGGCAGCATGAGAGAGAGAGAAGGCCTTGATGCTGTGCAAGCACTGCTCAGCCATAGCTAAAACATAGGTGTTATCAACACTGTTTTGGTCACACATCCAAAACATAGGACCATAAGACCTGCTATGAAAAAAAAATTACTCTATCCCGGCCCAAACCAATACAACTTGCAATAAAAAGAAAACAAAATTCTGCATCATTATAGCAGTAACTTTAACAAGGGATTCTAAAACATGGGGTGGAGGTAGTGGTGGCATTCATGTGCTATGTAGCTGCCATTTCATCTCTGATGAATGAACACTGCTGTTAACTGGTTAGCCAACTCGATATGAAGTTTAGGTTCCCAAATGTAAAACCACTAAAGCAAAGCTGAAAAGACAAGTATATATCCCTCTCCCTGTGGCACCTACAATATAATGGGAATCATAGCTAATGATCTGAATCCAAAGCCAAGCCTTGTTTTATGGAATGCTCACTCTTTGTTAAGCAAAGCTGTTTGGGTAAAAGAGCATGCTATTGATTTTAAATTGATTATTTTTTTTTTTTGTACTTATACAGGATGGCTCACATATCACAAGGTTTTGTGGGGTTGTTTCTTTGTTTTTGCTTGTTTTGTTTTGCTGCAGTTCATTCAATGTTTTCTATAATAGACTTAAGATATAACATTTTGGGGTTTCTTCCTTCAGATCAGATATGGTCATATCTATGGTTTTAGATTAAAGCTGTCTATCTATAGCTATTATTTACTAGTTTATTTACTATTATTAAGAAAAGAAAAATATTAAAAATAAATGAAGGAGAAAAGAAAACTTGTGAACTACAGTAGCACAAAACATTTGACAAAATTTCTAGTTCATTTGACAATTATATTTCAAGCTTCTCATTGTAATTATTATAATTATCATTAATCATCAACTTCCAGATCAAATTGAAACAGAACTGCGAAAAGGTCAAAACTATGGAGAATGTTACTCTGTTTCAGAGACAATATATGGTATTAACATTTTACTGCCTCACTTATATGACAAAGACTGTAATGAAAACAGAAAATGGCAAAAGATTAATCTGCTCTTGTGGTGATGATCATTATGGAAAACATACCAGACAAATTAACCCATTCTTGTAGCAGTCATAATTGTAACAATATTGTGTGCCATGGTTGCAGAACCTCAGCTTTATTTTGAGCACTGTATGAGATAAGAAGTCCAGGTGGCTTTAAAGAATACTTTGAAGAACTATTTAAGAAGAGTTCACAGTTTAAAGCATTCAAATTAGATTAGTCCAAACCATGCAATATTCATTGCTGTCTTTGCTTTTGTAGAATTGTCGCTGAAGTCAGAAGGAAGGAGACACTCTAAGCTCCATATTCAAGTATAGGTATTTCGGAAGTCTAGTAGTTCCAGATACTTGACCCAGTAACAACACTCATATGTGTGTGTGTGTGTGTGCATAGCAGTAGTAAAGGAAAATTGAGAACAAATCAAAATCAATTACTAGTTTATTAACACATACCCTGGCAAAAGATAAAGGAGTACACAGTAGACAGAGTAAAGCTTAGCACACGAAAGTTAGTTACTCAAAACAGAATCATAGAATATCCCAAGTTGGAAGAAACTCACAAGGATCAAGTCCAGCTCCTGTCTCCACACAGAACCAAGCAAAAATCACACTATATATCTGAGAGAAAAGTCCAAATGCTTCTTCAACTCAAGCAGGTTCAGTTCTATGACCACTTCCCCAGGGATCCCGTTCCAGGGCCTGACCACCCACTCAGTGAAGAATCTTTTCCTAACAACCAGCCTGAACCTCCCCTATTGCAGCTTCATGACATTCCCTTGGGTCTTATCACTGGTCACCAGAGAGAAGAGATCAGTGTTTCGCATATATAAGCATTGAATGATAAGCTTTCCACACATAAGAATAGTAAGCTTCCCATATATAAGCAGTGCTTCCCACTATAAGCATTGAAACGCCAGTTTCAGTACGTACTCCTGTCCACACCTATGCTGATCTGCAAAACTGACAGGTCCCATTGTATCCTGGGTAAAAATATAGAGGGTTGTAGGAGAAGAGGTAGGCTGTATTTTTGTTTGTATTTTTAAATTTGGACATACAGTCATATATGCCTAAACACTTTCTCTTATTATTTACTGCTCTCGTACTCAAGTTCGTAAATGACTGAAATGGATTAAAATGCCTGTAGGGCAATGTCATCTAACCACTTCTTTTTATGAGTCCAGGGCTAGAAGTTAACTGTCTGATTTAAATATCCTAACATTGAAAACAATCAGACTTACCTGGTACATGGAAAGAAGGTCAAATATCTTGTCACTAGAACTCCATAGTTAGTGGAGTTCAGTATTCCTTAGTTGACCATCCCAACTAAGATTTTGATTCAAAAAAAATTTGATTCAAAAAAATGAAAATTAAGAAACAAATGCATATTTTATCTTATTGAATGTGTGAAATATCACTTTTATAGTGTTGTTATACATTTAAAACATTTCTTCAAAAGCAGCTTCATTCATTCTGTTCCACTTCATACAACAGTGTGAATACTGACATCCTGAGAAGTGCATCTCACAATATGTTCCACAAACTAGCAAAGACATTTGTAAATATATTTGTAAATATAACCACACTGCTGAACTGAATTGATAGTAATAATATTTACCTCAGATAGCCCATTTCATATATATATATATATATTTTTTTTTTTTAAAATAGCAAAATTTTGGATAAATTTAAGGTTTATTGCAGAGCAAGAGACATCCTTTGCACGTAAATTTTTGTACTTAAGGCAAGAAAGTGCCACCGAAGGATAAAAAGTATAATCAGTTTGGAAGTTCAGCAATACCGAATGTTTAAATTTCCCGTAACCATTCCTGGGTACATTCTGTAATGGTATTAATTTCTGTAAACCCAGATAGATCAGTAGAATCTTTCCAACAAGGAAAATTCTACATGTGAACACTTTATTAGTGAGATCTGTGACCTGACTTTGTAGATTTATAGTTGTCATCTGAAAGTCCTGTCCATGTTTAGAGGAACAATGGAAAGAAAAAATCTTGCATGTGAGGTACAAGCCACAGTAGTTGGAAGAGATGCCACAAATGTATCACAGCAGCTGTATTCTGGCTTTACAGATACTCCATGGTCTGTAGAAATATTTTCAATTAAACCTTGACCTCTGTTGAACAACTCGTTTATTTTGGCTACACAGGAGGGAAAAAATTTGGCCCTATAAGCTCAAGTTTGTAGTATAACTTCAGTTATACTGCCACAACTAATTTTAACCCAGCTTAGAATTTTCAGTACTATTCTTTTTGTTTAGATTAATCTGCTTTTATATGCAAAACCCCAAAACAGTCCAAAAAAAAACACCTTCATTTGCCATAATTGTAAAGAAGTCCAACAGCATGCATTACAGTAGGACATGTTCATCATACTGCTGCAATCAGTGCTCTGTTGTTTTTTGTTGTTGTTTTGTTTTCTCTGTTCTCTGTTATAGACCATATTTTCAGATTACTTTTACTAGAATGTTTTGTTTGGTGTTCCTGAAGTCCTTCTAAAAGGATTTGATTGCTCAAATGTGGAAGTGTTGTCCTCATGTTGTCAGGCTGTCTGAAAGGAACATCCTTAACCTTGCGCCCTTAACTCCTAAGCAATGGGAGATAAATAAAATGGAGCTCAAACCAGTTACTTCTGCTTTTAATACCAAAAGCCAGTTAGATGTAGTACCTACCTGCTGACAGTTTGGTAAATGACTTTTTTCTGGGATAGGTATCAACAGGAATAGAAATAGCTATCTCCAATTTTAGGCTTACTAACAACTTAGTTATTGCAAAGGATTAATTTGACTCCTTTTTGTACAATTTTAACAGAAAACAAGGGTTTTTGAACCAAATTCTTTTAAGGTTTACTACATTTCCGGTACCATTCCTCTTCTTTTTTTTTTCCCTCTATGGTAATAAAAAACACTGCTGTTTTTCCTTTTCATAAAACCTGAATACTAAATGCTTTCATTTGCATGAGGAGAACTGTCTCAAAAGCAATAAGTCTTAGTGTCCTTGGAGAGAAGGGCCTTATTCAGCATTCAGTGGAGGAACTTGAACTACCTGAATCTGTCTCATTATGTAGGCCATATGCAGTAAGCCACAATGCCTAACAGCTGCTGGTGTTAGGATCAGGGGGAAAACATTTAATTTGATGCAGAATCATGTGTGTCATGATTTCTGCAGTAGCTTCTACCTGCTCCCTAGGGTGCATGCTAGATATATGGCATAGTACTGAAATCATTTAATTGTGTCAACAAAATATGGTGATGTTTGTTTAAAGTAAAAATTAGTTTTGTAATAAAATTTATTAGTTGGTGGTTACTTGACTGTCACAATGGCTGGTAGATACAAAGATAAAACGTTTTTTTTTAATCTCAGGGGAGGGTGGAAATTATGGTGAAACCAGAGAAAATATACAGGATGTAAACTTGAATTAGTATTTCTGTTTAGTAAATCAATAAAACAAGAGGTAGGTGTGAAGAATAACTAAGATCATCTATCAAAATGGGTTAGTGCTCCTATTCTTACCACCACTAGTAAGCAAATGCCTTTAGCATGCTGATGCCCAAAAGCATGCAAAACAAAGGACAGAAACAGTTTTCAGTGCAGATATACTGCCAGTAAAAAAAACAATGGAAGATGAGAACTGAGTAAGGTGATTCCCAGAATTTCTAAGTTAGTTAATACTAAAATTCCTGGGCAACAGCAACATATGAAGATAAATATTTTCCATCTGCAGCAATGAAGAGTATATTTTATGCAGGATATAAAGAAGACAGTATATGTTAGATTTGAAAATGGTTGCAAATAAAATAAGTTAAGAAAACATAATTAAGTCAAGAAGACAAGGTGTCTGGGCAGCTTGTCACCCTCTATCAGGAATCAAAACATGCACTCTGATAAAATTTGAATCTGATCATAATCCTGAATGAATGGCTTTATAATATTTTCAAGATAAGAACTATAAGAACATAAGAACTATAAGTTGAAATTAATTAAATAAAATAGATTTCTCAAAAAGTAATTAATCTACTGAAACAACTCAAATTACTATTGCATTTTACTCCTTTGGTTGTAAAGTGTGGACTAGTTTCCCTCCAAGCAATATAGAAACAACAAAATAAACTCTGTAACAGGTGGGGGGGGGGGGGGGGGGGGAGGGGCGGTGGGGGGGAAGAGTTATAAGAACAAGGAGAACAGCAAGTGCTATGCTGATAGGAAAGAAAATGATACTCAGGAGCATAAACTGCTTCTACTGCTTCCTTGAAGAGGCAAGTATCGACTTGACCCCTGGATTCCTTCCTGCTACAGATTAGGTAACATACACTTTAAACATAATCACTTCTTTGATCCTGAGGATGTGCACTATTTTTCCCAGTGACAATGCCCTGATAAGAAGTTCTAGATGATGGCATTGCATGTGATAATGAAGAGCGAACATGTGTGACAATGCAGCTGTTAGGGAGGAAAGGTATACTCAAGAAATGAATGACACATGAGATAGGCTATATGATGGCAAATCATCAGCTGCTCCATTCCTGCTTTTAATCCAGCAAGGCCAACAAGGACCAAAATTAATTGCCAAATTAAGCTATTCAGTAGTCTGCATCTACCAAATTACTGCTTTAATTCCAGTTCCTGGTGGAGAGATTACCCATATCATAGCTCTTACACTTGCTAGTGTGTTACCACATTTCTGCCAAAAGGTTGGAAAGTCTCCCCAAGCCATATATAAAGTGTATAACTGGCACATTTTAAGGAAAATTGCACTTTGGTCCAGTGCTTATGAAAATGACATGGAGAGAACTTGTTTCTTTGTGTTGTGCTCAAGAATATATGGATATGAATTTTTCTACTTCTACTTCCCCTTTCTCCCTCCATCTATGAAACCAAAGCAGATACTTTTCTTTTTGTGCAAACTGCTCAGAGATCTCTGGTTAGAAAACATAGTCTATGAGCTCAGCACAGTATCACTATACCCTAAACATGTTGTCACCAGACACAGAGAAAAACTTTTTTTTAGCTGTTCTTTTTCTAGTGCCTTGTTTAGGCTCTAATTTTGCTTGAAGTTGTTCAAAAAAAATGCAGTTGCTACAGTAACTAGAATAAAATAGGGGAGGAAATAAATTAAGTATAAATGTTAAATGGGAGAGGGAAAGACAGAAGCCTCTTGCAGCTGAAGCACAAATTATGAATTAGTGCTGCTATGCTGCAGAACAGAACAATTTGGTGGAAGATCATTTTTGTCAGAAATAAAAGCCTACCCAAGCAATATTTTGATACATGCCATTACCCTCAGGGTGGAGCCTGGCAAAGGAATCGAGTTGTTTTGCATGTTACCTTTGAAACTGTGTGTTTTTAAAGCTTAGCTTGTGCTTTATTGAGATACAGTTCCAAGCACACATAAAGGCATACTGTTAAAACAGCCCTAAATGGTGATTTTATTTACTGTTTGATCACCTCCCCTGTAAGCACTGATTTCTTTCTAGCTATTATAACTGTAGTTCCTTGTATTCAAAATGGTTCCCCAAGGACAACAATGAAAGCCAATAAATTTAAAGTCAATAGTGTGAAATGAAATATAAGTTTGGCCTTTTATATGTAGCAGTCAGCTACACAAAATTTATGCTTTAAGCTGTCAATTAAATAAGCAGCAAGAACTTCTTCTTAGTGACTAAATAACATCCTAATACTGTCCAATGTTTGGTGACACAGCTCTAATAGGCCACAGTGGTGCAAGCAGAATGACTAACAACTGGTTTGTGGGTTTTCTGATTACCATGTAAGCAATGTAGACTATGCCCACATGTAAATGAAACAACCATGTGGCAATTTGTAAAACACAAGCAAGAAATTAATTTTAGCATTATTTATTAACACTTCAAAAGAGAAAGTAGGATTAGGATAGTCTTCATACATTACTTACTGTTTGCTTGAGTTTCTCTCTGCTCTCACCAATTTCCTTTGTTCCAACCATGCATCAAATTTCTTATGTTAGTTCAGGTGATCACAATTTTTTCTTTTCTTTTCTTTTCTTTTTTTTTTTTTTGAACACGTATTTTACAGCTGTAACCACACATTTATTCAGGTTTGTAGCCTAGTGATTGACATTATCCTAAAATGGACAAATTAATAGTTCTTGCCCAAAAGAAATTCATCCTGATAAGATGAAGATTTCAGAAAAGGGTCTAATTTTTAATTTGAAATAAATGACCTGTTGTTCAAAGACAGTTGAATTGGTGTTGTCCATAGAAATCACATATTAGTGGAATGTTTGATGTCTCCAAAGTGATCAAATCATTTTTCATCACCAGATCCCAGTGCAACACAACACTGAGATAAGAAGCTGTAAGATAAGCATATATGAGAGTTAGGGGTAAAAAACATGTTAGAAAATTAAGATATTGCGTATTAAAATAGATGAAAGCCTACAGTATTTGATTGTGTGAAACATTAATTTAATATGTAAATCATAATATATAATGTAAATGCCCTCCCTACCTTTATTATCATTACATATTCTGATTTTCATCAGTGTTTTAGCTGGCTGAAGTCAGAAACTTGCAGCACCTAAATCTACATAAGCAAAGTTCTAACAAAGGAACACAGCGTGGTGCAAATAGATAACACTCATAAGTCAGATAAAAAATGTCAGAGAGATCACACCAGTGTAGTAAAATCAGTATGATTTCTGAGCCCATACACATCAAGGAATACAGTGATTGCATATGCAGTAATATTGATAATACAGGTGTTAGTTTCTGTAAGAAAGAGTAAAGACTTATAATGATTACAACATAAACTGTTTTATTAGTAGAGCTTTCTTCTCTTATTACTTGGAAATACTCATACCATTTTAAAATACTGTTACTAACCTATTAAATTATCCAGAACCTAGTAAATTATTCAGAATTTCACCTTACTATTTTATTTTTAAGGACCAGGTTCAACAAATGGCACAGCCATACAGTATTTCTTTAAAGGGTTCATAAATACTACCCTTTAAGCATTTCAGTACTGAATTGATGCAGTGCCTTAGACAGTAAAAACTGTACTATCCCTGACAACATTACCCTCAATAAATAATCTTTTTTCCCCCCTATCAGTCCATAAAATGTTCCTTAGAACTGCTTGTACCTGGTTTTCAAGCAGACAAATTACTTTTTATTTGGAAATGTGGAAGTTCGTATTAATAAATAGAACATTCCCCATAATGTATTTTGCAAGAAAAGTCGGTTGAGCTTACACATAAAACTGTATGAAAATGATTCAAATTAGAAGTAATGAACACCATATCTTGTCCAAAAACTTATCTGTTTATCAGCCTGTAAGATTTTCTACATTTGAGTTCTTTTGAGTCTTAGTCCCTCTAATATTAACGTTTGGTGTTAGTGATAACATCAAATTACATTAGGCACTGCTCCAAAAAGATGTTGGTATCTCAGTGTTCTGAAACCTATGATGAGCTTTTTTGCAAGTCATTTGTTTTCAATTATTTATGAGCTTTAGAGAAAAATAAAATAAAATACAAAAAAAAAAATAAAATAAAATAATAACATAACATAAAATAACAAAATAACATAAACATAACATAATATAAAATAACTTATAATAACATAAAATAAAAGTACTGCATTTGACTGTGAAGCAATGAGTCCTGTTTTGGTTAGCTTATATAGAGCTACTTGCTTCTGGAAATGACAGCTTCTTTTCCTATGCAGACCAATCAAAGAAGGATTTTTGCAGAAGCACTGCAAAATGGTTGGTAAAACAATTTGACACAGCACCTGTGCATGTTTCAGTGTGAGCCACAGTAGAACTCTCAGACTTTCAAAGACTTGTATTATCATTCTTTGACTAAAGATGCTTTTCTACTCTCCTATGATGTAATTGGTATCTCCTTTTCCCATCCACTCTCCAGGCTGAAAGCAACATCATTAGATATTGTTAAAAATGACTAACTCTAAACTGGGGGGGGGGGGGGGGGGGAGGAGGTGGGGGACGACAACAGAATAGGTCTAAGGTGGCTCCTTAGTAACATTTCTCTGCATCACTGATTATAATACAATTTTCCTTTTACTTTCTAGCTTCAAAAGTTACACATTATTGACTGATTCAAAGCCTCAGTTAATACTAAGAAAGAAGAACCTTTTGAGTAATTTGCAACAACAAAAATATATTCCTAATGAACCTTGAAATGAGCCTTCTTACCGAAGCTGTTCCTATACCTGAAAAGTAGCTCCACTGGTTCACACACCACTGCCTATTGTATATGGAGTACAACCAGTAAAATCCCTGACTACTGTATCGCAGAAGAAGCCTGGAATAAATGGATTTTCAAAATGAGATTGTAAAGTTAATCTTAATCATATCTTAATGAAGTTATTATTGTGTTGTGGTCTTTTAACATACAACATGTGTGAATGTTGCTTGCATGTCAGTCTTCACTATGGGCAAAGCCATAAGGTTCTTACATTTTATCCTGATTTTATCCTTTAATCTCTTATCCTCTTCAGTGTTATGTTGTTATAAATTCATATATTCATAGGAATATATTTCATAAATTCATATAATTTCAAATAGCTAACAGCTTTGAGTTTATTAACAATGTTCCGGAACAGCTCTCTAGAAGGATTGTGGGGCAAAATAGTAGCTAAAATGGAATTAGATAAGTTAAATGGAATGAGATAAATTAAAGAAAGGGATTAGATGATGTCGTCTATGATAGCAGGGACCTGGACTTGATAACTCAACAGATTGTTTCTTTAAACTATACAGTATTCTCCATATGCCTGAATGCTTTACTGACCCATCCTTTCCCTACCTAAAATTAAGCAAGAAACAGCCCCACAAGTCAAACTGATTTTTCTGAGTAGAGTCTTAGTTTGGATCTGAACATTAACCCCAAGTTCATAAGAATCTTATCTTTATCTACCATTGAGTCAAAAGACTCAAGTATAAGATTGATCTATTTCATGCTTCTTTCCCATTTTGCTGCTCAGATGCTGCAAAGCATGAAATATCTGTTGACACAGTCAGCTGGGAAAACAAAGGTGCCTCATAAAACAGTGTCTCAGTTGTTCTGTGTTCTGGAACAATTCTGGTTCCACATGCAATGGAGCTGTTGAAGACTAGATTTGGTGCATCTTCTGTGATAAAGACTAGAGTCTGAAAATAATTTTTGGTTAACAAAATTATGCTACCTGGGAAAAATATACAATGCTTTGGTGTGGGTCACATATTATTGGCAAAACACCAGATGCTTTTGTGTCTACCATCTGAAAAAATAATAATAAGATTTTCTTCAAAAATCAGCTATTAAATCTTATTTTAATGGGCTATCAGAATCACTGAGAACCTGGACTTCAGGTATCACTGAGCTAGTTGCTTTCCAAGGTAGCAGTTTGAAGGCTTTTTGTAAGTTCTGAGTATTACTCAAAAATTTTAGCATGCTTATGCAATGTAGGTATTGTACCATAATCCCTTTAGAGGTGCTTTTGCCTTGTCCTAGGACTGTGTCCTTTTTCTTTATTGGATACTTAATGTGCTTCAAGCAGACCTTCTAGACATTGTCTATAGGATAACAGGGAAAAAAAGCCCTACTTGGTCAGATCAATCATCCACATAGCTCTGCATTCTGGCTCTGCCATTAGCAAACGGACAAGCACGAGTGTGATCACTTTCTGTCTGCCTTTGCCTTCCTGAAATGCCTGCATCCAAACTGCTGTATAAGGAATGTTAAAGCATACATCTCTATCTAGGAGTGTAGTCTGAATTTTGGACCTGAATGCCTGAATTTGCTTCATCCCCTTTTGAACCTGAAGCTAGTCTGCTTCCACAACCTCCTGCAGCACAAGTTTCAGAAGTTCGCTTGTAATTGCCTGCTTTCCAAAGAAGTGTTTTCTTTTACCCGTTTTGTCTGCTACTGCTTTCATTGACTGTCCCACAGGTCTTGCATTTTACGATCTGCTGAACTCCTTTTTCATGCATTTTTGTGAAGCTCAGTAATATCTTCCTGCAACCTTTTCCTCACCAAACTGAAGATTTCCAGCTTTTCAGCAAATTGCATCTGGTTGTGTTGATTTATTGACATGACTTTCAGCAAATGTCATCCAGTCCTGGTTACTTATTGACATCTAACTTGTCTGTTTATTCTAAAACTTACTGTATACTTGCATCAAATTTTTCTAGCCCCTCCATCTTACCTGGTACAAATAACACCAACATTTCTCCAAATATCTTCAGCAGCGGAGACTAATACAAAACTGTTCACTGAGCTTCTTTACTTTATCATCCCTAAGTGCCCCTTTCACACTTTTGTCAGCAAATAGTCCCACTGATTCCCTAGCTGGCTTCCTGCTTTTGATTTGAAAGGTCTTTAAGATCAGTTTGAGCATTCTTTGCTGGCACTTCAAATTCTTTTTCAGCCCTTCTAATTTCCTTTCCTGATCTCTTTCATGCAAGCTTTCCATTTCCTAAAAGACTTTTTTTTTTTTTTCCTCCTGCGATGGTTTTGTTAACCGTTTCTTTTCTCAATATGTTGTGGCTGTTAGGGGGCAGGGTGTTTGGACATATTTTTCTTCTTGATTTGAAGCATAAATTTTACCTGAGCTTTTGATACAAAAATTTGTAATGGATTTCAATCCATTAGTAAATTTCATGGATTTTGACTGTCCTTTTCGGTTTTCTTTTTCTTTATGTTTTCCCTGTTATGAATTTCCATAGTCACAGGCTAAATTTATTTGTCTTCAGTTATTCCAGTAACACATATCCTTCCTGCCCCTCGATTTCCCAAGCTACCTCTACCTTGCAGTTTCATCACTCTGTGTCAGATGTTCTTAATTTTTTGTTGTCGTTGTTGTTATTTTTTTTCCCCATTTTCTCTCTTCTCCTTGTTCAAAATATTTATTCATAATATTTCATTCTCAGTGCCTGGTTTCAGGCCATGCAACCTGTGCAGATTCCTCTTACAGAGAAATTTTCCAGTTCTCAGCAAACCTATATCACTCCAGTCTATACCATTTCTTCATTCACACATTTAGGTTTCACATCTCTATCTACCCTTGAAGCCTAGAATGAATAGCTGTCAGGTTTTCAGAGAATGTTGTCACTGAGTTCTTCATCTTAGCTTTCCTGTCAACAGTCAAAATTTCCCTTCCAAAACCTAAGAGTCAAGAAAGCACACCATTTTTTTCATTCCTTAATTTCCCACTTGAATCTACTGGTAAAGACAACTGTTGTCTGTATCAACATAAAACTTACAGTATTAGAGCAGTAAGTTTTGTGATGTTTAATATTTCATGTAAAAACCTTGAAACAAAGAAAAGGCAACCACTAATAAACAAATTAGTGAGTTCCAGCTAACTCAGATCTTAAGTTCACATTAACATAGTTCATTAGCTATAATTTTGGCTGAAGTATAAGCTATTGAGCTAAATATATGGCTTGCTATTTGATTTTATATGATCCTTATTATGTAGTATATTAGAAAGACTCATCATAAAGGTCACTTCTAACTTTAAGAGCTACAATTCTAGGACTTAATGTAGGTAATGATGACATATAGACAGTGTTATTCTAGACCACATAGAACCAATAAATCTGAAGCTAGGAGATCTGGCATTCCATTACACAGGTGATGCTTCATGGTATTTCTAGATCAGTCATCATGCATTGCTACTAGTTTATGCTAGTTTTGAAAATAAAGCAATAAATATAATTAATGATATGTCTTCTAAACCTTAAGTAAAACCATTGTGTATTAAAGGAAAACCAAAGCAGTCAATATTGGAGATACCAGGTCCACCCATTCAAAGCAGAAGGTAGCTGATGCTTCTTCTTTCCTTTTTTGTAGCAGATGTGATTTTATACTTAATCCACATGGATCACCTACATATAAAGCTGCTTTTTGAGTCCAAAGTCAGGATTTAAATGACTTGTGCTATCACAAACTGTAAGGAAAAATGACAGTTTAAAAAGCTGTTTTGACTCAATAGCATGCTCTAATTTACCAGGCTTCTTTTCTGCTTTTCTTCCTCTATGTAGATTCCCTGATGGTTTCTTAATGCATTCATGGTCCTCCTTACACATTAACAGAATGGCTTGTTTTCCATAAAGCTCCAGGCTAGTAGGAGTTCCTTCAGCTAATATTTAAAGACAGTGGAATGTATCCCAGATATAATCACATTTGAAGTAAAATGCATTGGCATTTAGGTATATATCTATGCTCTGTAGCTTCAATAACAAATTTATATCAAAAGGTGAGGAAGATCTTGCCCTACAAAAATAAAAGACGAATAAGTTCTTATGAGAAAAAAAAATAAGAAGCAGCTGCATTTAGCTGATCCGCTGGAGTATTGTGAACCAAAATGGCTCCAATTTTAAGTTGTGTGTTAATTATTCAGTATCTATAAGTGTTTTCTGTGGCAGTGGGAAAATGTGTCTTTGTCAAATCATTTTTGACACATTCTGTTTTGTGAATGTGCTTCTGTATCAGCCTTCAGAGACTATTATGTTTGATACTTGAGACTATCTATTTATATATATGTGTCATTCAGAATGTGGTGTCTATGTCCCCCCTCCCCCCTCCTTTTTTTTTTTTTTTGTAGATCTGAGGGTTTGGTCTTTTTTTTGTTTCCTTTGAGATGAAGTTTTTTTGTTGTTGTTGTTTGTCTGTTTCCTACCTCTGGGCTAGGGATTTTTATAATGTTAATCAAATGTGGTTTGTAAGTAGAATTATTTTTCATGTCTCAGCAAGAAGATTAAATAGCCTCTATAAAAATTTGATTTTTTATTTTGTTTTGAACTCATTAACTGCTATCCAAAATATCAGAATCTATTTACCAAATAGTTTTTATTACATAGCAATCTATACTTTTGAATACACTTTCATATCAATACAAAATAACCTTTGAATGATCTATTTGATAATATATCGGGGAACTATGAAACATTCCATTTTGGAAGGCTTGTATAACTCCATTATTTGTTTTCCAAACAAATTTCATGAGAACAGCTTTCCAAGTCTCTAAAGTATATATTACCGTATATGTAAACAATGAAAAAGAAAAGAAATTTGGAAGCATTCATTTATTGGTAGCTATTGATAGCTATCCTGAACTATTGTTTGCTGTTGTTGTTGTTGTTGTTGTAGTTATTGTTTTTTGTTTGTTTTGTTTAAAAAAAAAACATTTATGTAGTAAAAATACAACAAAATCTATTTACAATGCAAATATACAATCAGGTTAATTACTTTTCAAGAGACATTCATAAAACATTCTTTAAAAAAGAAAAATAAAAGCTAGCTTTTTTCTTTTTTTTTAATTATCTTTTGCATAACTCTCAACTGTCTTGACTGATCAAGATTATGATCTCACTATTTTTTTTTCTTGCTACTAATATGACACATTCTTCCGTGTGGTTGTAGTTACAAGAGTTTCTTTGCTTTTTAAATAATATTTTTCTATTTTGTAAATTTTATCTGCTTTGAATTTGTCCTTTGGGATTCAGGGGTTATGTTCAAATAATAAAATTTGAAGCTCCTTCCGTGTTTAGCTGTCTTGGACAACAATATGATTTTATGGCCATGCTTGGAAATATTCCCATCACTGATTTGTAAATGTGTTTGCTGTAGCAGCACGATGGTAAATTTGTCTTCACCTCTTGTCAAATCCTCCTGCTTTTGATAGGTCCATGCAGCCCTTTAACACCTGTATAAGTCATTATATATAGAAATCATTATACTTACACATAGTTTGCCAAACTTTGGTTTGTTTTCTAGACCAAAAATGTTTTTCATGCCCTAAAGATTCTATTATTTGAAGTATGCATTTATTTCTGTCTTGCTTCCCTTTATTTACTTTTTAATAAATCTTTTTCCCTTTAATAAATATTTCTGTATTGCTTGAACACTAAACTCTCTCTAGGAATTCTCAACTGCAGCCCTCAGCGATGTGTTGGCACTATACCTTCTTCATCAAAGAGGTAACCAAGATAGTTGTTCAGATGTTCAGCATCAGTACTGATGTTGTGCATCAGTACTCCACATCCATTTTTTTTCAGCATTACAGAGTATTATTTTTCTTTCCCCTCTAACTTTAACTTTGCTATTAATCTTAGATCATGTAATTTCTTTCTCATTATAATTCCTGATATGTTTGTTCCGTTGCATTTTTTTTCTCTTTTTCACTTACAAAATATTAAATTGTACCAACATTTGCTGTCAAAGAATATTGAATAATAAATATAAACTACAGAAATACTTTCAAAGTTGAAAGTAAACTCCTGAAACAAATATTCTCATGTCCCACAAACAGGTACACATGGTTCCAGTTCATCATACAAATGTATACATAACTGTTACTTTTTGACCTATTAAATAATTAGGAGATGTTCCATGCAGTTGAATCAATTCCAGACTGGGACTCAATTTACCTGACTTTTCCTTTCTAAAAGCTGATCATTCCACTTAATCTACCTATTGAGACTTCTCTATGGCAAGTGGAGTGAGTCTGGTACCTCCAAAGGACAATTCATCTCACTAAATGTAAACATGTAGGGCAGATGGAACACTTCTTTCATTATCTTTGCTTTCTGTGTGCTTGAATCATTATAATAATAAGCTTGAACACTTTCCCAATTGTTGTCAAATTTTGATCTGAAATATCACTGTTCAATGAGCGTGGACCAATGTCATAATGTCATTTTCCCATTTTTCTTCCTTGTCTGCTGGTTCTAGATAATGGTATTTTACAAAACTTATTTGTGTTCTGTCACAAGACTTTAGATAGTTTCAGATTTGCAAATAAGATATGCAGCACATACAGCATATTTTTTAAGCATGCAAATATCCTGAGTTTTGAAATAATTATTTTTTTTGACAGATCAGGTACTTGATGAAAAGTTCCTCTCCGTACCACACCAACAAGCTGAAGTCCATAAGTGAATTGATTTCTCTTTGCAAAACTAGTGGTGGAGACAAAAGCTACTTATATTCACAAAACCATTTATCTCCAAGTAGTGTCATAAGAATGTTTTCTGTTAAACAGAAAATTAATGTGAAAAAAGAATATTTTATACTCTAGGAAGTGAGGGACATTTTGTATATGAGCCTCATTAAATTCTCATTATTTACAGATGAAACAGTTTGAATTATCTTTATTTTTTTCTGCTTTTCTGTTTCTTCCATTGTTCTTACCAGCAACATTTTTGTTATTTCAAGTTCCTGAATTTATACTGAGTATTTAATTGTCCTGATAGCGTATAATAAAATGTGTAGAATAGGAAGAAGTAGATTGCATTATTTGAATCATTTCCTAAATTACAACAAGAAAAGAATTAAAGTAAAAATTAATTAAATAAATAAACAAAAAATATATATCTAAATGAATCTGGGGAAGTAGAATTCCAGAGAAAAACTATATCTGTTTTCAGTCTAGTCAATAAATAAATAAATAAATCTTATTTTCAAACTCTTTACTCTTAACAAATCTGAAAACAATTTTCTTGTCATACTTTTAAGCAGTTTCTCATTAACAGTAGAAGTACTAGTCACTCAATTCAGACTTCCCTTTATTCAAGTACCTTTTTAATGTATACACTAAAAAAATATGAAAGCTACTGCAATACCATAAGAAAATAAGCTTATACTCCATATATGGATAAGGTATAAGTTTCTTAGGTATAAGAACATAAATATAATTTTAAATTGTAATTTTTGAACAATTATTGCTATCTATGATTACAATATGCAACTAAAGAATCCATAAGGGAACTATCGTCTAATAAGGAGCTTTTGCGTAATTATTGGAAATTTCTTTCTGAACTAGTGAAAATGTAACTATGATAAATGCAATCAATTAAGAACCAGCTTAATGAATTCTAAAAGATTTTTTTAATTGAAACATTAAAGAAATCACACACCAAACATCAGAATCTCAAAATAAGCTACATTAGTCAAAATTAGTGTAGGTCTGGTAATTTATTTACAGGATATAGATGGATTCCCTCAAAAACTTATTCTCCCAAACCAACCGAGAAGTAACAGGAAAAGAAGTAGTGTAATAATAGAAAGGGAAACAAGAAATAAGGAACGTAGTCAAGTAAGCCTGGCAACATTCTGATCATGAAGGATTTTGATGATACACTAATCATTTAGCCTTGATTTGTATTTTGAAGGTATCAAATGGGAAGTCCAAGACTAAGGTTGAATTGACCTTTGTGCTAGAACAGGCTTTTATCTTAAAACTAAAAATCTAAAAGTTAAAATTAGTATTTTAATGGCTTCTGTAGGAAAAACACCACTTGCTTTTGGGTCTTTCTTTAACCCTTTGGCTTCAATAAATGACCAATTGTTGCCAATTTTTCTTGTAAGTCAGACTCCAATTATCATTCAAAGGCTACAGTTACACAATTCTTTGTTATGATTAGATTATTTTCCACTTCTATGTTTCAGAGCTTAGGTTCTTCCATACAGAACTCTTTTTTTTTTTCAAAATGGCTCTTCTTTCCACTCTTGTTTCTTACTGAGATCAAGGCAGCACATTATAAAAACTATTAACTGTTTCTAGAAAAAATAATAATGCTTTACCGAGAGGGTGGTCGCACACTGGAAAGGGTGGTCGCACACTGGAACAGGCTCCCCAGTGAAGTACACACTGCACCAAGCCTGTCTGAATTTAAGAAGCAATTGTACTGTGCACTTAGTCACATGGTCTAAACTTTTGGGTAGACCTGTGTGGTGCCAGGAGTTGGACTTGATGATCCTTATGGGTCCCCTCCAACTCGGGATACTCTATGATTCTATGATTCTATGATTTGTACGAATAATTTGCAATCATGATGCTGCAACTTTCACTTAGTATGTTAGTTCTATTTATTCAGGCTATAATAATATCCATATCCGTAAATTATATCCATAATCCTTATTATTGATATTATTGATACTATAATAGGCATTATTATAATTATTGTAATAATTATAATACTAATCAATAACAAAACTTTGGAACCAGACCTATTTACAGGGGCTGTAGTTAGCATATTTGTGACACAGGCAGTTGAAATTGTTTCCTATAACATTCAAGGACTGTATCACCTGTTTATCACATTAAATAGGACAGATGTAACAAGCTGCAGAATAACAATCAAGTTTAGAATCCAACTGATGTCTTTAACAGTTTATTCTATATTGTATTTTCTAAAAATACATTGCTTTAATAGTATGAAAGAGTACTTGTTGAACCATTTCAATTGCATCTGAACATAATAAAATTACACCAAAAATCATATACTGTGGTTCTGAACAAGATGAATGAAAAGTTCTGACACTTCTTTTATCAGAAAGTCACTGGAATAAACTCATGTGTGGTAACCTGTCACCATATACAACTGAGAGAATCACAGAATGGCTGAGGTTGGAAGGGACTTTTGAAGATCTTCTAGTCCAAAATGACTATGAAACACAGATGAGCAGCTGTATTTAAGACAAGAAAGCTGATGCTCTTAGATAAGAAGGTTATTTGCTCTTTGGGATTAATATAATTATTATGCTTTTAGTCCTAAGTAAGGAAAAAGCTTTATTTATTGTCACCTTGAATAGAAACTAAAAAGCATATACTAATACTTAGTAGTTTGATTCTTCTAACTAGGCCTTGTAAGTACTGAATTGTGGATTCAGAAAAACAGTTTGGCTAAAAAGCAGATGACTTACAAAATGTAGTCCTCTCTAGTTTAAACTTTTAATGAAGTGCTTTTTATTTAAGTACTTTAGCTGAAAGGTTTGACAGAAACCAGTTTCTTTCCTTTTAACATGCAGTAACTTCTAGCACCACTCACAGAAATACAGAAACACTGATAAATTCAGTGGAACTTCCTCAGATCACCTAGTGCCCAGGACTGGTCCAGTCAGGTTTTGAGTAACTCCATGGATGGAGACTCCACAGTCTTTCTGGACAACCTGTTCTAGTACTTGACCATCTACACTGTAAGGAAAAGTTTTTCTTTTGTTTAAATGGAATATCGTGTATTTCAGTTTGTTCCTACTGCCCCTCGTCCTTTCCCTGGGCACTGCAAGGGTGGTGCCAACATATATACATGGATAAGATTCCTCTCAAGCCCAAGTAATACTTTACTCATATGAACAAAAAGACAAAACATTTCTAAGAAGCTAGAACTGGGGGCAGAGGGAGTTATATCAATAGGAAATCCAACAAAATATATCTAATGGGCAATTCTTGTGAGATAAATGAAGTCAGGTCTAAATCACATTACAAAATTATACATCTGAAGTAAAATATCATAAAAATGAATAATTTTATTTTAAACATTTACTGTTATTACCAGCTTAATCATCTCTATATCCCAACAATAGTGATGTTTTGATTCTACAGTATGTGTACAAATAACTTTTTATTTCTGACTTTATGTTGACTGTGTACTAGCTGTTAGGCTACAGGATCAAAAATGTGTTATTGTTGATGCATTTTTGTTTATCTGTAAATATGACATCATGCACTAACTGTTTTTGAAATCTATCCAAATAGGCCAAGATTAAAGATATGAACTTTTAAATATTTAAATGATGAATGATAGCAGATCTTTATGATGGAAAACTTTTTTAAGAAGAGTCTGACAGGCAGATTACAGTTTTTCTCACCCCATCATTCAAACTCACTTAAAGTAGAAATCAAGTGATGGAGATGCCTGGGGACATGGTAACATTGAGTTATTTGCCCCTTGCCTCTGACACCCAGGACAGTCCTGAGTAGAGTATCTGTTGTGAATCCCACCTTGATTTGATCTTGCTGTTGAACATCAGGATTGACCTTATGTTCCTAAATAACCTGACCCAAGCTATGGAAATATTATCCAACTCTGTGTTAGGAAAGTGAAGCTGCTGGTGCAGAGAGAAGGTCACCAAACACTACAACATCCTGCCTAAAGCAAGCCAGGAAAGAATATGCATGTGACAACAAGTTATTTTCTGCCTTCTTGGCTGCAATGGAAGCTGTGTGTTCCTGGATTCTCCCCAGATTTTTCAGAGAAGCCCACAGCCTGGAGGATATAGAATCAGCAGCATACCCACAAACAATGGTGCCAAAAGAAAGGAGCCAATTTTTCAGAAACTTTAGGATACAGGTATGAGAAAATTAGAGGTTTGACAGTGGTGTTTATGCTTTAAATGGGGAATTCTCCTAAGTGATATCCCAGTTTACCATAGCTTTTGTTCTTTATTCATAAAATTGAAATAAAATATTTTCTTCATGCCATAGTACAATGCTAACAATACATTTCTAACACCATATTTTTGTAAGGTTAAATATAAGGATAAGTTTCTATTCAAAATCTAAACACATTTATCTATGACGTTTTCCATAAAAAATATTTGAATCAGAGCTTTATATCTGTAAATAAAGATCATAACAATTGTAAGAACGTAATCACACATTTCCATGAAGAAGTGTCATATTGAGTAGGTGCTTCTAACTTTGCAAGCGTAACAGAGTGAAACCTAGAGTTATTCTATCTGGACACAAATAAACATGGAATTTTTACTTTTTTTATTTTTTTTATTTTTTTTAACACTAGATTTCAAGCCTGATTTTCAATAATTACTTTTAATGTCAGTTCAATAGGGACAGCTGAGAAAGGTGCCAAATTAGGAAAACAAAATACTAATAAAACTTTTAATCAGTCTGTTGAAGGAATGACTGGACAACACATTACATGGTGTTGTAATTGTCCATGCTCTCTTTATTTATTTTTTTTCCTTGCTTGTTTTGAAGTTGCCATTGTCTTGTTAATCACCTGAAGAATGAATTCAGCTTTCCTGAACATGTATAAGGTTTTGAAGCAAATCAGAGATAGCTTTATGTGTCTGAATCATGCCAGCCTGTACATCTGGCTATGTTTTTTTTGTTTGTTTGTTTTTTTGCTTTCATTTTTATCCAAAGAATGGCTTACAATTTTCTTGCTAAGCAAGAGAAATCTGAATACTGTAACAGCTATAGTTCTCATGTCACATGCTTATAAAATATAGGATCAGTAGACACTAAATACTAGATACTATCCTCAGAGAGGATGAGTGCAAATATACTAAATATTCATAACTCAGTGTACTGTATTTGAACGAAACTTGATTAGATGGGATTAGTACAAGGCAGAATGGTCTTAAATTAAAAGAGGATAGATTTAGACCTGACATTAGGAGGAAATTCTTCACTATGAGGACAGTGAGGCACTGGAATAGGTTGCCAAGAGAAGTTGTGGGTGCCCCATCCCTGAAGGTGTTTAAGGCCAGGCTGGATGGGGTCTTGGCCAACGTGATCTAGTGGGTGGCATCCCTGTCTATGGCAAGGTAGGTGGAGTTCGGTGATCCTTAAGGTCCCTTCCAACCCCCGCTATTCTAAGATTCTGTGCGTGCTTTCAGGTTGATATGGCCTGAGTGCAAAGACAGGGAACACTTCCTGACTTCTAATGTGATTCTTGTTTTCTGCAGATAACTGTTTGGCCTTCTACTGATGTCTATATCTTAATCCATGCTGGAACTTCTCATTGTAGGCATTCATCACTTTCTTTAACCACCTTCCATAAGAGAATCTATACCAAAGATTTATTTTAAGAGCCAAATAAGAAAACCCAATTTGCCTTTTCAAGCAATTTTTGTCAATATGCTCTAAAAATTTTCATAAGATGTAGAAGCTTTGTCGTTTTGTGCTGAATTTACTATCATGTTGTATGTACTTACATAATTCTACTTCATTATCATTTTAAGCAGTTATGTTGTTCTACAAGGTTTACTAAACTGTTCTACTCAGGATCTAACATTTTCCTTAAGCTAGTTTATGTATTTACCACCCTAAAGTTTTCCTATATATATTTTAGTGAGACATTATACTATTTTGAAACCAGTCTATCAATTTCCTTGTTGCATTTATATAGAAAGCTTTCATGTATGCTGTTGGGTCCTTGTGTTATCTCCCAATCTGTCTTTCTCAAATGCTCACTTAAATATCCTCTTCTGGAAGAAAGAGGTAATATATCTGTTGAGCATCTCTGGAATTATCATTAGTTCTCTTTTACTCACTGGTAATCCAACAGGTACTGGAATATAAGGTGGGCACACTTGTTCTTAAAAAAACTAATTAATTTAATTGTCAATATGTCTGCTTTAAAGGAAGATAATAATTTTGTATATTGTGTTTGAAAAAGAACATAGCACTAGATTTAACAAGTTTGGGGGTCTTTTTATCGGCAGGAAAGGAATCAGATTAAAAATAATAATAATTTTGGTGATTCATATTCCTCTTTGTAATGAGAAATAAATATATAAAAGATTGTATAATATGATCAATATACAAATACAAATAAAAACCTTGATAAATACTCCTACCTTTTTTGCTTCACCACCAAGCTCAATATGACTAAGTATTTGTACCTTTTTTGTACTTTTTTTATTTCTTCATAAACTTTTATGATCTGAATCATACTGTTTCCATAAACCTGAACACATAGTTGTAAAATACTATGCTAGGCTCAGAAAATCAACAGTTTGAGAAAGCATGATTTCATTTACAAATCTGTGCCAGATAATGGAGGAACAGATGTGCATTTTTTAATTTATTGTTGTTTTCTGAATGAGCCCAAGGTTTTGATATTTCATTCCAGGGTTCAGACTGTTATTCATAGACAATTCAAAGTCCTCAATTCAATTTGTTATATTGGAGGAGTCCCTAGAGTGAATTATAACTTTATATTCTGTTTTCCCTCTTACATTTACAATTACTGTTTGTGGTTTTAGTCCATATTTGTTTCAGTGGTTGTCTATTGTCATATAAAGCATACAGTTAAAAAGCTTTATGGATTACATCTCAAATAAAAATATAGTTGTAGAGTCCCATGGTAACTAAGAAGCAGAAAAGATCTTTTTTTTTTTTTTTTAAATTCTAAGGTCCCAAATTGCACACATGACTTATAGAAAACATTTTGAATATGCACCACTTGTCATGTATCCATATGACATTTTCTATTAAAGATGTCACTTCCATTATTTTTTATTTTAACTGAATGGTGATCCTTAGTTCAAGTACCCTGCCCCTGATTATAATGAATGGTCTTACTTTAAATGAAAATTTGCTTCTGTCACACAGAAATCTACTGTTATTACATCCTATTGAAATAATTTATTAACATCAAGAATATTAAATGAAGACATAGTGGATATGGATTTTTTTTTTTAATCTAGTTAAAGTTCTTTTCTCAGTTATTCAGAAGTCTTACTAGTTATGCTGGAAAACAGTTTGCTGCTCTGCTGAACTATTAGAAAAAGAAAAAAAGATGAGAAACAATTTTATATCTATATGAAAATTTTGCTAAGGCTTCTTTCAATTTCATTTTATTTTAGATTGCTATTGATTTCTTAGAAATGAAAATTAGAATCTCCAAACTATTAGCAAACTGAACACTCCCCAGACACTAAAATTGCCTAAAAGTCAGCGGAGATTTAAAGTACAATAAATTTGTAAACTATTGTATTTTCAATTTGTTATGTTAGACAAACCATACTGTACAAGTTCATTGGTTTCACATTATGGCTTTCCTACTGGAAGTAAATTCTGCATAAATCCAGTCTCCTGCTCAATCTCCTCCTCAGATGTATTGACAGGCTGCTATCATCTCCCTCTGAAGCCTTCTTCAGCTGAGCAAACCCAATTCTCTCAAGTATTCTCCCAGGACAAGTGCTCCAGACCTCAATAATTTTGGTGGCCCTCTGAAATCTAGTAATGTTTTTCCTGTAAACTGACCCTGTTTTCTTATAAACAGAGACCCAAAAATGAACTCTAGCCCTAAGTGTGGGCTAGTGAGTGACAAATGGAATACCCCAGGCATCAATACCAGGTCCAATCCCATTTAATATCTTCATTAATGTTCTGGATGATGAGGTAGAGTGCACCCTCAGTAAATTCACAGACACAAAACTGGGGGGAGTGGTTGACTCACCAGAGGGTTGTGCAGTCATCCAGAGGGACCTTGAGCGGCTGGTGAGGTGGGCTGGCAAGAATCTCATGAAGTTGATCAAGGAGAAGTGCAGAGAAGTGCACAGGTGGAGGAACAACTCCAGGCACCAGGACATTCTGGGGCCCACCCAGCTGGAAAGCAGCTGTGCAGAAAAGGACCCTGAAGCCCTGGTAGACACCAAGCTGAACATGAGTCAGTAATGTGCCCTTGCTGTTAAGACCAATAGAATTCTTGGCTGCATTAGGCAAAGTACTGCCAGCAGGTCAAGAGAGGTGATCCTTCCCCTCTACTCAGCAGTGGTAAGGCCACACCTGGAGTGCTGTGTCCAGTGCTGGAGCCCCCAGTGCAAGAGACATGGACATACTGGAAAGAGTCCAACAGAGGGCCACCAAGAAAGATGAGTAAGGGACTGAAGCATCACTCTGCACTGGGTCTGGGTGGGATGGAATTAAGTTTCCCTGCAGCAGCCCATATAGTGCTGTGCTCTGCACTTGTAGATAGAACAGCATTGCTAACACACCAATGTTTTGTCTATTGCTGTGCAACGCCGACACAGTATCAGGACTCCCTCCACGCACCAACACCCGCCCCCCCACCCACCCACCTCAAAAGCCCAGCAAGAGGTGGGGAAGGGACACATCACCAGGCAACTGACCTAAACTGACCAGAGGGATATTCCATGCCATGTGGTTTCATACTCAGCAATAAAATGTGGGAAAGGGAAAGGAGAGGAGGGAGCTCTCATTATGATATCTGTCCTCCCAAACAACTGCAATGGGCATTGAGGCCCTGCTTCCCAGGTTGTGCAGAGAAAAAAAAATGCAGAGAACATCCAAAGATGGGGGCAAGATATGATGACATGTCTTTACCTTAAATAAGCTGATGGGCAAAATGGATTTTTATTAATGTATATTACATGTTTAATCTTTCACACATAGCTCACTTGTACCTTTTTCTACACAACTCATTTGGAAAAAAGATCTTCAACTTAAAAATCAGATTGAATATTGGGTTTTGTTACACTTGATGAGGAAATAACTCAGGATTTTGAATACAAAAGGAGATGTCGGCTAGTTCCACCTAAAAGAAATTGACTTTTTAATATCATCCTTTAGAAAATAAATGAAATCTCCCTAAGGTTGGACTTTGTTGCAGTATCACGGTTAGTATAAATAAGTTTATTATTCCTTAAACTTGTTTTCTGCAGATTATTAATTATTTATTGTGTCAAAGAGTTTTTGAGGTTGATAGTAAACCACATTAGAAAGAATCAGTAAGAACTCAGTAAGATGTTCTTACTTCTTAAGAAGTACTTAAGAAGTACTTACTTAAGAAATACTTAAGGTGTTCTTACTTTAGAAGTACTGAGGAAGCTTTCCTCAGTAGGAACTGAGGAAAACTCTGCGGAGTCATGTCGTGTCGTCTGACATCATGTGTCGTTCCTCCCGCCCCCCCCACCCCCCCATCTTTTCCTTAGGCTTTCCTTTTTTTTAAGGAAATAACACAAAGTAAACACAGGACAATATGTCAATATGTTAATTCAAATGACATGATAATTTGTTATGAAGGATCAAACTTCTGATTCCTCCACTGGCAGAGTCTGATGATCAATATAGACATGCTATATTTTCCTCATCAGAGGTAAACACCTAGTTGACTTAAACTGAGGGTTTTTCCTATGCCAACCATTTTGTTTAATACATTTCTGGAAGATACTAAAGTACAATATTGATAATTAAAAAAAAAAAAAAAAAAAGAATCAGAATAGAAAATTCAAATAAAAACTCAAAGTTTCTTGGCTTATGAGGTCCTTTTCTAGGCCCATTTTTAATGCCGTAATATGACTTCATCATGGCGAACTGAACTTTAAAGTTTCCTTTTCCTATCAGCATTCCTGGATAATAGGAATATAGGAATCCAGGAAGGCCTAGTCTAAGTGAATTGTAGTTCTGAGGGATTCAAAGAGTGGTAGTAGTCAACTTTAATATCTATATCATTAATTTGAAGTGAGATTAAAGGATTCATTCTATTTCTCCACAGATCAGCAGTCTGAGCTGGATAAAAACACTGAACAAGTGTTAGAGAGGCGCAGGTCCCATGTTCAGTGTGCTGATTCAAGTAACTGCAGAGACATCATAAAGAGAGCATCATCCTTCCTGTCCCCTCGGCTAGTTCAGACTTGTTGCAACATAAACTTGTTCTGAATGCAGAGTGGAATTTTTGGTGAGTGGCATCCATATTTCATTAGATTCACACACTGGTGAAAGTGAAAATGTGTTGGTCATTTTTAGATACCTAGCAGGCCATGTTTTAGTATTAATATGTTTATTAACAAACATATTTTAAAATTCACAGAAAAAAAAAAAAGAAAAAGAAAAAAGAATATAAGACATTGTCTTAGGATAGAAGTACTCTGTTGTTAACATATCTAGATGGAGAAGACAAATATCTAATGTAAGTAAATGCTGAGGTACTCTGAGAAACATCTCCTAAGCAAGTGTTCTACTGCTGGGATTTCATTTCTGTTGTATCAAACGATGCATGTAGATTTAATAATTTTTTCTAATGGATCTTGGTTGAATAGAAATAAATTGCTTAATATAATAGTGTTAAAAAGCAGTGCTCTGTTTGGCTAAGGGAACAATCTTCTTGTATCATCCCACCAATCCAAAAATAACCTCATAAGAAAGAATGTCATGGCTGATCAAAGAATCACTATTATCAGTAAGTAAAATGAAATTTCTGTGTGAATAAAAAACTGTTTTAGATTTCATTGTTATCAGCATTTAATTTGAACAGCTCTTATCACACATGGCTCCAATACTGAAATTTCATTCGTACACCAGCACCTCATAGATTCTGACAGACTTGCAGACGCTTCACGTGTGTAGTTGCCCTATGCCTGAAAGATTCCAGACCACACAAGAAGTCATTAAATTCATCAGTCATTAAAACTATGTTAAACTCAAAATGTCATCTCTAAAGCTTTTTGAATTTAAAGTTCTTAGTTTGATTCTATTTCATTCTATGCCTAATTAAAACTAATTTATATATATATAAATTCCTTGCAGAGAGCTAAAAGGAAAATATTTACAGGCATACCAGTTTTGCTAGGAGTTAGTGATTTTTCTTCGTAGCTATGGTGCTATGTTTTGGATTTGTGACCCAAACAGTGTCGGTAATGCAGAATTATGTAAAATTATTCAGAAAACCCTTGTCATATAACAGAAACATTTGTAGACACAGTGTTTATCTTCCCAAGTGACCATTATGTGAGCCCTCCTTTCCTGGAAATGGCCAAACATCTGCCTCCTCATTGGAAAGGGTGAAAGAAATCCTTAGTTTGATTTGCTTGTGTGCACAGCTTTTGCTTTACCTAATAAGCTGTCTTTATCTCAAACCATGGATAAAGGAGCACAGACCAGGATGAAATTTCTTTTTAGTATTGACAATTACTTATCAAAAAAGCAAGTCCTAGATTCCTACACGGATAAGAACCTAAAAATTACATTTTGATAGTGAAATGGCAGGGATGAGTTGGAAATGGGAAAATCATGTCAAATGAGAGTAGAAAATCACAAAAGAAAAGTCACTAAATTCCAGCATAAGCCTTTTGGTCAGATTGACCTTTCCCTTAGAATTAGGTTTATCACTGCTGCTAGAGATAAAACAACTCTCAAAGCCCCTAGTGAGCTAACAGAACAATCTTTTAATGCATTCTCCCAGAATGCCATGGTTACTTCCTTTGTTTTTGTTTGTTTGTTTGTTTTTTAAATTTGTTGTTGTTGTTATTCTTTTTTATTGTTTCTTTGTTACTGTTTTTTGTTTGGTTTGTTTCCTTTTGTCATTGTTTTCCTATAGGCAATCACTATTTCCCTCATGAGGACTTGACCTGAAGCTTCCCAGAGAATTTTATACTTTTTGACAAATGAGAAATCAAAGATTTCTAATTTGTTTTTCTTACAGATATGAAAGGCAACTTTTCTGGATCAATGAAGTTGTTGTTTTCTGCCTTCTACACAATGTCAGAACTTGGTGGAATGAAATGGGTGGGAGCAAAGGATCTTTGCCTTCATAACTCTGATATCAAGAGCAAGGAGATATGTTTGTAGATATGAAACCAAGAGAATGATTCAGCCTGAAGAACAGTGGAGAAATAAGAGAGGGAATACTCTAGATGACTTTTCAGCTCTTTTTTTTTTTCTGTTTTATATGAATATTGTCATTACCTCTCTACTCCATTTTTTCATAACAAATCTCTTTCTTCGTACTCTTCTCCAGTCTCTTCACTGCATCTGCAAGCCTTCACACCACCATCCAAACTCTGCACCTAATCCAGTCACCTTGTAACAAAGTAGTCTGTGCTTCACTGATTGCCCCACATTTCTTCCAAGCCAGTAGGTCCAGTCACCAGCTTTTGAAACCCTTAAAGACAGCCTGGGAAAGACTTGATGGAAGAAGTGTAGAATTTCCTCAAAGCATTTCTCAATTCTGAGGAAAGCCCTTAAAAATTATTCATGGACACAAAAAACATAAGCCACAGATAAAAATAAATACTCGCCATACACAGAACTACAAATGTATTGAAAATAACTGGCAGTAACAGTAACATCCAAATATCTTAGGTAATTAATTTCATGATCAAGCAGTATTCAAAGTGCATAATAATAACAATAACAATAAAAATAATAAATAATTGAATGTTCAGTTAGAGCATCTGCACATATAATATTTCCCTTATACATTTTCATATAAGAAGGGAAAGTTCGTTCATTCTTTTCTTTTTCTTTCTCTTTTTCTTTTTCTTTTTCTTTTTTCTTTCTTTCTTTCTTTTTCTTTCTTTCTTTCTTTCTTTCTTTCTTTTTCTTTTTTCTTTCTTTCTTTCATTCTTTCTTTTTTCTTTCTTTCTTTCTTTCTTTCTTTCTTTCTTTCTTTCTTTCTTTCTTTTTCTTTCTTTCTCCCTTTCTCTCTTTCTCTCTTTCTTTCTCTCTTTCTGTCTTTCTCTCTTTCTCTCTTTCTTTTGTTTTCTTTCTTCTTCCTTCCTTTCTTTATAGAGAATTCTGAAACTAGGAAGGTTTTATGACTGCACCTGAGCTTTGCACAGTACAACAATACCATAAATCAATTCCTGTGTTCTCTCCATCATAGGTAGGCAGGGGGGTTCATTGCATTCACAACTTGATGCAGTGATTGTTATAGAAAAGGAAAAAATGAAAGAAGAAAAATATTACATTGGTGACTAGAACAGGTCTGACAATAGATATTTTATCATTTATTTAATGTATTTTGCAATACCTTTCAAAATAAAATCTGATATATATCTTTGTAATTTTTCACTAAGATTTGTAATGTTTCAGAACTGTTGGAGAGCTAACAATTGTTCAGTTTCTGGAGAAGTTGTGGAACAATCTCAACCCAGCAAAATAATTCCAGACAAATAAGACTGACACCTGGGAGTGAAAAAAGGAAGCAAATATGATAGCGACAGAATTCACTGCAGGAAGCAACAGTAACAGTGATTCTGGCTCAAGCCAGAGGTGTTTTACTGTAATTGCTGCTAGATGATCTAACATATACTCTTTTTCTTTACCCAGCCTTGGGTAAAGCCTGGCTACCAGATGACTGGCTTTAACACCTGAATGCCGAAAAGGTACAATTTTAGAAGTGACATTGCTGATCTATTTGCAGAACACATTACCTGCCACTCGCAACATTGCTTGGGAGGGGGATCCATTAGAAAAAGAAGCTTCAGAGCAGACATAAGGAGCTTTTCTTTCTGCTCACTGCCCTTTTTTCATCTTCTCTTCTTATGTTTCAGCAGGTATTTTTCCCACTTCTAGGCTTTATGCTGCAGCAGTGGTGCTGAATGCTGATGAGGCTCTGCTTAATGCAACTTCAGGCAATGCAGTATTCTTGATAGCAGCCTAAGCTTTCAATAGCAGAGAGCATTCACCATTGCTTTTAAAGAATCTCCAGTTAGTGAATATCTAGACATAAAAGATAATGGAAATAAGATAAATAAGATAAAAAGAAAATGTTTAATAAACACTTAAAAAGAGACCTTATGACAGTAACCAGGTAAAAATGCTAACAGTGTGATCACATACATGAGGCATATGTGCAGCCTGAAAACTATATGTAAGGTCAATGTTTATCTTCTTTCACTTCAATGGCAAAATTTGTTTGGATATTTCCAATCCTACCTTTCTTGTCTCTAAGCAATTAATGCTTCATCTACCCTGTGTTTAGCTGTAACGTACTGTAACTCTATATATTTTATATTAAGTAATTCAAACTGAAATACTCACTTATCTGGCAATCCCAAACCGAATTGTGTTGTCCAGTGCTGTTTAGCTTTACAAACAATTATAGCACCATACAGACCTTGACAAGCACAAGTGATATTTAAATTATAGATGGGTAGAGCCTGTTAAAGTGAAAATCAAGCCTGCTTGAAAAGTCATTTATTAAATATAGATCACATTGGCAGGAACACCATTTTGGAAGTTCTTCCTTTCTTTCTTTCTTAAACATTTATAAATATAGATTATTGCAGACAGTACACTTTCAAAATACAAAATTGATTCTTTACACTATATGGAACCAAAATGCAAATCACTTCTGAAATCTTCCAAATTGAAATGCTCCAAAGTCTCCAAAGATTTTCACTTTGGAATGCAAATACAGATCTGAATTTTGAAGCTCAAATCCAGTTTTCTTGAGAAGGAAATATTTCTATAAGTAGAGAGATTTTCAGGGAAAACGGTACTCAATCTAATAATGAAAAAAGTTTACCCTGTATAAGATAAAATGAACACAGATCAGAAGGTGACATACACTTTATTATGCACATTGCTTTCTGAACTATATTAAAAAAAATAATGAAAAAATAAAAATAGGGCTGTTCAAATAGTATTTCCAACTAAACTTGAACTATAAACTTCCATCTAGATTAAGGTCCAGACTTTGCCAAACTCAAAATGGAAAAAATTCATCTTCAATGATTTGTATAGGTACAGTTTTCAAGCAGAATCAGAATTTCAGCTTTTTCCCCTCCAGTAGTCTCCATGTAATTGTAAACCTACATGAAGACCCCCCAGATGATGCCATTACAGCACATGAATCTTTTGATTAAAAGTCATATAAAAAAATCAAAGTCATATACTTCTTGCAAAAGCTGCAATCAACTTTCATTCCCATCTGTTTTAGTATAAGAAAATGCAGACAAGAAATAACGCTGTGTTCAGACACACTTGTTCTCTCTGACAATCAGAATGGTGTTGGGATTCAAACAAATTGTTAAAACTAATCTGGGATTACAAAACTAATTTCAATTGGATTAAAAGAAGACTTAGAAATTAGATCTCAAGGGAAATTTATTTCTGCACCCCTGATTGTGTGAAGACATACATATGCTCATCTTTACTTGTGCAAATAAACCAGCTGCAGTCAAACAAATAACTCACAAAGATGGTCTTTTAAACACATGCACCACAGTTGTCAGCACAGAAACCTCTGTAAAATAGTGCCAAACAATTCACTTGTTACACAGTTATTACTGCAGGGAAAATGACATTCTATTCAATTGCATAGATTATTTATGAAAAATGAGATGATAGCTAGCTGAGCATTCTGCCTGAATCCATTCCATGGGATAAATCTCACCTGACTTGTTAATGTGGTGACAGCTATGAATCTCATTATCTTAAGCTGTGTCTGCTGGACACAAGTTTTACCGCAATGACTGCCATGAGAAATATTAAAAAAAAAAAAAAGTACTAAAACCAGAAACACCTACCTTGAGGCGAGCTTACAGCAGTCTGATCTGTTCTTGACATTGTTCTCAATAGCTACTGTGGGTTTAGAGCACCTCTTTGTGGCATTTTAGTGAAACGTTACATACCAAAAGAAAACATCACAGGAAAAAATGTTTCTTATATAACTGTGGATATAAACCTAAAGGGAAAATAAAAGAAAAAAAAATAAAGAAATAAAAAAGTAAGTTCACCACTAAAAAAATAGAAAATATTAGTATAATTTTTATATGAGTTATGGAAGAGTAGAAAAAATAAATATGCAGAAAAAAGAGAGACGTCATCCATCAAACCTCTGTTTTTTGTAGTTTCTGTAGGCACTCTGTAGAGTGTATCATAATACATGAAAATCAACTTACAACATGTATTTTAAAATCTATTGGAAGAATAGAATAACTGCATTCTCATGTTAGAAATAATAATAAAGGATATTGTTGCTTTAAGAATAGTATTCTACATTCACTTCAAAAGTTATGGGGAATTGTTATACCTGATATGTTCAGGGTAAAAGTTTGTCTAAATATTCTTGCATTAAAAAAAAATATCTATAATAATAATAACAACAACAACAAAAAAACTACATAAATATTGTGAAATAAAAGTTACATTTAGTGAATTTCATTACTACCTACTCAGTTCTTCACTGGCTAAACTATTTGTATTCTTTTTGTTCACAGAGAAAGGCAAAGGCTGGGAAGAAGGAGTACACACCTTGCTTTCCCAACAGGGTCACAAATTTCTCAGGTTTTCTAAGCAGTCTCTGTACATCAGCTTCAAGGAAGCACAATTCTAGGATTTAGAGGCAAGATATTAAGGCAGTGATGTCTGTTTGGACAATATCTCAAGGAGTTATACTAAGTTATGCTGTACAAAAGCAGCATTTATTTAGGAATCAGTGACACATGAAAAGTGTTCTGTTACAGAAATTAGCATGGGAATAGGATGGAGCTCAAGTGACCTTTTATAACTGGTGTTTAATTTTTTGTTTGTTTGTTTTTGGGGGGAGGGAATTGCCTAAACTGAACTGCTTTCAAATGTTTCCTTTAAAATAAATAATACATTATCTTAATAAAGTATGAATCTATGGTAAAGTATTAGTGTTTTAACGCGGAGACCTAACATATTCAGTTAATAGAAGGGAAAAGGTTAGATGTTAATAACAGTGGATAAGCCATTGCACCTATAGCCAAACTATAGTATCAGTATGAAATGTCTCCCTACTACTGCAGAGAATTGTCACTGGCAATTTATCTGGCAAGACAAAATATGGAAAAAGAATAAGTCTGTTTAAAATTAAGGGCCTATTATGTATCTGTTTTGCCTTAAATATTCTAACATAAAGCACATTAAAAAAACATTTTTGGATGTAAGAACTTTTTGTCTTTGCCCTGGTAGTACCCAGGGGGAACTTTCTATTTCATATATGATAGAGAATAAATCAGTTCTCAGAAGCAGGACTTTTATGTGTCATGGAACATTCCTAATGGAAATTCATGTACATTTTAATATAAATGAGCATTTATCATTTTTAAAGCTTAAACCCCACCATAGTTGTCCCCTAACCAGCATTTATGTATAATGCCTTTGTTATTTTGTCAAGCCAATCTTAAGACATTTTTCCTATTATTGCAGAGGCCACTCTTGCAAGGATTATAACATATGACAAATATGGAAAGATAAGAGATTTTGGTATTTATTCTAAAGCTTAAGGCAGCTTTCCTGCTCTTTGAAGCATAAGCTTCTTTTTGAATTGTATCCAAATAGCCAGACATCTTGTGTGAAAAAATGTCTTACTATGCAAAGGTCTCTGAGATGACCATGGAATGCCAAGGGTAGCTTCTCTCCATTGGGATCTTTTAGAAAGAAAAGCAATCTTACTTCAGCTCCATGAGGTTGTTTGAAATTGATTGGTCTGTAAGATTCTTGGTAATTTTTACTGAAAGTCATTTTATTTAGAAACAGTTCTAGGGTCATGTTGCATATTTTTAACCAGAGTAGTAAACTGAATCTGCCAAAAAGTTCTCTGCTGCAATGAGAGAGAATGCAGTGGGACAGATCATGAATTTTGTGTCCTATAGACCAGATCATTTCTAGTTTCATTGCCATTATAAATAACTTCAAGAAACAGAAAAGTTAAGCAATTATTTATCCCAAAGGGCACAGTTTTCAGTGCCATATCAAATCCTTCATCAGTGTAAGATATAGACTTTAAATGCCAATACAAATAGCAGATGCACTCTTTACTGTAGATGTATTTCAATGTACATAATAACATTCAACAACAGATTTCACATGGGTTAGAAAGAGGAGAAAGTAATCATAACAAATTGGTTTACTGATTTGTTTCGGTTCTTTTTCCCTTCAGGAATTATATGTGATTTGACTGCAATTTTCTAGAATTTATCATTATCTGTTGAATAAGGTCTGTGAATTATTCTTGATATGTAATTCATTCACAAGCAATTAGTTGGAAGAATTACACATTTAAATTCCTTGGTTAAAAATGTCTGCTGCCTTTGTGGATGAAGTCAACTGCTAAAATTCAGGCAGTACCTAGAGATTCCCAAACAGGCTCCAAACCAGTTGTATGGCGAGACATACAATAGAGGGAAGACATACATTTGACTCCGGTGTCTATGCATACATGCAAGTGTTCTTTGAAAGTCTGTAAGCTTTTTGCAATTTATACATAAAACCTGTTCTTTCATTGTACTCTTGCTAGGAAAATGATTTCTGAAAAAGGACAGAAAGTGATGCAAATACAGGCAGAAAAATTATTCTAAAAAATGACTCTCTTCTATTTATTTCCCAAGCTGACTTAGTCAAAAAAAATATTCAGTATTTGCTACCTGCTAAGACTAAAGCTGATAAGTTTGAGGTTTGCACTTCAAAAAAGGTCTTTTAAGATTCAAAATAAATCGAGAAACCAAGCAACATGGAAAACCAAATGACATGATCTCTTCTATGTGTCAGCAAATAACTGTTACTGAAATGGTGCCCAACAAATAGCATACTGTTAGCATCATTTATAACATGCCAGAAAACAAAGAAACAACAACAGAAACTATATTATTCTAGGAGTGATCTGTTCAGCATTTCCTTGATGTCCTTGAAAGCAACATTAAATCAAAATGAGACTGCATGGTGTTATGCTGACAATCCTTTCAGAAGAGATGAGACATGACAGAAAGGAGAAATACAGTTACCCAGTGTCAAAAGTGGTAGGGCAACAATATCTTAGGCATGAGCATGAAGGCCAGAGAAGTTCTGTGGTTCTCAGAGAAGTTCACCACCCAAGCTAGACTGCTTACAATTTTCTAGCAGTCTATATAAGTCTCAGGTGAGGTAAAAGCACATAGCTCCCAAAAAAGGGAGAGCTTTCAGCAAACTCTGTAACCTTGGATCAGGAACCAGGAGACCGTCTGCAATTTGCCTGAGCTAAACAAATCCTCAAAATGAAGAGCAAAACAACCATTCTCAAAATTGTGGCTAGATTCCAAATGCCAATGCAATGACTTTAGTATTGGGTCTAGAGAGAGCGTGTCTCTGGGAAGATAAGCTTTCAAGCTTTATTCACTCTATTATGTGCAGTGCCTTCAGCAGTCCATAGAATTAATGTGAACAGATAGGCACAGAAAAAGAAAAAAAAAAAAGAAGGAAAGAAAGAGAGAAAGAGAGAAAGAGAGAGAAAGAGAGAAAGAGAGAGAGAGAGAGAGAGAGAGAGAGAGAGAAAGAAAGAAAGAAAGAAAGAAAGAAAGAAAGAAAGAAAGAAAGAAAGAAAGAAAGAAAGAGAGAAAGAAAGAAAAAGAAAAAGAAAGAAACCTATCTATATAAGATTCTAGCTCTAGTCAGATTCTGGCATCTGCCAGAGTAGTACCGACTAATTTTTAAAACTACAGAAACATCTTAATTTTTATGCCACTTTTTTATCTTTACTGTTTGTGCTAGAGAATCGCATTGCTATCTAAAATGAGTGCTACGCAGCCAACTTAGACAACTTAATCACTGTGACTATGTCTTACCATTCGATTGTTCTAATACAGAGTATGAGTAACTTCTTCATAAGGCCTTTTCATCATGTCTGTCAAAACTCTTTGTTAAATAAAAACTCACTGGCAAGACTTTTATGGCAGTATTATTCAACATGAAAAGCTAAAGATACTTATGATTTAGCTTATGATTTTTGCATGTTTTTTAACAGTAACAGAATCATTTCTTGCTACCCTTTAAGAAGTGATTGGTGTCAATGTCTGCTGGAAGACTAATAGTCAGACAGATGTTAGGAAATTTTGTTTGGGTTGTTTCTTATTAGTAAAAAATAAAAATTAAAAAATAATAATAATAATAATCAGAATGCTTCACACAATTAATTAAATTTCCCTCCACTGGACATAGCTTGGTATGTGGGGTATTCTCAAAATTATTAGTCATGTTTATTCCCTGACAATTTTGGTTTGCTCTCAACTTCATGGTTAAGGTTTTCTCTATATGAAGGATAAAAAGGATAATAGGGAAGAACAGTAACACAATAGCAAATCTCAGTTGGCCTCGGAAACTCTAACTGTCTTTGGATACAATGCCTCTCACAGAAAGAGGGGAATTCGATATGTTATTTTGCAACCAGTTTTTGCAACAGATTGTGCAATAATCTCTTGTTATTTATCTGATCAGTGGTAACAAGACCTTTAATAGAAACATGGCCTCACATTTGTTCAAGAAGGAGGAGGATGATTGAGTTTTTGTTTGCTAACAGCTTTCCATATGCAAAGCTGTCACTTTTTCATTATTACACAGAACCGTTGGCTGTTCCAAGTGAGAGACAGCATTCCATTTGGCTCTCAAAGTTCTGATTCATGACATTTTATAGCATAAGAAAACGCATAACTTTTGAAGTTTTACACCTCCTATTGAGAACTTATTAGCTGTGTGAGTGACAATTGCCTTAAAGGGGAAAGTTTAAAACAATTGTGTCTACAGCAGCAAAAGCAGATAATACATGACATCTTCTGAAAAATGACATAGGCAAGAAAATTATATCAAATATACAGTTTTGTTTGTTTGTTTGTTTGTGTATATATATATATATATATATATATATATATTCATTCCCAGGACATGTGAAGGAAGAAGTTCCTCAAACAGCACTATGGTAGCTCTAAGACATCTAAGGAAAACATATTTTCATTTCTTTAATTTCTCTGTCAATATTGCTAATCTAAGTTTCTATTTCAATAAGTATTTTTTTGTTGTTGTTCATTTGAAAACAATTTCAGTTTGGCAGACCCAAGTATTTTATTTCAGTAAGGTAATACTGAAGTATAAAATTCTGATTACTTGCAGAAGATGTTCTACATTTGTAACCTCAAACTGGCATTTTGATGTCCTATCTAATGGAATGAGTGACAATGACACATTTTTTTAATAATATAATTATATTCTGAGAAAAAGCCAGTATGGATTTTTCCATTGCCTGAGAACTTTGAGTTAATTTACACTTTAGACAAATTTCTATTTATGGTGTCTGTGTGCATGCCTGTCTGTGGAGGAAAATAACAAATTCTTGAATATTCTAAACTACTTAGGGTACCATATGTTGCTTTGTCTGCATATGATTTTAGTTTCAGCAAAAGAGGTAATTACAAGCATATTTATAGTATAAATATCTAGAAATAGATGCTCAGTTTTAATTTTGCAACACAAGTAAAAAATTTCAATTAAAGATCAATATTATTCTTTGGTTTGTAAGCAAGTGCAGTTAATAAAAAGCACTGCTAAAGTTTAAGTAGTGATTTTAATTAAGAGCAAATTGCCAAGAGGAATTGTACAGGTGTGTATTTTTGAAAGACTACTTTATCAAAACTGTACTTTTAATTCAAGGGAAAAATAAAAGCCTTTTAAAATTATATTTTGAATGAAAATTTATTTGCAAATACTTAGTCATTTTGTTTTCAATGCTCTTTGGGGTTTGTTGGAGGTAAGGGAAAGATAACCATGCCCTATGTCTGTATTTTAACATCAGAATTCAAAGACTTGATTTCATATTTGTTATAAGTAACTGTAATGAATTACGTTGTGTTTCATGTGAATTATGTTCTATACTCTGGAGAATCTTGCTATGCACCACATATTTATTTTGAATGGTGTCTCGTGTATGGCTTTTTTCTGCATTTGAGCCCACTGACAGTTTTGGGGAATCCAGTCATTTTGCAGATATGAGGCTAGTTGATTGAGCAGTCTTTAATGATTTGGTTAAGTTGGTTAATTTCAGTTTTACCAATGTATGCGTATTTATTAAAGTACTAGTTGGAAAATATGAATTATTTGTATTATTTAACTACTGTTAGGCTGCCAGCTAATTCACAGACCCCTCATTGACTGCACAAACACTTTTACATCTTTTCTGTCTTCTTTCCTTTGCAATTTTGTGCCCTCAAGGTCACAATACTCTCCACTTCCATCCCGAGCTGTATTTATTCTAGTTAAGAGGGCCACTCCACTGCACTTGTTGTGAGTCTTTGAGCAGCAAGGGAGCTGCAACTATCAGTGTATTTTTGTGCTTGGCTCCTGCCTGCAGCCTTGTTTACCACTTCTTTTTCTCCCCTCCCGTCTACCCCAGCGTCCTTCCTCCCGCACCCCTCCGCCCCCCCTCACCCGCACTCTTGTACGGCAGGATTTTGTCCTTACAGAAGGCAAGTTTTCATAAGGTTAATTACAAGGTTAAAATCGTTAAGGTTAAAATCGAGGCAATAAGAAAGCCGTCACAGTAGTAAAGAGCAAGGATTGTTCTTTCGACATTCGTGAAAATCATAAACGCAGTTGCACACTGCTTTCCCCTATAGGCACTAGATGGCAGCATCTGCCAGTACTGCATTGCATCAGGAGCAGCCGATGATGGGAACAAAACTGCAGCAAGCTTTTCAGCGAAGACTTTGAGAAGCAAAAATAATTATGGACTAAATCCCTTTCCATTAAAGTTAGTTGCATAACTCTCAGCGTCTTTATAGAGAAGGGCTGATCCCTACCTCTGAATACCAAGGCCACTTCCCACTAAGGCAACCACATGCTATTCTACCTTAAAACCAGATAGGTATGACCAGTATTTCTCCCATTAGTGCTCAAGAAAGGTTGCTCCATGTCTCTTGTATGTAATGAACTTTTATCTGAATAAATGCACTTAAATTCCTTTTTATTGCTAAATGAATGAAAATCATTGTCACAAAGAACCAAGTGCCCCAAAACAGGGAAGAGTAAGATACAGAGATGAACACGGAAAATATTTAGCAGTGAAATGGTCTAAGGATGAAGTACCTGTTGGGTCAGATTCTTTTTTTGTACCTTTATTTTGAACAGACGATTAACATTGGTTTGAAGGTGTTCTCTAGCACTGAAACCACTTACTTAATTTTCTTTGTTGCAGAACAACTATTCCTGTGTTCATATTTACAAATGAAAACCAGTTACCTAAAGAGAACACTGAAGGAGAAGGCTGGCAGGTGATCCTGTTATTTCATGTAGAACCATGCAGTGAAGTGACCTGCACCATTTCATACAAGAGGAAATGAATCCTAGATGTGGGTAAGAATAACAGAATAACAGGTCGGAAGGGATCTCTGGAGGTCATCAAGTCCAACTCCTTGTTCAAAGCCGAGCTAACTTTGATATGAGATCAGTTTGCTCAGAGCCTTTTCAACACAAGTTTTGAAAATTTCAGTAGTTGTTGTTCCCCGGGCTCTTTGAGAAGAAAAAAAGGACTGATGAAAATAAAGTAAAAATAAAAATAAAAAAAAAATAAAAATAAAAATAAAAAAGGGGGGTGGAATGTATCTCAGATAGGCATGCTGCAAGTTTTACTAACAGTGCTTATGTGTGTACAAGGGCACATCTTCCCTCTCCTTTATGTAGGAGACCTTGTTTCACAGAAACTGAACTTCTTTCTGAAAAAAAATAGAACAAATTTCAGTATTTTCCCGGCTTATCCCCCTCCACTGGATTTTCCTATGAAAAAGATAATTTCCATGACCTTAACCTGCTAATAGTGGTCATCATTTCTGTATACAAGGCTCTAAGGCAGCCACAATCTTTATCTGCTTTCTTCATCTGATTGACTGGGAATAACAATTATTAACGGATCTACCATATATTAGAGTATTCAAAGGGTTAATTCTCTTCAGCCTTCAACTACTACAGCAAAATAAATAAATAAATAAATAAATAAAATCACCATATAACCATAAAGCTGAAAAAAATAAATTTAAAGATAAGTAGGTTGTGACTCGCAGTCTGTGCTTTGTCCTTTTGTTTGTTACTGCTTGATATTGCAATGGGTAACAGTTCTCTGAAATACTAAATGAAAAAGAAGCTACATTTTTAGTGCTTGAAAATGCATGTTTTTCCTTTCCCAATGGGAATACTGTTTTCTTAATAAGTTCCAAAACTTTCACTATCCATTGAGAAAAGAGCTCTTATTTTAAATTCAAAAATGTCTTAGCTGCAAAAAAGGCGAGTATTATGCTCACTGTACTTAGAAGAAACACTGCAATTGAATTGAAGTACTCAGTTGACAGAATAAAACTCATCGAGCAGCTTGTTTGGTATAAATCAACACAACTTATAGATTTTATTACAGTCTAGCAAGAGTGTATTAAATACACTGTAAAGTAAAAGTTTCTGTCCTTCAACTATGTAAAAGGCATTGTAAATTGAGACTTACTCATAAGTACAATGAAATTAAATGGAAAACTGCTATTTTTTTATTTTTTTTTTTTAGGAATCATTTTATTAGTGACAGGTGCTGTCAGTTTGCCTTTATTGCTTTATCTTGCACAAATTCTTCCAACCTCACAAGCATGGATGATCCCCAGTTTCAAACTCAAAGCATATTTGTTACATTTAAAGCATAGATTAAATGTAGGTAATTATTGAGATGTTATGGAATATATGGAAATGAAAGCAAAGGATTTTCAAGAGAGAGATGGTGGAAGGTATTTGTTTCTTATTCTTTAAATTACATAGAAGGTTTAGAAGAGGAATCAGTAGAGTGAAGTCAAGAGGTTCTGCAAAGGAATAGTAAAAATATTGAAATAAATTTGATTTTTTTTTTTAATAAATAAGAATTGCGTGTGTTTATATTTTGTGAGAGATAACTTGATCACTCCAATGAACTGACAGAGCTCAGAGGATAGGATTAGAATTCAGACAGAGGAATGTGAGATTCAAATTGATGCAAATTCTGGGGATGTTAAAAACCTGATGATTTTGAAAGAGCAGCTTCTAGAGTTCATTTTTAAAGGTGTGTTATGGTGGTGTATAGGTGCAAACTGCCCAAAGAATTAAGATGGGACTAGGACAATTGCCAAGTGCAGTTGTTGAAATAATAGAAAGGAAAATGGTGAACAATATCAGAATGTAAAAGATGTAATGAATTCCTGAGGCTCTGCAGGAGATACCTGAGCCTTACATGGCTTTGCAGAGTAATAAAGAGAACAGAAGAGTATACAACATATGGAAAAGCTTACAAAGTCTGAGATGAGCACTTGCTCTGCTTGTCCTGGGCATGCTCATAGTGAGTTGGGTACTCGCAGACACCCAGAAAGGGTACGGCTGACGGGGTGCAGCACTGATGGGATGGCAGACAGGCTCTTGTTGCAAACAACCTCTCTGACTACAGCAACACTTATTGAAGGCCACATTTAGAAAATGACTGTTATTTTTTAGCGAATCAATCATTTCTCTTTCAAAATATCTAGTGAAGCACTGGGCATTTGAGATCTAGAACTTGAAGTATTAGACGTTTTAGTAATTCTATCCACAGAATAAGAGAGAAAAGTAATCTAACTACAAAAATTCTACACTCTCTGATATTGGCTGAAGTAAAATGTCGAGTCATTCCTTAATTTTGTAGGTAGAAATATGTACAAGATATGTACTTTGAAAGCTGGAAAGTAATTAGATATTCAAGAGAAAAGTACACTAGCTGTTGTGTATGCAAAAGCTTTCTTTTGTCTTCATTAAATTTAGGTATGTCAGACCATGATTTTAAGCTAAATTAATTCAGAAATTCATAATGTTCCAACACCTAGCTTATGTGAATTGTCCTGTATATTAAAATGAATAACCACACAAATATTCACTTGTCTGCCTTTATAAATTGTACATCAGAAATGTCCAGAGGTTAATTATTGAGAGGTAAGTATTTAAATAACTGAGATTTCAAGGACTTTAAAAATGTCAGATAATGGTTTTACTTTCTCTGATGCCCAGTATGAATGTTTTGTTTGACATGCATTACATTAGCAGTATCAGAGAGCAGCAGCATGCTCTTGTATACATAGCAATCTAGGTCCTTATTGGTAGCTTCTTGAGACAGTCAAACAAACCACTGCCAGTACTTTCCTTCTCTAAAAGTGTACTATAATTCTTTGGTGTCTGTATATAATTTATGAGGAGGAGAAAGCCATTCCGTCAGCACCCTTGTAGTCAGATAAAATAAATGAGCTCTGCTTTTCCAGAAACATTTTGTACTAAGATGGCTATTTAACAGTATACAGCAAATAAAATATGAAGACAAGAACACAGTCAAAACAAAGGTTCTTTTTGCCCTGCTTCTTTTTCATCAGTGGCCAGAAACAGGTGCTTGGGCAAAAAATATATAGGAAACCAGGAATATACAGATTTATCTTTTCTCTGGCACACACTCACAGCCTCTTGCATACAGCACTGTAGATGTTCCCTAACCTGAAAATTGAATTTATACTGTCTTGTTTCATAGCTACTGACTGAGTGCTGATTCCATTTCAAAATATGGAAAGATGCAATATTAATAATTATTATAAACAATACTTTGAACTCAGCAATACTTTTAACTTCATCCTCTAGCAATGAGTTTCACATTTTAATAGTGTAAACTATCTATAATACATGAAAAGTCTATGTATACTGTTCATTTGACATCTGTTACCTTGGATGTCCTCTACTTCATGCATAGAAAGAGGTAGATAACTTTTTTCACTTATTTATTCTGTGCCATTTTTAATACTTAACAGTGTAATCCATTGGACTGCAGAAGGCCACATCTTCACTACAAGAAAGAATGACAGTTTGCATGAGCTGCAAAAGATAATTAGTGTTTATTGTAAATAATATAACCTACACTACAGCATATCTCATAGCAATAGAACTGGAGGCAATTCATAACCCCATCCCTGACTTTGGTTGGATTATTATTTAAAGCAATTTTCCCAGCTGGAAATCAGTACATTGAGAAGTGATTGGTTCACAATTCAATTTTCAGGCTCATGACATAGAAAATACTATGGTAACATTTCCTTGGATGCCCTTCAAGAAGCTTACCAGTCAGGGAAATGCACCCTCATGGAAGACTTCATAGGCTTCTGAGTAAACAAGGAACATTTTTTCCCAAAATGTTTAATTTTCACCTTGTTTGTAAATGAAACTTTTATCATTATTTTTACATCCAATTTATTCTTATAGTTCAGGACTTCCCCCTGCTTCCCCTATTTCCCCCTATCCACCTAGATAACTCAGCAGCTCTGCAAAAAAAAAATAAAAAATGTTAAGGAATATAACAGATTTGTTTGGATGCACACACTGTTTGGGGAAATCAGAATTACAGGCAAGAGACCAGAAAGCAACGATTTCTGGTAATGGGTAAACTGCAGTGGCTGATAACAGCTCTGAAATACTGAATAATCATAATGCATAATCATATGGGTAGCTGTCAGAACACAATGAAAGGAAATATCATACCTTCAGAAATACACAAATTATCCATGTGGAAGATTTCTAAGTAGTTCTGTAATATTGCTGTCATATAAGATAACTCCAAACAATAGTAGTGTGCAGGAGTACTTGAAATAATTGTTTTATGGATATAATTTTTAGTTATGCAATGTCATGTCTATTTCTTTTATTTGTCTAGTATTCTCTGGAATTATTCCCTGTTCAATTCTTGGAAACAGTACCATGGCTATTCCAATTCTTATTTTAAATTTAACTAATCTAAAACAAAAATATTACGAAAGTTTTTTAGACCCTAAATGGTATTCACAGGGGATTTTTTGTTTGTTTGTTTGTTTTTCACTATTAATACTACATGCAAATCTTCTTGCAGAAGCTTTAAGGAGGGAAAGAGGCGAACAGTCACTGAGATAGCTGTAGCCTTAGTGTGGATTAATTGCTACATGTTTAACTCAACTAAAGGACAGTAATATTTTTGAAAGCTTAGAATATCTGGGAAGAGCTAAAAATCTCTCTGCAATTACAACTGGCTTTGATAGCCAGAAGACAGTGAAGTCAATGAACAAAAGAGAAACATATTTATTTTCCTAAGACTATATATTGGGGGGGGGGGGGTTGTTTTCACTTTGTTTCACTTGTTTCGACATTGAAAAAAAAAATCACCATCACAGATGTGACAAAAGAAATGAGTTTATTTGGTTTGAATCATTTCCACCACTCTGTATGACAAATGTTTGTAAACATTCAGTCTTTGTGGAGAAATTTAGTGAGAGTTATAAAAATGGCTTTAATCTCAGGCGTCAATGAAAAGCATAGATTTTTGCTGATAAACATTCAGGCAAAAATTGACCTTACTGGAAAATGCTATAGTAGAACATCATGTATCTCCAGTCACTGTCAGCAAGAGCCTCCTGTGTCACTGTGTTGCTCAGTGTCTTCTCCTCTGTGAGGGAGGCTGTGAATCTTAGGAGCCCTTGACAATAAATACTCATAGAAATGGAGTCTGGAAAGATATAAGTGAGCCACAGAGAAAAATGTGTTCATACAACCAATGAGGCTCTACAAAAACACATTTTGAATATGCTAGTTCTTAGACAGCTTGGATTTTTTATGAAGCTCAATTTTCTCCATAGACAAAAAGCTAAATGAAAACCAGTCAACATTTTGATCCTCTTTCAAAAAACAATTTCAGCTGAAAAATAGGAACTACCTGCAAACTAGATGCAAAAATAAATAAATAAATAAATAAAATCATGTACAACCAAAAAGTACATTGATGAGAGTAATAACCTAGGATCACAGTGCAGATCACAGGAGATTCTTATGTGGGGTGATCAAGAGCTTCATTAAATACCTGAAATCTTAATCTTCCGTTTCCTTTTTTCGTTTGTTTTTGTTTGTTTTGCTTTTTACTTTGTTGTTGTTGTTGCTGTTTTAAAGTCTGGCTTCTATTTTGATTTCTTTTCTCTCAATGTTTATTTTCAATCAGTCTATTCCAAGTTCAAAATACAACCATTTAAAGCTATGTTGTTCTTCTTATTATAATCCTAGAACCTATTATGTCATTGAAGGAGAGGGAACAATCAACTCTTTAAATTTTGTTGTGGAACTGAGACAAAATGCAAAGCTCAATGTCCTCTAATTTACATGAGACTCTACCTCTAGCCAGTGATTTATTATAGGCCAAACATGCATTTGTGGTCTTTTCTGCTCCAAAATTTGTCAATTTCTGTCAGTGAAAAAAAATGTATATATCTGGATTCATCCCTTCACCGACTGAAACTTAATTGTGAATGGAAAAAAATACATCATTATGTTATAGAGAAATCTGTCTGTGGAGACTTGCAGAAAGAACTAGCCATGCTGTTTGTGTGGATGATAAAATGAGAGACAGAGTTCAATTTAGATAAATGTGTTCTGCATGGGGAAAAAAACACCTAACTATATATTCGCAAAGATGAGCTATGAACAAGCTATTGCTAGTCAGATAAGAGACCTCAGAATTATAATAGGTCTTAAAGAACATCAGAACATCAATTCTCAGTGACAAGTTAAAAAGACAATCTGAATGTTAGGGAGATTAGTAGAGATCAAAGCAGAAAATCTAATTATAGACTAACTGTGGAAATGTAATGTGCCTATCAGGAGCTATTAAACATAAAGACATAACCTTTGAAAGCATTGAACTGTGGATCAGGAGATGCTTTTGGTAGCCCTGTTCTCATACTTCTTTCCTACCTTCACACAGTTGTAGACTTTGCTTTGGTGCACTATGTCAAGGGCTAAATCACAGCCTTACAATCAGTCTTTCATGGATGCACTGCTGTGCCCAGCAACATCAGTTAGGTTCTGTACCATTATTTTACTTCAAGATAGAGCAGCTGAGCTGCCATCCAACAAATTACTAGATGGACAAAAGCAGTTGTCTTTCATGGTTGGAGTCATAACTGGCAAAGTACATATTGGTAATGCTATCACTCAAACACACTGGTACTCTCCTTGATGATTTAGGGAATTTTAAAAACTAATTTGTATATATTATTTAAGATTTTTTTTTTCAGTAAAATTTACTTCCTATGTGGATAAAAGCAGAATAAACAGAATAGTATTATTACTAAACAGAAGTATTCCTAAACAGAATATTTCCATTTTCTCTCAAATTAAGGATTTTTATACTAACACAATTATCTCTCAGGCCTAAAACATTTGCTTATGAAAATTAATTCTGAATGTCCTAAATTTTGATAAGGAGCAATAGTTGAAAGTAACATTTTAAATTATTTAAATGCATAAAAATATGTTCAATTACCTTCTCAGCTTCACTTATAGGGTTCTGTGGGTTTAGGGCTTTTGTGAGGTTTTTCTTTTTTTTTTTCTTTTTTTTTTTTTTTTTGTATAATTTCTTACGATAAATCTGGCAATGGTTTAGCAGTTTTACACTTTGCCCACTAGAGGGACTTTACGGGAGACTTTCTGCAATATGGAATGATATATGCAATGCCTGGTTATGTTCTTCTGATGTTCCTCTGGCTGTATTTTTCTCCTTCCAGGCTGCAGCTATGGAAATACACCTTAAAAGTGTAGAAAGCATGCAAAATATCTGAATAAAAGAAAAAAAAAAAAAGAAAAGAGAAAAAAAAATCTTTCTTAGTCTTCCTAAAACAAATGAAGAACCCAGGCCTATGCACATTTATAGACACAATTTAACACTGCTATTTCATTTATCTCTTGTAGCAATGCTAAGTGTTTGCCTAAGTATTTTTTTTTCTAGTATTGCCTTAAGTTAACAGGGAAAAGAAGCTTGTCATGCTTTGGAAATCCTATACTGTACACCACAGAATGTGCAGGTCATTGTTAATATACAATTAGAATCTACGTTTATGAGGGGAAGGCATATCCCTGTCTGTAGATATATCAAAGCATTCATATTTTATCATAAATAGAGATTCTTTTTTTTTTTTTTTTTAATACACTATATGCTTCTCAACTGAAAATAAAATGGAAATCCCTATCATGATATCGTTCTGTCATATCATCTTTATCAGTCCTTGTGGTCTTAATTGGACTATATTTTACATTCTGCTCTACTTAAGAATTGTCTACTGCAGTCTGATGATTTTTTTATGGGTATATCTCAGAGTAACTTATCTCATTGTGCAACATAAAGGTCTGTTTAAGTAAGATTCTGTTATAACTTTGTATAACTAAAACTGGAGATAGGAAGACAGAAATATATTGAGTGAACTAATATACAAGGCTGTGTACTTGAGGATTACTAACAAAAAACTTTTAGAACCTTGAATCTCAGTAATCTGACTGTTCCAGATGATCTCAGAATGATCATGAGCTGTCATTATACAACCAGCATTACAAAGGCAAATATAATTTGCCAATCATATCAGTGTTATTATTTACAGAAGAAAATCATTGTATAAGGCTTCACTGAAACCAAGTTTAGCATACAGCATGTAATTCTTATTGCTGATACTGAGAACAGACTAATTAAACCTGAAAGAAACATGAAGAAGGGACCTTGGTCATGATTACCAAAATGATGACTTTCTCATGGTCAGCAGTGATGACCAAAAAGAGACTAAAACAGTTTAGCTTACAAATTATTGAGTAGGGAGTTGACTGATATCTCTAAATAAACAAAAGAGAAAACATTTAGGGTAGGAATTATTTAAGTCCATATATTTAACACAGAACTCTGCCGTAGTTCTATTGAATGTTATTTTATGTTGTGCTTTTTTATGAAACGTACAATACAGTTTAATTGAGCTTTGCAAGACTACATCTCAGAGAAACATGGCTAATTATGCAATGCATAGGCCTATTCAGTATGACTGGGCTCCTCCCAGAGTAAATTGTTAGTGTGGTACTTAGTCTAATTATAAAGTACAAACTATAAGATCCAGAACACTGTTTTTCAGTGCCCGGAATACTTACTGTCTCTTTGTACCAGATGACTTTCAGACAAAGCATCACAATCTGCATTTCCAAATACTAATCCAAACAAGAGTGAGCTTTAAAAAGTTCCTTATGCTTTGTTAGAGTGTTATGCTCTTGTTGGAGTGGGCCAGCAATGGGATTTTTCTGCTTTGCTGATTTGGGCCAGCAAAACTGCAGTATACGTTTAGTTTAACTCCTCTCAATCTTATATCAAATATCTTTTCAGTAAATAGAATTACACTGTGTATTTTGATGTTATATGCACATTCTTTTTTACTAAAAGATTTTTTCTTCAGTGCTATTGACAAAAAATGTGTTAGATTTCAACTTTAGTTCCACCTAGCCAGATTTGGCAATAAAATTAGTATCTTTATCATTTAAATTAAACATTATCCCTATTCCCTTTTCAAAATAACTTAGAAGAAATAATTATCACTGGTGGTTCCACCATCTCTGGATGATCAGCAACACAGTACAACCTTTTTAAGAAAAGAATTGAAAAGAACAAGACTGAAATGCATTCCTATTCATCTACATAAGTAGGTAGTAAGCTAGTTTTAGTTGGATATATATATAATGATTAATAACAGTCTTGTATTCTATGCCTAAATGATTTTTTAAATCTTTTTGTATAGATATTCTGCTGATGTGCATGTTGTTTGAGATAATGAGTGTGCTCTCACTAACATTCACTGTAAAATGCTTGGAGAAACAAAAACACTTTTCCACAAGAGGGGGCTAATACTCCTTACTAAGTGAAGCTTCATCAGAAGCCTGAAAGTTTGGCATACCCCTTCCAAGTGATAATTTCTAATTTAACAATACTTTCTCATTTAGCTGGACCCTTTATGAGATACAAGAAAGACAGGCAGTCAGGGAAGCTACCAGCTTCTCCACTGGCGAGAGCAGTGAGACCATTGTGAATAAGAGAGAAAGTGTTCAGTTTCCAACAGAACATATCCACGAATTGTTCCTATAAAATGAGAACCTCTGGGCCTAGCCACAGCATAGTCATTAGATCTTTTTAAAACCAACACTCAGTAACAATAATCTGCTAAGAAAACCTAGCTTAATTCCTCAGAGCTTACACAGCTGTTCAACACACAGCAAGGGGTGAAAACTCCAGCAATGAAAGCAGTTTTATTACCTCAAGAAATGATGGAGATTCAAATCTTATTTCTTTATGAACTTTTGATCTTAATTAACCAAGTAGTAAAAAGTCAAAATTTCCCACGGAATTCACATTTTGTTTATACTGTATCATCAAATTAAAAAAATAAATAAAATTTCATCAGAGTAAAAATGAAAGAAAAACTGTTTTAAACAAAATCTGTCTAAAAACTGACTGGAGACCCATGCCCTCTTTGTTGCGACACAGAGTTATAAATACTTAGACTCATGATAAATTCCTTCTTCTGCTATTATTACTTTAGTACTTCTATCATTAGCATTTGCATTATCTTTTCATTAGAGAGAAGGTTATGGTTTCTTTCTCCTAAGTCAGGACTATAATGGTGTGAAAGGGCTTTGATATTTCTAAAATGGCAATTTGTACCAGTTTGTACAAGCTTGAAGGCTTGAAGGTCTGTGTCTGACTAATTTAAGGATACATTGATGGCTGAGTTAACAAGTCAACATTCCCCCTGGTGGCAGGACGAGGGGGAATGGGCTAAAGTTGCGCCAGGGGAGGTTGAGGTTGGATATTAGGAAGACCTTCTTTACTGAAAGGGTTGTTAGGCATTGGAATGGACTGCCCAGGGAAGTGGTTGAGTCGTCATCCCTGGAGGTCTTTAAAAGACGTTTAGATGTAGTCCTTAGTGATATGGTTTAGTGGAGGTCTTGTTAGTGTTAGGACAGAGGTTGGACTAGATGATCTTGGAGGTCTCTTTCAACCTAGACAATTCTGTGATTCTGTGATACATTCAAAAAAATGTGCTAAATAAGCAGTATTTGTTACTGAACATCTTCATAGGTCTTGAATAGTTCTTGAACTCTCAGTTTAATGTACATAGTCCATTTTCCATTTCTCATATAGACTTGGACATCTGGTCATCTGTAAATTAGTAATGAGTCAACAGTCTTTGCCCATAGGTTTTATCCTATGAAGGTACATCACATACAGAAAAAAAAAAAAAAAAAAAAAAAAAAAAAAAAAAAAACCACTTATTTTTCTTAAAGATTTAACACATAAAATATAAGCATACAACACTTAGAGCTACAGTGCTCCATGTTGTGGAGAGAATTCTGTGTGCTAGTAATGAAAAGAAATTTCCGATGACTCCCACTTAAGTAAAATTGAAAGTGTTCAGAAGGATATAAAAGAAAGCCTGGAGTTCAGAAGAGGTGAAGAAGACAAAATAGACCAGAGTGACACACTGCCACAACACCTGACTAGCAGAAGCTGGGGCCTTGGAAAGGTAATACAAAATTTCAGAACAGAAACAATACCTTAAAGAAATATTTATAATGTTTGTAAGTACAGTCATGCTTTTAAGTTACACAATTGCCTAACAGCTTTGGCAATGCACCAGCTAAATGGACGGACCTTGGTAAATATTTGCAGTATAGGTTACAGCAAAGCTGCTCATTCTCTGTGTGAACTTGCACAGGCTGTACTTTCATATGAACACACAATTTGTTTCCCATTATAAACTGTGCTAATAAAATGGAAAATGTAAGCATTAGACGAATAGTGGGAGAACTCCAAGTTTATCCTCAAAATCCCGTTGTGCTAGTTTTCATTGCAGGGTTAAATATAGAATGGCATGCTGGAGAGCTGGGACTCATTTTTTCCCAGTACTTATATAAAGACTAACTTTGGACTTGAGCTTTATGTTTCACTATAAATTTTTATTTTTGATTTAAAGTTATCATTTAATTTATGTATTTTTAAAACAAAAGAGCATTAGAAGGAAACGGCTGGTTTGTCTGAATATTGTAAATATCATCCTTTGTACATACCATTTCAAGACTGCTTTAGTGTCAGCTGCTCAGGTAATGATTTTAGTATACTAAACTTTGTTGTTAAGTCCTTCAGAATGTTTTTAGCATGAAGTAGAGTGTTGTGAGAATAGATCTCTTAACACATTTTTCAGCTTTGACAGACATCAGGTCTGATAAATAATCGGGGACTTTGCAGGAACTAATTCATTCATAATAGCCATCTATTAAAATGATATTACACAAGCTTTTTGAAAAGCTGTGATATCAACATTTTCATGTAGCTGAGGATATAGCACTGGTGGTCACAGTGCTCAGAATCCTACTTTATGCACAATAGCTTTGTCTTTAGTTTCCTCTGTCTAATTCGTGCTTATCTCTGAACTATCTCAAGTCCATATCCTCAAAGATTTCTTTGTGACTAGCTTCCACCAATACCCTAAAATTCTATTAAGATCCAGGCTTGAAAGTCTAAGAACAACTCTGCTAATTCTGCAGGAATTAGAATGTGTTTTGTGTGCAGTTGAGACATAAAATAAAAATCTATCTTGAAACAGTATACTTCTTTTAAAATGAATTAATCTGCTTGCTCAAAAATAATCTTCAGCCTGGTATAATCATTGTTCAGATTAGTTTTATGTTGCAAAGTTATAGAAAGCTGGTTTATAAAACTGCTTCAACCATGTAATAATACATTTTCATGATATTACCTTGTGTTTCAAGCTTGTTGTGATTTTTTATGACCTGGTAGAAACACCTGAACTTAGAAATTTCTAATGAAAATGCTGAGAAACAATTACTTATGGCTTGTAAATGGCTCCCCATAATGATCAAATGCACTTACCATAAAGTAAGATGCCTTCTCATTATTTATCCAACATCATTTCATTATTCTGCAAATAGTGTTCTACAAATATGCTTTTAAATCAGGTGTTGCACCTCACCCACTTAACCTGGGCCTAACCCTGCCTAATTCAATACGTGTTCTGTTGCAAATGATACTGTAGACATCACAAAGTGCAGACACTGAATTCAGTTACCTACAGAAACAAAAACAAAGAAACAAAAAAACAACAACAACCAAACAGGAAGCTTGAAATGAAAGGCACAAGGCCAGTCCACACCTACAAGTATTGTAAAAATTTCGGTCTTTGAAGTGACTGTGGTTTGGCAAAGAATAGGTTTATCCGAAATTTATTGTCCCTTTGCACTGCATTTCTTGTTTCCATGACTTGATGTGCACATTAAATCGCTAACAAAGATAAATCACTAACTTACCAAATGTAATAGATACTGGTCAACAAAAAATTTATGCAAACACTTGCTTCTGGATAAGATGATCTTAATTAACATAAGAGATAAAGCACCTCTATCAAAAGAGAACCTGCTTTGATGATTAGGGGACTGGAGCATCTCTCATACTAGGAGAGGCTGAGAGAGACAGGCCTGATTAGCTTGGAGAAGAAAAGACTGAGAGGGAATCTTATCAACGTATACAAGTATCTGAAGGGAGGGTGTCAAGAGGATGGGGCCAGACTCTTTTCAGTGGTGCCCAGCGACAGGACAAGAGGCAACGGGCAAAAACTGAAACACAGGAAGTTCTTGCTGAATATGAGAAAAGTTTTCTTTACTGTAAGGGTGACAGAGCACTGGAACAGGCTGCTCAGAGAGGTTGTGGAATCTTCTTCTTTGGAGATACTCAAAACGTGCCTGGATGCAATTCTGTGCAATGTGTGCTAGGTGACCCTGCTTGGCAGGGGGGTTAGACCAGATGATCACTAGAGGTCACTTCCAACCTCAACAATTCTGTGATTCTGTGCTTGCAAGGCACTTAAAAATGATTACTGTTCTGTCATTTTAATGAAGCAATGCATAATATAGAGCTAACTGGCCTGCTCAGAGGATACCTTCAGTGCGAAAAGAATGCAAGTGAAATGCATAGCTTTGCAATACATGCAACTCCTATGAAACAACTACTGTTTCATAGGAAGAACAGCTTCAAGAAAAGAAGAGCAGCTCCTGGCACTTAGTTACAGGAGACTCTCTTTCATCATCTGCATCAAGGTCTGCATGTACAACAATATATTATTGGGCTTTGCCCTGAATGTTCTTTACTCCAATAAATTTTGACTTGCTTCTCACAATGAAATTTACTGATGTCATCATACACATTGTTCTTGGCTTCTATTCGTCCTCTCTGACGTGTTTATTTTAAGGAAGCCAGCACTAAAAAGATGATGTCCATCCCCAAGAAAACAAGATATTATAATCTCAGGTATTTTTTAAACGCTGCATATTATATATAAATTCTTATAATAGGACAGTTATGTATACCTCACTTCCATCCAGCATAAACTTACATCAGAATCTTAGTCCAAAATACCCTAATGCTCTATAACCAAAGATGGATGAGAGGAAAGGAAGAAAGAAAGGGAAAGGGAAAGACAGAAAAAGAGAAAAAGAGAGTGCCACATGGTGACCTGGGACCTAAAGAAGCCTTTTCCATTCCCCCTTCTCCATTACAAATCCTGTGGGGATTGTAATAATAATAACAACAACAACAACAACAAGAAAACAACAACAATATAAAGTGTTTTGGCTCTAATAGGAATCTATAAGGAGATTTTATTCATGTTTCAGGAGTTCATTTCTGCTACATACAACTATATTATAAATAGGAGGGGATTAATGTTTTAAATATTTGTATTATGAAATGTGTGGTCAACAGGTATGAGGATCACAGATGAGGTCACAGATGAGGAATGTTATTTTAATCTTGCAGAACTTCTAGTGAAGGAAAGAAAAAAAAAAAGGCAGTGAGTCCCTTTCAAAGCTAGGACTGCCTGGATGCGGTCCATATGATGACATTTCTGCCAAGGAACAGGAATTCCAGTGTTAAAATCTGAAATGAGTAACTAACCAAAGTACTTGCCAGGAGCAATGAGTAAAGAAGAGGAACTGACAAAAGAGAGCTGATCAGTGCTATGCATTGCTAACTTTCAAAGCCAGTAAGTAGCTTCTTAATCACAGCCTCATCTGAGACAGGTGGTAGAGCACTCAGATTTATCTATACACCAAAAAAAAAAAAAAAATCATTTAAATCATTTGTAGAACCCTAATTTTTAGAATATAGAGTAAAAAGGTAGAAAGCCACTTACATAAGCACTAACACATCAAAAAAGAAAGAACTCTACTAGTAATATGTGTTAGTAAAGAGGGAGAGGAAATAATAGTGATTTGAATATTTTCAGTTATTTCTCTTATAAAGTTCCTCCTATTGTAAAAATCATCATTTATTTACAAAGTGTTGGAAAAATGTATTTGAATTTTCCATTATTGAGGAAAAATGCCCTACTGTGCAGTAGAGAACTCTAGAAACTGATTTTCTAGAAAACAGCTGTGGCCTAGCAGAGGTATTACATGCTGAAAATTGAAGGATCTGTCTATTGTATGATGCATAAATACCACTACAGATGCCACTGAGCAGTGTATAAAGTTAATACAGAAACACAGTGATTTGGTACATACCTGAATTTTATATTCAACATACGAATACTTGAAATTAAAAATTAGTGTACTGAAATTAAAAAATAAAATAAAATAAAATAAAATAAAATATTTTGGTGTTATGTATTTTAAGCTAACATAAGGAGAAGCACTTCTAGTGACATATTTCATCCAGCTCTGTTGTACTTTTTGAAATACAGCAAAGCACTATTCAGAGAGACTGAAAGAAATGCTGTTTCTGTCACATCCAGGAGATGGATGCCTGAAGTAATGTGCCCATGAAGGGCAGAGACAGGCAGAAGATGACCACAGTTACCCAGAAAGCTCGTGTAAAGGCAATTGCCCCTCCTTTTTAAAGGATGCATGGACATCTTTTAGCAATATGAACTGTGAGGAAAGAAAGAGAAAAGCAGTCTTTTCTTCAATACTGAACACAGGAGATACCAGAGTAAGAAAAGCAGTGCGACAATTCATTTCAAACATTTGTAGTACTTGTGTATTATTCATTGTCTGTAGGAACATGCCATCTGTCATTAAAAATAAATAAATAAATAATACAAAATATATATATTCTAGCTTCTGCAGCTGCCAAGATAAGCTAGAACACATGACCTCAGTGAACCTGAGAGATTTGCAGGCAGTGAGGTAATTAAAATTCCATTCACTTCTGTGAACTGTTTGCTTATTTGTTTGTTTTTGTCTGATGATTTTATGCCTTCTAATGATCTTTATGACACCTTAGTCACGACTTCTGAATGTTCAAGATGAGCAGCACCAAAGCAATTCTTTTCCTAAAGCTACATCACTTCTCTGCACCACTGCCCAACACCTGCTGAGAATCTTCCCCAGCTGCCAGAGTAATTTTTGGCAAAAATAAAAAACAACAATGCCATCTCTTTGTGAGGGAATGTAGTGAGGCATGAAGTACATCTGTTCATGCTGTGGTCTTTGCAATATGAATTTGGGATAGGATGAGCAATGACATTATACTCTTTTCCTGATGTGTACTCTGACTGAAATTTTATACCAGCATGTATAGTGGGCCTGCCAGGACAGAAGCACGTGTCACTCTTGTGGTCCTAGATCATATTCCTTCAGTTTAATAGATTTAACAACTTTCTGGTTTGAAGCAGGTGCTGTTAGTGCCAGATAGTGCTAGCAGCCTGGCAGACAGTCAGGATTCACATAGATTCTCTCTGATTATTTTTTTTTTATAATTTCTTTTTAGAATGATAACTGTATTTGTAAGTTCTGACACAGGAACACCTTAAGCTGCTGTCAAAGAATGTTTCTACACTCTCTCCATTGGCAGGATAAGCTGTTAATACTGACTTTCATGTTTAACATATTTGGAGTTAATTGGATTGCTTCTCCATCTTCCAGTTGCAATCAGTGATTGCCTTATAACTCTGTGCAGTTACAGCTCATTCATACAGCCCATCACTCATATCACTGATTGCAGGAGAGTCAATTTCCAGAACACAAATGATTTCTGTGTTGTTTTAATAGTAGTTGGATAGATGGAAAAGATATCTTTTGTGCTGTAGTGCAATATTATGAGCTGAAATTTCTCAGGGGAAATTTATGTTGTCTGAAATTATGAAATCAATGGAATACTGCATTTTTGAGATGCTTTGTTAATTTGTCTTAAGAGAGCCTTCTTTTATTTTCTCAAGCTGATGAGATGCATTGATTAAGACGTGATGAAAAGCAGATCAGCTAACAATCACAGATCTTCAGGAAGACATAAATGTGGAATATTGCTCATGGAAATCAGGTATTGAGAAATAGTCAAACTTTTGAAAAGTTAGACAAAATTACTTCATTAGGTTTGAAGGGCACCAATCTTTCACACAAACATGTGAAACAGTCCAAGCCTTATTTGCAAGAGGAAATACTGCAGCCATTTTCACATATGGGGTTTGGAGCACTATTCTGGTTAGTTTAGGTAATCTGATTAACAGTTCCACCTTTAAGTTCGGAAAAGACAACAGTAATAGTATATGATATCTAATGCCTCTTTACTGGAAATGTCCAGCCTCTGTTTCAGGGTATAAATCAAAACAAAAAGTATGCAGCAAAGGATTAAACAATAACCACAAACCTGAATGGAGTTCTTTGTACATAAGATCTTTCACTAAAATTTACATTCTAAGTGAAGGGAGTTAGGCGGTTAAAAGGAACAAAGACGTGCCTCTGTAGAAAATACTTTATCTTACTGACCCAAATTTCTTATCTTTCCCGAACTTCTAAATTCCTCAAGAGTTTTCTTTTTTTTGTTATGCTAATTTTTATAATAATCTATATTTTTCAGTTACTTAACAGTGTTCCAGTTGTCTACACATACTTGAATCAGAAGTTTCTTCTGATGTGGTGCATTTCCTGAGCATAAGTGAGGACTATTATTTAGCATGTGTGTAAATACAAGAAAAAAGACATCTGTGCTTCAAGATTTTTTTTTTCCTTTCAAACTAGGAGCTATTTTTGGTGTAATTAAATCTCAGATGTTATACCTCACAAATTTCTAGTATATTTGACAGGTTCTACAACAGAAATTACATGAACTCTATACTTAGATGCATTTCTTCATTATTTACACCATGCCAATATTCTATCTCAACTTTCTCTGAAAGTATGTAAATAAATAATTCATAGACACTTTTACTTAAGGGTCAATCCTTTGTGAAAATTGTCCAAAATTAATAGAGACGCAACTTGTGTGAAACCAAGGCCTTGAATCATTTCTGGCCACATGAATGATTTACTGACTGAGAACACCTTTCTCTTCAAAGGTTTTGGTAAAAAAATAACTATTGTAAGGTAGAGATATCACACAAAAAAACACAGACATGTAGGGCTGCTAGGATGAAAGGGACCGAAACAACCTTATATAAGGAAAGACTGAGAGAACTGGGATCTTTTAGATTTGAGAGACATCTTGGGGATGGGGGTGCTCATCAATGCATATAAATAGCTGATGGGGCTCAGTAAAAATGATGCAGCCAGGTTCTGCTCAGTGGTATAGAGCGAAAGGACAAAAGGCAGTTGACACTGACCAAAATACAGGAAATTCCACTTAAACAAACAAACAAAAAAAAATACTGAGGGTGGTCAAACTGGCACAGGTTGCCCAGAGAGCTGGTGGAGTTTCCATCCTTCGAGAAAAGTAAAACCCATCTTGGTCAACCTGTTCTAGCTGACCTCGCTTTAGCAGGGGAATTCGACTGCATAATCTCCACAGTCCTTTCCAACCTCAACCATTCTGTGACTGCGGAAACTATCGGAACTATATGACTATCACACCTTAGTTAAAACACAGTTTTATTAGAGATTAATTATGCTGTCCAGACTTAAAGATTGAAGAAATATAGCCATATCTGTCATGTACCTATCACTGAAGCATTCTGGAAATTGCTGTGCTGGTACCAGCTGGACAGAAAGACTTGGCTAGTAAACTAGATATCAAATCCCTGATTTAGCTAAATGAGCTGGTTCACATTTCTGAAGGTAACTGTTTAAGTGTCTTCAGACATAATGTCAGTTAACATTCTTAATTCCAAGTCGAATACTTCCCCGGAAGTGTTCAAGGCAAGCTTGGATGGGGCTTTGTACAACCTCACAAAGGGAGGTGTCCCTGCTCACGGCAGGGGGCTTGGAACGAGATGGTCTTTAAGGTCCCTTCCAACCCAAAAAAGTCTATGATTCTATAATTCTATGAATCTGATTTCACACTATAAGATGTGAAATAAAAAAGCACCATCCAGGAGTCAAACACACAGCTTTTATCTTGGTGTTATACTCTGCTTCACTACTAAGCTGACAGCAGCAGCAGTCATGTGAAGTAGCCTGTCATTTTTCAGACTGGGACCAGTCAAGCAGGCTGAGTCTGTGGTGCTGTCAAAACATTTGATATTCCCTCACTAGAGTTCAAAAGTGGAAATTAACAGTCTAAGTGCTTTAAGTGTGTTGAAATTTTACCTCATTACTTCTAGGAGGAAATCTAGTTTTAATTAAAGTCACCAAGTAATGAAGAACACAACCGTGCCAGTGATTAATTGACCTCACTCTTTTACTGATATGCCTGATTCTGAAAAGAAATGGTAACAAATTGTAAATTATTTAACATAAAGGTGACTGCAATGTTAAGAAGAAGATAGAAGAAAAATAAAATTTCACATAAAAAGACTGTAGTACAGCCAGTAAAAAAAAAAAAAAAAAAAAAAGTCTGACAACAACTTGGTTGTAATTCTTAAGACAACATAAATACATAAATTGCTGGAGACAAATTATGTAAACATCATAATTTTTGTCATAGCTGAAAAAAGTAGGCACTTGGAGTGCCTACAAAGCATATGACTAGCAGAAAGGAGTAATATGTTGAGTATGCTTTGAAACACATCTACCTGATGCCTTTCAGGTGTCATAGAATCCTAGAATATCCAAGTTGGAAGAGACCCAGAAGGATCATTGAGTCCATCTCCTGGGTCCCCAAAGGACCACACAAAAAATCAGACCAAGTGTCTGAGAGCGTTGTCCAAATGCTTCTTGAACACAGCTTGATGCCATGACCACTTCCCTGATGAGCCTGTTCCAGTGCCCAAACACCCTCTCAGTGAAGAGGTTTTTCCTGATATCCAGCCTGAACCTCCCCTTTCACAGCTTCAAGCCATTCCCACAGGTCCTATCACTGGTCACCAGATCAGCACCTGCCTCTCCGCTCCCCTCGTGAGGAAGCTTTAGACCACAATGAGGTCTCTCTTCAGTCTCAATAACTTTAGAGTTTCTCAGTAATTTTAGAGATTATAATAGAAACATAGATCAGATTTTCCTTCTCAATGCTGTTGTCAGTGAACAACACATCATCATATTGCAGAGGTCTCCTGCTTTTTTATTAGTAAACTCTTTCCCAATATGGTGTGCTGTATTTGCAGAGGGATTACCAGATTTTCTGAAATGTTCACGGCAAATATCTCTAGTAAATCTGCCATGCCTAATAAATGCTGGATTAAAAATCCCCATCATCAGAAATCTCTGAACCAAAATACACAATGTTTAATAATGACTAATGTATAATGATTGTCATCTGTAGAGAATAACCCAAATGAAAAAAAAATAATAATAAAAATAAATAATAATAATAATAATTAAAAAAACAACAACCACAACATATGCTGCCTGAAGAACCATTGCAATGTCAGTCCAGGCTGTTAATTGCAACATAAAATCAAATGTCACATATATGTTTTTAGAGATTAGTTCATCATCTGATTGTGTTTTCAGGCTCTTGTTTTAAAACAGGTTATATTGATAAACTTGATAAGTGTGTAGATAATGTGTGCCAAAAACATGCATTGCAGAATAAGTAAATTTAGAATCCAAAATATATTTTGCATACAAAATGCACAGAATATGAACAGACACAACAAAAGGTAAGGGTGGAGACTTCAAACTGTTCTGGTAGTGAAAGCAACATCAGTGGTGAGACAGTAAAGGTTCTCTTTGTCCACAGAATGATCACAGTCAGTTTGCTTAGAAACTTTCTGGAGCTGGTTCAGACTTTTTCCCTCTTCCCATGTGCACAACTTTGTTAATTCTTTCCTACTTCTGTCTCATTAGTGCTATTCAACAAACTACTTAATTAAATATTTAAGTTCAGATACAAGCTATTTCTTTGCTTAAAGATAAATGCATTCTTTGGTGTTTTGTTCATCTGGAATTTTAAAATTAATTTTCTTTCCTCACAAGTTCCCCCCTCCCCTTTTTTTTTTATGACAAATCTCTGCAATCAGTGCCAGCATATTTGGAATAATTTGATTATCTGTCATTTCTAACTGATAAGATCCCAGTTTTTCTGCCAATGTCATTAGTGAAAATAGTACAATAGTTCCCAGAAGTAACTTTCTATTCAGCTCACTTTTCAATATAATCTGATTTATTCCACTGTCTTCTGAGCCTTACACTGCTTCCATGGATTTCTGCTTTAATAAACTCAGACATCAGTTCAGTCTATTCTCCATCTAACTCTGTGGAATTGCTTATTATTTCCTTTAAAAGTTTCTGAATTCCCACTATTGAGAGTGGGTTTTAGTCTTAGATGTGCTTTTATACATATCCTGTCCTTGCCTTTTTTTTTTTTTTTCATTTATAAGACCAGCAGAGCTTGTGCCATTCTTGAAAAAAAATAAAAATAAAAAATAATAAAAAACATTTCAATGTGAATCTCAGCAAGATACTTTGCATTCATGCTTTATTTTTATCCGTCCAAATTTAAAAGCATTAATTTAATTACTGAAGCCCTCTCTTTTACCTTTCCATTCCTTTTCCACTGGCTCACCCCAAAAATCCTGTTTGGTTTCCCCAAGAAAATGTGGTACACAGAGTTTAAACATCCTCCCATTTTCACGTGCATGTACTCTCATACTTCAGAGTTCTTTCCCTCATTTCTGAAGAAAGCCTGACAGTGTGACTCATTAAAATTGAATACACAACTCCTGTACTTAAAAACTAATTAAGTAGCCCAGAATATTTAATTCCATTGAGGGTCCCAGGTTCCTTAGGTGTATCTGAGCATATCTTCCTTAAAGCAATTTCTGGAAGGAAGAAAGGAAGTTAATGAGCTATTCTCCCAAGGGATTTTCTCCTGTTTTCTCTCTGAATACTGCTTGGACCATTAAAATTCATAGAAACTCATACAAATCTAATGTATCACTACGCTTATTTATTTTAGTTATTTCAGTGTACTAAAAGCTCATACTGCTATGATAACAGTGAAATAAAAAAGTCTAAGTGAATACAAAGTTAGCCACACCAATTTTTTTTTCATTTTCTAATAGAAGCAAGTATATCAATTGTCCTAGATGGCTAATGTTTTTATTCAATGCTGGCTTAACTAATTGTCTGGTTATTATTATTATTATTATTATTATTATTATTAATAATAATAATAATAATAATAATAATAATAATAATAAATGAATACTCATTGCTAAGATGTTAAATTTACACAAAATGTTTGAGCTTAATTTTGATAGCATTATAGGAAGAAAAAAATTGACAAATATTTCTTGTAAAATGGCCCTACAAAATGAAAATTTCATAAGTTTTAATTGACTGTAATTGGAGCCTTGTGGAATACATCGTATTTAAGTGGCCAGTGACATTGAGCAAGCCATGTCTGCTCTCTTCTCTGCCTTGTACTTAGGGCTTGAGAAGCCCATGCATTAGCATGAGCAAGTACTGTACAGGAACCCCATGCTGGAATTCCCCATGCTGGCCTGTGCTGTGCAGTGGTGAGCATTATGACAGGGGTAACTATCAGGCTAGAATGACTTTTAAATGCATGACTTTGTTACACAAAATAAAAGGCATCACAGTATAGGAGCGAGGAACCTCCCTACACATGGGGTCTGCACAGCATGTTGTGGGAAATCATCTGGGTTCTCTCTGTTGCTGCAGGACTGAGGGACCTGAAGGGACATAACATTTATTTGCTACCTATATTCCTCTTTTTATTCTGTCCTATTAAAATGGCAATTTTATTATGCCATTTGTTGTCAGGCCATTTTTATGGAGAGCTGGAAAGAACCCTCTCCCTCTCTCAATTTCTCTCTCTCTCATCTTTGTGTGGAACATGGAATGTCAAATGAAGTTTGTATGCTTATGCAAGGCCATGGGTAGCAAAAGGAAAGTAACACATATTGCTGAAGATGTAAAACCAAAGTCAACAAAAATTGCACTGTGCAAGCAGAATTTACCCCTTTCTTTCTCCTTGGGTATGCACAACCATAATGTTTTACGTAGCATAGGAGGTGGATGCTCTATTGCCTATTATATACTGGTATATATCTGATTTTATCCCCTGTCAAAGAGAAGAAAATATCTAATGTATTCTATGTGCACCATTACAGTGTAACTAGACTTAACCATTGCTGAGAGTTTCTGTTTCTGGGAAGCATTTGTTTTGAAATAATTTGTACAACATGATACTTCTGAAATGTCTTGACGCATTCTATGTGACGTATGCCCTTTCTTTTTTAAGTTGAATAGATATAAAAGAAACTACAATATTTAAATACTTTTGCTTCATCATCACACGATCTATCTTAGAATATAATAGGACATTGCATTTACTATAGGCATTGTTAAAACTAAGACATCATAAAATAAACGAAAAAAAATGCAATATAAATAACAAAAATTCTATCCAAAGAATGTAATTTTCAGGTAGAGGCTTTTTTTTTTTTTTCTGCAGAAAAAGTTTCCTAAACTAGTTACTAGATATGTCTTGCAGTAGACATGTAGCAAAGAATATACATTTTTAAAAAAATAAGTTTTGCTAAAAGTGACAGTTCAATGAAAATTCTCCAACCTTTTCTATTTATTAAATTAGCATAATAATGGTTGCTACTCAATAGACAACTACTGATAGCCACCGCATGGCAGGAATGCAGTTAAAATCTGTTTGTACTACAATGAGGAGAGACAGTGATAAATTGGTCAAATGCAATAAACGAAACATAATCCAAAATTACGCAGAATCCCATTTCAGTAGAAAAATGACTGAGCAGTAAATACTCAGTTTGAGAGTACTGAGAAAATATATGCTGACTATTGAGAATATATATTTCCTCCAGTGGAAAGGAATGCACATATTTCACAGTCAAAGTGACTCTTCAAAAACACAAATCTCCAAGCTGGGCTCATTTAGAGATAACTAATTTCAGAACTGCTAAAGCAAAATATTTGATTTGAGAATTGTAGGCCTGGACGAAAAGAAATCCAATCTCTCTTCTAATTGGTCTTCCTTTTTCTCCATTTAGTAAACCAATATGAAGCATCGAACCCCAATTATATAAAGAAGCAAAACAACTTCATTCTAGCATTTTTACTATATAAATAATGTACATTTCTGGGAAGATAAATGATTTTGTTTGTTAGCTGTCTTTAAGAATAGCAATGTCCAGTCCACAGAACGGAAAAATACAGGTACACTGACATTTCTAATAGCCTTCAAGGGTGTCTCTCAAGCTAGGCTAACCAGAGCATGACTGAACTAACCCGAAATGCTACTCACAGATCAGAAAATGTCCTTTGGATCCCATCAGAAAGTAAAATCTCACATATATCTATAGTGACCAATAGGGACTTTGGTAGAAGTGAAAGATAAAAGAATTTCATCAATTTGTTTCAGTGCTGTTCAAGCCTTTTTTTTTTTTTAAATCTTTCCTGAGCATAATTTATTTTGAAATGTTTTACATGAAAGAAATGTAAAAGTTTAGATTCATTTGTTTTCTTTCTGTTGCTTACTCAAAATAACTGCCTTTGCTATTCATGATAAAAGTATGTATTCATTCAATTCCTAGCAAAAGAGCACATGTATTACTTTTTCAGACTGAAAAACCTCTTCAGCCTTTTATACCAATTGGGAATTTTGAGGTACGCCATTATGCATAAGTATTTTGAGGCACGCCATTATGCACAGGAAGAGAATGAGGAATGAGGGAATGAGGTTGGAGTTTTCCTCAACTTAAAACATCATTTCTTAATCTCAAAATCCTCAACTATGTGCATTGTCTGTTTAATCTTACTGAAGAAACTCATTCAAGAAGTTATCCTTCTAAGGATGGAGTGAGATATTCTCATGTGCAGTATTTTTTCTGTGAAAGAATTTGCATGCTAGACTGCAGTTTATGTTTGTTTCTTTTCATATTTAATCAGAAAATCTTTGAATTTTTTTTCTATGCAATGTCTGTCTCTAGAAATGAAGTATTAATTGAAATAAATACGCTACGCAGGAGCTGGTTTGGGACATTCCTTCCAGCCACTTACGGAAAGCCAACTATTGCAGACAGTTATAGAAATGTGGCTGAAAAATAGTGAAAGCAACCTATGACAGTTATTAAGGTAGTCTTTGAGATCCTATATTTAACACCATACTCACGAACCTATTTACATATGTTGTGGTTTAGCCCGGCTGGCAGCCAAACACCACACAGCCGTTCGCTCACCCTCCCCCCTCCCTCTCCGGGATGGGGGAGAGAAACGGGAAAGTGAAGCCTGTGAGTTGAGATAACGACAGTTTATTAAGACAGGAAAAATAATAACAATAATAATAATAATAATAATAATAATAATAGTATTAATAGTAATAATGTGTACAAAATAAGTGATGCACAATGCAATTGCTCACCACCCGTTGACCGATGCCCAGCCTATCCCCGAGCAGCCGCCCCCCCACCCCGGCTAGCCACCCCTATATATTGTTCAGCATGACGTCAGATGGTATGGAATACCCCTTTGGCCAGTTTGGGTCAGCTGTCCTGGGTCTGTCCCCTCCCAGCTCCTGCTGCACCCCCAGCCTGCTCGCTAGCAGGACAGAGCGAGAAGCTGGAAAGTCCTTGGCTTGGTGTAAGCATTGCTCTACAACAATTAAAACATCAGCATGTTATCAGCGCTCTTCTCATCCTAATCCAAAACATAACACCCTGCCAGCTACTAGGAGGAAAATTAACTCTGTCCTACCTGAATCCAGTACAACATATTAATCTTCTACTTAAACTATTTCTCTCCTCAGTGATTGTACAACTAATGGCATCAGTGAAAACAAAAACAAAAACAAGAGCGCAGACAAACAAAGCAGAATTCAACACCACATCCAAACTATTTCTACTATTAGCCTGCAGTGATTACATTGAAATAATAAAAGTTATCATAACAAGTTCATCAGGAAAGGAGAACTTCTTCATTGAAATGAGTTACTGTCAGTATGTCGGATCCTCTGTAAATTTTGTCTGCCAATTTAATCAACTACATTAAAAGCAAAAATATGCAGAGTAGAGTGCAAACCTTAGGCTTGAGGAAACTCTTATTTCATCTGGCATTGGTCAAGCCAGCCTGGCTATGCCTGTGAACATTGATATGCAGTGCAGTTTGTGCTGTCAAGGCCCCAAGATGAAGCACCATAATGAGCCTGGAAAGCATAGCTTTATTTAAGCATCACTGCTAAAATTAACTCTCTTTTACCTAGTTTTGTATAGAAACAGCTAGAACTAGAAAGGGAGAGAGGGCAGGTGAGACATTTTATTTTTAATTGTAAATCATTGGAGCAGAACAAAAATGGTACCAAAAGTTTATACTTCATGGTTTCTGCAAGAATAAGTCTTGGTTTATTAACACTGATTCACCAAAAACACACCCCTAAAATTATCATTAATGAAAATCCACATCATATGGTAACCATAATTAGAGAGTCTCAATTTGCATTTCTAATTACAGTAATGAGAATTTTATTCAAAGATATTTGCTTTCCTTGTCTACAGCAAAAACTTATTTAACTAAACTTTTGTTCAACTATTAGCAAAGGAAGCATAGGCAGGGGGTGTCTAAGTCTTTTTGAGACTATTGATGAGGCTTAAAACAAGCTGAAGCCTGATGTGTGTTTTGAAATAATACCTTGTAAAAAAAAAAAAAAAAAAAGTACACTGTAAAGTTAAAGGGCAATCTAACATCCCAAAACAAAGTATTCTAGACACATACCCACATTGCCTAGCACTAGAAGGTTCAGAGATATGCTAACTTAGCTGACTGCAGTGTCACCTAAAGATATTGAAGCTAATACTGAATTAGATGGTTTACATAATGTACATGGGTTGAGACTAATTTGTTTCTCAACTTTTATTACCCTGGGAACAGTGCCAATATGTCCACTTGGTCTTCTAGCACCCAAGTTTTCTCTGAATGAACTAGTGTAATCATCTATCCTTTTTCTGTCTGTAGTTCTCCTGGATTGGCTCATGCTCCAGGATAATTTTTAAACTCAAACAAGTCTCCTAGGTAAAAATCTTCACATACGGTACAAGGCACTCAGTTAGACAATCACAGCACCGAGTATACAGGTCCAAGCAGAAAAAATTCAGCTCTTGATACTAAAAAATCCACAAAGGAAATGTTACTTGAAAGATAAGCTAACAATCATGAAACAAAACAAATGCAGAAATTAGGAAAAATCTCAGGCTAAAAAATCATAAACAATTCTGCTTCTAAGCACTGTGTGTACTGCTTTCCAGTGCTGGTTAAAAAGGTATTGCCCTGCACCTTCTCTGAATAGGAAGAACTCAAAGGTGGGTTTCCCAATTAAAATTTTTTGCAGTTGCTAGTGTGTCAGTAGTAATTAAAAAACAGAATTGCATTAATACATCTACATTTTCTTATTTCCTTAATTTCAAAAAATTCTGGAAGTCTGTGACTGAAGATGAAGACACATTTATTTTGTCAGATGTTTTCCTATCACTTGTACAGTAAAATAGGGTCTAAAAACTCGGAAATCTTTCCAATCGAACCACAGGTGACAAATAATACATTAACCAGCAATGCTATCAGCAGAAACAGTTTATGGAGCAGTAAGCCATCTGTTTAAAATAGACTTAATCTCTAGAAAAAATATAGTATTTAAAATACTCTGGTATTTTATTTAGACTTAAAGAAATGTGCATACAGTATATGGGAAAGTGTCTTTAGCATAACTTAATACATCCTGATAACACCCATTTGAGACAAAATATCACAGCATCCCTCCCTTCTTCTTCATTTTGCCACTTCTTTTCCAACTGCCTAGGAAAAAAGTCTTTCAAAGATCCCAGAAGTTTATGAGTTGTGAACAGAATGAATTCTTCATATAGCAACACGGATGAATAAAGTATCTTTCCTTCTGTAAACATGAATTTGACAGAAAATATATTTCCTAATTGACAAATGTTTTTTTTTCTTTTGACAGAGGAGAATATTATAGCTTATAGCTGTAGGAAAATAGAATTTCACTTTCACAAATCATTAAAAATGTCTCCTGTATTAGCACGTGACAAATTCATAACCTACTTTTTTATATTCTGGAACACAATTTTCTTTAGAAGGCAAAACTCATAAAAATTTGCTTTTAACTTAGAAGAGTGTGTTTTTTCCCATGCAAACAATTTTTATTCTATACTTCTGAAATCTTGCAAAAGAAGATAAAATTTTAGCAGTACTGAGCATAAATGCAGCCAAAAAAAATGCAATACTTTAAGAAAGATAAAGTGACAGGGATCAAAATAAGCTATTCTGTGACAAATTGTCTGTAAATTTGTCAAAGCCCTGGCCAAAGATTGATTTTTAGATACTCAATCATCTGTAGCATTTGAGTTCCATCCAACGGACTCCATCTGCTTTAAGCTTTCTTGCCTTTCACAAAGCCTGTCCTCTGCTATGTCCTGAGTTTCTTGGCACAAGATGTCAGAAGTACCCTTCTAACATTGATAGCTAGGAACTAGCCGTGGGTACAAGGTCTTTGCCTGGCAGATCAGACTCATCCAGCAACTTCAAGTCTGTACAAGTACTACAAAAAAAATACACATATTTTGTGGGTGGGTTTGATTAATTTGTTTGTACAGGTATTAGATATTTTAAATTGAAATGTATGGAGGCCAAAATAAGTATATGAAAGCATGGCCAGAGTGTCCTTTCCTACAAGTACAGATCTAGACAAAAACAATAAAATATATACAATTTCTTCATGGTTCTTGAGCATTTTCTAGAAGACCACCAATCTTTTATGACTATAGAACATCTGAACATCAGTTCAATACAAGACCATGTAACATTAGGTAAAAAGAGTGTCTTTACAACAGATTTGCCACTCAACCTTATCTAAGTAATCAAAATATTTTTCTTTTCCTTCTTGAAAATACTTTCTTTATCATTCTCTCCTGTGTTAAAGCTCATTTGTCTGCCCTACCAGCCTTCTTTGTTCAAAAGCATTGTGATATCGCTGCACCTTCAATGGCTTCATGAACACCACTTATTTTGGGTTCTGAAAATGACTCACCTTTAAGACAGATACCAGATGTCACCATTTACAGTTTAAAAAGAATAAGTTAGGACTAAGCTGAATTATTATTGTATTATCGGACTAAATTATCCTGTCATAAAACACAAGGATAAAGAGTGATAACACATTTTGCTGCAAAATTGCAATCAAAGTCTTCATAACACTGTTGTGCATATGCAGTCAATAATACAACTAAATGACAAAAATTGTCAGAAGTTTCACTTATGTTAAATTCATTAACTTAGATGACGTTTTGAATTTGCATCAGTGTATTCATTTCTTTGTTAGAGTTCACAGAACGCTCAAGATCCAAAATAATTGGGTTACCTATTGCTTTCTTCATTAAACATAAAGACAGAAAAGCTCAATAGATTGCAATTGTCACTGTATTTCACTACCATTCTGCTTTAAAAAATAAATAAATATATAAAATAAATAAAATAAAATAAAATAAAATAAAATAAAATAAAAATCTCTTTAGCAGAGAAAATGTCACAGAAGAGTTTTCCTGTCAGTGAGATGTTATGGCAGTTTTTTGGTTATATTGGCTAAAATCAGGAATAAGACTTTATTCTTTTGTTCTTGTCAAGTTTTGCTGTCAATGAGCAGTCAGCAGGGAGAAATTCTCCAGGTGGCATAAAGCTGTCATAGTAGCCAGTCTATAAAATAGCTCTGACCTAAGTGTTTACCCACATGTGAGTGTCAGCAAGATTGCGATCTCTAAATGTCTAGAAATACCAAGTCATTTTTCAAGGAGTTTTTGAATAGTCCTTTATTTTCCAGTGTTGCTTTTACAATTCAGTATTGTTCAGTTAATTTTTTTTTATTTTTTTTTTGCTAAAGCCATGAGGACTGAGAAAAGCTTTCTAATATAGGAAACTTGGGAATCTGATAAATGAATCAAAGGGGCACTTTCCAGCTCACAAGGCAGTGTGAGAGGTGGTAAGAATATGAGAGTTAACGATGCAAGGTCAGAAGCATTGTATTGTAGTCAAATCCAAACCCACAGTATTTCTGATCTAAGGTTGCAGATGTGTGAGGGGGGTTGTTTTTTGGTTGGTTGGTTTTGTTTTTTTAGAAAAGCTGGTTTAACCTCATGGTCCCTTTTATTGTAGCCATGTGGTGGTTTTTTTTAAGCAGAAAAGTTCCCTGACTGTTCACATATCCAAAAATTGGTATGTTAGCACAATGAACTGAGTGATGCAAGTAATGCCTGTCAGGGGCTTAATCAGTTCTTCTGGTGAATCTATAGCTTCTGATAAATCCTTCTGCTAAATAGGTCAATTTGAATTTTTATGGGCCATTTACTTATGCAACATTTTAATGCTACAATCTAGTGAATCCAGTGAACAGTTACTGATGAACTTTAGTCTCTTCATTTATACCTCCTTTTTGTAAGTTACTGTATACTTAAACTTACTGAAGAACTCTGTGATAAGCTACCATCTTTTAAACCCCAGAACAGCTTTACATAATGCAGATCACTTTACAGGGCATACATTAAACAAAGATGAACAACACTTATGTCTCAGTCTTGTTATCTTTCTGCTCCACTTTTTCACCTTTCTTGTTTATATTCTCCATGACTTCACATAATCTTTAATTTATGTTTTACCTGTCAATAGTAAACTTTTGTAAAAATAAGAGAGGACAAACACTGGATTCTGGTTGCCCAGAGCACATTGAATGGTAAGCAATTACTTGTCTCAAAAACATTACCATTCCTATTTGAATCTCTATAACTTAGTATTGAAAGCAAGAGCAGAATGTTCTAGTTTCAGTCAAAAATTATTGCCCATCAAATTTCAAGAAGACAAATCAACGTTAAAAAAATAAAAAAAAGGAAAAAAATAATATCTCTACTGAAGAACAAAGGTATTTTCTGTTTTGTTATTGTGATATTACATGTATATTTAACTGAGATCAACAACAAAAAAAGATGAAGTAATATGAAGAAAAAAATATTCTTTTCAATGGGAAATTGAAAAGATGGTAGGACATTTCTGAAATGAGGTGTGGAAAACTGGAAATCCTCTATGAACTGCTTTGCTACCCACAGTTAGTATATGCTATCCAATATTATTTTGGATTAATTAATTAATTAAGAGGTTGCAGAAGTTAATTTCGTAGTGTTTAAGCTGAAACTAGTAGTGATGCAGAGGCTTGGAGTTCCCCATTGAGGAAGCCTGGTTCACTGGGTTCACTGACTCTCTGTGGGCACTGGGAGCAGCTCCCTGGGAAGTGCTCACTGTCACACGCCTGGCAGGATTTATTTTCCTGATCTGCTAGTTGGACATAATTTGCAAGTGGGAGTAACTATCAATTATTTTTTTTCTTATTCCTGCTATAACCTCATGTATTGAGCAACCCAACATTTTTTCTCAGCTTGGCATGCTAACAGAATCGTGGAGGAACTTGTTGTTATGGGGAAATTTTTGCAATGTAAATCACTCTAGAAAACTGAAAGAAATGTGATCCACTATAATTAGAGAGAAATTACATGTGTTCTATTTGGTACCAGTCCAGTTTCTTCAACCAAAGGCAGTTGAAGCACACAAAAAATATTTACTGTAGACTTACTTAAAATATTTGAAACAATTTGCATTAATTCCTACATAAACAGCACCCCTGGAATTAGACAGTAAATGATGTCTCTGGCGATAGATAACCAGTAATTACTTTTTCCTGAAACCCCATGAATGTTCTAAATAATGCAGCCACTTCTGTGTTAAAATTTCATGAGCTTGACTGTAATTATTCTTCAGTATGTGACAGTCTTGGCTCTACAATACACTATCACTTAAAACAAGGCTTTCTCCAGACCTAAAAATAACATCAGCTGTGCCTGCTTTCTCCTTTTTTTGGGACTGGAAGCATGTAAATATGGATGGAAAATCCACTTTAAATGTTATTAAAAGGTTGCCAACTATGCACAATTACCACATTTGATTTAAAGATGTTCCATATTCATTTTGTTTCCTCAAAGTCACTAAGAAAACAAGTGAACAAAAAACTCTAGACAGCCTATTAATGAGACAGATAACTTTTGTGAATGACTCAGGGCAAGCTGTGGCCTCATTGCAGAATTACAAGTTCAAAAGTGAACCTCATGGGGAATGGGTGTGTAATGGACCTAGGACGATTTCAGATGACCAATTTGGGGGTTGTGTATAATTTTGAATGCTTTAAGCCAGATCTCTGTAAAATCACTGTAATACTCTACGAGTTTACTGCCATGCTTCCCTTATCGGGCTGGCCTGAAGACAGAGTAAAGACCTATTTTTATTTTTATTTTTTCCATATAATGACTGTGGTTAAAATATTTTAACATCTAGCTTAGGTTTGTATGTGACTGTGCTTAAGGACTGTCAGTGATAAATCCCAGAGAAGTACAAAATTCTCCTAGGGAATTATTTTCTACATTTTCTGTGTATTGCACTAAGCTTTTTATTTCTCCTGAAGGGACCAAAGAGGAAGGATATAACCCATTCATGTCATGAGAATGACTGAACAAACATATGTTCCCAGAGAGACTTATAGAGAGCAGTCTTAAAAAGCGGCCTTTTGAAATTTTAGTTTGTCATGATAATGACAAACTAGAGTTTTCATTCAGCCATTGTACATTGCAAGTTAGAATGGTAGGTAATATAGGTTTTCCACCATCTTTATTCTGTTGAGAAGGATAATATTTTTACATTGTTTTACACCTACTAGACTTCAGGCCATTCATTTGCAAATTATGCCTCATCTCGAAAACTTCCAGCAGGCTGCAACAACCTCTGGTGTCTGAGTCAGCTTCTCATAGGAAGAGCCCAAGGCCTGGAAATTCCTCAGTGTTTCACAGTACCAAAAATAGAAGACATGAAATACAGCCAGGTTTTTCCACACAGCTTTCTCCTTGTGTTTGTGGAGATGTTACATATTTAGCAATCTAAGTGTCCTGAGGTTTGAATCAACTCTGATTTCAATAGGAGTGTTGCGAGATGTCCTTCTTCCTTTCTGTTTTACCAATTCGAAGAAGTAAATAGAGTTTTAATCTCTCTCTTAATTTTCTCCTTATGTGATTTCTTGAAAGTTGGCATACTCCAACTATGCCTCTTTTCCAATTATTTTTTATAGTTTAATCCCTTTTGGTAGCCTTGGGAACTAGGGCACCTGGTCCTACAGGGTGCTTTGCTTCAAGAGGTGCTGGTCTATTATGATCCCAGTGAGAAAAACACTCAGGCTCTGAATGCTATCATTTAAAATGTCATTTATTAAAGATAATGCTAAAAGTGAATAGCATAACTAATCTTACATCCCTTTAGGTGGTGGGAAGCTGGAGAGGCATAGGATTGAACAGCACCCTGACCCACATGCAGCATGCTCTGCGGACCTGGACATCTTCTTATCAGGAACAATACAGTGGGGGACGTGGATCACCTGCTGAAGAGCCAAAGCCAGTGACAGAAATAGGAAAACAGAAGAAAATGTCTAAAGGGGAAAAGGAGAGTTTCCTGAGTGTCTATCTGGGGGGAACAATGGATACCTAATTTTCAAAATATCACTTTTACAGATGCTTTTTTGCAAAATAGGAACAATATCGAACTTCTTTTACTTGTGCAGCTTTTTAACATTTCAGCCTTCTTGTTTTATTCCCAGACTGCTGAATTGAAGCTTCTAGCTACAGAAAATCAAGATAGTTCACATTGAACAATCTGCCTTTAATTTTCCTTAAGGGTGACATAATCATCAGGTTCAATTCAGCAGAAGTGTAAGCATATGTCTAGCTTTAAATAAAGGACAAATAATCTATTAAGCATTTCCATTGCTAGCTTTCTGCATTTATTTCACCTCACACAGCCAAGTCAAATTGACGGTTCATTCCAATCACTGAAACATCAAATGCATTTTGCTGCTCGTGCATTTAAAAATTTTGTTGACTGGGAGATCAGATATGGGAGATATTGTACAGGAGCAAGTGAAGGTAATGACTTTAAATTCAGTTCCTAAATCAGCAAGGCTGATTTTAAAAGATAGAAGTGTGATCCCAGCTAAGCAACTTCGGGCTACATTGTGCCTGTTGGTGGGGGCAGAGGAGGTATGTATATATAAATACATATATGTATATAAGTATCCAGAGAAAATAGTGAATACAAAGAACTAGCAACACAGAAATTAAACAGCTTGCATACTAGATATACGTTATTCTACTATACAAAGTATAGTATGCATGCTGTCTAGCTTCTCTGTAAATACTGAAATATTTTCTCTATATGTGCTAAACATATGTTTCTTTTTTTATTATTAACTTTTATTGCCACCCACCAAACAGAGCTTATTCTGCACATGTACTACTACTACTCTATCTGTACTGGTTTATACATTTTGACATTATTCATGTTTTTGAAGATTTTGACAAAATATCAGTGAAAAAAAGTAATAAGTCCTCAAGTCTTCCACAGAAATAGCATGAAATGTAGATTAGTGTTACTGACCATATGGCTTCAAATTCAGCACACGCTCAGGTACTTCTTGGACCTGTGGTCAGCTTTCACAGCCTTCCTGCCTTTTCCAGTTGCCCCTTTTTCAATGCAGCCTTTGTTAGTCTGAGAAGTGCTGGCTTGTCTATGCAGCAAAAATAGCTTGTTTTGTTTCAGTTGAGTCTTTCTGATTCAGACACTTTGCAGATGAATCAGTAAGCAATGGTACAAAACATATCTTGAAATCTGCCAGGATAGAGGCACTTTCAGCCCTCACAAGGCATCAATCCCATACAGGTTAATAACACCACTTCTCTAGTCCCTGTTTTCCTCACTCCTTATATTTATTTGGTTGTTGGAGACTTGAAGACCAACCTCTAGCACACATCTATTAAAGATTTTCTGCATAACCCTGGTTCTCAGACTTCCTCTCTTCCTCTCCTTATTTATTTATTTATTTATTTATTGGTCTCCTCACAGGATTTTCCTCTGTATAAAACCTACATGACATAAAATATCACTTTCTAGATAGCTTAGCTATCTAAAATAGCCTAGCTATTTTAGCAAAGAATCTGAAGGTAAAAAGAAAGGCCTCCTGAATACAGAATGAGAACTGGGAATATTTCTAAGAGGGCTGTGAAGGAAATAGCATGTATTATGTCTATAATGTGCAATGTACATGCAACCTTTTTTTCTAAGTAGAATTTAAGGTGGAGGACCCAAAACATATTTTATATCTATGTATTTTAATTATGCCTACCAAATGATATTGTGGCAAGATCATTTATAAAGTTGAAGAGAAACATTTAAAATATTATTTGGCCCAGGTGAGTCAGTATAACCTCAAAACTGTGTAGTTCAATTCTTCTGCTATACATGAACAGGCTCCCCAGGAACGTAGTCACAGCACCAAGCCTGTCAAGTTTAAGAAGTGTTTGGATTGTGCCCTTAGTCATATGGTCTGAATTTTTGGGCAGACTTGTGTGGTGCCAGGAGTTGGACTCGGTGATCCTAGTGGGTCCCTTCCAACTCTGGATATTCTATGATTCTATGAAATTTTCAGGAAAAAAAAAAAAAAAAAAAAAAAAGCTTGCCTACAGAAGCTGTTGAACTCATATTACCGTTTTAATGCAGAAAGGTAGTTTCTTCAGGGTAGCACATTAGCACATTTTTTCTTCAGAGTTAAAAATAGTGCCACTCAGCAGAGAAAACACTCCACCTATATCTTTAATTTCTTGTCTTTAGCTCATGATAGGAAATGAAAATCACAGTTCATACGCGACATATAATAGAACACATGACACAAAAGTGTATGAACTCACTAAAGAGTTCATTGCATTAGCCTTTCTCACATCAACGATTTTTCTTTGTGCGTATTCCTATTGAAGTCATTTTAGGCAGTCAGGAAATTAAAATCCAGCTCTATATTAATTTCTTACACCAATAATTTGCAACAGCTAATTCTCTTAAGCAGTTACCTTTCCGAAGTTTAACCCACTGCAAATTCCAGGGGGGAGGGAAGAAGAGAGTTTAACAAGGATTGAAAGAGGAGCAATCAAAGCCAAACCTTCCACTGTTGTAAACAGGAACAGTTCCCTTAAACTAATAGAGGAACATCAGCATGTAGCATAAAGAGAGTAGGCTCTTCTATTTACAGGACATGAATCATTACAGTTCATTTGTATATTGTTTCTCAGGATCACTAATAATCCAGGAAAAAAAATGTGGATAATCTCAACAGTTTTCCTTGGATTAAATTTTCAGGTTTTGATGTCATTACTTCAAGTTTTGCTCTGCATTTCAATTTCAATAAATTAAAATAAAAAAGCAAAAAGAGTAATCATTGGAAAATACTTTAGTTTACAAGCTAAAAAGAACAGAAATGTCTATGGTGAACATGCATCCCTGCAGAACTGTCAATTTGCCTTAGTTCATTTCAGACAAATATATTCATATTATTTAGATTTGTAGAAAATCTGATCAAATTTTTTAAAGCTACAAAAAATTTGTACTCTTCCTGTGATGCAACTATTTTAACATGGAAGAATGTAAAACTGTTTAAACTAAACAGAGAGCATAAATGTCAACATGAGTGATCCTAAGCTCTTGGTGACATGACCCTGAGGCCTTCTGTAATTCATTCATTGACTATGAAGTAGAAATTGATCACTACATTATCAAGACAGTCCTCTCACTGTAGGATATCATCCAGCTTGCACAAACCCAAGAAATCATGTCTGACCTAACAAAAAAAAATACATATGTAAAAAAACGGGTTCAATGTATCTAGTACTTTGAGGCTTCAGGAAAGTGAAATACTGAGGAAGATCTGACATAATTTCTTCCATGCATATTTTCTCAAACTTTAGCTCAAGTGATAATTGTTAACAATTGATAACAATTGTTAGCTACTCAAGAAAAATGTAGGTGATTTGTGAAATCACACACACACACAAAGTGTATTCTAGAAAATACTTGCAGACAGACACTGTGTGAGAATTCAAGCTTGTTTCTTCTGATGCTATCTCTTTTAAAGCAGATTGTGTGAGCCTGAAATCTCCTTACTGTCCTTTGGCACTTGTTGGTTTAAACTTGAAGCACAAGCAAATATTCTATTTTGCTATGCTATTTGATGTGCTGTCACACTGTGACAACAAAATCGTTAATTACAAGCTACCTGTCAATTAAAAGATATGAGTTTAAATTTACATGTTTCTACATGTACTACAAAAATTAATTAGGACTCAGGATGGGTCTCTGAGGAAAGTACTATTACTAAGTCTGTTGAGAGCTCTGCTAAAATGCAGCCAGGAAAACCTTTCCTTCACTTGGTAGGAGGTCAGGGTTAATAAACTCCATAGGGCAGAGTTCTCCTGCTATTAAATCACTCAAGCGAGACAAGCTGTTTGAAGCGAAGATGTCAGAGATTAAGTGAGGTCAGCAACAGAATTCCTGCTTCTGTTGACCTTGCCCATATTCTTAGGAGCATAGCTATATTACTTAAGTTATATAGCCATAGACTTGTCAGTTAAACCCTGACTGTACCACCTTCTCTAATGATTCAGACTTTTACTGCCCTACTAGTGTTCTTTCCAAATCTAAGCAGCTCGTTTTTGCCAGACACAACCAGATATCTTCCTATGAGGGTCCTATGGTTCCTTCCACTTTTTAAATATTTTTTTCTTTCTTCTAAATTATTTGAATGCTTTCTACTTTATTATATTCACATTTACAACTCTGCATTATCTTAGGCTAAGGAATAACTACTATCAAGATGTAAATTGCCTACCTATTTATAGTCCTTGATAAACAAAAAATAAAATCATTATCTTGTATGGCTATCATTGGATCTTTCTGCCAATCACCAGCACTGATACCAGTTTCATAAAGGATCTCTGTTTGTACTTGTACTCTCACAATCAATTTAAAATGCAGGAAGTGAACTCTGAGCCTACCTCAATGTTCATTTCAAGGAGGTTAACTGTGATGCATTTTACAAAATCTGTATTCATAACTGTAACCACAGGAATCATTTTTTCACAGTATAAAAGTTACACTGAAGGTATTAGTATTGTTATTCTAAGTTATTACAGCCAATTCAGATGTGGTGATTTTTTCAATGACCATTTGAAAATTGAAAATATTTGCTTCAGGAGGAAACATATACTAGCTGAAAAATGTAACTAATGTCTTGATTTTTTTTTTAATGTGTGTATATGTGAGTATATATATTTGTGTGTGTGTGTATTTATCTTCAATCTAATCAGCACTTCAAATGGTAGTAAGTAAATTACTTGCCTCTCCTCTTTGCTCATGAAATTCAAGCTACTGGAAATACAATTCTGCTGTGACAGTTTTCTATGTCAACAGCGATTTGTTTATTGATTATTGTTCCTTGAGTGGTTAGAAAAGGATTTAAGCAGTATAGACCTTTCAGGTTTGTTGCAGTTATGCGAGGCAGTATAATTTTTCACAAAGCTGGACTTCAAGCAGGACTTCAAATATTAAAGCAATATTAGGAAAAATATTTGGCTTGCTCAGCCCAAGCCACATACAGAATTACTAACTCATCTGCTCTGACCTTACTGCTCCCTCTGAAAAGGCTGAGTAAATGCTACTATCACTCTGGGGACCATGGATTATCACTTGAAATTGCTTTGTACTTTCTATAAAGTAAGAGCACAGTCTAAAAGACATTATTATTTAATGCAGTAACCTTGGGAAGCTGAACACAACTGAACACACTCCGAACAGTGAGACCGCGAGGGGTGTGACTGGGTCCTGTGTGTGAAACTACTGGCATGAAAGATGGATGCCCAGAGGTCTTCTGACATGTGCTTCTGGTCACATGAGTTCAGAGGCGCCAGGTCCTGGAACTTGTGCCCTCCATTAACTGTTGCTGACTTAAACCCTTCCTTGCCCTCAGATTTAGGCAAAGGGCACTGTGATAACAGTATTCCCACAGAGTCATGCACCAGAAATACCATGAAGGAGATGGGGATGTACTTGCCTCAGCCCACTGATGGCACTGAAGAGAACCACACAGGAAAACCGCTCCTTTGCTTAGGTTACGTGGGCTGGCAGCAGCAGATTTTTGGAGAAAAACATATTCTTAAAGATTTTGCCCTTAAACAGAAAGTGGTCATAACGTGGCATAGCATTCCAATGTGATTATTAGTTTGACCACTGTTATTTAAGCGTCTGATCTGTGCTTGAACTTGCTATAGACAAAGAACCTGTGTGTAATGGATAGAATTGGCAGGCTGATAGATTAGAGTAGGGCTGAGGCACAATGGTTCTGTCATTCATTTGTGATATAAACCTTAAATATTTAGCTACTGTTTCAAGCAATAGCTGTTATTCACTTTTGTCTCTTATAAATCTTCATGATATGGGAATTCTACTTCAGCCACATAAGTCCCGAGAACCAGGTCTTCATGTGTAAACATGCAAGGGTAAATGAAAGTATTGGATTTACCTAGCGACGTAGAATGAGGGGATGTGCTGCAGTGCAAGCAGCATTTTCCTTGAAGCCACTGCTCCAGATCTTCCACTTTTAACTTGTCTTGATAGCGCTCAATTCACAGAAATGTAAATTCAGTGCTAGCTAATCCCACTAATATTCTACACACCAGTTTGCATACACCAATGTTGAGGCCACACGTGGTCCTTAAATGAGTTACAGAATTACTGTATTTGGATTTAAAGTCTTGTGTTGTGGTGCACATAAACACAATTTTGCTGTGTTAAATTATGTGTCTGTGTTAAATTCAGACACGTATTTGAAATGCAGATAAGCCATCTTTATTTCCAGGTGCATACATACCCAGATGAATCAGAACTGGTAGATGATGAATTGTATGGTATGCTGTTCAATAGCACCTTAATTACAATTCCAAACTATAGTCAAGTTGAAACTTAAAAGTTAGTTAATCTGACCTAAATTAAAAATGAAACATTCTATATGAGGCATTCCACAGTTAAAAACAATGGTTAATTTCTATCCTTTATAACTGCAAATACTCTAAAAACTGTAATGCCATTTATGATGTATTGAATAATACATGGCAGCATGTATATTATTAATAGCTACCTATGTATGAATAGAACCTCAGCTAGACTTCCCCTGAAGGTATGCTTCAAGGACCATTTCTTAATGCTACATCTGAAGAATTAGTTTGTGAAGATTAACATGACATTTATTATTCATTTAAGCATTAACTGTAGGGAAAGACTTATTCTTTTAAAATATAATTACCCTTTTATAATGAGCAGTATTGATCCTTCAAAATGTGAAAAACTGTCTTTGTGACCAAAGCCCTCAGGTAGCAAGCTGCCCTAACAATTTCAGTTACATCAGCTGTTGACATTGTGTTCTTGTGATCAGAGTACAGAACTTGGGAGTTTTAAGGAATGGAGTCTTCTGTGAAATTCAACATATTCATAAATCATTTGGGAATACTGAAGTGATAATGTTTGCTGCTTATACAAAATTATTCAGGCTAATCGATTTTAAGTTGACAGTGATGTGCTTATAACACTTAATGAGTGACAATAAAATGGCAGATAAAATAATCCGATGACAAATGTAATGGAAGGGCTACTGCTTCCCAGTGTTGCAGACACTGAGGTTATTTGACCAAACATAGGTACTTTACAGCGTAAAAATCCACCTTTAATTTAGTTTCTTATGCATCTGTCAAAAGTGTTAAACGTTATCCTAAAGCATTCCCTGAAATCTCACATTTTTCTCTGTTGAGTACAAAGGGAGATTAGGATAAAAGTCTGTACCCCATGACATTTTATGAAAACACCCAATTGTGTTAACAAATTTTTCAACTACCCCCCTAGGGCTGGAAATACTTAAGGTTACTGGTGTATATAGCTACATTGCAGTAGGTACAAGCACATTTCACTATAAACACTTTAAACTCATGCTGCCTCAAACATGCCCATTACTGAAAGTTTTCATCTTTAAGTTTAATAAAATGGATTCTATTTGCACGAATACTTTGCCCACTGTAGAACTTCAAGGAAATAAGTATTGTAAGGGAAGGTGTCCGACCTCTTTGAAGAAGTTTACTTTGATACAGGAATTGCAATAGATCAGTAAAGTCTGTTTCTTTGGGAAATAGAGGACCACAGATTCTCAACACTTTTTTTGTGTTTGTTTTTCAAAGTGCCATCTGTGAGCATTCTTCACCTATGTAATGCCCTTGTTAATAAAAACAGAATGGAGGTCTAACAGATCAATCACCATGATATTTTCTCCAGCTTCAGAGACTGTTCATAGGTCTTGACTTTCTGTAGACACCTATGTCATTTACTGTGTCAGTGGTTTCTTCACAATATGAGGAAAATCCAGGACAATGAATTGCTGCAGGTGATACATTTGACTCAGTTGCCATTGATGGGACTCTGGAGAAGTTTCCTCTCAGCTCCTAGACAGCTGTCTGCCTATCAGCCAACTCTTTCTCAACATCTGGTAATATGGCAACAAGAGGGACATCTCTTCAGGGATAGAATAAAATATCAATAATATCTCTGGCTTGGCAGCAAGAATCTCCAGTACCCACAGTTCTGACCCCTGTTATTTCTGTGGATTCAATTTTGTTCTTCTGCTCTTCCGGGCAAGAAGATAGATATTTTCACTATCATAATGCACTATACAAATGTTAATTATTACAGAGAGATGAAACTGATAACTACAACTACTTGGGAATAAAAATAAAAAGAGGTAAGGAAAAGAAAAAGTACTGAAAAAAAAAATTAAGTATGAGTCAAAGATGAATGCTGGAAAGGACAAAAAAGAGTAAAAGATGTCTTTCTAAATGTGAAGAAGGAAAAAATAAAAAGAAAGGAATGAAAAGAAGATGTAATGAACCATAATAGCACAGAAACAATGGGAATGTGTAAAGCAGATTAAAAAGATGAAACTTCATTAATTAGTGAGTTTATCAGCCGTGACTGATACAATAAATCTATCGACAAGATTGTCTCAACTCCTTAAAGACAATCAAGCTTCTAGTTTCTGCCCTACATTTGTTATAGACAAAAATAGCCATAATTATTTGTGAGGATTCCACACACACACACACACCAACCAGAGAAATGGGTTCCTTAACGTTTTCTCTGCTCCATAAATTTTTGGTGCTCTGTATGAATTTTTCTTTTCCATTAAGTTTTCTGAAGCAGGCAGAGATTTTCACACCTGTTGAGCAAGGATTAGCACATTCTGCTAGTGCTAGTCTGCAGCATCAAAAGATGTTGATGCCGTGGTCTTGTTACTCTCTCTTCCTATTTAGCCTCAGTCTTCACTGAAGAGATTTTTCATAGGTATCACTTCACTGATTATCAAACTAAATTTCAAGTCACTTTAAGTATGACTGTGTCTTAAAAAGGATGTAAGACTAATTTGTCTTTAGAGATCCCAGATAATAACCTAAGAGTCACTTAGTTTGAGAACCTGGGTTAGTTTTGTTTTCATAAGTAACCACAGAAAAATCATAATTCTCATTGCTATATCAGTGTATTGCTCACTGCTAACTTATTAAGGTATATGGCATTTACAAATAGGATACACCAGATGGCTTTGAGGGAAACTAGCAGGTGATATAGTCGAACCAGATGAAAGGAAGTGTTTCTTCATACAATCTGTCACAAGCAGCTGTGGATACTAAAAGTACACATGAGCTGAAAAAGACAAAGGTTGCATTCATGGAACAAAAATCATTTAAGGACTACTGGATGTAAAGTGTCCACTTCTGCTTTGGAGTTCCTGAGCTGTAAAATGTTGATGAGGAGAAGCAGGAAAATTTTATGGGGAGCTGCTACTTGCAGTTGTTCCATATTTATCCTTCCTCCATGCTCTGCTAGCTATGCACTAAGCGACTAAGCAATGAAACTACTATCATCACTCCCGACAACTAATTAACCCTGAAGATGATAGCAGGACATCCTTAACTGTATTGGAGTTCAGCTGGTAATCAACAGCAAAACTGGAACATAATTAACATGCTTTAATCACTAAGGTGTACCAAATTTTACAGGGAAACAGTTTATGGGCTTTGGCCCAAGTTCTGTAATGCAGCTGATTAAAATACTTCATATAAAGATTTCCAATTTTTCTATAGCAAACAGCTGATTTAACAATACCTAAATCTTTCAAGTGGAAACAACTGGTTTCGTGAACATTTTTATTACATTTGTGGAAATTATTTAGTTTAGCAAGTTTAAAATCTATTTCAACTGTATTTTTTGACTTCTGTTATGTCATTTTTACTACAGTAAATGAAAATATTTCGACTTCATAAGTAGAATTTATGTGACACAAAGAAGCTACAATTTGAACAACATTAGTAACTCATCACCTACACTCTGTGGCATTATATTATAATATGACCTGGCATTATATTCACTAGTAGTCAAATCATATATAAATCTATCATAAAATCAAGTTACAAACTTATTCTCGTTGTGTCTTTGGATTTTATTTTACTATAAATAAATATGTGATTTTTTTTTTTCCACAGAAGGCTCTGAGCACCATGCAAGTCAGCTGGATGGTTCTAGAGTCAAGCCCAAGTTCCCATCCTCCCATCATTAGCATGGACAAGAGAAGTTATAAACTTCTGTGCAAACTGAAGCCTAAATTAATACAGCATAGGTCTAAGAAAAAACTTATGCAGTGTTTGAATATGAAAGATGGAAAACTGAGCCCATATTTTTATGATTATTTTTCAGTAGTACAGAGCAGAACAAAATCATAGATTCATAAGTTGTCTGCTAAAAGGAATACTTCCTGTTACCTCATATTTAATTGTCTTGCCTTGAAATTTTTGTTCCACTGAAAAATAATGCTGTACTGCAACTCATTCATCTGAAATATGTTATGGAGCATGTTTTATTCTGCATATGTCACCTCTGAGGCCAAATAAGACATTTGCATAACATACTGCAAACAACTTCATTGAAAGACTATACTCAATGGAAAAATTGAAAAAAAAAAATCCCATGAAACTCATAAAACTGAGATTCCCATATTTAAACAGAAGAGGGAAGTAGAGGGCCAGTGTGAGCACAGCTTCAATCATTGGGCCTCATCAAGGCTATTTTCAGATTGCTGTAATGATTTAAAATATCCAGAAATTAATGTTGTTTTCTGTGTGGCAGAGGTTGCCCAAGCAAGACTGAAGTGAATTTGAATTTGCTGGGTGACGGGAGAATAGAATGAAGGCTTTAAAACACCATACCCGTGTCCCCTGCTTGGCCATCTGATACCTACAAGAACACATAACAAAGATTGCTTGTTGAAAACAAGGTTATAGCTGCCATCAATCAGCTGTAAAGCATTCAGCAAGTGGTAATGTAGCACCTAGAGGATACAGGCTATCTAGAACATGATGGAGGTCTTAAGGTAGTATTTCTAGGTGCTTTGTGAAATACCAGTATTTGAGAACACATTATCTCATAACTAATGTGGAGGAGGAATTGCTTGATGTCATCACTATCACAGTTATACAACACAGAGTGTGCTGGATGCAGCACAAATGCATAACCAAAGCTGACCCCTTCCTGATCATATTTTCAATCATGAGTATAAGAGAGAAATGAGAACAGCAAGGACAATGATGGTCACCATGTCAGCATGAGAGGCATTACATTAAGCTGCCTAATAGTTGTCAAGTTTTAAAAAGCATCTGTTTTCAGACTACAGTTCAGTGCTCTGAATACTTCAGACATAGTTTGGGAATATCAATGAGAGAAATAGTATCCTTGTTTGAAAACGAGGATGGTAGACCATAAAGGCTGATGATAACACAGTTCTCATGCTGATTGTTTCAGGCACTGGATAGTAGCAGTTGCACATGGTAATATGCCTTTCCCTTCCATTTTGGTTCTCCTAGCCAGGAGAGCAGGGTTTCAAATGGGACAGCAGAAAACAGTTCATTAAAGTGTTTTAAAGTCGCTTTTATGGTTTCCACCAGAAATCTTGCTTTTCTATTAAAGTCCATTAAATTGCAAAAAATTATTGTTCACATAAAATATTACAGTTCTTTTCAGACTCTTTCATGGTTGTCTTTCTGTGTACTTGTCTTCAGTGATTTTTCTGGGGCATGGAAACACAAATGACATTCCATTCTATTCATGTTTTAAGATCAAATGCTTTGAGATGACTTTTGACCTATTGCATGGGCAGTACAATTTTTGGACCATTTTACTGAGCTTCTCAGCATGAAAAGATGTAGACTGTGGAAACTGAGTTGTCAGCCTAATTTGAGAAACAGCAACAGCAGCAGAAAAATAACAAGAGCCAGCTAACCCCTTAGTCAAAGGAGCTAAATACAGCAGCAGCAAATGCAGACCCTGCTGTGAGAGAAGCCTTCTTGTGTATTGTTTTCTTGACTCTCTTTTCTGGAACTGATTTGTTAGACAGTGGTGTTATTCCCTATTTGATTTACAAAGGAAATAAAGCCGATAGAACTAAGCCAGTAGTCTGGCAATCTACCACTAGTTTTTTTATCACTTTTTCCACTAACTACCCCCACTAATTTTGTATTTTAACATGCAGGTTTTGGAGCTTTTGGAATATAACCACCAGGGAGAGGGAGAAGGAGGAAAAGGCAAAGGGAAAAAGATAGGCAAAGGGAAAGGGAAAGGCGAAGGGAAAGGCGAAGGGAAAGGGGAAGGAGAAGGGGAAGGGGAAAGGGGAAGGGGAAGGGGAAGGGGAAGGGGAATGGGAAGGGGAAGGGGAAGGGGAAGGGGAGGGGGAAGGGGAAGGGGAAGGGGAAGGGGAAGGGGAAGGGGAAGGGGAAGGGGAAGGGGAAGGGGAAGGGGAAGGGGAAGGGAAAGGGAAAGGGAAAGGGAAAGGGAAAGGGAAAGGGAAAGGGAAAGGGAAAGGGAAAGGGAAAGGGAAAGGGAAAGGGAAAGGGAAAGGGAAAGGGAAAGGGAAAGGGAAAGGGAAAGGGAAAGGGAAAGGGAAAGGGAAATATACTGTCTTCACTGGTGCTACATAGTGGCCAATTTTTGGATCTGTAAACCTTCAGGAAATATGATGTCAGGTTTACAGATATTTCCCCTGAAAGGATCCTTTGTAGATATGGGAAGATGTTCACTTATTTCTTCACTGCTAATGGAAAGAAATGTAGGAAGACTCCCAGTCTGACTTTGGAACATTTTTCATCTCCATTAATATTTGTTAATTATTAAAACTCCTCTAAATACCTAGAAGGAATGTTTTTATTAACATATCTAAGCAGAGATAAATGGGTTTGAACTTACTGTTGTTGTTTGTGACCTGTGTTATTACTTGATAAAACAACCCTGGGTAGTCATCGTCTTCTTCTTCTTCTTCTTCTTCTTTCTCTTCTTCTTCTTCTTCTTCTTCTTCTTCTTTCTCTTCTTCTTCTTCTTCTTCCTCTTCTTCTTCTTCTTCCTCTTCTTCTTCTTCTTCTTTCTCTTCTTTCTCTTCTTCTTTTGTTCTTTCTCTTTTTTTTTTCATTTTTTCTTGTTCCTTTTCTCTTTTTAAACAGGTAAGAGTGTGAAAGATATATTACTGTAACTGTAAATGAAACATCACAATGATCATATCCTGGACAAACACAATATTAAATTAGAAAATGAATAGGCTCAAATGATCAGATAACCAACTACATAGAACAGCATAAGAAATTAGCATAAGCTTATCACTAGCATAAATTTCCTGCAGTCACAATGCCCCCCTCCAGCTCTTTATTTTAGTACATGAACACACGCACTGTCATCATGGCAGAGGCACCTCCTCCTCTGCAAAGCAGTCTGTCGACACTGGAATTCCCTTAATCTTTCTTTGCAATTCTGAGTTAAGTGACATGCAGTGGATATAATGCAATGAAAGTAACATGTAATAGCAAGTTTGCTTCCTTTGTTTTAAACTGACTCTTAAATTCCTGATAGTGTTGTAGTGCATCTACACCTGTGCAGTAGCCCTCTGTGGGGATTTTACTATGTCTTCCCAAACTTAGGGACATAGACATGTGTTATTTAAAAACTTTTATTCTGCACAGTACTTGTGAGGAAAAGAGTACAAGAAATCTCTCTTTCCGAGGTCATGAGGAGGCAGTTGTCTTATTTTCACCACAGACTTTACAGGTGTTGTCCCATTAATTTTGGTTAACTAAGACAAACTCCACATCTACCCAAGCTTTTATTACATTATAGCACCATGAGTAAAATAACATGAAACCTCCTACAGGGGACTTTATAGTGCCACTGAGTGAAATGAGCCCTGTGTTTCAGCCAGGGAGTGACTGAAGTGGCTCTGCTCCAGGCAGAGGAGTAGTTGCTCTCTGTTTAGGGGATATTATAGCTCGAGACTAGACCTTTTCTAAATTCATTACACTCTTGTTTGTTCACAGAGGTTTAAGCCTGCTATGGTCCACAACAACACCCTGCCCTCCTCAGCCCAAGGAGACAGCCAGGTAGGTCTCAAGTCTCTGGGTCACTTTGAAGCCAACCCTCAATTAGCTTTCCACACCAATGTTATTGCAGTACACAACCTCAGCCTCGCACTCTGTGCTGCACCTAACAATCACCTAAAAAAGCATCCAGCGTTTATCCATCACACTAGGCTAGCCTCCTACTTTCCTTATTGCCTCTCAGAGAGAAGCCATCACAAAACAAAATCATTCTTTCTACAATGACTCACTGCCATCATCAAGTTCTGATCTGAAAACCACCACAGCAATACTCTCCCATCAAGAAACCCCTACACAAAATCTGTCACTTCATCACTGACATATCACTTGGAACTCCTAGATGCAAGAGCACTCTATCCTCACAACAGCAAAAACACTCCAGTTACTAGTGCAAAGCTAATTTGACAGTGCAGTGCAATTCTGGTGGCAAAACTAAAGCAGAACTAGGTTTGAAAGCTGCCCTTTGTACCTTATAGGGCTCATCTGGCACGGTGTTGTACTGTAAAATCACTGCTCTCATTTGGAGGAGGTTAGATAGAAAAGCTTTTTAAGCATACAGAAGGAAACTGCTGTCCAGCACTCTGAAGGGGAGGGTTATTGATTTGTGGCAGCTGTTCTCCAGGGAATCTAGTTTATTGGTTTCCACATCTGTGCAGGTACAGAGAAAAAAGACACAAGTTTAATGGATGGTTACTCTAAGTCTGCCAACAACATAACACAGATTACCTTTCACAGGGATATTCCATTCTCCAAAGCATAGACAGAAACTGTAACTCTACCACAAATTTTTCAGGAGGAGCAATCTGGAATCATTCTCTTCAAGCAATTGTCAAAGCAAAGGAGAATATAAACAATATCTTTGTCAGTAAACAATGAAAAACTTAGCATGATGCAAAAGCAGTAGCCACAGAATGTTTCCCCTCATTGGTCCATTCTTTTCCATCATCTCAGCATTTCTTGCCTTCTTCAGAAAGTGGAGAAGGAAACTCAAAGTTCCCCCTGCAGATTTCCAGACGTTGGAAGCTGGAATTGAAAGGCTCCCACAGACATCAGAGTGGCATACAAGGAATACCTACAGGCAGAAACCTGTGGTAGAGAAAGCAGCCTCCCAGCAAAGGGGACACATGCTGGCAAACAATCTGCCAGCCAGCCAGAAAGGCAGCCAGACCTGTGCCCTGACTGCAGAGGGGGAAGCACCTGTGACACGGGGCATGAACTAAACCTTCCTCCATAGCAACAGGAACAACTGTCCAAGGGCATTCTGACTTTTAGTTTGGTCACATTCTCTGGAACTTGCAAATTCCTATTTGAAAATCAAGTTTTGTTTTTGTCGATAGCATTTTTGTCGATAGCATCCATCTTTCTTTCTTCAGGAATCTTAAGTAAGTAGTTTTTATTGATTGCAAGATGCCAAAATTCATTTTCCTAGTCAACAAAACTGTATAAAGCATTTATACAGGTTTGGCGATTTCAGCAATTGCATAGACTTTTTTGAGGTGTACATAATTATTGACATTCCAGTCTTGATTCTCACTCCAAAACTACCAGAATGAATCTTCAGATCTTTACAGGAGAATTGAATTAGTGTTGGTCGTATTGTCTTTTCTCTCCTTTAGAGAATTTGGATGCTTTTTCCAGAACAGGATGTTTTTTCCCTAAAGTTATATTTTTGTTTAGCGCATGAGCAAATCTGGGTCCCACATGCTCAAATCTCCTATTCTGTAGCCAGCTTTGACCTCTTGGATGCTAAGCAGCTGGGGTCTTTTCCTTTAAGGGAAAAAATGTCTTTTTTTTTTTTTTCCGTACTCTTCTGTGTCCTGTATAATATCTCAGCAGAGTTACAGTCCACATGACTAAACTCCTTAATGTCAGGCTCTAGTGGACTGTACTGTTAGTTTCTCAGGAGAAGTAAAAGTATTGACAACTATTCTGTTTTCATTAACTTAACTGTCCTGTAGTAACCAGTTTCATGTTCTGTGCTCTTTCTAGACAGTAATACCGCCATGTACTCTTCACACAGTGTTGAGTGTACTTCTCTTTTTAAAGACTTTTAATGTTTAACTTTTCATAATTGTCTCCATGTGAGATGTGGTATTGACCTGTGGGGGACTTTTAGAACATCTATAGTAAAATTGTCATCGATTTGTAAGATTAACATGCAAAAGAGAGATCACCCCATCCATCTTTAAATTCTCAGTTTCATATTATATGCTGCTGTTGAGGCAAAACACACAACTACATTCTATTTATAGAAGACAGTTTAATCACTGCAAGGAGAACTGCAGCTATAGACTATAAGCTTGCCCTCTCAGACTTGTTACTTGAAGCCCAAGTAACAACAAGTTGCACAATTTTGCTTCACCGTAAGGACTTTGGAGTAAGCAGACTGCTGTGCAGTTCAGAATCAAGCTATTTTGATTAAGACAATCCCTCCAAACAGGTCTAAACACACTGGAATCTATCTAATCATACCATCTGTTAATTTGTTGGAGTAACTTACTTGCCATTTTCAAAATGTGCCCAGCAAGCTGTCTAGTGGAAACGTTGCTGTTGATTTCCAGCACCTTAAGGTAAAACAGGTAAGTCAGGTCTCTTGTTCTGGTCAGAGGGCAAGAGGAAACTGGAAGGACACTTGATAAATTACCAATAATTAAGAGACATAACCTGTCTTCACAGTAAAGATGATGATCTGTTAATGTGAGCGAACAGGAACACTAAGGTCAAATATATATACGTCCAGGCTTGACAGCCAATCCATACTGAATGCACAAACACAGAGAGCCCTTCTACAGGAAAGTAAGTGTGGAACAAAGCAGCACTTGGACTGACTGCAGCAGAAACAGACTTTGTGCAAAAATCACAATCCCACAGGAGACTAGCCCATCTCCCAGGTAAAATGGCATTGAGTTTTAAGTTATTCTATTTTCTCAACCCTGTAGGAAACTTTAGATGAAATAGGTGACAGTGATGGGTCTGAAAATTGATGGACTGGCAGAACAGTGAGTCATGAAAAAGTCAAAGTCAAGAGTGGAACAATTTGGAAAGCCTTTTTTTCTTGCATATGCTTCTACTACTCTACTTCTCTGCAATTTTCTCTTATACAGTCTGTTTTTTTAAACAACACAAAATAGCCATTGGCATTAAGAAACTGTTCTGAGTAGCAGTTTTGCTGCTGATGTGCTAATAATTAATTCTGTGAAGCAGTTCAGTGAGAAACTAATTATAATTTGTGCTGTGGGCTACAACAAGAGTATCTACCTCTAATGCTTTTTTTATGATTTTCTACTACTTTCTTATGCTTTGGGACACTTCAAACAACATTAAACTGTATCTTAACTAGGTACTTGCTGGGGAAGTAATGCTGGGCTTTCTCGTAAAGATGAGGCTTAATCACATATTGACTCTGAACTGACACTATCACCTTGTATTTGCAAGTATTTAATTGCTTCTGAAAGAATTAATTCCTCTAATTTATCAACAAATTAATACATAATGAAGTTGTTTCTCAAATTTCATTCACATAATGAAGGAGCAGAAGTCTTGGACAGGATCTCTGTCCCACATCTAATGTATATCTTTTCATATGCAAAATACAAACCAGTGTTCAAGTTACTATTCTAAACCAGAAGCAAGACTTTTCCAGTTCAGAATGGTAATTTGCTTGCCAAATCCTCTGTTTATCAGTAAGAATTTGAATCAAGAAAGTGAGGGCCCTGTCCGATTTTTAGGAAAAGAACTATTAAGGACTAATGGATTCAAACTACTATATAAATATTAAACAGTAATTACATTTATTAATTTCCTCTGAAGTCAAAGAATATGTTTTGCAACCTACTTAAAAGGGGAAAATTTCAAGCTTCAAAAAAAGAAGAATTTGTCAAAAATTAATCTTGTGCATTGTCATAATATTCTGTTATTTATCACAGTATTGTTAAGTAAATTATGTTCATTTATTTCAAAAAAGCAATATACTTTTGAGTGAATTCACATGAGAAGTAGCACAGAAATCTAAGCAATTTATTTGGATTTTTCACATAAAAACTGCACCATGCATTATTCTGATCTTCATAGAGATCTTAAATCCTAACTGGAAAAGAATGCAATGTTTTTAGTCTCTGATAGAACATCTGTTTAAAGAGGCTCTTAAATAGCTTTTAAATATCACCACATTAACATTCTTTCAACATAATTACTTATGTCTTATTTCTATTAGACTAAACTGCTGCTGTTGGGTTGTGGTTTTTTTGTTTGTTTTAGAGATCATTCTTTTGTTGACAAGTAGTCCCAATGGTATGTCACATATATTTTAAAGTGAAAAAAATAAATAAATACTGGAAATATGTAGAAAAAAGAAAATATAAAAGATTTTGTGATGATTTCTTCAGACAATAAAAGCAAGAAAAATATTCCAAGGTAGTGATTTTTTTATTTATTTTTTTATATAGTCCAATCAATGGCAAAAAGTCACCTTCACTGTTTGACTTTTGTTTGTGTGTGTGTGTGTGTGTTTCTAGCAAAGGCAATGGGTTTGTTCCTAAGAGCAATTGAAATTATGTGTCCATATCAGAAGAAAAGTGCATTAGATAGAAATACAGAATTATGTTGAAGTTAATTCTCTACAGAGAAAATTAATAAATAAAAATAAGATAAATTTTGCAACTAGTATTTTAAAAATAAGGTAGTACATGTGATATTCATAGAACCATCTAATTCCAACCCCCCTGCCATCGGCAGGAACACTTCCTGCTAGACCAGGTTGCTCAAAGCCCCATCCAGCCTGGCCTTGAACATTTCCAGGGATGGGATGTCCTCAGTTTCTGTGGGCAAGAATCTCTTCTTGATTCTTCTTGAATTCTGCATCCTTGGAGATATTCAAAAGCTGTCTGGAAATGGCATTGGCAACTGGCTATAGGGGACCCTGCTGGAGCAGAACAGTTAGATAAGATGAGTTACAGTGGTCTCTTCCAACCTCAACCATCCTTTGGTCTGTGAAATCAGGCTCAAATATATTTATTTGTTGATTCTTTCCAGAAACAGAAGTTATAGTATGGCTCATTTTCTGTAGAAGTTTATATAGGTTTCATCAGTACAAATGGAGGGATTGTATTTCTAACTCTTGGTTATCTTACACTGATATAAATAATGGTGAAAAAAACTATTTGGAGTTACCTCATTGATTACAGACATTCTTGACAGCTATGTTAGCCTAGAAGGTAGCTTTTAGATGGCTAAAGTTAGGTAGTAGGAATAATACTCATCAGCTGTCTGATGATCTCTCTTTTTTTTCTTTTTTTCTTTTTCAGACTAATAGGCAGATCAAGTTTGTTCAAGGACACAATATTTGTACTATCTTAACCTGAATATGCTTAAAGAGAAAATTTGCTCATTTTTCCATTTTCAGAAGTCATGTTCACTGAAATATTAGCCAAGATTGACTCAAAATCTGATGAATCTTAGCTTCCAGAAGGTCTGGTATTCTGCAAATTATTGTCAGTTCTAAAGATAAGAGAATGATTTGTACTTGTTTCAAATAAAATGACAATCAAAAGCTTTGTAGATTCATATGTTTTCATTATTTAAAAGGTCTATGAAATCTTTCTCCTCAAAATCTACTTTGTATACTGCAAGTAAGTGCTCAAAAACAGATTATCTAACTGAGTTTCCTAACCATGGCATTGTTCCCCAACAAAATTCACTGGTGAAAGCTTTGACCTTCGAGACTTCAGGCTTCTTGATAAGTGCTAGTCTTAATTTTCAAGTAATTAACAGAGTTTTACACAGAAGTTTAAAAACAACATTAAGTACAAAGTAAGGACAAGTAAACCTAGGGGGTGAGAAGGACAGTGAGAAAAATGTGAGGAAGTGGTGATTTTGCAGATGTCTGGAATTATATTTTGGGGTAAGTGAGAGAAAATGCTCTGAGAGACAGCTGGTTATAATAACTATAGGGATTTTTCTTTGCTGTAAAAAAAAAAAAAAAGTGAGCCTTTCCCCCTCTGAGGAAAGCAGGGGTAATTTCCTCTTTCAATCTGAAGTGTTTTGAAGTGAAAAACTAAAAAAAAAAAAAGTCTTTTCTCAGCATCTGTGGACAATCACAAGCATGATGGGACTCGGTGTTGAAATAGTTAAACCTTTAAATGTCACTTTAAATATCTTCTGAGCACTCGCTTTTTTATTGTTATTTCTCAGAAACCTGGAAAGAAGTCACAGCCTGTTTTGCCGACAAGGCATGCAAACTTGCCACAATGACAGTCCTCACCTTAGAAATTTACTCTTTTTGAAAAGTCTTTGGTCATAAACATTTAGGGACCAGATCCTTATATGGTCAAATTACCTAATGCTTGGGAAATAGATGTCTTATTGTCATCTACACCAGAAGAAAGAATTTCTGTGGGTAAGGGAAACTAGAGAAGGATATGAGAAAAGAGTCTAATTTAAGGAACTGCAAATGTGGTGCAAGATGCAAAATTCCTTGCAAAGGAATTTTTCAGGGATTTGAAAGGTACTTTTGAATACTGTGTTTCATTACAAATTAATTTTACAGGGATTTGAAAGGTATCTTTGCATACTGTGTTTTGGAAAAAGGACAGAGACATTCAGCTGGACACACTAGAAGTAACTTTCTCTTGTTTTGTCAAAAAGATATAAAATTGACCTCTTTTTGAGGACCTTGCATTGAGCAGCTGCAGCTTTAGTAAAGTCCTATGCTCAGCAGTAGAAATAAGCAGCAGTAAGTAGTAATTTGGACAATAGGCTTTCTTTCCATTCCTTTGACATTTCTTTAAGTATGGATTTATCTAAGAGCTATTTTTGGACATTGTCCAAGAGCATGGTTATACAAACTTCCTTATTTCAATCTGAAAAATAGTATCAACAACTTCAGTACCCATCTCATATTTTAAACACATCCAGTGTTTCCCAGATTTTAATGGTGACTACTGAAATTAATGACCACAAATGCATTTGCCTGACTTGATTGCAGAAGCTGTTCATATTAGAGGTTGAGAACATGAATCTCTTACATCGGTGAGCATTTAAGTGTAGAATGTAATGACTTTTATGTACATTGCTTTCCGTATAATTTAATATTAAATATTAAAATTATTTTTATTGGACAATGACATTTCTACTACAAAAAAAAAAAATGGACTATAGTAGAAATCTTCTTCATTTGACATAAGAGATTTTCCATAGTCAGACTTTCTTCAAAAGTTATCACCACAGGAGTGGTGTTTCTCATTGTTGTGGTTTAGCCCGGCTGGCAGCCAAACACCACACAGCCGTTCGCTCACCCTCCCCCCTCCCTCTCCGGGATGGGGGAGAGAAACGGGAAAGTGAAGCCTGTGAGTTGAGATAAGGACAGTTTATTAAGACAGGGAAAATAATAACAATAATAATAATAATAATAATAATAATAGTAATAATGTGTACAAAGTGATGCACAATGCAATTGCTCACCACCCGTTGACCGATGCCCAGCCTATCCCCGAGCAGCTGGCCCCCCCACCCCGGCTAGCCACCCCTATATATTGTTCAGCATGACGTCAGATGGTATGGAATACCCCTTTGGCCAGTTTGGGTCAGCTGTCCTGGGTCTGTCCCCTCCCAGCTCCTGCTGCACCCCCAGCCTGCTCGCTAGCAGGACAGAGCGAGAAGCTGAAAAGTCCTTGGCTTGGTGTAAGCACTGCTCTACAACAATTAAAACATCAGCATGTTATCAGCGCTCTTCTCATCCTAATCCAAAACATAGCACCCTGCCAGCTACTAGGAGGAAAATTAACTCTGTCCTACCTGAAACCAGGACAGATATCCACCCCTTATTCCATACCATTTATGTCATGCTCAGGTTACACTCTTTCCAATACCTTCTAATTAGTCACCATTTTCATCTATGATATATAGCAACCATGGTAGTGATGACATACAGTGTTATATGATAATTAACATACTACAATTCAACTCATGGGCTATTCTCACCCAATATTAGGTCCCCTTGAGGTACACACCGAACCTCCCCATTCTTTTGCATTACCCACCAAGTGCATCCAGGTCCCTGGGCAAAAGCAATCCCACGAATGGGCTTGCCTTTTCCTGAGGCAGGAGTAGCCCAGACTGTCTTACCCAGCATGTTTCTTACGTGCACTACAGGAACTTCATCCCCTTCTACAGTGCGTAACAGGTTTGATTGGGCAGGTCCAGCTCGGTTGGCAGATCCTCTAGTATTGACTAATCAGGTGGCCTTTGCCAAATGTGTTTCCCAATTTTTGAATGTCCCAGCACCCATCGCTTTCAGTGTAGTCTTTAACCGGCCTTCAGAAGGATTTGGACTATTTTCTTCCCTTTCTCGAAAACTTCCTCTGCCGTGTCACCCCACACAATGATGTCATCGATGTACTGCAGGTGTTCAGGAGCCTCCCCCTGCTCCAGCGCAGACTGGATCAGTCCATGGCAAATGGTAGGGCTATGTTTCCACCCCTGGGGCAGCCGATTCCACGTATATTGGACTCCCCTCCAAGTGAAAGCAAACTGTGGCCTGCACTCTGCTGCTAGAGGGATGGAGAAAAATGCATTAGCAATATCAATTGTGGCATACCACTTGGCTGCCTTTGATTCCAGTTCGTACTGGAGTTCTAGCATGTCCGGCACTGCAGCACTCAGTGGTGGCATGACTTCGTTCAGGCCACGATAGTCCACTGTTAGTCTCCACTCACCATTAGACTTTCGCACTGGCCATATGGGACTATTAAAAGGTGAATGGGTCTTGCTGATCACTCCTTGGCTCTCCAGCTGACGAATTAGCTCGTGGATGGGAATCAGGGAGTCTCGGTTGGTGCGATATTGCCGCCGGTGCACAGTTGTGGTAGCGATTGGCACTTGCTGTTCTTCAACCCTCAGCAGCCCCACAACAGAAGGGTCCTCTGAGAGACCGGGCAAGGTAGACAACTGTTTAATGTCCTCTGTCTCTAAGGCAGCTATGCCAAAAGCCCAGCGGAACCCTTTTGGGTCCTTGAAATATCCTCTTCTAAGATAGTCTATGCCAAGGATGCACGGAGCATCCGGGCCAGTCACAATACGGTGCTTTTGCCACTCATTTCCAGTTAGACTCACTTCAGCTTCCAATACAGTTAACTGCTGGGATCCCCCTGTCACGCCATAAATACAGATGGGCTCTGGCCCTTTACAGCTTGATGGCATTAGAGTACATTGTGCACCGGTGTCTACTAAAGCCTTATACTTCTGTGCGTCAGACGTGCCAGGCCATCGAATCCACACAGTCCAATAAACTCGGTTGTCCCTTTCCTCCCCCTGGCTGGAGGCAGGGCCCCTCTAGTCCTGGTCAGAATCTTCGTTTCTGTGTTTAAAAGACTGCCTGCTAGAAGTTGGAGCAGCAAACTTTTCAGAGAACCCCTTTCTCCCGATTGTTTTCTTTTGTAACTCACGTACCCGTTCCTCTAGGGTCTCAGTAGATTTTCCATCCCATTTTCTCATGTCCTCTCCATGGTCACGTAGGTAGAACCACAGGGTGGCGCGGGGTGTGTACCCACCATATTGTCTTCTTTGCACGGATGCGCGTTTACCCCTAATAGCCGAGACGCTGGTTCGTACAGGTGGGGAAGAAAATACACTCTCTTTAAGTTGGTGGACCTCTTCAAAAAGTTTCTCCAAAGTATTCTCTTTTAGTTGGTGGCCACTGGTTTGTTCAGGTGGGGGGGAAGATAAATTCTCTTTAAGTTGGTGGAACTCTTCAGAGAGTTTCTCCACAGCTGAGACGCAGGCCTGTAGGGAAGAGGAGAGATTTCCTTCGTACTGCCGGAGTTGTTTAGCCATGTCACCCACTGTGGGATCTTCACCGTCTTTCCAGGATATTATTGCCAATGTGCTGGCCCATGTTGATGGTGCATTATGTACAAACTTCCGCCATATGGGTCGAGTACACTGGACGTCATCTGGATCTGTGGATGTTTGTGCGTCGTCTAGGTCCTTATAAATTACTTCCCGTACGGCTAATTCCCTCAGGTACTGGATTCCCTTCTCCATGGTGGTCCACTTGACTGGTAGACATACAAGTTCTTCCTTGTAGGGATACCTTCCCTTCACAGCTAACAGGAGACGCCTCCAGAGGCTGTGAGATCGTGCTCCATCTCCAATTGCTTTGTCAATGCTTGCATCTCTAGCAAGGGATCCCAACCGCTTGGCTTCCCTGCCCTCTAATTCCACACCATTGGCTCCAGTGTACCAGCACCGGAGCAGCCAGGTGACAAGCTGTTCACCTATACAGCGACCAAAATCTTTTCGCTTTGGGAAACAGGTATAGCAGACTTGAGATGAAAGCAATCAACATTGTGACTAGCAACTATTAAGCAGGTCGAATACTTATACCAATTTTAGTTTAACACACTCGGGTCAAATCTGTCGATATCTCAACCCTTCGTGCCCCACGTTGGGCGCCAAATTGACTGTTGTGGTTTAGCCCGGCTGGCAGCCAAACACCACACAGCCGTTCGCTCACCCTCCCCCCTCCCTCTCCGGGATGGGGGAGAGAAACGGGAAAGTGAAGCCTGTGAGTTGAGATAAGGACAGTTTATTAAGACAGGAAAATTAATAACAATAATAATAATAATAATAATAATAATAGTAATAATGTGTACAAAGTGATGCACAATGCAATTGCTCACCACCCGTTGACCGATGCCCAGCCTATCCCCGAGCAGCCGGCCCCCCCACCCCGGCTAGCCACCCCTATATATTGTTCAGCATGACGTCAGATGGTATGGAATACCCCTTTGGCCAGTTTGGGTCAGCTGTCCTGGGTCTGTCCCCTCCCAGCTCCTGCTGCACCCCCAGCCTGCTCGCTAGCAGGACAGAGCGAGAAGCTGAAAAGTCCTTGGCTTGGTGTAAGCACTGCTCTACAACAATTAAAACATCAGCATGTTATCAGCGCTCTTCTCATCCTAATCCAAAACATAGCACCCTGCCAGCTACTAGGAGGAAAATTAACTCTGTCCTACCTGAAACCAGGACACTCATACTATTCTATTTCCAGTGTATTACTGAACCAAACCTGCAGGAAATAAAATGTAAGCTTCTTCTAAGTAAATGGTCAGGACTGACTGGTACAGACTGAATTGTTTCTTTTAGAGACCTTCCCTGCAGAAAAAAAAAAAAAAAAAAAAAGAATTTCAATTACATTTTAAATGAATCTTACTTCCTTGAGCTGTTTCCTAATGAGTTACAGAAACTGCAGAGTTACAAATCATATCAGAGAACCACCTAATTTGACATCAGCCTCTACATCTACTTTTAACAGACAAGATTGCAGCAATATTTTAGAAATAAAAAATGTAGCAGCTGGGTGATGGAGAAACACATACTTGTCTACTTACAAATTGCATAGAGAATTCTGTATTCAGTCTCTCATTTTCATAATGCCTAAGGTCCAAATGTATTAATTAAATTAGGATGATCTAAGCAATGGGAAAAATATTTTAGGGTGACCCAAAGTCTTTGGAACTTTGATTAAACCTTTATTGTCCTCATGCCTTCTATGAGGATGAGCTACTACTGTCCTGTTGTGTCACTGAACAGATTCTCAGGCAGCAATCCCTTCTTTTCATCTGTGCACTAACTTCTGATTGCACTATGTCTGTTAAGTATGTGCTTACAATGGGATCTTAGAATTATAGGCCTTGTGTTTTGCCAGCATCTACTATTTCCCCCCAGTTTCAGTGTGAAGCCCTGTTTGTAAAAGTGATAGGCTGAATGAAACTGTCCTCTGAGTCCCTAATCTGCATCTGGACTACTCTAGTGCATGGTGTGGGTAAGGTAGCCAGTGACCAGAATTACTGTTGCAAAATTCTAACCACTACTCCCACTTTTCCTTTGATCTTTTACTCAGTAGCTAATTTATTGGTTCATTCCTAGACAATTGCTGTAGACAATTAAATATATTTGTATATCTCATACCTAAGTAAGAGTTGTAGATAAGGAAAATTGATCATGCACTGTACGTCACAATAACGCTGAAGAAAAGTTTTCTTAGATGTATTGCTTTTTGTAGGTATGTCCTTTTCAGTGTTTAGATGGTCCAAATAAGCAGGAATTACACTCAAGAACAAGACAGATATTTAATTTCATTATCACCTGCTTGCAGATCTGTAATCTGTCATTAATACACAATTCAATTTTTATATAACAGGTACGTTTTTAATAACAGCTAATTTGTATTTTAGAAATAAATGTTAAAACTATTAATATCCCACTAGGTAGCAAAGCACAGAAGGGCAAGGTGACTTGGTCAGGGACATACAACAAGTAAGTCCAGTGCTATCTCATGCAACATGCTTTCATATGCCAAGAAAAAAAAAAAAAAAAGAAAAAAAAGTGAAATCCAACTACTTATTTTTCTATAGAAATGATTTTTTTTTCTAGAAATGTTAATACTCTTTCACTTCTGATCCTAACACAGAAGTCAATTCTCTCATTATTGATTCTAGAAATCTATGTATAAAAAATTACTTTTTTAGAGGTTAGTACCTGGATTTCAATAATTGATTCCAAGTGCCATCTTATTTTGTTAGCGTGTGTAAATCAGACTTCAAAAAGTTGTGATCAAGCGGCAAGAAGTAATCATTTGCCTCTATCTCATATCAATATCCGATGCCTACAAAAAATATTTCTCTAAGAATTCTCTATGCTCAGAAACCAAAGCAGAATATAAAACGTATTTCATTCAGCTTCCTCTTCAAACAGTTTCTGCAGAACTGAATATGTTTCTCTGAAACAAAACATTTTTTTTTTGTATGCAGGAGAAATGCATTAACAATCTGCAATAATACCACATGTGTATTCTCACTATAATATACAGCAACATTGGCTCAATACATAAAACTAACTTTCCATTCTCTCTACAAAAGAAATTCTCCAGGGAATGTTACATCAATGCTGTGGCTTAACCTAGCAGGCAGCTCAGCACCACACAGCTGTTCGCTCACCCTCCCACTGCCCTGTCCCCTCTCCCAGTAGGATGTGAGACAGAATCAGGAAAAAAAAAAAAGTAAAAGCCTGTGGGTTGAGATAAAGACAGTTTAATAGGGCAGAAAATAAAAAGAAATAATAATAATTAATAACAATAATAACAAAGCAAGTGATGCACAATGCAGTCGCTCACCACCCACTGTGTCCAGCACATCCCAAAGCAGTGGTCCCTCCCCACCCTGGCCAGCCACCCCATATTAATTGTTCCGCATGATGCCATATGGTATGGGACATCCCTTTGTCCAGTTCGGGTCAGCTGTTCTGGTTCTGTCCCCTCCCAGCTCCTCGTGCAACTCCAGCCTCCTCACTGGTAGGGCGGTGTGAGAAGCTGAAAACTCATAACTTTTAGTTGTTGTAAGCACTGCTATGCAACAATTAAAACATCAGCATGTTATCAACATTATTCTTATCCTAAATCCAAAACACAGCACCATACCAGCTATTAGGAGGAAAATTAACTCTATCCTGGCTGAAACCAGGACAAGCAATGAAAAATTCAGCCCAGCCATTTTCAAATGTTATTTCTTGCTCTAATTGTAATTTATTAATCAACTTGTTTAGTATGCAAATCAATACTCTAGGAAAAAGAAATAATAAATCTGCAACAACATGGACTTTATTTCTAATGCTCTGCTACATTTGTTCAAAAGTTTTATAAGGAACTGTGGTGAGTCAGATGGTCTCTCCAAATAGAACTGTTAGAAAACTTGAAAACTGTATATTTAATTAGTTTTGCTGGGGGTTAACCTTGGCTAAGGGCCAAACTCCCTCTCAGCTGCTTGCTCACTCCCCCTCTTCAGTAGGACAGGGGGAGAAAATAGGATGAGTCAGGATAAAGACAGGGAGATTGCTCACCAATTACTGTTGTGGGCAAAACAGATTTGACTAGGGGAAAATTAAATTAATGTATTGTCAATTATAATAGTTTCAGGTAGTGAGAAGTAAAGACAAACATTAAAAACAAAAGCTTGCCTTCCCCCTTTACATGCTCAACTTCACACCAGACTACTCCACCACCCGGTGAGTGGTGCAGGGCAGTGGGGAGAGGATTATGGTCAGAACATGGCAGCTTCTCCTTCTCCTTCCCTCTCGCACTTTTCCCCTGCTTCAGTGTGGACTCAGCCCATAGACTGCAGTCCTTCAGGGAAAAGCCTGCTCCAATGTGGCCATAGTTCTCATCAGGAGAATCCACTCGAGTGTGGTCTCTTCTAAGGGTGCTGTGGTGCCTGAATCACCTCCTCTGCCTTTAGGTGGGTCTGGCACAGGGCAACCCCTGTCCTCCTTCCACAGCAACCAACCCCGGAGCCCCCCCAAACTGCCAAAACCTTGCCACTTATACCCAGTACATTCATGCATGTGTTATGACAGTTTCATAAATAACTCTGGAGTAAGGACATCATGGTTTTAAAATTCTTTTAAAGATCAAGGGCCAAATCATCACGTGTCTCCTAGCTGACGTCAATTGAGACAACTTATCTGAGACAGCCCTAAAGTCTATATTTTGTTTGTACTAAATACATACCATTCAAGAAACTCTGAGGGCACAGTTGCCCTCAGAAATGGAGAATGTGAGCCAAGACAGGTATAATTACATTACAGGCTGAACGATCTTCTTTGTTTTCTTTCCTGATTGAGCCAAACATGCTGCTGGGCTGCTACATGCCCTTTGTACTCTTTGTTAGATAAAGCAGGTCTTCTCTCTAGTTGACTATCCTGTGATTTCCGTTGTCATTAAATGACACAAATTAATTAACAGATACATCAGGCTTGTCCAAATAAATCACACTTGAGCACTTTCTCCGTTTTTCTAGAGAAAAGTAAAAATGAGCTGTGGAGAATTTAAAGCAACTGAGTTCAAGGAAAGTATCTTTATTCTATAGCTTTAATAACTCCTTTTGTGTTTATTATATATCTTCCTGTAATTGTTTCCTTATCATATGACCTTCATCTTGGGAACACCACCCCACCCCCACCTTGGATTCCAGTGTGGTATTATTCCAGACTTGATCAAACTTTAAAGAGTTTCATAAATTCAACTGAACATTGAAATTCAGGTGCATAACTGTATCTGAAGTAAATGGATGCTGTTTGCAGCACTGTAAATAGTATTACTGAGAACGCAGAACTAAGATACAGACCAGATGTATCTGAAAGTCTGTATTCATTGTGCTGGTTACAAGCAATTTGATGTTTTCCCAGGTATAATAATAGTAATATGTTAGTCAAATTACAATTTTGTGATTTTGTTTTGACATCTACATTATCTAGCAGGGTTTGTGTGCTTTAACTCTCTAGTGATTAGCATCTATATTAACTTGGAACTTTAGTTTGTATGGCATAAAAAGTAGGCTTCTTTTTCTCATTATTTCAGTAACAAACTCCAGAGAATTACCCCATAAAGTTGAACTTGAAAAAAAGGAACAAAGATAGAACCCCAACTGGAACCCAAACTGATTTGTAAGCTAACGTAGTGGCTTTTGAAAGCTTTGGGTTGGCAATGCAGGATTGAAGCTTCCACAGTTAACAGTTGTTGGTTTCTTTTCTTTTTGCATTTTGGGGATGTGTGGGGAGAGTTATTACTTTGCTTGAATTAAGATGTGTGGTACATAGAAGAGAGCAATTCTTAAGCGTGAAGAGCAACTTGAATAGCTATTCGATATATTAAGTGAAATAATGGTGCTGACCAAGCAGAAACTGTTTGAAAAGATGAGGAAGAGCTGTATCTCTGGAACAGTTATTCTATGAGGAAGTTCAGCAGATTGTGCCAGACAGAAAAGAAAACTTGCTTCAAAGGAGAGAATAAAAACTCTAGAAGTAGAAAAAAAAAAAAAAAAAAAAAAGGTTGCTATTGCAAAATAAGGCAAATTATGTCACATATTTTATCTGATGTCCATTTTTTATTTAAACATATGCAATATCTAGCTACAATGTATCAATAATAATTAATGAACTTGATGACTTTTATAATTTATGTACATCTTTTGATGCAAATATCCCTGAAAATGTATGCAAGTACAAACCCAAAGTATTAATTAAATTTTAGATCAAATTGTTTAAAGAGTCACATAGGTGGTGGTTGTTGTTCAATAAATGCTTTTAGTGAGCATAAAATGGCATAGATATTGGAAAAAAAACATTCTTGGTCATTGCTAATAACAAGTTCCTAAGCTCATTCCTCCTATCTCTTACACCGGCACAAATGATTTTGTGCTTATACAGTGAACTGGGTCAGAGACCTGATCAGATAAAAATGGAAGGGAGAAAGAGAGAGGGAGGAATAATTTTCTGTCAGATCAGATTCTGCATCTGATTCACTGCTTTGTCACATGAACAACTTTATGACACAACTGAGCCATGACAGTAGGCAGCACACAGGTATATAGTAAGCACGACTTCTTTTGGCAGAAGTGTCAACCCACAACTGCTGAAGTGCTTGCTAATAAATTCCATTCTGAGAAGCACCAGATTCAGCCTGTGGTATGAGTTTACTCATCTGGTTCCAATATTTTCTAAAACAATTGTCAGGCTGACTTTTTATTAGCAGTATTTATTTATAAAAGAATTATCTATGAAAGTAAATCAGATGAACATCCAGTAAGGATAATAAAGTATAAGATATAAAAACCTTATTTCTATCTTATTGTTTGATTCTTTTTTTTTTTTTTTTCTGCTGTTACATATTTCTTTCTTGCCCTTTAGCCTGAATTTTACCATTTTAGTCTCTATTTAGTGATACATTAGGAGCTGTACTGATAAGGTAATTTAACCTTCTCAGCTATATGCAGGTTACCTTGTCTGTATACCTAATGAACCCAAGCATCCAGTTGATCATGACATTTATTTACCTTTTATACATCAGTTCAGAATCCAATGTTGTGAGCAATGAGCTATAGTGAAATTTTTCAGCAGATTTGTGGCAAATGAAAATTAATGCTCACTTTCTAGCAGCTCCTACTGGATTGTTGAGCAAGCAACAATCTTACATTAAATTCTTGACCTGACATTTTTGGCAATTGCAGAAGCTGGAGGAATGTATCATGAGGCCAATTTGTGCTCTGTGTATAACTGCTAAATACAGGTCACTGTTTCTATCGAGGGAGAAATTGCTTGACTTTTCCTTTTTCTTTCTTCTTTCATGATAACATTTTCTGTAGGAGATTCTTCTGTTTAGCAGCCATCAGCAAATTAAAATTTCTGCAACCCAATGCAAAACTTATATAATTATTTAACTGAAACCTTCATTTTTTGCTTCCTCTACTTTAATCTGGCATTAAAATTACTTAAGTTATCAGGAAATTAGGAAATATTTTCTCTTCAGACAGTAATTTTATGCTGTTGATAATCTCCTTTGTTGAGTAAAACCTTGTATGAAGAAATGGAACCAAGTATATTTTGGTTCTTATGTGCCAGTAATAGATGACAACATATAACATATTGCATATATCTGCTCAGATTTCCTGCTGCAGTGAAGGGGCAGAAACGTACCACTGAACACCACTGCAGATGAATCTTGTCTTTCTTAAATGACAGCAGAACTAGAACTGGCTATCTAGGTCCATACCAAAACTGACTTGGGAACCTTGCTGCTGTGCATGGTGGAAAACAAGATGCAACATGAAATTTCACAGGCCAGAAAATGTGATATGAACAATTGGTACACATTAGAATTCTTCAGATATCATCAAATTATGTCTGGAAAGTTGCCCAGCAAAAAAGGACCTGGGGATACTGGTGGACATTCGGCTGAATATGAGACAGCAGTGTGCCCAGGTGGCCAAGAAGGCCAATGCCATCCTGGCTTGTGTCAGGAATAGTGGGGCCAGCAGGACCAGAGGGGTGATTGTCCCCCTGTACTTGGCTCTGGTGAGGCCGTACTCGAGTATTGTGTTCAGTTTTGGGCCCTTCGATACAAGAAGAATATTGAGGTGCTGGAATGCCTTCAGAGTACAGCAACAAAGCTGGTGAAAAGAGTAGAAAACAAGACATATGAGGAGCAACTGGGGGAATTGGGGTTGTTTAGTCTGGAGAAGAGCTGAGGGGAGACTTTATCACTCTATACAACTACCTGAAAGGAAACTGCAGTGAGGAGAGTGTCAGTTTCTTTTCTCAGGTGACAAGTGATAGGGTGCAAAACAATGGCTTCAAGTTGCACCAGGGAAGCTCAGGTTGGATATCAGGAAGACTTTCTTCACAGAAAGAGTGGTTAGGCATTGTTACAGGCTGCCCAGGGAAGCGGCAGAGATCTCATCCCTGGAATTATTTAAGAGATGTGTAGATGTGGCTCCTAGGGACATGGTTTAGTGGTGGACTTGGAAGTATTAGGTGATGGTTGGACTTGATGATCTTAAGGGTCTTTTCCAACCTAAACAATTCAATGATTGTATGAAAGTTATTTTTGGAAAAGTGGGCAAAATATGCAAAGGAGTGTGTCAGAGTCTCCTCTGCAGTCCTCTGCCCTCTGCCTCACATAATTATGACAGCCTGATTTTGTGGGACCTTTCTGGTCCCAGGTTAAGATGAACATATGGCCATCCAGAGGAAACAAATAAGTGAGGTGTTATCTTTGGTATCCTGTACTGCATTGTGGGTCAGCCCAGGCTAAATCACTCTTTCTCCTACATGAAGAGTTTTACCATTTGTTGTGGGGCTTTCTGGAGCTGAAGTGCTTTCTAATTCTAGTTTTACTTCTGGGAGGATATCTCAGGCTGTTTAGGAGATTTTAAAAGAGGATTTCAAATAAAAGTTTGGTTTCAGTTTCCTGTAAGATTTCTGCATTAGTGACAACTCACAGGTGTTGTGGCTATGCATATATTGAGGAAAACAGGCTCAAAGATGCAACATAGTCCTTTAAGAAAAGTGGTGTGATTTTCCCTGTACAGCTTACTCCCTGGTAATTTATAAAGGCAAGAGAAAGAATAATATCTGCCCTTTCTGGCAGTGGAGCACCATGTTTTAACACTCTCATATTTCAAGTCTATAATGCCTAAGACTGTGTCTGCATATTATGCAGGTCTGCAAGTGAAAAGTGTTTTTTGTGTCCTTTTCTGTTCCTCATTAACATCTACGCAAGGACAGCTGCAGCTTAGCCTCTCAGGAATCGTAGAGATTAACTATCCACCGTTCTTGGAGACAACCATATCAGCTGCAACATAGATTTTACTAGTTTGAAGCTTAAATAGAGAATGAAAGTGCTGGGGCATAGAAGTGCTAATGCAGAGCAGGCATAATTTTTAAGGTACGATACAGGCAATTTGGTGCCTGCAATTAAAATAATAGAAACAAGTATCTACAACTTGCAAACCAAATTTCCAATTTATCACACAAACTGTCTTTTATTTCTCATTAATCTCATTTTAATAGAAAGAAATAGTGCTAAGTTCATTAATGTGTGTCTGTTTCATGCATTTATTCCAGGGCTTATGAATGCTTGTATTAGCTCTGAGCTCTGAGTGGGTGGCTGGGTGGCTGCTGGAATGGGCACTGACACTGTGATACCAGGATGCCTTATCGTTTCTTTCATGTGTTTCCCTCCTAGCCAGAGAAGAACTCCTCCACCCCCTCATCTGGGCTGCTAAAGCAAGCCCAGCTCTTATGGTATAGGCAGAACAGAGGTTTGGTTAATTGTCTTGCTCCAGCTGCAGTGATAATTGGAGGGCTGTCCAAGTCATACCCTTACTCATCACATGATTGCATAACTCATTTTTTCTTTTTCCCCTTTTCCTGGCCCTCGTTTTCTCCATCTGTGTACCTCCTTTCCTCCTCCAAAATAAGCAATCCAGCCCAAATTTAGTCCCAGTTATATCTGTAACCAAATCTGATATTTTTGATACCATTACCTAGGTAATCTCAGCCTTGTATATAATTATCGACATGCTATTGGCTTGCAGGATTGTAATCCTCTGAAATTAGGTGTGGCATTTAGACATTTCTCACACTGAGTCACAGAATGATTTAGGTCAAAAGGCACCTCCAGAGGGCATCTATGTCAATCCCCTGCTCAGAGCAGATCTAATTTTATCAGGTTTCCCAAGGCCAAATCTAGTCAAGCCTTGAACACCTTGAAGGCTGGAGATCCACAACCTGTCCCTCATGGGAAAAAAAAAAAAAAATTCTTTATATCTAACTAGGGTTTTTCATATTCCAGTCTGTGTCTGTTAAGGTCTCTCCAAAAGCTTTCTCTTCTCCAGGCTGAACAAACCCAATTCTTTTGGTTTCTTCTAGCACATCCCATACTTTGTCTTGGGAGAGACAGCCTGCATGGCACTACCTTGTCGGCTCCTGTCAGCTTTACACATTATTGTCTGTCCCGTCTGGAAAAAAAAAAAAAAAAAAAAAAAAAAAAGAACTGACATTTACTTTTGGGTGTGAATAACAAAAACTCATTACCCTGGCAGCTATAAAAAGAAAGTATTACAGCATTCATAAAATGAATGCCTACAACTGATCCTACTTAAAAAAAAAAAAAAAAAAAAGTCAGAATTGAAAAGTTAAGCATATTATTGAGCATATTTTTAAGCCTCACAGAATTCTAGGCATTTGTTCAAGCATTTTTCTAAATATAAATAAATTTGGTTTGATCTTAAAATGGTAGACGAGCTCCAACTAGAGAAAATAAGGTTTTTAAACCGAACAAATCAAGTTTAATCCCACAAGGGGGCCAGCTTCTTAGACATTCAATAAAACCAAAGAAAATACCTTCAGAACCTGATTTAGCCTATTAATGTATTGCCTTCCACAAGTGTTAATTGCCATGGGACTTAAGAAGGGAACTACACTTCTGCTAAAATTAATGGCAACATAATTTCTTAAAACTTTATTTCTCTGAATTATTTTTCTCTCTGTAATATATTATATGCTACAGAAGAGATCTCCGGAGACATAAGAGCAAGTGTCAGCGATTTACAACTAAGTACTAGTTGATTACCACTTAATTATTATTAGAAGTTAGCTAATAATATATTAATTCTTTCCATGAAAGATAACATTAAAGTATGTAAAAAATGAAAAGTTTATATCCACCGATATGGGGAGTTCGTATGACATTAGAGGATAAAATGCAGTTTGTTTAGGAGCCTTGCTAGGTTACTTGCTTGTGATGCATAGATTCTTGACAAAGTTTAAATACAAAGAAGCACCTTTGTACTGTAGTCAAAGCTTCCAAAATTTCTGGTTTAGGTCTCTCCTCTTCTATATAAGTAGACAGAGAAAACAGACTTAGATATGAAAGAGGACTGCCAATATTTCATTATTTTTTTAGATAAAAAAATGGAAAAAAATCTTCCAGTGATGGAAAACTTTGTTTTCTATAAAATTTTTAACAGGAATTTTCATCTTTAGCAACTTGAAATGGAAACAATTCCCTTTCTACAGCCAAATCTAGGAATAACTTGCTAGGACATGAAAAGAATGAGACATCCATTTTCTTCAAAGAAAACACCCAGTATGACAGAAACAAGTTTTGAAAGTGAACACAGTGGTTCAGAAGGTGGCACTGTTTCCCCTGCTGAGTTTAAATGCTGGCACGGTACTGGGACAGGGTACAGCTGTCTCTAATCAGTCTATATGAATCCTTTTGCCATCCACTAATGTATATGACAAGGAAATGGAAAACTAACATGTATGTCAACGTTTAGCTTATCACGATGTGAGCCAAGTAATATCCTATTGCAACTCACTATGTCTCTTACCTCTACCTTCTCTGCTTATAGGATGCAAAATCACCTCTGTTCACGTTACAGAAATACAAGCAACAGAATTTCATCATGAATATATATATATATATTTTTTTTTTTTCTCATGGATAGGCATTTGTGATACCGTCTGTTATGTTCGTTCTGCCCACAAATATACACCAGACTCAATAAATAGAATATCTCCTATTTCTGTCTTATCTCACCTCTGTAAACTAGTTTGTTATTGCTTTACCTAATAAATAAAATAATATTTATAGCTTTCAGTAGTTTTCAGAAAGGAAAATAATCCACTTTCTAGCTGTAACGCATTAACTGAAAAGCTGTAAAATAACAGATGTCAGTGCAGATTGGATTTATTTTTTCCAATATGCTTTTAAATGAATGAATGTGAAACTGTTAATACTTGTTGTATCCTAGAAAGTTGGTTATATTTACATGATTTTGATGTGTGTTTTTAATGTTAGAACTGCAGGCACATATGTGGGAGGTAACTGATGTTTGGCAGTTCCCCAAAAGAGCCTTGCTGCTATGAGCTTGTCATTTAGGATGACAGCCATCTTTTCTTTCCTATTTATTTTGTGATTTTTTTAATCAGATTTTTTTTCCACAGTTAAATACTGAATTTAGCATTTCTACTCACATTAGAGCTCAATAGTCAGATAAGTGTTCCAACACAGCAATAGGGACAAAGGAAATAAGCTCTATTTTTCCTGGAAGACATTCTAGTCTCCTGAAATGGTCTCGTATTGTTGAATATAAATATACTTTCCTCTTGATACAGATAAAGAAATAGATGATGGTGCAGTGCATGAAAGCATCTTGAGAATATTGTAAAATGAGATCCACTAGTCAGCCTGCAAAGGTTATGGTCAGGAAAAATAACATTGTAAAGAATAACATCCCATTACTCTGTATACATCCTTGAATACCATGGAGTCAAATATACTTACTTTAAAGCCAATGACTTTTTTTTTTTTCAGTATTACAGTATTAATACAACTATATTAAAACTGTATGAAAAAGCTGGACTGCAGTTTTCCTCCTACATCATCCAAATTGTCAGCTTAGTTCTGTCTGCAGAATCCTCATTAGTAAGGGAACTAGAGGGACAGAACAGCTTGCTTTTTTCAGATTCCAGATGGAGTTTGTAAATCTGACAGGTGGGGAAGAGAAATGAGTGGGAAAGAAAAATGTTCATACTTGTAAAATGACAAAAATCTGTCTAGAAAGTCTTGAGAAAATGAATATTGGACAAAGCAGGTTTGTATACTACATTTTTCCTGAGTATAGCAGCATTTGAGGGTTAATCATTCAAAAATACTTGTAACTAATATCCAAATAATGTGCAATTAGAAATATAGAAAATGCATACCGGCTAAATATATAAAATGCATACCAGCTGAAATTGTTGCCCTTGAATACATTACTTTGCATAAACACTTGCACTAGTAGGTGTCTCATTTGAACTTAATTTTCATGTATTCTCCATGTACAAAATATTTTTCTGCTGTAGAAATACCAATCTTAGGGATGCAACTTACTTGTTTCTAAAATTCAATTCCCTAATGTGTTTTCAGCCATCATATAGCTATGCAAAGTCCCAGTGGAATGCACTTTTTACTTTGCTTCACTGAATTGTTTAATATTTCACATTTAATAAGGACTGTCAATACACTGGGTCCCTTTCTGAGATTGCAAGCATGAGGTTGTGATTTTCCAGATATGGATATGAGACGACACTGCACAGGTATCAAACTAGGCAGTCCTCCAGCTGGAGGTCAGTACTTATCTGCCTGCTTGCTTCACACCTGACTGTGCTGCCTATCTTGAAATGAATCAGACTAAAATATATACAACAGTTTGTATAAATCATACTTTGTGCCCATGATCATTTGCAGATACTGAAGGCAATGGAAAGGAAGTCAGGTTGCAGGCTTAAATGCTAAGCTTTGTACTACAAGACAATCAGTTTCTGTATTTCCCAAATGTATTTGAAAAACAAAAGGTAAGGTAAGAGCATGACAAAATTTGAATGTATGATGCTGCAATATATGAGTGAAAAATCAAATTTCCTTTGGTAGTCTGTGAACATACACATGGATGTATCTGATTGTACTGCAAATCCAAGCTAAGCAGCTATACCACACTGCTGGCAACAGCAGGTGGATATAGACCAATAAAAAATATAAAATAAAGAAAACTAATCTCTGAGGGGTTAACTAAAGAGTTACTGACCTTAGGTGTATTCACGTGCTTAACTTTGAGAACGTGAGTCATCACGTTGACATTAGTAACATTATTCTCATGTTTCAGAAAAAAGATAATCCACTAAGGCTCTTGCAGCCTCAGCGTGTAAAACAATGCCTTGGCATATTCTGTAAACAGAAACATTCTGAAGTCTGGTGAGAAGAGACTGAATGATTTATTTTTTTCTTAGTTATGGAATGCAAAACTCCTCTTCAGGGCTTTAACTGTTTTTTGAGGTGCAAATGGACATGAGGAGGAACAAGTACCTTCCTCAGAAGCATCAAGATTCGTCATAAAGATCATGAGAAGCAGGTTGCTGGTACATCTAGTAGTATTAATGTGCTGGTGAGTCTTTGTTAAGGAAATCAGTAAATTCAGAACAGGAAAGAAAAATCAGGGTTGATGCTTCTCTGCCTTCTGTGGTTTGGAGGTGGATTTACTTCTCAGGATCACAACAAAATTTACCTGCTATCTGCAATTATTCAGATATAGATAATTTACTCGATCTAACTTATTTTTCTGTAGCCATTGGTCTTTCACTGTTTGGACTTGCATTTATTACAGCAAGTGTCTTGTGGCCTTCCACACCTGGGGGTTTGCAGAGCAGTTGTGGAACTCTGAACCAAAAATTTTACTTCCTGGCTACCTATCATTTTAGGAAGATGAACTACACCATCCATGTGGTTTCTTCCATCCTATTTGTGAATAACTGCAGTGAAATACCTGATGATGCTGAAGCAATTCCATTAATTTTAATGTCTGGATTTAATTTTAATTTACTTTAATTTCATTTTATAGGCAAGCTACTGTGTTTCCATCTGTGAAGTTGCCTGTATATTTATATACATATATATAAGTAAACATATGTATTTATATATTTTATACAAATATATGCATTTTATACATTATATATGCTAATAATTAAAATATATATGGAAGTAATCTATGCCATATATGTATAGTGTATGTATGTGTGTTTGCACAAATATATATACTTCCAGATTATAGCATGTCATGATACAGACTTTAGATGGCTTTTAAGCTCCTTCAGAGCATTAATAAATACATGATGGGTAAAATAAACAGCTATGTGTCACTGTGTTGAGCTTTACAGTACTTTACGGCATTTAAGATTCACAGTACAAGTATCTCACAGAAATTCTTTTATGTCACTTATGATCCTAAACTTGACCTTTTTAAAGAGTGGCATGCACACACACACACACACACACAAAACTTAGTTTAACTAAAACAAAATGGAAAATGACTATCTTGAAAATAAGCAAGTTAATCCTGCAAAATAATATACTCCTTACTGTATTTCAAGATATTAAGACAGAAAACTTGCTTTCTGTTAGCTTGTCACTTTTGTATTACACTACTAAATTGGAATTTTTTAAAAAAATCTAAGTTCCCTCTGAAAATTTTCACCATTTTCCTGTTTTGTATACCATTGCTCTTAGAATAATTAATGAGTGTTACATTTTCTTATTATGGGTTTTCATATTGCACGTTTCACTTGAGGTTTCAAGAGGGAGCCAAACACTGCTGAGTTTAGGATACAAACACTGCAGGAGAAAACCGAAATGTAAGGAATGTTACATGGGGTCAGGGCAAAGGTCTATCTAATCCCAGCAATGGCTGGAAACAAATGCATAAGGAAAAAGTACAAGAGCCAGGGCATTTATATGTTCCTTCCCCTCCTTGATTCTGGTAGATCAGTAAAGCTGGAGGTTTAAAAGCAGAATTTTGTGCCTAATATATCAGTGCAATTATCTTCCAAAATTATCTTCTCCTACTTCTTTTAAAACATTAAAAGGTTTGTGTTTATTTTTTCCTTAGAGTGTTTTACCCTTAAGCCTTTGTATTAGAGTCTGTATCAAGATGACTGTGCTTTTCCCTAAAAGAATTGCCCCTGAAGCTGTGAATGTGTCAAATGCAGTCAAAACACCTAGAAAAACTGGTAGGTAAAAAGCTGTTTCTACAGACCAAAATGGGCTCTTGGCAGAGCTTCAAAATCCAGATATAAATTCCTTCTGACCACAGAAGGCCTGCTTCTGGGTCATAGAAGAGCAAGTGCTTTCAAGGAATACAAGACTCACGATTTTGCTCTTGGTGCAATGCGAACTTCTAAAGGCAAAATGCCTGCAGCCCACATTCAGGAAGAACTCTGACTCCTTCATATTTACAGAGAAATATTAAACTCCTAGATATTCTCTGTGGAAAAAATGCATATGCTGTGAAAATATGTGTCCTGCCTCTGCAACCAGAAAGCGTTGCACTAATGCCTTTATAAACTGTGGAAAAATATTTGGGACTTGCTATACTATGTTGTACACCAGAAATTCCTCAGATTTTTTGTTACAATTTGTTATATTTGCTGTAGTTGGATTGAGAAAGCAAAATACCTTTTAAAGTAGTATGCCACACCTTGTTGTCTTCAAAGTGTGCAGAAGGAAAAGGAGTGTTCACAGGTTGACTCAAAGAATTCTGATTTCTATACTGATTTTGCATCTTTATGGCTTAATCTAATCTCTTTAGGAAACAGCCATACTATTTATTCTCACAGAGGCCCTAGATGGAGATTTATTAACAGCATGCTTCTGAATTTTTCAGATTAAAATACCATTGAAATGCTAAATGTCCTTACTGACTATAGAAATTGCAGCCTATATAGCCAAGGTAAAATATCTTTCATAAACTTATACTGGAATCAGAAGCCACTGTATTTGTTTCCAGAGCATGTATTAGAGGTATGTAGTAAGAGCTATCCAAGTTTCACTAATTTTGTTTACAACCAAAAAACAGGTATTCTAAAAATATGCTTAAAGTATTACTTGGGCAGCCTCTGAAAGCGCTCAGCTTCAAATTAGTCATCAAGTACTGTGGGATAATTATAGTACCTTAACATGCTGGATGTGGGGAGCTGTGGTGGTTCTCTTTGCTGAAGCAGAGACAATGGCTCCAGGACGGCTCTCCACCTTTGCAATTCTAAACATGCTGTTTGGAAGCATGCTGAAGATATTGTGTGGCTTATTTCTTAACAAAAAGTGTCTACGGAGAGTATGACTAGGCTTGTTAGGTGCCTTGGGAGGCTCCACTTTAGTTGCCAAACAGTGAGAAAATCACTTCAGATTTCTTCACACGACATATTAGGTATAAGCCTTTTAAATGTATTTGGTATCTTAAACCAGTCTATTTCACTCTCCTTAAGCCTCAATTTTGTTGTTTTAATCATTTTGATAGGAACTCCATACTAATCTGGAGAATTGAGAGGAATTTTTTTTTTTGTATCAAATCACTGGTAATTTTGCTGTCTTCTTCAGTAGCTGTCTTACACCACCACACCACCAGAGGCCCAAATGTGCATATCAGCCTGTTTCACCAGCGCTTCCTGGTGAGCTCACGTGCTGGCATCAGTATCAGGTAATGTTTGAACCCTAACACGGGGAGCTTGGTGTCCATCTGACAACAGTATCTGCTTTCTGCAGAAGTATTCCCTAAGCCTCAGGACTCTCACTCTTCTTCCACTTCCACCTAAGGTAGCTTTAGCATGCACTAAAAAAGCCACACAGGAGGAGGCTAAAAAACAACCCTCTCCTTTCTGAGGCTAACCCCACATTTCAGGTAACCAGGAACTGCTTGACATGCACAGGCCTTTTTTACTCAGTCTATGAATGCCTGCATTATACACCAGTATGGGAATATTTGGCATTAAAAAAATTCTTAGGTGGTCCCCACAGATGCCTTGATCACCACCATACTTACTCTTCAGCTTCCACCAAAAACTGAACTGTACATAGCAGCAAGCTGCTCTATACAGAGATAGCAGGTGCAACATGCAATCCAAGCACTCTGATGTTTGGCAAAGGCGTATATGTTGGTGTCAGAACATGATATGAAGAATTTGGTTTTGTTCCTCTGTCCCCTTGTAAATCCCAGATGAAATATACAATTTCATATTTTTCTCCAAATCTCTCTTCTCTCTTTCCCACTTCTAGAATGGTCAAGACATCTCCAGATTTGGCAGCTTGGAGAAATTCACCTATATTTTTCCCCAGAAGTTGTACAATGTGCCAGGGACAGGCTGCTTTACTTCAGTAATCTGCCTCATGGCTTCTCCAATTTTTTGGCCAATAGTGGAACTCCTGCAAGATGAAGGTATTTAACATGCAGAAGGAATGCTGGATAGCATGGAAGTCTGGAAAAACATGTAACAACGGAAAAGTTCTGAAGTAGCAAGTCATACATGTGACGCCTCCAGCTAAGGAAAAGAAGCACACAAAGCACATCTGTTGCAGGCAAGCCAACCATACAGCCAGAGTTCAGATGTTCATTCTAGTTTCCAACATGGCAAGAGAATCAGCAAGGAGCTTGTGATGAATTCACCGTTGTCTCTCATCAGAACAGACACAACAGAGGTTGGTAGAGTGTCCCAGACCAAGAAAAGAAAAAGCAGAACTTTCCTTTCCTCGTTCCACTTGCTTACATTTCTTAGCCTTTCCTTCTCTATCAGAATAGCTAGAATAGCCTTGAGTCTCTTTCGGAAACCAGGATCTGGGATGTGGAGTTCAGCTACATAAGGGCCACTTAGGCTTTCTTGCTGGAAATTAAAATAGACTTCCACAGCCAACATCATCTAAGGCAATGCAAGAAATGTTTTCATATTATGACAACATATTGAAATTACTATTATATCGGACACAATAACCTACAAAGACATTAAAAAAAAAAAGTTCAGGTTTAAAATTTTCTTCATTTATCTGAGAATGGAATTTTAGCCTTTTGTTCTGTGATTTAAAAATCAAGTAAAATATAATATTGTTAGACTTATCTGGCACTGAAAATCAAGAGTCTGAGCTCCTGCCTCACCCTTCTTTCACTCATGAAAGTATATGTTCACTATTGTAAACAGTGTGTATTTAAAGCAATTTTATCTTATTTGCAGGTTTCTACTTTTCTGAAGCAATACAAAACTCAGATATCAGTATTCTTATATGCACATTGACTAAATCACATTTTTAACTTTTGAAAAGGGATTTCATATATACTGGGGGCAGAAAATCCAAGGGATGGTCTCTTTTGTATCCACTTCTCACAGAGATGATGAGCAAGAGATTTCCAAGTGGTGAATGCCACCTCCTCAGTTATTTAGCCAGATGATAGTCAACAGCGACCTTGCTGGATTCCATAAAATATCTCTCCTTGGAGGTCAGTTGTTTACTTCAGCAGCTAAGGGTGAACTCAGCACAGACTTACATGGGCATCAGCTCTTTCATCCGGAAGCTCTCCCGTCACTGATGGTTACTCTACAGCCCTCAGTCTGTATCTTTTTCACGGTCCTGACTATCTGCAGCAGATGTCTGTACCTCTGCATGTATATGAGACAGAAATCTGGCAGTCGGATTCACTTCACTGCACAACTCCATAACCACTTGTAGGTCTACTGTCAGGTTTCAGACTGGAAAGGCTTCTAAAAAGCACTGTGTAAATGACCAGGCTAAAAGGTAACAGTGTCCTGGTAGCAATGTGGCTCTTTGTTTGGGAATTTGCTGCAGGGCTGAGCTCAGAAATGAGCCTGTGAACCAGCTGCCAAAAGCTCTCCTCAATGTGCCATGCAGATAAGCAGAGGAAAAACATCAGGCAATCTGGAAAAGCAGGCCACATGCTCACACAGCATGCAGATGTATATGCCATATTATGTGCTCTCTTTATTTATACCTGATCCTATATGAATCTGTACTACTTAATGATCTGGGGGTATAGGGATCCCCTATAAATGAAAATGGATGTGTGGCCTTAGATGCAAAGAGAACCCTTTCTTTCCTAAAACCTTTTCTCTGGTTTAGTTTAGCTTTCTGTTTCTGTTATGTTAAATTATAATTCTAGCCATTCTTCTCATTTTTATCATCTGAGAACAAAATCACAGTTCACTGAGTATTTCAAAATCAAATGTGTTCTGAAAAAAACTACAGAATTTCATGAAGTTTTCAGTTTACTTATTTTGAATGGTCTTAACTTCTTAAAGGACACAGTGAAGTTATCTGTATATAATGTTATGCACTATTGCAGTGTATTCTTTATTATCTTGGGGAGAAGGCTTTACTATCACAAACACTTGCATCTGCACTGTTGCACACCAGAATATTAAAGACATCCAGATAAAAGATGCCAGTTGAAAAGAAAAAATGTCTTTTGGCCTACAGGCTGTAAGCAGTAGGGGAGGGACTTTGAAATCTTACGTCTGTATGAAAAGCTGAACAAAAATATATACATGTATTTCCAATCTTAGAAATATTTTCACTGGTATACAAGGAAAATATTTACTTTATTAAAGGAAAATGAATAGAAAATCTGGGGAACGTTGCTAGATGAAAAGATAAGCAACCTCATTGAAATTGGCTAGCTACAAGAACCCAATGAAGTCAAAGTGCACATTTCAGAGCTGGGCCAGCTCACCCTGTAGAACAGTTGTCATCAGCATTGATGATGAAATGGAAAAAGGTAAGCTAGCTGCAGTGATATTATTATTCTCAGAACACTAACTTTTAAAATTAGCATTTGGATATAAGCAGGAGCATATTATTTCATGTTTTTCTCTTCCTCAATTGTCCTTTTAATTTGGGGATTTTTTTTGCCTGACCGCTTTCTTCTATTCCCCCATAGTGAGAACCAAGTATTATGTGACAAAATCTGGGAGGAGGGGGAGAGAGAAAAAAAAAATTGCCTTTAGACACAAAAGCTAGTAAATACAGCAAATATCCAAAAGTTTTTTTCACTTAAACAAGATGGTGTTAGTTAATGCTGATTTTAGCACTGCTTATCTAGACACTAAATTGCTTACAAAAGAGATTTTACCTTTTTTTGCTTGCCAGAGCTATGCAGGTTATAAATAGCACCATCGTGAAACAAAGCACACTATGACAATGTGCCAGATGACAATTAAATAGCCTAGAAATGGAACAGAAATGAATTGCATGTACAATGACTTCTCACATGCTCTCATTTTCTACACAAATTCTCTTTCCTCAGTTATCCTGTAAAATAACATTAGTCTTGAAAGTGGAATAGTTAACAGAATGCAGAGTTACTTCACTTTGGAGATACGCTACCATAGATCTGGGGTTAGGGAGTGAGGGGTTGGGAGCGATTGCATTGTTGAAACAAATTCGGGATTATATTCATTACATGTATTCAACATTAATTCTCTTTCTTCATTAGATTTATAATAAAAGGCTACTCCAACATTTTATGTATCATTAATTACAGGTACTGAAAGTATTTTGAAAACAACTTACTCAAGACATTGGTTGTGTTTAGTTCATTTATTGATTTATTATTTAATTATCTCTTCTCTTTCATGGACTGAGAATGTTTTACTACGTTTTTGCTTCCCTTACTTGCAGGGAGTAAAATGTAGCTAAGAGCAACCAATCTGGAAACCTTTATTTATTTATTTCAGAAGTGTTAACAATAAAGCTTAATGAAGACAAAGCTTAGGTTGCAAAGAGGGTCTGTCTAACTTATCCTAACAAATGTTTATAATTAACATTAATAATGATATGAAAGGAAGTTAGTTTGATTATTGTTACTGTTATTCTGAGAATGAAAACTTCTCAGATGAATTGCACTTTAAAATTAATCTCTGAGTATTCAGAGCAAACTTCAAGTACCTGAGAAGTTTATAAGCATTCTCAGGAAGTTAACATCACTGGATGTTATATAGGTGCATAGTAAAATCCATTTTCTTATATGAAGGAAAAGTCATTTATTCTTTTTGAAAGCCTAAAGCCCAATCATTTCTAAAGCACCTTTCCATTACACATGCTCAAATACTTAAAAATACTGCATTCACCTTTTTATTTTTCCCCCTAAATTTATTATGTCTGTGTATATTGGCTACATACAGCATTATTAGTATTTAAAGAAACCTGATGGTGCTGTCAATTGTGTTATTTGGTAAGTGATTTCAGGTGTAAGTAAAATCATGGGATCAATTAGACTTCACCTTTGAAAGAAATACACTGGATATCTATAGCTTTATTTTTTCTGTGCATATATATGTATGCTGGTTTTGACATATGTTGTCTGACTAGCTCCCTCAGGAAATGGTGTCATTCACCAGCTAACAAGGAGTACAAAATTATCTACTGAGCATTTGATTCATTGTCAGAATACACAAGCCCATTTCACCTGACTTTTTTCAAATGCTTGGAGGGGATGGGTACTACGCTGTGTATGGTTTGAAATTTGATTTTCTTAAACATAAGGTAAAATTCAAAAGTTATTAAGTATACTTTAAAATTTGTTAAGCTTGATACTGTTTTTTACTGTATGCAGTCAGATACCTTTAAAAGTTAGAGATATTTACAGTGCTTGAACTGACCGAACTCCAAGGCTCTTCTCTCTGAAGTAAGGCTCTTCTCATAACAGTCCAGGTGGGTAATGGAGGGTAAATACACAGCTTCACATTGCTCGGGCCTCACCGCACAAGGTTGTTCCACCTCTAGCGCAGAAATCCCCAGGCACTTGTACTGAGCCTTTGAGGACTGTGATTATCTCAGGAAGCTGATAATGTTCAATTATCTCCCCAGAAATGCACACATAAATATATATGTATGGAGGATACAGATATATACATAAAGAAAATATATGTTCATTAAATAGTCTATGAATTTCATTCTTAAGACAACTGATCGGATTCTTTCGGCCTCTGAAGACAAGATCTACCTTATTGTCATTGATATGGGCAATGTATCTTACAGCTTTCAGGTTGTAATTTGGATTCTGTTCAATAATCCTTATTATGCTAAAACAGCACATTCTCCCCTCACACACACTTTCCTGTCTGTTCATCTGTCCAAGGAATCTGTTCACAGAAATTGTGACTAATATAATTTCTATGCAACCTCTAGCACTGGCCATCAGTGGACCTCTTTCAGTGGTAACTAGTTAGCAGAGCCTATAGCCGATTTTACTAGAAGCAGATTTAAATCTAGTCCTGAATTTAACACAATTTCACATATTAAGTTTATCATACAGAGAACTTTGAAATTATTTTTAATTTGATGTGTTCTCAGAAAAAGCAGACAGATGGCGAATGGTGGAAAAAGAAAGGGGAAAAAAAAGGCAGGAACTCAGGGCATGTGCGTGTATTTGTATGTGCACACCTGTACTCAGTTATGGGCCCAGGCACTTGCACGCACAAGCAACAGCATTCATCTGTACTGCACAGTCAGCTGAAAGGCAAGATAGTTTGATCGTTTAATTTTGTCATTTGCATAGGAAAAGATAGAAATCAGACTGAGGAGCTTTTTGAAAAGTTTGGATCTTCATAAACAATTGTGAAGCCAACATCATAATACTGATAAAAAACATGACTGTTTTCAAAAATCTGTTTTCAATGCATCCTCCAGCATGTAGTATATCTTCAATTATCTGTCTATACAATCTTTAAACCTTCTCCTCCTCATTATTATCAAGCTGTTTCAAATATGATCTTTAACTTGAGGAAAATGCATTTCTTGTATGTTTTATATTTTAAATATGAAACCACATATTGGTTTATGCTCAAAAAAAAAAGGCTTATAATCATTGCCATGATTAAAAAAAAAATGGTTTTCTGGAAGAACAAAAATTTTCAAAATCAGTTGGATTTTTTTCCATTCACAGTTTTCAAATTGAATTGAACAAGAAGGTAATCTGGGAAATGATTTAGGAAGGAGTACTACAGAGCCAATAAAATATTCTCCAAGTGCTTTGTAGAGGTATCACAGTAAATTATCTAGTTCTGTCTGCTTTTTCTCCACTTTACCATAAAGTGTGTTTTTCAAATAATTTATAGGTACAGATTGATTGCTAGGTACTCTCGACTCCAAAGCAAAAAAATAAAATAAAAAAAAAATCCACAGCTGTAATTGTTTTAAAATTTACTGTTATGAAAACACATTTCTAACAGTTCTAAAGTCCTTACATTTCATACTCAGCCCAATGACCTTTAGCACGAGTCTCCACATGGCTATGATACTAAGCACTTACTGATGATAAACAGAAAGGCATGCCACACAAATGATAGATAATTTGCTGTTGCATTCCCCATACTGTATTACAAATCACACTAGAATTTCTGTGGTCAAGTCATATCCATTGTCAGGCCAGGCAGCAGGTGACATCACAGCCATATGCTGTGCACTCCCCTAGTAATGATAAGCATTACGCATAGATCTTATCTGCTGTTCAAGACAAACCTGCAATTAGTGTCTAAGCCAGTCAGGTTTAATAAAATGCTACAGTCTTCCCAGTCCCATAAGCAAGTACTAAGCAAAACCTTTTAAACCTCCTACTGGTGCCTAACCCACAGTATGTCTTTTGAAAAGGACATCTTGGGAACTTTAGGACAATGTCACAAACTCTTCCAAGACCTCTGAGGTTCACTTGTGCTTCTCGCTGCCTTGCTGCGTGTTCCAAAGCTTTCTGAAATATCACTGGTATTGAAAGACAATTCTTCTTTGTCTCATTTTTAGATAGCTATCTTTAAACTGGTCCCTGCACATCCTGTGACAATAAGCTCTCGTGCCCTTATTTGAGGAAGCTGGACAGTTCTAATGTATCCTAGTATTTTGAGATTCTGATTTTACACATACACACACACACACACCTATATATATACCTTGATGTTATCTTAATTAGATTTGAATTAAGGGCTATTTCTTTTGGACTGTGTTTATTCTTAATTAAACACTGTAATTTTCAGTTGGAGATAAGACTTAGGGGAGACCTGGGTTTGCGGCTAGGGATATTACTTTTAATCTAAACAGGAAATGAATAAGCATCAGAAGATACCAGTGAAAAAACTGCTTTTTCTGCAAACACTAATAATTCCTATTAATTCTGTGTATCAGGTTGTATACAATTTCTTTTTGTTAATCAATATTTATTAATACTGAGCACTTCCAGAAGAAAATATCATTCAGCACGGATGACAGAAACTATACTTTTATGTTAACAACGTATTTGTACATTTTGAGACATACAGGTGGAATCCTGCCAATTTATATTCCTACTTATGCATGCATTCTTTCATCATCAGATAAAGCAATACTGCTCATTTCATTCTGAAGCAAAAAGAAAAGCAGAGTTACAGTCCTTCAAAGAACACGCTGGGGATACGCCATAGTTTTGTAGGATACACACTGCTCATCGCAGATGACTAGTTCCTGCCTTTATCTACTCTGCACAAGCTCTACTCCTGCTGCTGCCAGCCCTCCACAGCCCCCACCTGTGCCTCTTCTGGCTGGCTGCTTGCGCACGAGGTGACAGCAACACCACTGGCTCTAGAGCCTGACCCTGCCACCTATCATGTCCCCTGACTCACTTCATTACTTGTAAGCACAGGCTTGGATTTGCCATGTGGGGTTTTCTGATCTGAGGGCTCTGGCAATTAGCAAGAATAGCACTGCATGCAAATGACAGCAGAACACAGTTCTGGCTTTAACTGTGCTGCAGCCTGAGAAATCCAAAAGTCTGAGACACAGCTCCCCCCTCCACATAGTTCATTGTACCATGCACTTTCTTATGAGTTGTTATCACTATCTTGCACCTGTCAAGCATTTAAATTGGCTAATGACTTTAGCTATGCACATGAACAGCAGCACTTGTTAGCAGCCTCATTCATTCAGTTTATGCTACCTATCTTTAAATGTTATGTTTGATCGTTTCCAACTCAACTTCCCATATAGTATTCAGGTGTCTGCATGGTCTGTTGTTAGTCCTGTGATGGACTACAGACATCCTGCTCATTACTCTTTTATCAGGCTGGTTATCAGTGACAGTCCTAGGCACTCCAGTGGTACAGCTGCACAGCTGTAATAGATTTCCTGCTTTCCAGGCCTGCATGACATTTCATTAAGCCTACACTTGGAGGCAATATTTCTGGGAAGCAGTTTATTGTCTGAAATTTAATTTTAAGAATCTTGTTTATCTCATGTACAAGCCACTTCCACAATCTCAACTGCTCCTGGAGCAAAGGCTAAGTTTTGCTTTTGGATGCTTGGATGAGTCTTAGGCCTGGATAGCCATCAGGAAGATCTCGGTAGCTCTGTTTCAGTGGAATTTCAGAATCTGGGCCTCCCTTCTGATTCCACAGGACCACAGAATGTATGGAGAAGAAGCTCAGTGTCTTTTTTTCTGAGAACTCAGCCCTGCAAACTCTCGTGGCTCTGAAGAGATGTGCTTTGGCAGAATTATTGAAAGCGGTTTAAGACAGTATCACTTGCTGGGTTTAAGCTCTGTCTCCTGGCCAGAGATTGCTGTAAGGGATGTTTAGGTCAAAAGTGAGGTTAGTTAACACCGAGGTAGCAGAATATGGATTTGGGTAGGAGAGACACAAATGCATGACCTGTTCTACTGTGAAGACAGTAAGCTCTGTGAAAGAGTCTGGCATACTGCTGTGGGCACTAGGCTCTCAAATTTATTCATTTAATTCTACCAGACATCACTTGTCAGAACCCTTCGGCACTCAAAAAATTTTACATGGTTGATTGACAGATCTCTGTATGAGTTATGTGTAAAAGCACTTACTTGCCAAAGAGGTCCAGGCATGAAGGCTGGAGTCTGTTGGACAGTTTTGGTGTGTTAATCTAAGTAATAAATGTATCCAGTTGTGGGATGGGAGCAATGGCTGAGCACACATGTGCCACTTGGCCTGACAAGGCCCAAGGACGTTGAAGAAGGCATTTTTACGGGAACAGTACAAGTCACTGTAAATATTTAAACATAAACTGAAGTCCATCAACATAATTCAGCATTCTAGTAGCAACAGTTAACTTACCAAAAGTAAATACCATCAGATCAAATGATGATGGGAGCAAAATTGAGACACATCTGAAAGGCCTGAGAGTAGCTGAAAATTAAAAGCTGGACTTCAAGTTCTGCTCTAATTTGAAATATATAACCTGCAGAGAATCTACAGGGGAAAAAAAAAAATAACCACCAGAAAACACTAGAATAAGAATAAAGGAATAAAACATGGAAGGGCTGACAGGTGTTGTTTTGATTGTTCCCAAAAGCATATTCAGCTTTCTCTTCATCTTGGTTTCTGGCATTAGGCAATGAAATGACCTTCTCAGCTTGTGTTACTGGTCTGTGTGGTTGTGGAGACATTAGCAAAATTTAAGAGACTCTGTATTTATGCACTATATAAAAATAGATCACATATCTGGACATTCCCAAGTTTATCTTTCTGAAAAAGTTAGTCATGAACTCTTGAAAGGACTCAGCATGTCAACAGTTCTGATTGCCCCTGCTGCTACATGAAGGAGTAACCTTGTTTGCAGCTTTGCCTCTTAGAGCTGTGGCCTGTGTTCCCTCATCCTTCTCAGGGCTGTGCATGCAGCCACAGCACCAGGGATGCTGGAGACGTTTAGCTGTAACAGCAACCGAGCTCACTCACACAAAACAGAGATTTATCTTTTGGAAATTTATTCTTAAAAATTGAAGGGCACTGGGGGCTGAACATCTTTACATTTAAGATGTGGAGGAAGTAAGGCATTTGTGGGTGGCTGTTGCCTACAACAAAAGTTGATCGGCCTGTTTCCACGACACCCGTGCAAAAGCTATTAAAATTAACCAATAACGTGAGTCATTCACTGCATTTCAGAGCACTTTTAAGGGAGGCCTGAAGGAGCAGCAGTATGGCAGACTGTAATGGTCTGAGAGGCTGAGGCCATTGTGAACAACTGCCACTGCACAGCATCGGTAACCATCAGATTAAATGACGGGGACGAAACACACACACAGTGAGCAACCAATAATATTACATTTTCTGTAATAAGCGGAAACTGTACTAACTACAGTTCATGTTGACAATCACACAAAAATGCAGCGTTATAAACATTGCAAAATGCAGCACCAAAATATTTTGATACATCGAGAGTGTTTATTTTCATACTGGGCACAGCATTGTCTTTAAACGCTAGGTTCTCAGTGCTGCCAAAGTGAAGAGTGGCAGCAGTCCCAGCTCTGTGGCATGGGGCCGGACACCTTATAGCACCAGGAGCGGAGCGTGTGGCGACAAACTTTGTTTCCAGCCTCGATCTCTGGCTGTGGGCCGGGGTCTGATGCTCCAGCAGAACGTGATGGTGCTGCCTTCAGGGTCCCAGTGTGAGCCTGAGTAGTCGCGCCCATACTTTCCCGACGGAAGGTTCCCCGTCGGTGTTTCTTTCCGTGCTGTTGTTCCACCTTGGGGCCGTTTGGGCAGGCAGAGCCCGCCCCACACTGCCGGTACTCTGTGACAGCGAGCGAGCGCGCTCCAGTTTTCCTGCAAAACTCACGAGAGCGCTAAAAGGCTGCTTTACCGAGTTTTTCGGTAAAGAAGGCTGCTTTAGCGAGTAACTCCGCTCCGCAGCTTTGTCCGCCCGAACTCCAGCAGCCGGGGCTCGGCCCTGACGTTGCCCAGCGGGGCTCCTTTGTCCCCTCCCCGCCAGCAGGTCCCAAACTCTGGTCCCGGCGCGTTGGTTTCCTCCCGTGGCCCGGAGCCGCTTCCTGTCCCCGCGGCCGCCACCTCCACCGCGCAGCGCCCGCCGCGCCGCCGGTTCGAGGCCGGCCGCGGCCGAGGACGGGTGCCTGCCGGCCGGCGGGGTTCCGTCTCTCGGTCGGCGGGGGTCCGTCGGTCGGCGGGCGGCGCGGATTGGCGCAGCCGGCGCACGTGGGGCCGCCCTCACGCCTCGGCGCTGGCAGCGCGGCGGCTGCCGCCGCGGGAGATCCGTGCGGGGTGGCGCGGCACCCGGCCGCGGCGAGGAGGGCGGCGGGCCCCAGCCGAGCCGAGCCCAGCCGGCACGAAGGTGAGCGGGGGGCGGCCGCGGCGCGCTGGGGGATCCCCGGGGGGGAGCCCGGCAGGCTCGGCTCTCGGAGCACACCCCAAAACCTGCGCAGCGCCGGCGGTGGGGCTCCCCGGGTTCCCCCCGGTGAGTTGCTCCGAGGGGTGGAGGGCGGCGTACAGCCGGCCAGGAGCGTTCAGAGGGGTCTGCTGGGCTGCTTCTAACTGGTGGTTTAGGGGTAACCTTGACAGCCCGGGGGAGCCGCCGCCGCTGCCCTCTCTGCTTTCTGTTCTAGGCGGCTCTGTTAATGGGAAAGTAAAACTTGGAGCGCCTGGCTGCTTTTATCGGCATCGCTGTGCCACTGGCACTGCTGAAGTCCGAAGTTCGAGGAAATATTGACCTCTATTTACAGAAACGTGCCGGTCTGTTTTCACCTCGTCTTGCCCTCTGTTAGGCAGAGGAGTTTATGTTTTGCGAGTTGCATCCCTTTCAGAAGCCCTGCGTCTTTCCATAAATGTAAGCGAGCTTTCAGGATATCTCCAGCTTGGCTGTTTTCCCTTTATGAGTCAGAAATAGTGTTACAGCTTTTCATTGCTTGAACGGGATCCACAGCCCCGTGGCATTCCTTTTAAGAGTTTTAAGAGTTCCTGCTCACGCGGTGGGAATAATCTGGCATCTCTTTGTGTTTGGCATTACTGAGGACGGGAGCAATCCTTTCTCGTTGTGCAAGGCTGGAGGATGTCAGTGTAGTGTCTCGGTTCTCTTTGGATTGCAACATCTCCAGGCTGCAGCATCTAGCTACGAAAGAGATCTCGGTGCCTTGCCATCCCTCTCATAAGAGAGGGGTAAACAGACAGCACTGAAATTGCACCTTGGTGGTGATGTACCCTTTTTTTAGCAAGTCATAGGTCGCTTTTCCTTATATCTCATTTCCAAGCACCCCTTGGCTCTTGAATTGTTCAGTGAGTATAGTTGGCTGCTTTAAAGAGTCCTTGAAAACTCCAATTGTGGTGGGCTCTGAAGTAACAAACACAAAAGACATGTTTGGGATAGCTTGAATGAATAATCATGATGATGAGTTGGTTTTCTTCCACCCCCCCCTATGAAATACAGTTTTACAGCTTCTTGCCCCTAGGTAGAATGATCCTCCTTAGGGAAGATGGTAATCTGCTTGATACATTACCGGAGAAAAAGTCTCTTTCAGTAAAATGTTTAAGGGCCTTTCTACCTGGGGGGATGCAGTTACGGCGTAGTCGTGCCACCCTACTTTGCCTTGTGCACATTCTTGATTTACATTAAGAATATGCCTTAAAAGTCAGATGCTACCTTTAAAGATGCACTAAATTAAATAAAGGAAAAAAGAAGTACTGTGTCGTTTTCATGGCAAGGTGAAAGCACTCGTTTGGGAGTTAGCCCAAGCACCGTTTTGTGATAGCTTTCTCAGGTGAAGGAATTGCCAGGTGGAAAAAATCTTGAAGAACTGTGCTATGGAAAGTAGGTGTTCTTTTACCACTGCTTAGGAGTGTTTGCTGTGGGGACTGAGACTGCTTTAAGTCACACACATTGATTTCACATCTCCATTTGCTTTATCTTCACATTCCTGAGTGTCCCCTCCATACGCAGTCTGGATCTGAACACCTTGAGTTAGGGAGGCATGATGAGAATGCAGTAAAGTGTGTCATGGAAGGCCCAGGGGTGGTAACTGCTTAGGGCTTTTTTTCTAGGTGTGGATTCAGATCATCTCACCTCTTTTTTTGTGCATGTGTGATTTTTCAGGAAGTAAGGATGTATTGAAAATAAGCTAACTGTAAAATCCTTAGTACGAAGGGGTTTTTGTCCCCTCCCAATTGTGTATTTGTTTATTACGTAGGCTACTCATACTAGAAGCTCACTTCTTAAATAAGAACTCCTCAGTAGGTACTTTGTACTGTTGTTAGTGGATTAGAGTGTAAATTTTAGAGAACTTAAAAATACCTTTTATCAAAAATGTGCAGTTTTTAAAAAATATGGGGCATAGAAGATCTATGTTGTATTATGAATAAAATCCTGTAAAAACAGATTCTATAGAGCAGTAGCCGTAGGTCTGTTTTTTGAAGGAGGTAACCTGTCTGAATAATAGTGCATTTGTTCTTTCTTTCTCTTTTCATCCTCTGTAACTTAATGTTCCTTTTCAGTGTACAGCTGGTAAGTTAGCCTTGCCAAGGTTGTACAAAAGTGTTTTAATCATAGTTTTGGAAGCCAGTGTTTGGATAACATGATGATAGATGACAAATTAATTTCTCCTGTTTTTAACCAAACAGGAATGCTCTAGCTAATGTGTATACAGAGACAAATCAAGTCCTTCAAGAGAACACTTAATTTTCATAGCCCTTGATTGGCAGTCTGTAGTGATGTTGGGGATTTGAAAAATGGATGAACTAAAAAGCTGTGGCATTAATTTTTATCATAGCCAGATATGCCAGTGAATTCATTAATACACTTTTGGATATGACTGTAGCATGCAGTACTGTGTTAACTCTATATAAGTGTGTCTAAATTTAGGTGTTTGGTTTATTTCTTGTAGTTTGGAGTCAGGATACACAGACTGGGGCTAATCTAAACTAGGATCTTACCAGTGCTAATGAATATCACCTGATTGTTTCTGCTGGTTTGTAGTATAACGTGGGTTCTATTACTTGGTTCTACATGTCTTTAATTGAGAATAAGTAAACCTTTTTTTTTTATTTTTGAAAAAGTATGCTGGTATCTGAGACAAATTTCTTAAATAATAACATCAATTACAAACAAACAATATGTTAACAAGAGACGGAAAAGGCAATAAATGTCATAGAGCATTTGAACTCTCATGTAAGTGGGGGAACTCTGGTTTAAGGGGACAAGGGAAGGGCAATGCCTTCTATTCCTGCCTTTTTCCTTTTTTTTTTTTTTTCCACTCCTCTGACTAAAGTGCTACCTCAAAAATGAATGATGGTTTCTCAGGAAGCAAATGTATTTTTAAGGCTATATATAGCAGAAATAAACTTGTGAAATGTATTCACTGGGTAATAGAGGGAAGAACAGAGACTAGACTATTTTTCAAAATCAGTGCATTCAAACTCTTTCAGACTCCTGATACTCTCCCTCCATCCCCAGAGGTCGTCTTCTGGAAATCTGTTTTCTTTCTCCCGTATACATTTCTTGAAGATCCAGTTGAGTTTTGTCATACGCTGTTTGTTACGACAGCCCAGACTACGTAGCTGAGCATTAAGGTAAAGCTGGGGCATGTTTTTCCATCCCAATCTTAGGCAGACATCCCCTGCACCTGAGTTCTTTGACTTTGAAACACAGAATGATGCTGTGGGGCTTCTTTGTCACAAGTATGAGAGATCCTAATTCCTTGCCGATTAGGATTGCATGACCGTAGATTAGCTCAAGAGTGTTTTCTTTTCCTCCTTTCCCTTCCATATTTTTTCTTAGGCAAATAGTATTGGGAAAGGCATCTTGGCCATCCTTGAGTGCTGCAAGTTTGGGAGCAGTTTGGACTGCAGTGCTCCTGGAAGGGTGGGTTGTGGTCTTTGGAAGATTTCATAGACGTTGGATTTTTTTATGCTTGGAAGATCTACCTTTGACAATGTTAAAGCAAACATATTTAACTTCTGAATTTTATATGCAGATTTCAGTTAGTGATAATACAGCTACAGTAGCCCAAGGGAAAAAATCTAGACATTTCTGATCCGTAACATTTTGATTTCCGTAATAAAATAAGGATTATGAGACCTCAGGATTGCTCAGCAGAGCAAAATTCAAACCAGTGGTTATGAACATGAGTTATTAAAGGTTTTAGTGTCATGAGCTGATATAGATCAAAGTCCAGCACTTAAAGGCGTTTCTTTCTTGCCCTTTAAACTTGGTTCTGTTCTCGCTGTGGGCATGAGAACAGTGCCAGCTCCAGGAGTTTTCTTCTTTTTTTTTTTTTTTTTTCCCTGTGCCTTGACAGAATAGCTGGCATGGTAGACTTTAGATACTTTCCATTCGTTATCTTTTCCTAGAGATCACATGTGATTTTACATCTGTGAAGTTTCCAAGTAGCATAAAACTCAAGTGATGTAATTACAGCCAGATTTGTTAATAACAGGGGGGAAAAAACAAATTATATATGTCTGTATGAAACACTTCAGATGGAGAGACTTTACAAAACGGTTTTCAAGGTAGGTTCAGTTTGTCTTGTTTCCGCATAAACCAGTTCGGCTAAACCTGCCTCAGTAATAAATAGTAAATGTGCATGGAGAGGAGTTAACCAAGTCCCACTCCAGTTAAACTGAATCAAAACTAACCTGGTTAAGTGATGTATAAAGTTGTGCTGGAAACAGTTCATTTTGCTTGAAGCATTGCTATAAAGCCAGAAATACAGTTTTTGTAAAATTTGGTGTTTGCCTGCAGTTAATCTGTGAAAAAAGTCCTGTAAGTGCTTTTCCTTTCTTCTTGGTAGCTGTGCTGGTCAACAAGCTTGTTATTTATGGATTTTAGTTTTGGGTCTCCTTTTCACAGATGATTCTTTGCTATACATGCAGGCTGTCAGAAAGCATTTTTTATATCTTGCAATTAGTTGATTACAGAATGAAAACAGTAATTCCGTAATTTTGCTTACTTTTTTTTTTTTCAGGATTATTAAAGTACAAAATTGGAAAGTGTTTCAGTTCCACTTAACCTTGCTGGTGTAATTTTGAGGAAGGGAAGAGCAAACATTTGGCCATGTGTAATCCACACTTGGAAACTCCACACTTGGCAGTTAGAAGTTCAAGGATGTTAACAAGCTGTCTCTTGAATCATTTGCTTTGTGGGCCATTATGCAAGGACATTGACTTGCCCTCTTGATTTAAAGATGCTTAGGTCATCATTAGTAGTAGTATAGAGAAAGAAAAGATATAATCAATTACTGGCAGATTTCAGATGGTAGATTTCTGTGAGTTCATTTATTTTCTTGAACTTGTATGGCAGGTTCCTAATGCTGTAATAAAGAGCATCCAAATATTCTGATATGCCCAGCAGTTAGTGACTAGTTTGTTAGCAACTTTGTGATTTCTGTATAAAACACTTCAATTAGTTTTGTACGGGAATTCATTCACCGTGGGTTAACAAACAGTTCTGTACTCTAACATTATACACTTGGTTACTCTGTGGGACACACTGTTGAGGCCTTAGTCTTTCAGGCATGGTGCACTGGAGAACAGACGGATTGTCAAAGGAGGTGTGCTCCACTTACTCCTAGCAATGCAAAGGACTTCTTACTTGCTTCCTGGTGGCTTTCAGCTCCTTGCTGATATACAGCTTCTGTACCTTTTGTTGTTACCAGTTCTTTCTTCACTGAATGCAAGTTACGTGATGCAGAGAGACAAAAAATTGTCTGGTGTCAGTGTGCATCTTTCCACTGGGAATGATCAATAAAAGAACATATCTTCAGCTGTCTTTTGTCTTTGAAAGTCAGATTTAGAGGTAGATATCAAAACTCAGAATTCGCACCTTAGTTTTGTTATTTTAAAATATATATCTACACAAAAGTGATTGCCTGAAGAAAGCAATCTGACTTAAAAACATAAAAAGGAAGATCACAGAATCACAGACTGGTTGAAGCTGGAAGAGACCTCTGGAGGTCATCTTGTCTAGCCCCCCTGATTGGTTCTAGTTTCTGAGATGATTGGAATTTTTTTTGTAGATCTATCATACCTTTCTCTTTAGAAGAAAAGCTGTGCTAAGATTAGCTTTTGTTTGTTTTGTAGGATGTTGAAAGGAAATTGCTATTTGTAAATTTCGATGTTGACTGGTTAAGACAGAATAACAAACCTAAAAGGTTTTGTTTTGTTCTTTTCCCATTGCTTTGTATACAGACTGCCAACTGAGGTCAGGGAGGCATTCACAAACAGCATGGAGTTTTAATTTACTAGATCTGAAAATTTCTGAAGTTACCATTTTTTTTCTGAGCCATCTTAAACTGGGAACTTTCCTTATACCACAGGTGCCTTTCAGAAACAGTAATGTTATTTCCCTCCTGCCTCCCTGTGGCTTCTGACCTTAATGTGTTGCTCTCATGTTAGGAAGTTGCATTAACAATCCATGTTATATTAAAAGTGGCGGAAGAGTGATTCCATTTCTAGGCAGAATGAATGAAGTTCTTAGTTAATAGACCTGAAACTTCTGAAACTGCAATAAACAAATTATTTATTTTTATCTCATTCAATACAGATGTTCAATTACAATATCAACACACTTTCAGTATGCCCTTTGGGGAAGGATTATTTTTGACTGATTTTAATGCAACCTAACAAAGAATGAAAACGTGTCAGTTGTTCGCTTAAATTTTAAAAACATCAGTTTCACCGTAGCCTATGTATACTTGCAGCTGTTCAGAAGTGAGTGTCAGAGCAGCAAAGAGTGGTTCAGTGCTTTATCAGGTGCTGGATACTTCCTGCATCATTGGTAACGTAGTAAGGTTTGTATTTGAAAAATGCAACCCAAAGTGAATATGTATGTGTTTTTAATATTTTTTTCTGTACAACAAACTAATTTGAGTACTTTATGTTAGCAGATGGAGGTTGCTTTAAGGTAAGATATTTAGGTCACTTTCAATTTACCAGGGCCTGAAGTATACATTCATAATTGGTTGTGGACAATTCTGACTTAACTCTTATGGAAATTAAAGAAGAGGCTGTAGTTGACTTGACTGGGAACTGAACGTAGCACCTGGGCGTGTTTCATCCTGTGGAGTTGCTTCACTTTTCTAGCTCCTATGGTTTTAGGTAGGTTTCAGGCAGTGCTTTACTATGTAAATATGGGACTAAGTGATATGCTTTTTTCAAATGCTAAGATGGTAGTTATATAATCTGTTCTTGAAATACCCAAATATAAGATTAAGGATTGTTCTCATGATGATGACTTGTATCATACGAAGGTCTTCATTACCCTGTAACAGAAACAAAGTGCATTTGTGGTTCAGTCTGTGCTTAAAACTTGAGTCTTTTATGTCAGGCCTTGCCTTGCACTGTGTGTTATGAGTTTACACTGTGGCACCTAATTATCCCTTGGTCTATGGTGTCTGTGTTTCCTGTCTAGTCAGTGGAAGTAGTTGGAAGCCTTAAGGGCATGAATTGGAGCATTGTAGTGTTTCACAAAATAGTAATGGCATTACTTCAGTAAGCAGTGTGAGAAAGCATGGGCAGAAATAGCTTTTATGTGAGTTGGGAATAATCACAGAATCGTTAACGTTGGAAAAGACTGGGTTCTGTCCTGTTTACACATCTTAGCCACTCTCCTTGTAAGCCCCAAGTTGATACTGAATTGTGAGTGGTTCTTGTTCCCAGCCCTGTGGATCAACTGCTGGGCAACATCTCTGTTTGAGCTGGGAAAGCCTTATGAAGGTAAGAGAATTCATTGATCTGTGAAGCTTCTTTGGATGATACTAGGACCAGTAATTTATATTTAATGCCTTGATGGGATCTCAGATATTATGTTTAATATTTTAAAATAAAAGTAAAACCATTATGTCTTGTAGTATTTTCACTATAAGCACTGATCTGACAGAAGATTAATATACCAGCTCTTATAGGAGTGAGAAACTAAAAGCTTGTACTTCAATTAAAGAATTTAGTAAATGGGAGCTTTGTTTAGGGCACCCTTAGATCATCAGAAGAATCAAGTAAAAGACAGATAGTTTCAGGTTCTCTTCAGTTGCTAGGCAGTGTTTCAATTTGTGGGGCAACAGGCATGTGGTTAAAATTTTAAACGCTGGTAGCTTTTTTTTTTTCTTTACAAATCATGAGCCTTAGCCTTCTAAAAAGAGAACTTTAAAGATACCAGCTGAGAGCTGGTAAATATCTTGATACTATCATCTTATTTTCCATTTAAAAAAAAAAAGTGTGTACACATGATTTTTTTTTTTTTGCAGTGCTGTCATTGTGAAAGAGCCATTGATAGTTTTGAATGGAAGAGTAAGTGCTTATGATGGGTCTTGTGAACTCCTTTGCTGTGGTTCTGTGGGTCCAATCCTACTCCTAGTTACTTGTGCATTAATCTACTAACTCTTCTTCTTACAGAAGTGACTACTTATGCATGAGAGTGTGCAGAGGTCTGGGCTTAGGTAAAGCTTGATCTTGGTGTCACTGGAGTGTAATTACAATGCTCTCCCATGGTTATTGGGTGGGTGACAAGAATGTTTGCAACTCTGCTTCCCCTCCCTCGCCCCTAACTAATTAGGGAGCTGACTGCTTTGTGGATGTTTGGGTAAATGAAACCGGGAATTCTCCAGTGATATCAGACACTCATTTATTTGATGTTTGTCCCCTATGGAAGCGTGTGAAGCAGTGTACTGTCAAGATGCTGAGTTATTGTGCGATTAGATGTTTGTTTTGAATAGTAATAGCTGAAGTGAATGATATGCAATCTTCAAATTATCTACCTGAAACTTTGGAGAGACTTTAAATACTGTTTTTTTGTGTGTGCAGAAATAATATTGTTATTCATTCAAAAGCTAGCTATGTACAGTTTGGGATTTGTTCTTTGTTTTGTATTGATTTACTGGGAAAAGTGGAGGAGGGGGTTGTCTTTGCCAGCAGTCCAGGTAGCACTTTGAATGCTAAGTGGGGCTTCCGTACAGCCCTCCTCCGGAGGAGAAGTAATGGGGCTGAGGAATGCAGCTGTGCAACACAACACGTAGTCTGGTTGTTCAGCAGTGGCTGTCACCTGGGGTTGCACAAGTGCTTCCCAAATGCCAAGTTTTTCAATACATCCGGGAGCTAGGTGTGGTTAACCCCAGTTTACTGCCGAAGTGCATGACCTTTCATGAGTTGTTTAAGGTCATGCCACTTCAGTGGTAAAACTGCGATCATAATCCATCATTCTTTTTCCATTTTTAAAGATTGCCAGTGTATCAGACTTCATTTTTATCTTTTTAAGCAATTTAGTAAAAGACTTGAAGTGCACCTCAGTGTGCATTTGAAGTCCCTTGGTATTTGAAGCCATGGACTTACGCCATGTAGAACCTTGCCCAGTTGATAATACAAACTTCTTCCCCTTTCCATTTTATAACAAAACAGTTATTTATGTTTCTAGAATAAAATAGGCAGTGGTGTATGTGGACTACTACATTTCCTGCCTCTCTTTGCATGTATCTGCTGTATTTTGCTCTGTAGTCTGACATACTTTGTGTAGGTACCCTGCACAAGAAGAAATGAATTTCACAGGTGCAGCAATAAAAGCCACCCATGTGAACGCTTAGGTGTGGGTATTTCTTAGTGATCTGTTCCTGATTTGGTAGCCGGAGTTAAAGGAGTGCATTTGCTCACTTCCGGCTGTTGACACAGCAGTAAATCCAGAGTTAGCTTTCCGTATGTTCCCTCCATTACGCAGATGTATGTCATGTTCTTGCAACATAGGTTTCCCTGAACTTCAAGACATGTTTTGAAGTTAGTCTCATGCTTTGATATGAGAGCTCATATTCATTTTTGGTTTGTTTCAAACCCATCCCTTCCAAAAGGTGGCATGAGAAAGATGTGACAGTTTCTCTCCCTCCAATATTGAAAGGGAGTCCGGCTTTCCTGAAAGGGTGAAAAATGTATTTTTGCTGGTAGCGAGAGAGAAATATCCTTCTTATTTCATTATGTGTGCTAACCTGAGAGTAGTGGGGATCAAAAAAGTTTAACCTGAATGGTGATGCAATGTCTTGTAATAAGCTCATCTGGATAAATTGTTCTGAAAATGGCAGAGATACTACAGGAGTTTGAGAAAATACAGCAGTCCCACTGAAAACACAACTGAGATGGAAGGAGGTGAGAATTCAGTACCTCAAGAACACAAGACAAGTGTATGAGAAGCCTTTTTCACACTAAGGTGTGGAAGCTGGTAGGGCTGTTTATCTGACTAATGAACCAGTGGCACTGGTTCAGCTGTCCTCCTCAGCAAGGATTATTCCCATGACCTAGGCCTGCGTGTTACCCTGCCTAATCTCGCTCTTAACATTTTCAGCCCTTATAATTTTTGCTACTCTTTCAATATTTCTCATCATTCCGTTTTGTTCTCATCTTTTAGTCTTTTGTATGTGTCTTTAATCATCAGCCTGCTCTCTTTCAGACCTCATTTAGTGGTCCCCCGTGCCTTCTTAAAGGACTTTGTATGTGTGTATTTCCCTGTTATGTTTCACCTTGAGCATAAAATTCTGCGTCTGTGGAGAGAAGATTTTGACTAGAGGTTGATTCTTCCATTGACAAGTTAGTTCTCTCCTCTCCTCCTTTTTTCTTTTCCTTATCTAAATCACCATACTTCTTCAGCTTATCTTGAACGCTGTCTTTTGGGAAGGGGAGAATGTGACTTCTTCTCTAGCTCTTCCTTTCTCTGCAGTTTTCACTTCTCTTCCCCTTCACAAAATTTCTTTTCTTTCTTGTGCGAGTTGCATAATTTAAATGAAACAAAGTTGTTGGTGATAAGGGATGGAAGGCAAGTGTTCTGTAAATACCACTGTGGTACATTCTGTGTCTTTCCAGATATGCTACACTGTGGCAGGAGGATGTGAAATATTTTACACTCATTGAGTAAATAGTAGCTGTTAAAAATAAACACCTTTATCCAGGTCTGGGTAGCTTTTTCTAGAAAATCCTTAAACAAAAAGCTGGGAAAAGTATGTATAGAGTGAGGGGTTGAATTTGAGAATGCAGGATGGACAGAGGGCCCTGAAGATACGTTAGATAGGTGACTAATGGTTGTTCCTTCTGCTATATTGGAGCAAAAGAAGTCAATGCAGTGCTAGTGTGGAAAGGCGAAAATAGAAATAAATGTTTGTTAAAGGAAAAGACAAATTTGGGATGGTGAGTGTTTTTTTTGCCTCCAAGTGGAGTGTTTACAAGTCTAAGATAGTATGTACTTTAATATCATGCAGAGTATTCTCTATCTATAAAGCCTAAAATTGGATTAATGCAGATTTAAAGGCAAGAGAAATAGATCCATTAGTTATGTTTTAATCTTTCATTGAAAGGAGCAATTGATTTCATTGTAAGATTATCTGTATCACAAGGTACAGGATGCTGAATAGCTGCCTCCTGCTCTGGTTAGCTTTTTCTCTTGTTCCAGGAAGTCTGAGCACTTTAAACACTGTTGATATATTCATCATACTTACAAATTTTTATTAAGAAAATTCCTATTTGTTACCCTTAGCAATTTATTTTACCATACATATGTAAACTAATTAGACATTATCCATTTCTGAGACTTCTGCTTTTTTAGAGAGAGACTAATATCTTTTCCTGTCTATACTGTACTTCTTTTTGGTGTTTGATGTTTCATTTTAGTTTGAAAGATAGTCCTTATATTAAATATGAATTTTCTAAACTTAGGTTTCTGTAAAAATCTTCTCTTATATAGATTATGAAGCTGAATAAAACCAATGGTCGATTTGCAGAGCTTCACTTTATTAATAGTACACAAAAGAGCTTAGAACGGAAGTAACCTGAGAACTGATAAGTTCTGGATTGATAATATGAGTCCTGGTAAATGATTTATTGATTGGGTTGATTGAGTAAAGACACATTTTTTTGTCTTTGGACTGAACAGAAAGCTGAGACAATAAGTATTTCTCGGAAGATTTATTTTGGAAGATTTTTTTCTGAAGTTTTATTAACTCTGTATCCTTACTTGATTCCAGATGGAAGTTTTCAGTTCTCTTTGGGATTTCTATGAAATTGTTCTTTCTACAGCAAGCAAATAGTCTCTAGTCTCAAGTATATAAATGATGCTAGAATTGTCAAGCTGAGTGAGCAACTTAATTGAGTTGCAAAGAATTCAAAGTATGCATCTGGCTATTAGGGCCATACCCACACTTTTCTGATATCCTTATTTGAAAAAATCTGTCTCTTCACTTACTGTGCAGATGGCCATACAAAAGATTGCTCTTTCAAGAGAGAATGAAACGTCACTAGGCATAGTAGCTAAAAGCACAAAATGCACTTAACTCTGTCCTTCTCAATCTCAAAATCTCTCTGTCATGTGGATTAAGAAGCAGCTCTCATACAGATGTGTCTTTTGACAAATTGATATCCTTGTAAAAATTAAATGAAATCCTTTTAAGAAGTTGCAAGAGCAATGTCTGTATTATGCTGTCTGCCTGCACTCATGCGTACCTTGTGTTATAGATGCCAATTTTCCCAGAGTTGCATGTCTTTTTTTTAACAACACTTTGGGTATGAAATTTTCTTGGAGAGAGAGAAGAATCTCAAATGGAAGGTTCTTTAGCTCTTAAGGCATGTATACTTTGCATATGAGACTTGTACCTTTGTTGAGGCAAATGTAGTAATGGGTGGTGTTTTTTTTCGTTCTTTTGCTGTTGCTGGTGGGTTTTTTGAGGATAAAAAAAAATCTAAGCTTGTTTTTTTTTCTTTTTTTTTTTTTTTATCTTTACAGAGCATTTTGGGAAGTTAACTTTGAAAATTCATTTGACTCCTTTGAAAACTTTCTAAGACATAAGCAGGAATAATAGCTATATTGAAGTACTGTAACACTGGTAGTATCCCAGTTCTGTGGTGTTGGAACCTTGATGAAAAAATCAACTTCTGGAAAATTAGGTTCAGCTATAATAGTGGAGAATGGAAAAAATAAAGCATACATAAATAAGTGCATGTATCAGACCTTTAAGGGTGATGTTTAGTGGTTTTCTTTTTGAAAGTTCTTTGGCTGTCTGTATATGTGGTGATTCATCTGTGGCCTCGCTTTAGTTGTTCTGCTGGATGTAGTCTGTTGTATTTTAGTTCAGCATTACTCTTCTCAGATATGTATTCTTCATCTACTCCGCACATAAATACTTTATTTAAAAATCATTTAATCTTTCTCGTATGTTTCAAGACTTCAATTTTGACCTCTGAGTTCCTGTTTTGTTTTGTTTTTTTTGCACTGCATCAGGCTCATGAGACTGATTTGAGGAGTGTAGGTCTTGCTCTGTTCTGATTGATGATGATGGAAGAATTCAGAAAGCTGGCTAGTTTTGTAGACCTGAAGAGTTACATTCTGTTCTTAAAACTTGTAATAATCAAATCTTAGAAAATTACAACTATGATATTAATATAATATGTATTAACACATTACCTTAATGATTATATCTGTGATAAAAAAATATGGTTCAATCTTCCTTGCATTGGGAAAGATACCAGGAAGAGATGTTAAATGTAAACACTTGTCTTTAATGCTTTAAATATCTGTCCAAAGATCTCTGAGGAATTTTTCCAGTTGATGCACATAGTGGGCACAGAACATCATTAACCTTTGTCATGCTTTTAGCCCAGCAGGTAGCTAATTACCACACAGCCTCTTATTCACTTCCCCACAGTGGGGTTGGAGAGAGAATCAGAAAGGTAAAGTGCAAGAACTCATGGGCTGAGACAAAGACAGTTTACTAGGTAAAGCAAAAGCTGCACACACCAGCAAAGCAAACTCAGGAATTCATTTTCTACTTCCCATCGGCAGGCAGGGGTTCAGCCACTCCCAGGAAAGCAGGCCTCATCTCACATAATGGTTCCTTGGGAAGGCAAACTCCATCCCTCCAGACATTTCCGTCTCCCTTTCTTTCCCCCAGCTGTTATTGCTGAGCACATCACCATGTGGTGTGAGACATCCCTGTGGCCAGTCTGTGTCAGCTGTCCTGGCTGTGTCCCCTCCAGCTCCTGGTGCACCCCCAGCCTTCCTACTGGCAAGGCAGCACAAGAGTCTGAAATGTCCTTGGCTCTGTGTGAGCACTGCTCTGCAGCAACTAAAGCATTGCTGTGTTATCACGACTATTTTCATTCAGAATTCAAAACACAGCACCATACCAGCCTCTGCAAAGAAAACTAGTTCTATTTTAGCCAAAAACACGACAACCTTAACGAGACTTCTTCCTATAGAACAGGATCCTGGCTTTCTGATGAGTGCATGATAGTTCGGGGTTCTCTTCCTCTCAAAGAAAGATATTTCTCTGTTCTTAAAAGTCTGTCCTGTCCCCATTGCAGGCTTGTCTTCCTGTGAAAATATAGTTCTCTTCTTTTCTTTCTTCCTATTCCAATTTCCTTCTCCTTATCCTGGTCATGCAACTGAGTTACTTTTATCTACTTTTCCCTCCCTTCACCAAATTTCACTTTAGAAAGGATGGTTAAGAAGACTATAGTTGCAGCAGGATGCCTACTCAGATTGTAATCTGAGTGATTGTTCTGAAATTTTATTACTAAAAAGAAGACTTTAAATTAAAAGAAAAAAGAGTGTTGAGCTATCAGCACAAATGTACAGAATGATGTTTAAGATGGTGTAGAGTATCATGCATGTTAAGATGAAGAATATTGATCGCAAAAGAATATTAACAACAAGAATTGCAATAGGATTTTAACAATTCTAGAAGTTTCTAGCTTATGAAAACTTAGTTGAAAATGCTTTGTTTTGACTTCAGCTTACATTCTTACAGCTGTTTGCCCTTCTCGCTGTACCCTGATAGTGCTCAAAAATCCCTGAGTTGAGCCATTTTTCTTCCCTTTCAGAAAAGAACAGAGAAGACAATTGTTTTGTATGAATACAGCTCTAGAACTGCGTACATGGAAATACTAGATCTGAATTGTTCTTACTGCAGTTGCGAGAAGGCACCAAAGCAGTAAATTCTATTGTACAACAGCAAAGACAGCTAAAAGACAGTAAACATTTGGGTTTTCTCTTGAATCTGATGTGTATTGTTTATTTAACAAGGCTTCATGCTTTTAGAGTGGAAGAGTGGGGAACTTGGGGCAATTCTACGGTAAGTAGCAATTTGAGTTTCCATGTATACCTTCCTCTTTTTTTTTTTTTTTTTAAAACCTTGGACTTGCTGGTTGTCAAATACCTTGCAGCAGTTAATGTATTTACAAAAGGTAGAAGGAATACCACATACATCTTGAATGCTTAGCAAACATTTGTCCTTTACTTTAGACAAGCTCACAAGTGTCAGAATAAACTTATAAGGCTCCAAATGTGCTGGTATACTAAAAGCATTAGTAGCCTCAACAGGAACACAGCTGTACAAAAGCATCTGAATATTATCCTTCCATGAAAGGAAGGAAGCTAAACTATAACATAACACATGTATTTTACCTACACTGCTGCATAGGGTCACTGCAAAGCAATCCTTCTGAGTTGGGTTGTAGGCAATGTCAAAATGATAGGAAGTTCTGTAGGTATGCGTGGTGAAGGAGTACCCCTGTTACTGACAACTTTTTCTCTGCAAAACAGGGAAATCCAGTTTGAACTACTGAAAGAACTGGGGTAGGCACAGTTCTCCTGGCTTCTTGAGAAATAAGATTCTGAGGAGGGCAAGTTGTCCTTCTAGAAGGCAGAGAAAACCTAGTTGCGTTAGAAGGACCTAGTTTTTCCTGTCTGTCTGTGAAATGTAACTAGCATCTCTGCAGTTCAAGGAAGGAGAAGAGAGAATTGGGCAACATCTTTGTGAGAGCTGTGGAGTCCACAATGACTAGGTTTGAGAGTGTTGTATGAAAAAATTCTGTAATCTGATGACAGAGGAGTGGTATGTCCAGGGAACAGAGCTACACTTTAGCTTGGGGTCTTCTCAACTTACGAGAATGTAAAACAAATTACATGGGCTCGAAGGGAAAATACAATTCATCCGACTTCGTTGTCATTGAGGACAGCAGTAGTAGCCAGAACTGCTTGTTGATTTCAAGCAAACAGGTAGTGTAATTTTATGTGATTCTAGGTCTTTTGGGACTTCTAATCTTGTTTATGAAACACAGGTAGCTTGAAGAGGTTGTGGGTGTCTGCTTCACATGGGGCCTTTTCTCCCTTTCTCTCGTCTACTCCCTCTCCATTCATATTTTGAAGTTACACCAGGATTGTACTGTGAGCTTCATTCATAAGTGGTTGCACACGTGTAGGCTTCACCTCTCCTCCCTACTTAAATAAAGCTCAGGAAAGTAAGGTAATTACTGTGCTCATTGAAAGTATGTTGTCAGGTAATAGCAACAAGGCCATTTTATTAAGACTTAAAACTGTTTTAGATTGCTCTCTCATCAAAACACTATTCTTCAAAGGAAATAGATTTTTAGTTCTCATTTTATGAAGTATTCAAAAATGTAGTCTACTAACATATTTGAATTGGAAGAAATAGGCTCAAAACTCTGGTTAGTTAAGTATTTTTCCTGGAATTAAAGTTATGTAAGAAATGGGAGTTGGGCCACTTCTCTGTTCCTACACCTCATTCAGGGAGCACACCCAAAAAGTCAATAAACTCAGACTAGTGTGGATCTGAGCAAGTAATGTTCCACAGTTACGGCATTCAGATCAAATGCTTTGCTCCTAATTCCTTTTCTTCTATACCACCTGCAAAGTGCTGAAAAAAAAAAGTTACATAAAAAAAATTACATAAATTGGGCTTTTAGATAAATGATTTATTCACCTGTATCAACTGAAGTTGCTATCTGTATGTTGAGATCATAGAATGAAATTTGGGGGGTTGAATTGTATTGAAATACAATGTACAGGTAGTACTTTATGGAAAGGGTCTGCTGAAAAATTGTCAGCCAACGGGTAGGAAACTGATCTGCTGAGGCTTGTTAAAGGCTATGGATTGTTTAGGGCATTCCTCAAAAGTGTATCTAAATAGTAAGCACAGGTCAGGAGTTACAGCTCAACTGATTTGGAGTAGAGATATTGAGCAGAATGTACTACTCATGGTGAAAAATTGTATTTCCTTTGTATCTGGATTATAATAATGGCAAAAGGTACAGAATGTTGGTACTCATTTAGCATAGAGGCTAACTTTATTCTAAAACTATATAATAAGAAGCAATGTTGCAGTAACATTGAGGAAACAAACAGTTCCTGGCAGATGCTAGAAGGAATTATATTGATAAAGTTAGTTGCAGGAATTTATTTATTTATTTATTTATTCCTTTCTGAGGTGGAGGTTGTGGTGCCTCGTAAAGGAAGATCTCTGAAATTTTCTGTTAATGTGAACAACAATGAGACTTCCAGGATATGGTTCTCTAAAAATTCAGTCTCTTAAGGCAAGTGAATGCTTCATTGCAACCATTTTTTTTTTAGTCTTTTGATCTACAAGTCAGTAGACATCAATCCTGTTCATTGATTCAAGTTCGTGATTGTTTGAATTTTAATAGAAGCATTGGTTTCATATTGAAGCTTGTGTAATGCCAGTGGTGGTTGTTTAATGGAGTTTATTTCCATAAATTTATTTCTAAATTCTAGACTTCATTAATAGTGCAGATACTTCACACAGTCTTAGAACCCCATTCTTCTGAATTGTTTTTCCACGTGGTTTCTGGCTAGTGGACTCCAGGTTGCTCTGCCTGAGCAGGGTGTTGTGCCAGGGGACCTCCAGAGGTCCCTTCCAATGTTAACCATTCTCTGATATCCTTGTTTCAGAGTAAATGAGGAAGGCCCGTTTGGCTACTGTTTTCTACGAGTAGCCATGGGAATATTCCTGGATATTTCCAATTTGGCAAAAAAAAAAAAAAGTTAATCAAAGAGAGGTCATTTTGAAATAGAGCAGGAGGAGAACAGTAGCCTTCCCCTTTGATACCATCCCTGTGCTCAAGTGAGAGCAGCTTGGAAATCTAGCCTTTGCATACCATTTTTTTTCTTTCCTTCTTGGTTTAATAACATAGCTATACTGCGTAGAAACCATGCAACCACTCTGTCCTCGTATGTCAAAATACTGTCTCAGGAGGGGAGAAGGGGTGCTGATGTGGGTCAGCAGAAAGATGCTAAAGAAGATGAACTTCCACATCTAATGTTTTATTTCAGTATATTTTCAGTGTGTCTGTGTTCACTCAGAACAGAATTATAACTAAGATTGACCTTTCCATTTTCATGGTTTTGTGGGGTGTTTTTGGAACTTTTTGTTTCTATTAGTAAGCCACCTGTTAGGCTAAAGTATTGAGGTTTATCAGTTAAGTTCATTGTGGTTTTGCTCCTTTTCCTTAAAGGAAAAGATACGCTGTCTGCTCATAGGTGACCTGTTTGTTTTGTGTGATGGTGCCAGAAGGTGATAACTGGCACCTTGCTTTTTCATAAAATTTAAGGATGCTTTTTAACGAATTTCCTTTGCTCTTCTTTAAGGGAATTAATTCACATATCACAAGAAACTGAATGGAGGTTGTGTAAAGTATCACTTGGCTGTTTCTCTTTTGGCAATGCTTAGTAAGCATGTTTCATGATCTCAGTAATTCTGTTCAGTCTAAGCCTAATTTTGGAAAAAAGAAAAACTGATGTGTTGTCTCTGTCTGGATTCATGCTACAAGGCAAAAACTTTGTAACTGAAGGAATACGTGGTTTGTGTTTGAAGAAATTAATATCTAAAAGGAAAACTTTAATATGTGTTGGAATCTTGTGTTTTTAGTTTGATTTCAGCTGTTATTGAAGAGGGACTGTAATTTAATGCTTCATTTAACCTTTCTTTATGAATATGCTCTAACCATGTCTCTGGTCTCTTTCTCCATTTGGATATTTGATGACTCTCATTGTGGATTTTTAATTATATGAAAATGACAACTTCAGTATAAATGGCAGTTTTTGAATCCACTTTCAAATAGATGCTTAAGATTTTTGTTCAGATTCTTGTAGATTGCTTTAATGCTCTCACACTGCTCTAATGTGTTCGTAGAGTCTTGTAGCAGCTGGAAAAGAGTCTGTCTTTTATAACACTTGTCAACATCGCCATTTATAGTCCGTACAGCAAGCCATCTACTTCTTGCTGTGAAAGTGCTGAGCTATTCTAGCTTAGGCGCATGTGACCTGTGAGTCTGTTGGACACCTCTACCCTATGCATAAGCACTGCAGTTACCTCATGCTTATGTGTCACAGGCACGGGCGCTAACCCAGTGCATAACACAGAACGCGTATGTAAGAGAGGAATGCCTGGTGGAGCAGTGTAATTAAGTGTGGTGCAAATAGGACACGTGCATCTTTCAGACATGAACTGTATATTCTGCAACTAGTACCGATGGTTGTCTTCTGGACTGATGTATCTATTGTTTTGATCGGTCAAATCATGATTATCAAGTACTAAATAGAAAGGTCGTTTGTTTGTTTTAAATGTGGATTTGGAAGATTGAGATTTATTTTTTTTTCAAATTCTGATCAAACTAGTTTAAGATCAGCACAAGGACAATACTTTCTTATTTTTAAATGCCAATTTATTAATCCTACTACTACTTTTTAAGGTACCTGTGCGTGTCACATAGGCATGCAGCTTGGTGGTGGTTGTGAGTTTGAACTACTGCATAGCAATGGTGGTTCAAGCAGTACAAATGACATTAGTAGGTAAGTGGGGTAAAAGGATATTAAAACACCCAAGGAAAAGCTTCTTCTTTCTCTCTCTCTCTCTCTCTCTCTCTCTCTCTCTCTCTCTCATGTTTAATATACATGAAGTGATGGATTTCCTTTGCTCTAGAGAGATTTAGGAATGACACTTCCTGTTTTTATGTCCTGGAGGAAAAAATACCTCTGTAAGGAGGTTACCTTGGGGTGGCATTAAAAATATTTTGGACAAATACCAGTTGTAAATGTTTGCTGGAGTTGTCCCTAGGAGGGACTGGATCTTTTGAAATGCTTTCCAGACCTGTTTTTCTGAATTTCCATGAGTTCAGCTGCTTTCCGGAACAAAAACTTTCACTGTCTTCTAGTCCTACCCCCCCAGAAATAGAAGTTGGTTAGTTGTTTCCTGTGGTTTTCTACCATCAGTAATTCTTCATGGGTAGTTTACCTGGCATGGGTGCTAGTTCATTTAGAAAGAGAAAACAGCAATAGAGCAATCTCAGTGTTGCTTCTCTATGCAACAGAGATGGCTAAGCAGAATGAGTTTGTTTTATCAACAAGTAGATATAACAATGCTTGGTTACAATGGGCAGTTATGCTTTCCATTTCATACAAACACACCAAAAGCAGAGAAAACCTGTGTGAAATAATGAAATCCTTGAAGTTCACCAAGGAATTCACCATGGAATTATGAAATTCCACGTCAAAATTTCATATGATTGTTCATGGGGAAGTTACAGTCTCATGTTTTCATTGAAATGCTCTTATGTATAGCCAGCGTTTTGAGAGGCTAATTCAACTGTTAACGTTTGTAACCATTGTCTTATGGGTAGTTACTTACTAGTGATCTAAGTAATGTTTTTTAACTCTGAACAACTGCATAAATTTATCAGAAAAAAACAATACTAAAATGTTAATTTCACTGTTTCACTTGTCAAATAGCTATGCTAGCTATTTGGACTCCTTTTCTCTGTTCAGATGTGGTTATAGTTGCAAGGATTTATTTATTGATTTATTTATTTGTAATTCCTTTAAGTTTACAGGCTAGTCTCCTTGCCATTCAGAAGATTGCCAGTTACTGACCTATACTGAAATAGAACCATACTGAAGCAAGACAATTTCTTGCATAATTGTCCTTTCAGGCCTGCTCAGCTTATCTTCTCCTAGGATGGAGTTATGCCCCGAAGATGTTGATAAATATTGATAAGGGTTGTTGCAGTCTGAGCAGTTACTTCTATTATGCTTGAACTGTTCCTGTGTTTGAATAAGAAGGAATTTTTTATTGACACTGGTATGATGTGTCAGGCTCGGTAATTACCATACTGTTGTTAGAGGGGATATCCATCTCATGATCTTGATTTCACGTGGAAGAGCTGCAAGGCTTGGCAGGCCCTTTGTCTCTCCTTTTTTTTTTTATCATTGTTTTTTTTTAACATGCTGTTATTAAGCTAGAGTTGCTTGTGTCATTTTTCTTTCCCACTGAATCTCAGCACAGACTTGGTCAGACTAAGAACATTCTTATGGTGCTGAAGAGTGTTTTGAGGATTATCATCCTTCAGTTTTGTTCTGTGCTTTCTGACTTTCCTACAGGAAGCATCCTGGCTGAGAGACAGTGTGGCCTTTCTCAGTCAAAGCCAAATCATGCTGCCTCTGTCCTTCTGCAGAAGTCTAGCAGCCTTCCGTCTGAAGATCTCTAGCTGCAGGTCTGAGGTCCTTATTGCCCTTGCTAAACAAAGAAGCACAGCGTTTTCAGTTCACTGATGTAGCTTTGTGATGCGTGCTAGCAGCCTTCCCTCTGCTCAGCTGCTGTGCTGGGTGGTCCGTTACTTAATTGCGTTTTTCTTTGAAAATGAAAAACACCTCAGTCTGGCTAATGCTGCTGAATAGGAGATATTACTCTGCAAGCTAGCATTGAGGTGTGTGTGGGATAAGCTTCCTCTATCATGCTTCTCTGCTCTCCCTGGTTTGCTTTCATGTTGTGGTAGCCTCCACTCTCAGGTGATTTGCAGTCTGTTATTTAAAACCTTCTGAAAGCAAGTAAAAAATCAATACTGTTTGCTTGATTCCTTCTTTTCTTTTTCCCATTCTCTGTCACAATGAGACTTGAAATAGCTGCGTGATAACAAAAGGATCCAGTATAGTCTCTGGATCCTGCTTGCTTGTTAGTAAATTTGCTCAAGCTGTTGCTGATGTAATTGTCCTTGTGCAAATAGTTACTTTTGAGCCACTCTTCTGTTTCCCATGCTGATTGAACTGCCTAGGCACCCTATGGTCCTATAACTACTAAGACTATTCAAAATGCCTATTTAAATATGAAGTTTTTTTGTTCGTTTGCTTTACATTAAAAAAGTAAAGGATTGCAGAAACACCAGTGGCTGTTGGCTGTGCAGGAGGCTGGATTGATGGTATTGTGTGTTGTTTTTTTTAACACACAAAGATTGTGAACAAATTGGTAATCCTTTTTGACAACATAAACCATAGTTCTTTAAAATATTTTACTAGCCATTTCTTTTGACATGAGTATCCTAAATTTCTTTTGTATAACAAGACTTGTTTTTCTGCTGATAGCAGTATCTAAGTAGATGAAGTTAGTAGTGCTATATATTTATCTTGTTATGGACACTGTGTAAAGAAAACAGTTTGGTGAAAGTATTTTATCTGATGTATCAGAACAACCTACTCCATTTGGAAGAAATCTTTTCTGATTTATTTTAAGGTAGAGGGTAGACAAAGAGTGGCATAATTTCAATATTGCCTTTCAAAGCTCTGAAACTAGATTCATTTTGAGTTTTTATTGGGGAGAATAAAATGGGAACATGTTACAAAATTACATCTCTAAAGCTAGTACTTCTCTGGCTATCACCAAGCGATCTGCTGATGGAAATGCTGGTGTCCTGAACTCTGCACAATACAGTTGTGTTGTAGCTGTTACGTTCTGTGCTTTTTGCATCTTTGTCAGATAGTTGGCACTGCAGTTACCAGACCTGAATGTCACTGTCGCATGTTGGTTGCTTTGCTGCAAAAAGAGAAAATAAAGGCTCGTAGGGAAGTGGTGATTGCAGTGTTGTTTTTGTATTGGTCATATCAAAATATTCATTTTACTAAGGAATTGCTGGGTGCCTCATACAGGGGTACTAAATTCTTAAATCTCTAACTCACATTCCATCTGTTTGATCAGAATTATTAGTCCTAGTTTGGGCTACTTCTATATCTCACGTTAGAAGTATGCACTTCTTTAATTGCCAAAAGGTTTCTTTAGCATTTCAGCTGTTTGGATGCATGTGTCCTCTTGCATTTGGTATGAAAAGCTGTGGGAAAGATCTTTCTTTTGCAGGATTGAACCTTATCTAAGGCAATGAATAAAGAGCAGAGATCCCCTTAAATGCTAGTGGAAAGTAATATATTGAGCGTAAATAGGATATTTTGGAGTTAGACGTTTCTGAAGGTGTTTGGAGCTGGATTTCACTGAGATATGAGTGCTTAGTTTCTGTTAATGTTTTCTTCACTGAAATGCAAATTAGATGCACCTTAGAGTAGTGTTGTGAAAGAAACCGGATAAAAAGGAGGAAGTATTATGTTAGAAAACAATGAGCCATGTGCAAAGGAGGATACAGTGATGACAGGGTGGGGGAGGAGATAAGTAAGTATATACACAGGTAAATATATCTCTGTTGAACTGGTTAATGCTGGGATTCTGTGCATTTTAGGGTTAGACAAAAACAAATGTTTACAGAGGGAGGAGGCACACAACATGTAGTGGTTACTAACTTAAGTTAGTGCAACTCCACTAATATTATGCCAGTGTGTAATGAAAAACAGTGTAATGAGAATGGAGTTCTGATATCAAACTAAACAATGCTGAAAGTTATTAACTATTTGAGAAACTGTGCTTGGGTCTTATTTGCTTCTTGTGACATTAAAATAACAAAATATTATTTTAATGTTATTTTAATGTTTAGTTTTTGATGTGTAAGACCTATGGAAATAAACTTTAAAGTTCAAAACCTGAATATTTAGAAGTTGCACAGTTTTGCATCTCATAATTGGGGAAGCAATTCTTTATTGGCAACAGAATGTTTTATTTTTCAAACATCTTCAGCATACACTGGCATTTCAGTTTTGAGACAATAGTGTTAAAAAAGGAAGGGTAAGGCAGGAGCATGACTGAGGTTTCTGCCATGCTTTATTTCCTGCATACAAAGTGAAGCCTGATATTTTATGAGCAAGAACATACTAAAGTAATTAATTAATCATAAACAAAACAGCTGTCTCCCAGAAGAAGAAAAAAATAGAAAAAAAATGCTGGGGATAAGAATGAGTCATGGGTTTGGGAACTGTGCTGGTCTCTGTGCGGTGAGATCACCAGAAGACTTAAGGATTTTCACTGTGCTTTCCAAGACGAAAAAACATATTGTGAAGTCAGTAAAACCTTCTTTTTATCCATTAGGTTTTGAAATACTGGCTAGTGAGGATACTGTATCCCTGTATTCTCTGGATTTTGTGCTGTAGTGCCTAAGGTCAGAGCCATCTTTTCCTGGCTCCGAGCAGTATGACTGCACTCGGATTAGAGAATTAGATGTCGTCAGATTGTCTCAGACCAGTGGTCAGGCAGAAGAAGAAAATGACTCTCAAATTCTTGGGCTTGCATGGGAAGCAGGGAACAAGGGACGTTTCTTCTTCTCCCTGTCCAAAAGAAATATTTCAAGTGAACAGTCTTGAAACAATGGGTTTATTTTTTCACTGAGAAGTCATTCAGTGAGGATGACCCCCAGTGAAGTTCTCTGCTTTGCAGCCATTGTTGCCTGCATGTGGCAAATTACTGCTTATGAAACAAAATGGTGTCAGTAACTGTATACAGACTTAGTCTCTGAACTGTCACCAGCATTAGCTGTTTTGTCTCTTGCTCGCAGAATACACTCTCTGTGGTTGAGTACTGGTTCCAGGAATTGCAACATACTGTGCATGTGTCTGACAGAAATAGAATTCCCTGGATGTTTTATAAAAAAAATATGCTCCTCTTAAAATGCAAGTGAGAAGCATAGGCCAAATCATATTATGTTTACCCCACGCATATCCTTGACCATAATCTGGAAGAATGCAGCAAGCAAATGTAATGTTCCTCAACTCTATGGGGTATATTTTAAAGATCCAGCCTTCTTATCTGGTATTTGTACCATCCTTTTTTTGTTGGGACCAAGCCTTTCTGCCATTGGCACGTTCTTGGTAAAACAGGTAAACATTAGCATCTAAACAACCTAGAGTTCACCATGGTATGGCATGCAGAGGATCACAGTTAAGAAATAGTGAAGGGGACATAATAAGCAACATGAAAGAATACCTACCCCATATCCCTCCTTTCCCTCCTCCCCCCCCCCCCCCCGTGTAAACTGTAAATTTAACTTACAATTAAAATTCTTTTTTAATTGTAAGAATTCATAGCAGGTCCTTGTGTTTTGCCAGTAGAAGCTCTTTCCAAACACATGAAGGACAAGAAGGTGAGTAGGAAGAGTCGCTGTGGTAAATTATGCTTGACCAACCTGATTACCTGTGGACCTGTGATGAAAGAACTTCCTCAGTACATGAGAGGAGAGCTGTGCAGAATGGACAAAATGAGGATATATGTATACCTAGTGCGATTTATTTATTCCTGTTCTGATGTTATAGCACTTTGAGAAGTGGGGCTTTGCCTCCCTTTTTCCATAGCTCCCGTTCATTTTGTTTTGTCACTGGCAGAGTGTGGGTTCTCTCTTTCCCTGCTCTCATTCTTTCTAGGAGATGGTGATGTGTGGGGGAGAAAAAAAGAAAAAAAAACTTTTACCTTTTCATCTTGAATGTAAAGATTGTTTTTAAATCTCTTGTGGCAAAATATTTAACGACTGTACTACCTACCAAGAGCTTCCTAATCTAGCACTTCTTGCATTTTGGATTATACTGTTTTTTTATCGATATTTCAGTGGATGTTCTCAGTGTCTCTCTTTTTCCTTTCTTCATTGCAAGCTGGGATTGCCCTCTTCTGTAAGTTTCTTGACTTTACCTACACCATTTTGACAAACATATAGTTGTTTTATCTGCACGTTTCCTCCCCTGTAAGCATGCCTAGTTAATATCTAGATTGCAAACCTGTTAAGGTGGCTGTAGTGGGCTCTTTCTTTATTTTGGACTTAATGTTGTGAAAATGCTCTTTGTAACGTGGATGAACCAGGCACTGAAATAAGCCTTGGTCTTGGAACTTTTGGAATTTGTTTTTCAATTTCTTTGCTAAATCTTGGTAGCCAGAATGAAGTGAACTTGTTTGAAATAAATTGTCATAGTGCTTCAGTCTAATGAGTGGACAAGTTTCCACTGGATTCTTCCATGGATTCTGGAACCATATTTATTTAAATACTGACCATGTGGAGAAAAAAGTAAAGTAAAAGGTAAATTGAAGTTTGACTTGGATTATTCATTATTATATTAACTTTTTTTTTCTTTTAATGTAGCTGATTTTGTAGGTGGGTGGTTTTAAGGAGTTACGTATCAAGAGATAATGCTACTGATACCTTTTGTTTGTTTTGCTTTGTCTTGAGCTTCTCTGTCCCAGAATATATGAAAGGAAAAGTCTATAGCAAAGTGAGATTACTTTGTCTAATATAAGATATCAAAGTCTAGTAGTAGTGGGTAGAGCTTGGTGTGAGTAGAGCTGACATGTCCTGTGGAGTATTGAAAGAGAAGAATCAAAGCTGTGGAAAGGAGTCTATAGGCTCATTGCAACAGGCCATTTTAAGTGATGCCTCAGAAACGATGATGTGTAGGATTCAAGAGCAATCAACTTCAAGAGTGTAGTTCTCAGGCTTGTTTCTAAAGGCATCTGCAGAGCTGAGAGTGTAGTTTCAAGACTGAGTTAACACAGTGAGCTGTAGATTATTGCCCGAAGTAGTACATGTTCTCACAAATTCCAGTGTTGATACTAATGACATGCAGCTGCAAATTTTAGTAGAGGATTAGCGTTCTGATGAATCAGCAAAAAGCTGAGAGATGAAGGAGGCTGACCACTTCATTTGGCAGCATCCCGCAGTTAAACTGGCATAAGCTGGTGCTGAAAAGCAGCTTTTGGCTGAGGACAGGATTAAATTGATTTCTTTGTGAAATAGTTTTCCTACCTTAATTGGATATGTCTAACTTTGAGCTATTCTATGTATTGATACTCTTTAGTAGTGGTGTCTTGGTTTTGCACACATGGAGGATTCTTTTCATAAAGCTGTTTGTGCTGAAAGAAGAATATTACGTTTAAGATAAGCATGTATGTATTTACTTGGATTCCTTTTCTAGTCTGAACACCATGGTAGAGGATGCATGGCTTGCAGTTGTTTTCTCTTGCATTGTATTCAAGTGCCTTTGTTAAAGATGTAATCTATTTCTTCATGTTGCTCTGGCAGAAAGTATTTGTTGGATAAAAATCATAAGACCGTGTGGGTTGTGTGCTTGTTCTTTCAATTGGATGCAGTTTTATCTAAGGGTATTGCTAAGGAGCGTGCCTTTTTGTGTTGGTTTTGTCAGATGGTTTCTGGCAGTAAAAAGTCTGGAGATGTCGTTTTCTTTGTAATATCAATGTTTACAGCTCAGCTCTAGATATAGGATGTATTAAGTTGACTTTGGCACAGAACCATTGCAGAGGGTCTGTTGCTGTGGAGGTAGCTAATTTTTATACTTCTGAATTTGATATGGAGAAATTCTTTATCCAGATGAAAATGTATATTTCTAAACTCAATGTACTTCTGGAGCTATGGTTATCTTTGTATAAACCTATGAAGATGTTTTGAGAGATGTTGTTGTTTTAGGGTCTATAACTGTGCCCACCATTTAGAGAGAATGTAAATTATTCATAGGTAAGTTGTGAGTGGGAGGATGTCTGATACATTGATTGGGCTGGAATCAGTTTGAAAGATGCAGTTGGTTTGTTTTAAAGCAGCCCTCCTGCGCTGACACGTTAAATGGTTAGACGCCTAAGAGTTATAAACGTAAGTTCTATAAGAAAGAAGCATAGAGTCATTCCTAAACTTCTGAAATGAATGTTGCAGGGTTTCTGTGTTGTGTGACCTCTCATATAATACCCCCCCTGCCCCTTGATGTTTCTTACACAAGCTTAGGTGTCATTTTTTCAGTCTACCTTCTCATGCCATGCTGTATTGTAGTTCAGACATGTAAAACATAATTCTTGAAAATGAAAGCATTGAGGGGAAGGTATGCTACCATCTCTCTTTTGGGAAAATGTAAAAGCATGATAGAAAGAACTTACTGCTTTGGGTTTTGGCTGTTTAGGTTCCCGTCTCTTGTGCATCTCTGTACTGTAATACTTATCTCAGATTTCAGTGTAGAACTAGAAAATGTTACAGTGTGTTGTACAGGTATCCATATATTGATTAATACAGCACTGATCTTTAGGAGTTGTTTTATCTAAAAGTTATTGCTTTATGTAGATTCATAAACCTGATGTAAACTTTCATATCCTCAGGAAATCACTTGTGATATCTTGCGGTGTGTTTATATACATATATATTTTTTAATCTGGTTTCCAAAGGGTTATCATCACCTGACAAGATGATTTCTCTCTGCCACCTACGTGTTTAATGGAAATTTTCTATCTGTTAAAATAGAATGCTAATTTGCAATCAGTGATCAGTGGTAGAACTATGAAAGCATCAAGGGAGAGGAAAAAGCCAACAGTTTCCTTTCTAGCTTTCTGTAAGACTAAACAAGACATTCATTTAAAAAAGAAATCTAAGTGTATAAGGTCTGTTTGCAGTAGTTTTTCCACTAATTTTGTCAGGAGTGCAGAGTCAAACAATCAGACATAGTTGGAGGGGGGACGGGGAGATGGATAGTGTTTCTAATAATTTCTGAGATAACATCCCTTGAACAAAACACTTCACAAAGCCATTTTATTTATTTATTTATTTTCGTAGTTTTCTTCAATTTGTAAGACTTTGGGGAATTTTTCAAGCTTAATTGAGCTCATCCATTTTGAAATGTGTGATACTTACTCCTGGAGGATTCGTGGGAAGTAGTATGCAATAAGTCAGAAATGTCTTCAATACATGTTATTTGCCAGAAAATCATAGTTAACTGCTAGAATATATCAGGACACTCCTAACAGATGGTTTACTACTTTTGCATGGTTTTTGTTTTCCCTCAAGTAAAATGTTGGTGTAATGCTTTAAAGAGGTCTCTCTGCCCATACAAAGATTTTGTTATCTCAGAACTGGGTGGTTGAAGAAGTCTTCTGACAATAGCCAATAGGTACTGATATATTTCATTCTTCAAAATTCAAAAGAATTATATATTTTGTCAGTAAGTGATTTTTTGCTCATGTATTTGGAGTGATTGAAAAAATGTTTTTATTTACCTGAAAAAGCTGATTCACCTTGTGTGGGTGAAGTAGAACACTTCAGTTACTTGGAGTTATGTTTCATCCCCTTGTATTGCTCTGCTTTTGTACTCTTCCCTGGTATTAAAAGTAATAGAAAAGGAACATCCCTTGAGTTTACTGAGATTACTTCCCTTTTCCTCAGATGTGGGTGTTGCAGGTTGCAGATCAGAAAATTGAAAATCTTGAGCCTGAGAGACCCAAGTTCATTTCCTGCTTCTCTTTAAGATATTTGATTTAATAGATGATAGTAATGTGAAAAAATTTACAGTTTATACCAATACTAGTTACATCAGTGTGAGTAGAAATGAAACTGAAGGTTTTAGAAACATGATTATGTGAGAGTGTATGGAAGTGCACTGGTTGGAGTAAGCCATTGGCAAGAGCACTATAAGATAGCTGAAGCAGGTTTTTTCTTCAAAACACCTTCAGCTAACACTGCAGTAATTTCCTATCTCTTTAGCAACCTGTATGCTAAATTATGAGTCCATTTAACACCTGGTTATTCAGTAATTAGCTAAACAGTACTTGCAGAGTTTGTCCTTGTTGAGCAGCTGTGATTGTTCATGCTAATAAAGGAAAACTGTGTTCCTCTGAGACATCTTTGCCAGAGTAGCTCCTCAGACTTAATGTGCTCTAGTTGCATGGAACGTACTGCAGTAATAGCATTGCATAGCATTTTTGGATATTCTCACTTGCAACAGCTTCTGATGGATTTTAGTGCAGAAATCAGAGTGTATGCTAACAGAGCCTAATTTCTAGCTTGTTCTTTTGCCATGCCTCTGTTTTGCCCAACAAATAATGGAATCAATACATCAAGAAATTTGTTCCTATCTTGAGACATCTCCTTTCTTATCAAGGAGAAACCTCCTATGAACTCCTGTGTTTCACCATTCTTTATTCGGTTCAATTCTGTGGATTCCTTTTTGCAAGTTTTGGTTTTGGAAAAAAAAAAAATGTTTAGGTTGTCTTCAGCCAGCCAATTTCAAATTTCCATCAGTTTGATAGAAGTTCCTGACATTTCAGAATCTGTCTTCTAATCATGCTTCATGATCAGTACAAGCTAACACTGCTGGTGCCTAAGGCAGTCCCAGGGTTATCCCTGCTTTTCCTTCCCATGTGCTGTCACAATCAGCTGTGTAGTGAATTGAGTCAGGGAGCTGATCTGAGTAAAACCAAAACTAATTACTATTTTTCTTCTTTTAAACTGGGTTAAACCTGGATTGATTCTCTTGTCTAGTTCACTGCACTACCACATAAGCACTTTTTCTGTCATAAAGAAGAAAAGGGCACAGGGAAATTGATCGCTTCTGACGGTACAGATGCAGTAGGTGGGCATAAATTAATTGTAAAACAACAGAAACCTCTGAAAGAAGCTCTGAACACTACAAATGGCAGTCCTTCAAACTAGTTTTTCTTTCATTAGGGAATGGGGGCTGCTCTTTCTCTCCACAATTCTTTAATTTCATTTTTTTAATTGTTTTTCTTTCCAGACATATTTGATGAACAATGGAATAAAACCTATTTTTTAAGGAATTAGAAGGTGACTAGAGAGAACTCAATTGATTTGTTTCTATGATAAGGTATTAGACCATGTGAGTAAGTTAGAACTGGCAGACAGATTGCAACTTTAAGGATGCCTTAGATATGGTCTCATGTGATATGAGTCATGAGTGAACTAGGGAAATGCAGTTTATATGGAAATAGCATAAGATGTAGGAACAGAAGAATGATTGTAGAACTGTTTTCAGAGGAGTTGGTATCTTTCTTGTTCTAACTGGAGGAGTGAAGGGAGGCTGTGTTAGCTCCCAAACTGTTAATGACTAAAACGATGGAACACAGAATGTGCATACTAACTTTCAGTGGGTGTCAATCCAGAGAGATCTGCAAATGTGGAAAGGCAGGCTTGGAATTCAAAATCATCTTACAGTATTGAAGAAATAGCCTGAAAGTAGTAAATACAAAAATCTCTTGTTAAGTGGGAGTAATGAGTTACTTAGATGTCAAATGAGAAACAAGTTGCGTAGTAGTAATTCTTCAGAGGAAGATCTGAAGAATGTAGTACACGAGGGCTTTTGCTCTCATCTATGTCTTTTGCTGACCTTTTGGAAAAGATCTGCATATGGTAGTCTCATTATAAATAGGAATGTTAACTGGAAGATCTATGAAGTAGCACCTCCAGTTGACTTTGCCTTAAAAGAAGCTGTGAGTCCAGACTTGAGGACTGCCGTCCAAAAAAGATGTAAGCTCATGGGAGGGAGTCTAGAGAGGTCAGGCATCTGGAAGCCTAAATCTGTGAGGAATGACAGAAGGAACTGTGATAACTCAGCCTGCAAAGTCTGAAGGCAGATTTAATAACTGGTCTTAACAGCTAAAAATGTCTAAAAGGTCATAAGAATTAAGCTGACATCTTAAGACTATGATTTTCAGTGTTGCTATGCGGAAGTAGTAGCTCTTGCTGCTATGAATGTCCTGATGTCCTAAAATAATAAATATAACTTCCCACAAATGCAAGTGTGGTATCTCTGGGGCTTTGTTATAACATCTGGCAGTTCCTGGGTTTCTCTGTGAATCCGTTTGTGAGGTTAAAAACATTCCTGTCGCAAAGAGATGATTCCAAGGGCAGTGTTCCAAAGCAGTTCTTGGTTGTCCTTTAATAAAACAGTTCATGCTTGAGTAGCGTTGCTTAATGTGGTATTCTCTTTCCTTATTTTCAAACTCATGCCTCCTCAAACAATTGTGACTTTCAGTTCTGGGACTCTTCTAATATGAAAATACAGTAACCCATCCACCCATGTGCCTTCTTGTACCAACGCCTATATAATTTTGTTTATCTTCTGGGCAGAGTTCAGGAGACAGTCTCAAAAAGAGCCCAGTTATCCTGCATCTTCTGCTTTTGCTAACATGTGTCTTGAGGAAGTAAGGGTAATTGATGTTGTGTGATCCCTTTTGCTCTCTCAGTTTTAATAGACCTCTACTGGGGCAGAGCTCAGGAATGAAAACAGCTGCTCTGTCTTGTGCACAAAAGTGGACATGGTCCTAGTTAACCACTTGCAGAATTCCAGTGATACCCATGGTAATCTCTCATTGTAAGTACGTGCTTGGAGCTTTTGTGTGTGTGTGTTTGTGTGATGGAGGGAGGTAAACAAAACTTCTAGGTGAACTTTTTGAAAAAGGTTATGTTATGGTCTGCCAGATTGAGGCACTTGATGATGTAGACTCAAAAGTACCTTTCTGGTTTGCATCCCCATTTCTTTATAAATACCATTCAGAACTCTTGATGTTTTAGGTCTTTTTAGACCTATAGGTGTCCTTGCAAGTTGCACAGAACTTAAATCATATTCCTTTGGGATGAAAGGTTCACCCTGTCTAGGGTGAAGAACCATGTCAAACATTGATATTTTAGTTGCTTATTGCTTCTATTAGACATTAAAACATTACAACCATGTACTTTGCCACTCCTGTGTGTTTTTTTTCATTAAAAGCATCACATGTTCTCAAGCCATGAAGTACGGTACCCAGCATGTCCTTTCCCATTCCATTCAACTTATTCTAGAAACCCTTTGAGAGTCATAGATCGTTCAAACCAGGCTGCTTTAAGGGGTCAAAAAAAAGAAAACCCAATGCTGGGATGCTGTTGAACACCTGTACCCAATCCATAGCTTGGTTAAAAACAGTAAAGGGTTGTAATTCTAACCTACAGTATGGCTACCAGACATTGGATCATGTGTTTGACTGGCCTCTGTGGGATCCACTTACGGGGCTTCTTTGTTGTTTATCTTTTGTTTTAGATGTATCTTGTTTATTTGTTGTTTTAGATTTAGGAGCCGTTGCTCTCTGAAGTCTGCTCATGTCCAATTCAGCTTGATTGGGCAGTCAGATTGTTTAGTAATTATATTGCTAAGTAAAAACACGTTTTGTGTGACTGAATTGCCACTTAAGTGGCTGGCTGCCCAAATATATTTACAATTCCATAATTTTCATATTTTAGAATTAATATTTTATTCAAATGAACCACTCATCACTGAGAGCTTATTTGAAAAAGTAAATTGGAAATGTGACTGCAAACAAAAGCTCTGGAGAGTGTTCCCTCCTGCCCAGTAAATACTTGGAAAAGCCTTGAACTCTTGTTATTAGGGTGTAATAGATTTTTTTTCTGGCCTGTACAATGGTTGCCGCTAATTAAAAATTTCTCAAAGAAACTCAATTTTCACTAATCACGGAATCACGGAAGATACTATGGGATCACGGAATCACGGAAGATACTATGATCTGTTATTTCAAGCCATTTAAAGATTTTTACCTCAACTTTTTAAAGCAAAGTTGGTCTACTGGTTTAATCCTTGTTTGCAGAGCTAACTAAACTTGGTGTTATGCTTCTAGGATAATGTTAACTTAAAATCATCTACTGCAGACCAGCTCTAGAAACTGTTCTAACATTTGGTTTTGGAGGACTTATATGTTATTTGTCTTTGTGCTATGATGCTGTGCTTCTCCAAAGATGTAATAGCTAGTTGTTTGAGACAACAAGAAATACAAAACTTTTGATGAATGGAAATGATTAAATACATAGTCTCAACATTTCTAGCGAGTAAATACCAGATAATTAAGAAGAAGCTGGGCCTTTAATAATGGTGTCTTAGAATGATGTCTAAAGTTGAGGTCTTCTGTCAGGATGGCTAAAAGTAAATTTGAGTGTTTGTTAAAGCTATCAGTGCAGCCCAGCAGTAGTTGGTTGCTCAGGATTTCACTCTGTAAGCAGTATTGCAGTGGTTACCCTGTCCTGTGAGCCCATCCCTGCTTGTGATTAAACAGTATCTTTGCATGCAATGACACTTAACGTACTGAACATTTTTTTTTGAACGTTCATTCTCTTGTTTCTTATTTTCATTTCTTCTTGCTGACTTACAACTGTTAAAATTCTGCATGGTGAGGATTAGTTTCCCCAGTGTGTCTGTGTACCATTATCTCAGCATGGATATTGCATCTCCCTTTCTTTGCACTTGTTTGCATGGCCCTAGAAAACATCTGGGTGTAAAGATAAGTCAGGTGTGTGTTGGCAGGCTGCTGGAAAGCAGTCTGAGTTTTTGGCTGACCAGCAAACTATTTCAGCTCATTGTTTCTGAATGTGTGGGATCTCTTTGGGTATCTTCTTAGTTTTATTTAATATATTTTTAGGAATTACCTTTAATTCCTACTTCCTCCTCTGTTCCATATACTGTGGACTGGTCAGCTTGTTCTTAGGAGGAGGTTTTACTGATACAAACGCCGTGGGAAAAGCATTGTAGCAGAGAAGGGTTTCAGATGATGCAGCATACATCAGGCACTAGATCAAATCTGCACGGAAGCCTCTATTCTCTGGCATTTGTGTAGTGCTGCGGGTGCGGTGAGCATCCAGACATCCTGCTCCATGGGACTGCAATGGCTGGGGTGAACACCCGCAGGAGGAAAATGGAATTTTCTTTGTTCAGCCAAGAGCATCATTAGAATAATTTGAGCAGAATCAAGTATGTAGAACAAAGGAAGTGTGTGAGGCAGGTTAGTGTGGGCTCTTTACTAAGACTCTCTTGCATTTACTGAAATGTTTAAATCCCCCTTGCCTCAGAGGGGTAGGGCCTTAGGGCCTGCCCTGCCCCTGTCAGGAATGTTGTGAGCAGAAACTCCTCTGCCTTCCCACTGCCCAGAAAGCCTGCAATAACATTTTCTACTTTAAGGCATTTTATATTTGAGCATGTTTCCAGAATTACTTTTTTGGCCTAGATTTTGAAATGGATACTTCTGAAGGAAATGTGAATTTATCCAGGATGCCTTAGATAAGTACATACTGAGACCAGCAAGTTTTTTTGCTGAGGCACCAAGCAGCTGAGATGAGAACTGTCATGTACAAAATGGAACCATTCACTGGGAAAGATCGGGTTGTTGTCCCGTTAAAACCACAAGTCGGGTGGTTAAGGAACGGTTTATAGAGGTCAGCGCTTCAGTCCCTCAGGGTTATTCTGATTCCCCCAACTGTTGGGTAAGACCTATGCGATTAAATTCAGAGAAGACTCCATGATTAAAAAGGAGCACTTCACAGCCCTGAATAAATTGCCTAAAATTTCACAGATGTTTATTTATGAGTTGGATCCTCTTGGACAGATTGCAGAGAGGTGGATCCTGAGTCATATATAGAAATAAATCCAAAGGGAACCACCACTCCAAATCTATCCAGAAGAGGATCCAAAAAGAGAAGAGAGATTTCATATTTTGGATGTTTGAGTCTGTCTCTACATTCACAGGGACCTGACATCTGGAATTGATAGTGATGGCTTCCATCCTCCAAACTGCATTCTGAATCTCTCTCTATGCATCAAACAAAAAGGACAATAAAATATTGTTAAATAGTAAAATAAGAACAGTCCAGAACTGATACGAAAAAAAAAAATCACATCATGGCTTAAATTTTTTAGGTTATCCATATATTTGTAATTTTGCCTTTTACTTTTTTGAATCTATTGAAACTCCCTGCCCCAGGACTTGCATAGGCCTTTCTCTCAAGTAAGCTCAGGGTTTGAAATCCTAGTAGTGTTAGTAATACATGCTTAATAATACAGTCATGTGTTACTAATAATACAGTACATATTAATAATGATAACAATCCTACTGATTTTAATCTAGGCAATATTGCCTACCTTCCTTTTTCCATCTCTCTGACAAAGATAATTGTAATAAAAAGTCAATATGCAGTAATTCAACTATTTCTACATCTACATATGTGTGTGTATATGTGTATGTATGTGTGTATGTATATATATATATATATATATATATATATATGCATACATACACACATATATAAAATTTATGATGACCTGGACAGGTAATTAAAAATGAAGGCAAGAAAAAAGCTGCTGCAGGAGACTGAGTGAATTTTTATTTTATTTTTTTTCCCCCAGAAGCTGAATTTTCCCTATTCAGTCTTCAGCAGAGCTTTGATACTAAGTCGAACACCAAGAGTCTGGGGATGAATTGCTTTCCTGGCATTCTTAATAATTTCCTATGCTTTGTGAGAAAGGAGATTTTTTTTTTTCCTCAGTTGTAATTAGATTGCTTTTTTTCTTTTAAAGTTCAGTAGACTTCTGATGGCCAAAATAGCCTTCATTAAAATAGCATAAGTTAAAGTGGGGGGAGAAATACTCATATTCCAAAGTATTTGAATCCACACATAGTGGAAATCCACACACTAGTGGAAAACTGGTAATGATTTGAATTCTTCATGTAGCTAATGCCAAGAACATTACTATATAAATAAATTTGCATGTACTACATGAAGTCTTGCATGTACAGTCAGCATCTTTTTTTTTAATGAACAGAGGTTTTTGTTGGAGGATGGAAAAAAATGAGTTACTCATATTCATTGAGCAAGTCTTCCTTATTTTTTTTAGTAAAACAAACAAAAATACTGTATTAAAAATGCTTTTGAAAAAGAGGAGTGCTGGAATGTTTTACATATTTAACCAAAGGTTATTTTAAAGTCTTTTACATAGATCCACCAGTAAATATGGAGAAGGTTACTTATTTATACCTAGCTGCTGGTTTTTGAACTATGAGAAACAATTCAATACAAACTATACTCACTGACAGCTGAATCTCAGAAGTCTGTTTACACATAGGGATGTAACTGTTGGGTTGGTGTTTTTTGTTGTTGTTTGTTTTGTTTGTGCTAATGTCGGTTTCCATATTAGATTCAGAAATCATGTCAAGTACACTGTATTAGATTAATCTCGTTATTCTGGCATTTGAGACTGTTGTAAACCATGTATTCAGGAAGGAAGGATCAAAACCTGGGCAGTGAGTGCATACTTTAGTCAGGGGCAACATTGGGTGTCTACTGATGATGTTTGTCTACAGCTTATAGTCAATGTATAAAAAAAAAGAGCATAATCACAAAGCAAATAACAGCATGCAGCAATAAACTGCTCTATTTGATTCTTCCATGTCATTTCTTCTGTGCCTCTACTGAAACAGGAGAATTTGTCTTGTGATATTGTTTAGCTAGGCAGTCTTTAAAAGTTGGATTTGTATGGTTTTGTGCATAAAAGCACTTCCATTGATAGATAAGGATATGTATATACATGGAGAGATACATTCATTCTGCTAGGGTTAGTATTTAATTTTGATTATTGTGTACATGGCAGTTATTCTAGTTTCATGCTGTAAGTTGCAGTGTGCATACAAATCAAAGTGATTTGGGAAATTTATGAAACAGGATTTGGATAGTGTCTCTTGTTTGTTTGGCCTGCCTCCTGTTCAGTAAAATCCTACTGATTACAGCTATATACATTGAGAATGATCCTTAAACTAAATCTTGAAGTATTATATGAAAGCTTTGAAGCTATAAACAAATATTTACTGGTATAACCAATTTTAGGCAAGGAAAATTGAAAATAGGGGGCACTGGATTTAGTGCAATCACTCCTTTCTTTATAAATATATCCTCTTTTAATCAAAGAGACCTTTACATTACAGACTGTTTTTGAAATCGTGCTTATTTTGCAGTGCATAAATCATAGAAAATGTCTGAGAAAAGCCGTGGTCCAACAGTCCAGTTGCAGAATTAACAGCCTCAGATTGTGACTAGCTAGAGAACCTTTTTCTGTAACACAAGTTTATTTTTACCTGAGAGAATGTGTTGGTTTTCCGATAGAACCATGTATTAGAATTTCTTTAAGCTTGTGAAGATCTGACATTGAAGTTATTTTGGTAAAGATTATCAGTCTTTATCTCAGCAAGAAGGAGCTCTGTGATTAAAACTGTAGTTACTAACAGCGACCTTGAATTTTAAATAAATAAATAAAATAGTCCTAATGTGCCAACAGCTCACATGCTGGTATATGCTGCAATTATTTCCATAATACAGAACAGGAGAAAATTCTGGTACGATGACCACAAATGTGAAAACAGCCTTTTCTAAGTAACTAGCAGGTAGATTTATTCTTTTGATTCTTTTTCCACGCTGATATTTGTTGTTAAAGGATAGGTAACTTTCATGGTAGGAGTTAGAAAATCACATCTTTTTGGGGAGCTGAGCATTCTTTCTTTCAAAAACTTATTTTTCTGAAATTGGTCTAGATTTATCTTTTACAGGGGCCGCTTTTAAGTGAAATTGATTTTCTTTTTTTTGTAGGAATGTGTGTAAAATAACTCCATGCTACAACTTGTCAGAATTTGCACAGCTCTAATGTTGGTTAACTGTTTTGAAACTGGAGTGTGCTATTGTGGTTGGTTTGGTTTTTGTTGTTTTTGTGTTGGCAAAGGATTCTATTTGTATCCCAAAATAAATAGCTTGTTAACTTGATTTGGACTAAATTGTGCTCTCTCACACCTCCATGAACACAGGTTTTGAAAACAAAACCATAAAAGTATCATAAATAGGTACCAACAAAATGTTGAAACTGAAAATGCTAAGACAATTCCTTTGCTGATTCTATGTACACTAATATGATGGTTCCATGACTCTCTTGGATTTATTATCTAATCTGACCAGAATTTGTGTTTCTCTTGTGATTAAATTGCGGCAAATATCATCTGCCACAGGTAGAATTCATGGCTTCATTAGTTGAGACCTGAATGTGATCATTTAAGGGAAATGAGAGACTCATCTTTTGACTTTCCTCTAGAAAGTTTGAAAAGCGTGCATGTGCTGCTTATGTAATAAAAAATGAAAATGTATCAGGAGACCTCTCATTAATTTCTGACACAGATTTAGAGGTTCTATGAGATTTTTATTATTATTTTATTTTAAATTCTGTAATGTGTTTTACATAGTGTCCGGAAAAGATATACTGGAGACATTTTGTGTTCTATTTATATAAACGAACTTAGAGACAGAAACAAAAGATCAAGTAAGGAGAAAGCTGAAGGTAGTGGTGGCAGCATGGGACTGGTGATTCTTGGAGATAAGGAACGCTCTTGTTAGGACAGGCATTGAGCAAATAGAAAACGGTCAGAGTGGAAAATAAGTTAGGCTTGAGAAGTCAAAACAAATCTTGTTCATTTTAAACTTCCCTGAATAAATAATTATAGGGCAAGTGATTTAAAAAGTATATGAGGATCAAAAAAGAGGATTGTTTCTGGCTATGAAGTTTCTTTAGATTTAGCAGTGGGACCTACATACTTATTAACACATTTCACTGTAGAATTATTTTGAGTTATAACTCTGTCTTCATAAAATCAGAGTTATATCAGCTCTGTGACTGAGTTCTCTGTTCTTTTGTTAGGCTCCTCTGTAAGTTGTGCTCAGATGCACATTTCTTTTGCTGGACACGCCTGAATAAGCAGCTTCCCTCCTGCTCCTTCCCTGTTCTCTTATGTTTTTTTTCCTCTCCAAATGTCTCTCCTAAATTGATTGTGCTATTACGTGATGAAACAAATTGAGGAACTGACCTGGGTTAAAATTACTTGGCAAAAATGAAGAGGTGTGGTTTTGTCTAAGCTGATTTTTCTGATGCTGTCTTCCTGTGCAGTTGCCCAATTGGTAATTACAGAGGAGTTGAGGGGATAAGGTATTAAAGCTGCAAGAATTGCAGGAGCTGCTTAAGAAAGCCCTGTCGCTGAAAGCAATGATCCTGAAAGAATAGTCTTACAGAGATTTAGGCTTCATATATTTTCTGTGAATGCTGCTACTTGTCTGCCAGTATGACCTAGCTCAGAGTGGAGGCTGATGAATTTGACCACAGGCTCAGTTCAGTTGCCCATTCAGTGCTTTCTCTGTGTACATGGGACAGATGAGTTTTCCTCCGGTTACCAGAGAAAGAATTAATGAAGCTTTTATGCAGAATGAATTTAGTTACAAAATCTTCTCAGTGAAGAATTTGGATCACACTGAAGTGCTAGTATGGATTGCTCGTGCCCAAAATAGGCTAAGCTAGTTTGAGAGGTTGTGTGGATAACAACAAATAACTTCATGGGTGACTACTTTGAAAATTCTGCCCCAAAGTGCATGAAATTCTCTTGTCAATTCTTTGAATCATTAAAGACTTTATTTGAAGGTCAGAGATGCTAATGTAAGTCAGCTGGACTTCCATGTAGCTTTGGAGTAATTCCTAATACTTTTATTTATGATTTTATTTTTAGAGTGTCAGTCTGCTATATCTGATCTACAATGAATGCCAAATCTGCAATCAGCAAAGAAATATTTGCCCCACATGATGAAAGGATGCTGGGAGCTGTCCAAGTAAAAAGAAGAACGAAAAAAAAGATTCCTTTCCTAGCTACTGGGGGTCAGGGTGAATATTTAACATATATCTGCCTGTCAGGTAAGATTAAAGATTTGGACATCCATTTGTCTGTTTTGGTATTTTTGATTAACTGATTAGATGTTATCCTGTAGCTGCAAGGTGCTGGGTGACTTGAATCTTAATAATGGAAGCAGAGAATAATAGCACTTGAAATACAGGCTATTAATATTTATACCATATAATAAATTGAACAGGTGGTTTCATTGTTTAAAAAATGAAGTGTTCTCACAGCATAGCTGCAGAAAATGAACAAATAGAGTAACTGGAAACAGTCCTTGCTTATCAATGTTAAGATCTTTCTTGGAGGGTTGAACTTCGTATTGTTTCTGCTTTTTATGCCCTGAAATTTCTGGTTTGAAGCAAATATCTTCTTTTCATATTTGCACCTGTGTTACAAACTTTTTGGGTCCTTAAATATGCAACTTTCAGTTAAAATATTTTCAGTTCAATGACACACAGCACCACTGTTGTTTGATCTCCTGACTTTAAAAGGGGTGAAGAAGGAAATAGTTGGTTTGAAGGAGAAAATGATGTATAATGATCAGTTTTGAGGTCTTACAGGGAACAGGGAGAAATGATCTATTGCTGCTAATGTGTTCAGGTGAAATTCATTTGAGTTTCTCCAAAGTCAAACCAGTACTAATGAGAGTCTGAGTTTTGTGGAATGGACTATGTAGTAGTAGTTGTCTGTTTTGCATATGTTGTGCTAGGTATATTTTTACCCTTTCTAATAAAGGCAAATGTCCATTTATTTATTTTAGTGTGTATAAATGAAACTCACTGATTGAGTAACCTGTGGTTAACTATGGTATCACAGATTTTTGGCTATATTTTTTCTTTTAAGAATGTAATTTGGCTTATGCTTTGAATACTTCCTGGTTATTATAATTGAAATTAAGGTAAATTTCACCAGGATTATGTCTTGAAGCAGTTGGAAAGTAGTTTGTGACATTCGTTTGCCTGTAGATTATACCTGTTTTCAAACTTAGCATGGAATTCAGTTGCCTGTTAGGCATTCAGTGCAGTTCTAGATTTCTAGAGATACACAGCCCTTCTTCCTGGTACCTCTCTCCCTTAGGAAAGCAGAAATCCCCTTGTAGTTTCTGTGCCTGCCAAGTGAGTGTGCATGATTATCTTTGATATCCTAAGGTGCTTTAGTCACATTTTTGAGTATCGGTTGCCTCCTTAAAGAGTGTGTTTCTCACTGCAAGTAAAACTAGTGGTCACAGGAAAAAGTGCTCTGTGAAGTTCAGAAGACTGATATTGTTTCTGAAGTAAATGGAAGATTGTTTCATGTACTTTGTCAAATTTCTTTCCACTGAAAATTATATTAAACCTTTCAAAATGTAGGGTGTAAAACCCAGTGACTCTACAACTGTTGTAAGACATCACACACATGCACACACAATGTAGATTTATTAAATATGTTGCCAAATAACATTTGTATATGTATATACAAGTATCTATGTTAAATATAAGCTGCGGAGTATCTGTACACACACACTGAGGACAATAAGACAAAACAGATTCAACACTTATTGCTGAGTATTCCACTTGCCATTCTTCCCATGTACAGCAGTTTCAAGGAAGAGTTTGATTCACCTAGCCTTTTCCCTAAAGTTGTGGTTTGGATACCCTTTTAAGATGTAAAGATTGCAGGCCTCAATTCCCTCAGGTTGTGAAGGAAGCTGGATCTAGGTCTTCCATCTTTGAAATAGATGTTCAGATCACTAACTTGTTTTGAAGCAAAGGCTCAACTCTTACTTGTTTGGCAGTCAGTTTTTAAGAGTCGATTTTTTTTTTCTGAGTCTTCGTACTCTAAAGAACAATCCTATTCTAGGACCACACAGTCAGTTTCAGAATATCACGGGTATCCCACCATGTTTCAGATACCCGTGTTCATGAGTAAAGGAGGAGTGGTCTGTGCATTCAATTTTCTATAGGCTAATTCTGTTCAGAAGGTGGATTTTTTTTCTTTTTTTTTTTTTTTTTGCATTACCATTTTGGGGAACATAGCTTCCATTCACCTCCTGCACTTCTATGTTCATGTGTAGCAGCCAGAATGGACTTGAAGATGTTACATGATCTTAGATGCATCTAATGCCATTCTGCAATAGGATAATGCATAATGAGTAGGGAAGAAACAGCAGATGTCCTGATTTCAGCAGAGTTTCTCTTTGATGACAAAGAGAAGTATTCAGGGTCTAAATAAAACTACTGTATGGTGGTCACTGAAAAGCTCCATAATTGGATTAGGAGAGTTGTGTGTGGCTTGCTGTTAGTGAGGTTCTGCAGGGGAATGAGAATTTATTATTATTATTATTAAATATTTTAATAGCCTTAAATATTAAATATTTAATAGCCTGTGCTATCAAACACAATGTATGATCAGTAATTTCAGTTGACTGAAGAGGGGCTGCCTGGTATGTTCATGTTTGAGGACAGATTCAGAATTCCAGAGTGATCAAAAAGTTGATGTAATGCAATAGGGCCAAGTGCAATTAGTTATTTAGTCAAGAACAATCAGTAGCACAAAACTAAAGGGTAAGGAACAAATGCTTCTGCCACTGAGGTTAAAGGAAATTGTGACAAGGATAAACTGTTTTGCTCTTCCCAATGGCTATGAAGTAATAATGGTTTTAGCTGCAACAAGTAGTTCTATTTAAAAAAATAAGTAAAAATAAAAAAAAATTTAGTAAGGATATATGGGAATAGCAGTTGTGCTGTGTCACCAGATGGCCTAGGATGAACTATATATGGGGGTTACAGAATGTACTTGGTGACTTCCCATTTTTTCTGTGATTCAGTGCAAAGTATGAGAAGCATTGATGGCCAGCTCTAGATATTAGTTTCCACTTCAAATGACGTATGCTTTAATGCTGAGCGTTGCAACACCTGTCTTAGAAACAACTTTATAAGCCCTGTACTCTTGTCCCATTTTTTCCCCAGGTTTTGCGATATATTAGGTAAATGTAGTGAGTAGAATATATACGTTCTTAGTTTTCTTAGAATGATTTGTGTGGCCTTTACTACAAGGAATTTGATAATTTACAGGCTAGAGCTTTGTATGTCAGTTGAAAGAGTCCCCTTAGAAACCAACTTGTTACGAGGATTATAAATGTTTGGGGATATAAAATATTCTGCCTACCTATAGTTTCATTCAAGATAGGGCACAGAAATCTAGACGTTAGCCATTGTAAGAGCTATTTCTACGTTCTACTGTGTTTGTAGCTGAAAAAATTACACTGTTAACAGTTCTGTTTTCCTTTCTCTTTTGAATTTAAAATACATTAAATCATAATTGTTGTCTATCTGCATTTTTGTAAATGAGGATAGAGATCCTGAGCAGGGGGACTGTATCACTGCCACCTATGGGACTCAAAATGCTGGGATAGTAAAGCATTAGAAGAATCAAATAGTGAAAACAGTGAGATGGGAGAGTAAGAATGATTGTTACTTCAAATTTTTATTTGAAGTATGTACTGGGCTTCATATTTGACAATACTAAATACTGAATTGGTTAGAAGGAAATACCTATTGATGCTCCAAAAATGTGTACATAATGCCTGTCAGCTGCAGCTGAAGGCAGATTAACGTAAGGATGCTGTAGCAAGACTGTTTACTGCAATTGTGGAGACCTGCAACCTGGAGCCCACTGTAGTGGCAGGGCTGACAAAGACTGGGAAGCATAGCCAAGAGAGATCTTCTCAGAGATATTTAGTTGAAGAACAGCAAGCAAGTAGACAGATGGGAAACACAGAGGCTGTAGGCAGAACAGAGAAGATGAAAACTGGGATTTTTTTTTTTTGTTATGTAGGAAAGGATTTGACACAGCGAAAAGGCAAGAAATTCAGAGCTGAAAGTGGATATTTATCACCTCCTCCACACTAGCAGACCTAGTGACAGTTATTGGATCAGATCTAAGTTTTAAATTTGTCACCATTGTCTTATATAATTGAAACATAAATGTTTAAAATAGTTTTTAGCCTTATTTAGAATGCTGAATTAAATATGAAATACTTAAAAGGTCACTTCAGAGATACAGGACGCCGGCCATCTCTCCTAGCTGCTTGTGCGCAGTACTGTGTGTTATTTCCTTTGACATGATATCATTATGGCTTCTAAGTAACTTTTAATATTAAAAAGGTTTTTAATTTCGTATAGTGCATTGGAAGTGTTCCAGTTTATACATATGGATGTGGCATCGACCTTTTCACGACTAAAACTCAATTGCAGTTACAATAAGCTGAATGAACCAGATTGTTCCTTTTGAACCTGAATTCCTATGTGTGATAACACTTAGCTGTGCCACTCTTTCTAGTCCTTCTAGTTAAAAGCCTGGAATTTGAGTGTAAGTTTTAAAAGCTAATACTGTTTAAAACTGGGAGTGGAATCCTTTTTTTCTTTGCTGTCTCCAAATGAAATTAACATATTGTTAACATCGGATGGCTTTTATGTGAAAGTACAGTCTATTGAGAGTGATGAAAAAAAAAAAAAAGCCCCAAAAGTGCACAGAAATCGTAAGAAACAACATAAACAACATATAGATATAACATATATATATTCATTTTTTTCTTTCTTCATTAAAATTTAACCTCATTGACCATGTCACAGTTTTTTCAAACAGGCAGTAAATAGCGTAAAAAGCTATTTGCAGTTACCATAGTATGTGGAGGTGTTTTTTTTTTTTTTTTCCTGTTTCTAAGTATACAGAGAGACAGAGGTCTACCTTATTAGCGTAAATAGTTCTGTGAATACCCTCGGTTTGTGCTCTTACAGCACATTTACTTCAGCAAATATCTAACCACACTGCTTGGTTGCGCTTCCAACATAAGCATCGTATTCTATTTTTGTCTCTAGAGCCAATGGTGCCATAAAGTTGTTTTTCCAAATATAAACTTGTTATTCCTCCTAAACAGATGGCTCACGGAATAGAATATTACCTAGGAATGGCCTATATCTCTTCTTCCTTTGAAGGTAACTTGACATGGCAGTCAGAAATTCCCCATAATTTCGTGGGGAGTTCCAGTGCTGATTATACGTAATTGACCTGTCCAATTTTCAGTTCAGCTACCATGCAGAAAGTAGTGGGAAGGAGTTTCAGATGAAGATAATTCATTTTTTCTCCTATGTCTTCTCATTTTTTCTTGTCAGTTTTGGTCCTGTACTGAAGTGACCATCTCCCAATTTATTTTTTTCATGTTGAAGAAAACATTCCTTTTTCAGGAGTTTGTAGTGCACAGGATTCTCATGTTTCTTTCTCGGGTTGTGAGAAACAGAAGTGAATTTCCTTTTCCTACTTGCTTTTAAGGAGAATGCTGTAGTCACCTCATCATAGGGTGTAATGAGGTATTACTGAGTAATTTGTTGGGACAGTTTCCTCTGTTTAAATGTTGTACTGGGGAGTGAGAATGATACTTAAGTATTAATGGTCAGACATAGTGCATTCACTTTGGAGGTGGATCCGGCCTACATGTATGTCAGGCCCTCTACTGAATGTTTAATTACTTATGCAAAGTGGAACATCATCTACATGAGAGATTCAGCCAGCTCAGAAGAACATTGAATACTAAATTGGTTTAGTGGAGGACTTGTTAGTGTTAGGTCAGAGGTTGGACTAGGTGATCTTGGAGGTCTCTTCCAACCTAGGCGATTCTGTGATTCTGTAAATTGCAGTTTGGTCTTCTGCAAGTTTTGTGTGACTTGGACAGCTGTTTGAAGACAACTGCAGGCCAGTTGTGGTGGTTTCCCTAACCCCACAGACCTCCAGGTTGGCACAACAGGTGGAACATCTGGGCATGCATTGGTATGTATGTTTGATCAGGTAAGATATGTCTGGTAGCTGTACTCAGCACAAGGGCTGCCAGTTACACATGGTGGGTTTAAGGTAAAAATTCATATTCTGTGTCCTAGTTTACTGGGTTTATGTGGCAAGGCTTTGGTAGCAGGGGGCTTCAGGGGTGTTATCTGTGAACATAGCCCAGCAGCTGCCCCGTGTCAGACAAGAGCTGGCTCCAAAAGGGACCCGCTGCTGGCCAAAGCCAAGCCAGTGAGGGAAGCTGGTCATGCCTCTGGGAGATTAGATTTAGGAAAGGCAAAAAATAAATAAATTAAAAAAAAAAAAAAATACCCTGCTGGGCAAGAGCAGCTAGGAGAGAGGAGTGGAAAATGTAGAAAGAAACAACACTGCAGACAAGATCATCGCAGAAAGAGGGCAGAAGGTGCTCCAGGCACACAGCCAAAGATCCCCTGCAGCCTGTGGAGAAGTCCCTGGTGGAGCAGGCTGTCCCTCTGCAGCCCGTGGGTCCTACAGCGGAGCAGATCTCCATGCTACAGCCCGTGGAGGAGGAGCAAATAGAGCAGGTGGATGTGGCCACATGAAGCCTGCACCCCATGGAGAGCCCTCACAGGAGCAGGTTCCAAGCCAGAGCTATAGCCTGTGGAGAGGAGCCCGTGCAGGAGTAAGCAGATTATCTGTCGGGGGTGCTGCACATGGGGGACCCAGGTTGGAGCAGTTTGCTCCTGATGGATGGACCCCATGGTACAGACCCATATTGGAGCAGTTCTTGAAAAGCTGCTGCCTGTGGGCAGCCCCCGCAGGCTCAGTTCTGGAAGGACGGCATCCTGTGGGAGGGACTCCACGTGGCGCAGCGGCAGAGAGTGACCGTGAAGGAGCGACAAAGTGCTATAGACTGACCGCAGCCCCCATTCCCTGTTCCTCTGCACCACTCAGGAGGAGGAGGTGGAAGAGGCTGAATGGGGGGAAGGTGTTTTTAGCTTGCTTTTAGTTCCTCAGTGCTCTAGCTTGTTACTGATAGACAACAAATTACATTAATCTCTCTTCATTGAATCTGTTTTGCCTGTGACAGTAACTGGGGAGTGATCTTCCTGTCCTCGTCCAGACCCTTGAGCCCTTTTTCGCTGTATTTTCTTGCCCTCTTCCTTTGAGGAAGGGATGTGAGAGAACAGTTGTGGTGGAGTTTAGCTAGCCATCAGGATGAAGCCACCACAGTCAGAGAAGAGGAATGTTAAGTATTCCTCTATCTTGGATGAGTTCATTGGATACTAACAATCACTACAGAAAAGTGTGGTTCCAGCTCTCCACCTAACATTTTTTCATTTTATATGATACCTGATAACTTTCTGATGGCCTACGGAGAAACTAGTGCAGAATTCAATGGACAGGACTTTGCTGTGCAGAAGATGAACATAGTGTAGCGTTCCTTCTGTATTGGCAGCTTTCTATGTCAAAGCACAGACTCATTGGAGACTTTCTCCTGTTGGCTACTGATCCCTCTAAACCCTCCTTGTGTAGTCAGTAGCTGCTTCTGCTTCCAATTAGACTCAGGTGTAACCTATACAGATTTTGTGCAGCTTCTGCATTCATGTTGACCAAGTCAATGATAATTTGCTAGCGTGAGTGGAGTTACTGATACAGTATTCTGTGATTTCCAGCATGTGCAATTCAATGGCAACTGCTTTGTGTTTATTCTGGAATTCTGTGGGCTGATGCCTCTCACTGCCTTCCTGGTGCCTACACTGATGTTCATGTATCTACGTAGTGAGTTGACTGTCTGAAACTTTTTGTCATTAGTTGTGCAGCTGAGCTGGTGCAAGTGCATAAGCAAGGCTCTCTGGCCATGAGAAACATGAACTTCAGCTGACTTGCATTGTTGTGAAGATGCTACAAGGAAAACTTTTTTTAACAGTAAGAATAGCAAATAATTTGTGTAGACAGCTTTGGAAAAAATATATAATCTGTCATTGAAGACCTTTGGGAAGAAGCTGTAGAATTGTGCCAGGAGTTGCATGAAAGGTGACAGATTTTGCCTTCAAGATAGAAAAAGATGCTTTGAGAGATCACTTGGGTTTACTTCTAGACACTTTTTTTTTTGATGACCGCATGATTGCATAGAGGAAATTTTTCAGAGTAGCTTCAAGGCAGAGGAAAAAAGTCAATACTTTTATATGCCATTTCGTATATATCTTGTTTCCGTATTTCCATTTTCAATACTTTCAAATTTGGAAATCTGGAAGAGAATTTTCTGGGTGCATACAGCACACCATCTATATAATACTTAGTTGAAAATTGAAGCTTATAGAAGACAAGTTTGTATATTTATTTTTAGTCCTTCTAGTCATGGATCAGTCTTGAAAAAACAGCTTTCCTGTGGAAATGCTTCATTTACTGAAGAAGTTTTCTAGGAAGCAAGTTGAAATATGTAAGCTACTCCTTAAAATCTAAGGGCATTTGTGAGAATTCCTTAAAGTTAGGAGGTTATGGCAAACGTTGAAAAGTGCCGAGAACTATGTTCTTTTCAGTATGTATGTTTTTTGCTTCAAAACTTTGAGTGTCTTCATGGTGAAATAGGCTCATTACACTTTCTTCTTTGCTTTGCTCCATTAATTTGGAGGCATCTTTTTTGATCCAATTCTTGTTTGATTCCAATGCTTTCTGTTCTACTTTTGAGTGAGGAGATAATGCCTTCTTGTGATTGTGTACATGAGAGATTACTCTATTTTCTTTACCACTTAGTATGTTTTAGGCTGGAGCTCATATTTTTTGCTTAGCCAAGTTATTTCTATTGATATTTACTGAAATTTTTTGATTTCATACTGTTATGAAAAGAAGAAAAAGAAACAGGCTTACTGACACCTGTAGGATTGATACGAAGGCAATTTCTATATATCAAATTTGCAGTTAGAAAACATGCTTATACCATCAAATATGCAAGAATGATTATGGGCTTTCATGGATCTATTTTCCCCTTATTAACGTTTCTTCATAAGTCAGTCTGAATGGAATTAGAATCCCTTTTAAATGCTGTAGAATTGAAGCAAATGGGCCTTTTCAGTACCCTCACCTTGTCTTTGCTAGGGTTTCTTTTAACGTTGATTAACCACTTTAGGAATTTGGATGAATTCTGACATTTACTCTGCCTTTACTACACCTTTTATAATAGCTACCTAAAAAATCATCAACAGCTTTTGAGTTAAAACTCTTAAAAATATTTAAATTTTGTTAATTCTGAAGTATTTTAAAAATTAAATAGAAGTGTGATTATGCAGAGGCATAATGTTATCATTAGCTTTTTTATGGAGTAAACTAGGGACCATTACAGCCTTGATGATATTTTTGTTCAAATGAACTAAATTACAAGGGATGTCTCAAGACCTTGTCTTCTCTAACATCCTTTAACAATATACGTGTTAAGGTGTAAGCTGGTTTTTTGTTTGTTTTGCTTTAAACAACAATATCAACATTAGTTTTGAACTGTGCTTAGTGGTGCAAGTGTAAATCCCTTTTTTTCCATAACCTAGAACAGAAAATAATAATAATAAAAAAAAAGGCAAGCAAAAAAACAAGTAAGATTCTTTTCCTCCAAGTTCTTCAAAGGAAAACATTCCTGAACATCACCATCCCATCTTGGGAATGTCTTCTTTAAGACAAAGGTTTAATCTTCTAGATACCTATAGGGCAAATGTGTGTCTTCGATGTTGTGCTCAGTGACCTATATTCATTGTTCTGTATTGGCCGTTAGGTTGGGTAAAGGAGAGCACGGATATTTTTGAATTGTTACTTAACATGGTTGGATTCAGGCAGTGTACATATGTGTGTAAATCTGTATAAATATACACTGAATACATACATATATAGGAAGTTTTCATCTGTGCTTAGCTACTAGCCTCAGGGCTTGTTGAAAATGTACCAGCAGTTGTTTGCAGTAATGCTGGATGATAGTAACTGGTAGTGATCAAACATGGCCTGTATGGTGGCTCAGAAAACTGACAGCACTGACAAGGGTAACGTTCCTCTCAAAACCAGCTTCCCTGTTGCATCACAGCCTCATGATTTTGCCAACATGTTGATATTGTGGGTGCACAGCTCATATGAAAATGTCAAAATATAATTAATTACCTTCATCTACTTCTAATAGTGACCGTGATAGATAGTGATACTGAATGGAGTTCTTAGCCAAGCCCCTCCTTTATCAGAATTTGTTTTGTTTTTGTTAGGCATTTTTTATATTTTAACATCATGGTACTCAAAAGGATTTTTAGAAGTCTAAAAACCACTTTCTCTTAATGCTAATAAATGCCAACTTATATTAACTAAAAGGAATTTCAAAAATTAAGTCATGTAGGGGTCTTTGAAAATCTTTACCCATGATCAAATTACATAGGTAGAAAACTGGTGGCTGTTGTGTGGGAGCTGGATTAACTTTCTGTTCTTCATTATTGATCTTTTTTTGTATTTATTTAAAATAGAGGAAGGAAGATTAATGTATTTCTTTGGCAGGTAGGCTAATTTATTGATCGTATTCAGAGTAATATTGTAATATACATTGATGCTCTGATCCTTTCTGACTGTGTCCTGTTGTTCAATTTCAGGTAACCAATTCTTTTTCCATCAGAATTTTGCTTAAGAGGGAATCTTGTTATAGAAAAGCTACAGAATTGTCTGTTTAAAAGCATCTGGTCAGATTTTTTCCCCTTCTTCTGAAAGAAGAGAGAGAACGTATGTATGCTTCCATACATCCATTCCCCCAGTACAGTACTTGATCTAATTTACATGCAGGAAATACTTCCTAAATTGCAAGCTGAAGGTGTGCAGTTCTGTGTCTGACTGATGTTTGCTGTTTCATAGAATTGCCAGTGGTTTTGCACTTTGATTTTTTTTTTTTTTTTCAGAATAGAACTGTAGCAGACTGAAGCTTGACAGTTACTTATCGTGCATCACTTTCAGTTTTATAAAATACATTGATCCAGAGAACTTGTATCACTAATACTACCTTCACCTTTATTCAAAATTGAACTTTTGGAGTTGCTTTTCCTTCCACCTCATTCACGCGTGTTCCTTGGAACAACTCCCAAAATACCAAATCAGATGATTTTGGAAGGAAGAAAAATAGAAAGGAAAAATCACACAAAATAAATAAAAATAAAAAATCGCCAAACAAAACAAAACCATAGAAAACCAGAAAACTTGGTGGGAAAAGTAAGGAATCAAATCTGTTTCTTTAGTCAGACATAACTTTTGTAATAATCAAAAGGCTATCCCTTTTGGTTTAATATTCATAAATACGAAGCATGTATTGATGCAGTAAATTATTGTGCATAAAACAAGTTGTTTACAAAGCTGTATGTTGGAAGTTTTACACTGAAAGCTGTATGTTGTCCTGTTCATCACAACTGAAGCTTAATGAGGTTATTCTTGGCTGGACTTTGTAGTTCTTCCATGGACACACCCCAGAATTACTAGGAAGCCTTACAGAAAGTAGTTGAGTTGCAGCATTCCTTTCCCATCCCTCCATGTTCAGAGGAGGTGGGCAACTGTATTCCTTTATCCATTCATTGGAATTATTTGTGCTGGGCGGGTTAGCATTCCTAAGGGGTTGGAAGTAGCTTCCTTCAGCGCATGCAACATGTTTCACTGCAGTGTTTTGCCCAGAACACGGCAGATGCTTGCATCAAGTTTACTGCCAGGTTAAAATGTTTGAATGTCATGCTGTCTTTTGGAGGTGGTTCGTTCATTCGTTGTCCAAGTGAGTTTTTGGCAGGGGTTAGTGCTATCTTATATGTGATAAAAATGCAGAGCTAGAATTAAGGATATACTGAACAGTATTTTGTGGTAACTGTTCCTTCAAGTTGAAGTATGGAACCATGAGCATAAGACCTGTGTGTGTTTACTACTTGCTAGAGGAAACGGTTGTCATTTACCATGACAATTAAAATTGGCATGTTTTACTTTGAGGTGGGATTCAGTTTGAACAGTTTTCTTAGGTTTTCTTAGTTTTCATGGTACTGGAGAGTGGCCTTTACAATACTCCGACTCATTGTGATGTGAGTTGTTGAACTTTAATCATATGGGGTAGAAAGCATCTCAGTTGTTTCCTTGCAGTTGCACTTCAGAAAACATTTCTGCCAACTACTGTGTAGTTTTGCTTTTTGTAGCTTCTAAAGAACGCTGTAAGTTCTTTCTCCCTGACCGTTGTTTGCTGTGTCACAGACTTTGAGTAGATAAACATCAGATTAAAATCTTATCCTTTTATAGTACTCCAAGCTGTAGGAATCAAATCCAGTATGTAGTCATCATCATTCTGCTCTTTGAAGTCTGTACAATCAAATAACTTTCAGTGAAGAGCAGCCCATAAGAAGTACTTAAAAAAGAAATTACTAAGCCAATTAGAATATTGCATCCAGCTCTTTACTTCTGCTTTTACTGTTGCTTTGCCAGAGATGAATAATACAGTCCTGATCTCTAAATATTTTGTTTGTGAATTTTATCTGTACATAATAATAGAAGTGAGTTAAATAGAAAAAGAACAGGTCAGGACCAATAACCTGGTCTGCTGCTGTGATTTGCCTGTATCCCCAGTTCATCCAAACCGTTGCCACAGGACCTTCAATACTGACCAAGTAACAGGCCATTTAGGGAACACTGTAAGGAAGGAGGTTTGAGCTAATTCTGTCAATTTCTCCCTCAGTGGTGTAATATCCAAACATTTCCAACTGTAACAATACATGTATGTATGCATATGTGCTATCTGAAATAATTGTTCTGTATTTACAGCAGCCAACTTTTTCCCTCCAGCCTGCTTAGATTAAGATTTTTACATAACTTGGATTTTGTAATCTGATTATGCATATCCTAACAAGAAGGAAAAAAACAACATATGAAGGGTGGGGAGGCTGAGAGAATATAAACTATGTAAAGTTTTGTTGGCCCTGTATCAAGGAGGATCTACCCATTTGTCCAAGTTAAAACAATCTCTAGTAGCTGTTTAGCTGGAACTGCTTCATAGAGAAAGTCTGCCCCACCCTTTCAGTGGTGCTTTTGCTGTGTTTATTAGAGCTCAACAGTACATAATAACCTTCTGTAGCCGCAGGGAATGATCGAGTTACAGCTGTACTGGAGCTCAGATTTTCTAACACTAGTGTTTGGAAGAATGCCTCATTTAGGTGAAATTTTCCTCATAGCCTTTTGGACTCATTTTCCATTATAGTAGTTTAAACAGCTACCTTCATCTTTGAATGGTTCTTCTGAAACGCAGATCACTTCTCCCTAAGCAGATAAGTACTGTGAAACTACAATATCTGTGAATATAAGAAAACCTGCATTACATTTTTTCATTGCTTTACAGACATCTCATTTACTGTGTCAGAGTCTTGTCTTGAGACGAATGCAAATTGAGCTATTTTCAATAGGGGCCTAAATCATGATTATTTGGTCTCCTCAAAGGTTGCTTGACACAAGGTTTTCTCTTTTCTGTTGAGGTATTTTAGGCTAATGAAGGACCTTAATAAGATTTAAAGTAAATCCCTTTCTTAGGGGGGTTGGTCTGAGGTATCGTTATAATATTGTGGAACATATGCATCACATGGTGAAGTTCAATTTTATCTGCCTAAAACTAGGTGGATATTAAAAAATTGCTTGAAGAGTGTAGTTGTCCATTTGTATTGTCTCCTCAGATGTTCAGAGGACAGGCTCAGCTGGAAGAGAAGCTGCAACATAAACTTCTTGCTGGATGAAATAACTACTAAATGCTTTTCAGCGATAATATGATATCAGCCCCTGCTGAGTTAGTTATCTTAAATCTCTGCCTCTTGTCACTCTTTGGAAAACAGTAGTAATGGTAAGAGCTGTTTTCTGTGGCTGGATCAATGTCCAGAAGAGAACGGAACTTTTGATTTAAAAGAATATTTTCTTGCATAATTTACACAAAGTATGCTTTCCCTAAGTGAGGTGGAAAAATGAAAGCTTAAACAAAAGCTTTCAACCTCCAATCATAATATTCATCTGCAACAATGGCAGATTCTTAAAGAATTATTGATGGCTCAAGCACTTATTTTTTTCCTAAAGTTGTCTAAAATACTGTCCAATAGGATTTTTGATAGCTAAAATTTGTTAGATCTACTTGGAAACAACAAGAGCTGATGCAGAGAACCTTTGAAAAAGTTCTGGAATAATTTTCTCTTTAATTTTTGTATTCAGATGTCATGGTTTCTTTTAAGAATAGGTTTCTTATATTTAGACCCCATAAACGTAGCATACAAATACACACAAACTATCCATCAACTGTACCATCTGCGTGATGAAGTGCTGGTTGTTTACCCAGTGATCATTGTGTAAATGAAACAAGTTGAGAAGCAAAAGGACAAAAATAAGCCTCAACTATGGACAACGTAAAATTGGAAAAGTTTTGAAGGGGTGCTATGAAATTTGTCAGGAATTGAAAAAAGGGAGGTCTTCTACCATGGCATTTGAAAGGTTCTAAACTGATAGACCTGTATTTCATGAACTATAAAGTCATGAAGTATTGATTTTCTATTCATTTAGACTCTCAAACACCATTCTAATTTGTTTGTAAATTTATGGTACACCATGGTTTTAAAATAAAATGTTTTCTTGCCAAATTAAAAAGAAAAGATGTAAAAAAAAAATAAAAGCTTGCCTTTGAGTCAGCTTCTTGAAATACATATTGGTCTATGTTTCATATCAGATTGGTAAAACTGTTGAAAAGGGTGGTGGTGTTTTTTTTGTTTTTTTTTTTTTTTTAGCTGGAAACTGATGTAGCCTAATAAATAGCTTCTTTTCTTGGAAGGAAGGTTTAGGAGGGGAAGAGCAGAAGAGAAAGAGTTTCTGTGTAACCACAAATTAGTGGAACTAAGGACTTCTCTTGACCCTAATGATGTACACATTTTTGTATATATACATATACATATATGTATATGTATATTTGTGATGATGAATTTTGAAAGACAGGTCATTCAATCCATTCTGAAGTCCTCTGAGAAATAAAGCACTTAATTGTTAACCTCCACCGGTAGTGGGTTTGCTTGTTGTTTGTTGTTGTTGTTGTTTTTTCTTTTGTGATCAAGTTCATGTGGGAAACAACATACGTTTCATTAAAGGCTATAACTGCCTTTTAAACGTAACAAAAACTACTTTTTTTGTTTAGTGCTATTTCAGTACTTTTGTTACACTAATTAAATAGTGCATCAAAAAATTAGTGTGTAGTAAGACAATTGTCATTCCAGTAGTCTGCTTAAAGGATTCAGAACAGCAGTGTAAACAGTAAAATTATTGTCAAGAATTATATTAGTTCTTCATTTAGATAGATAGCAGGAATATGTCTCCAGGACTTGAGTAATCAGGGTTGTGTTATTGCTTTGTACCACTTTGGACTCAAGGTTGAATGGAGAAAATTTCATAATTAAAATTTTTACACAAATCGCATGAGAGCTGTGGAAAAAGTCTCTGCCACTGAACAATCCTGGCAAGATTATGGAAAAGATCCTCCTGGAAGCAATGTCAAGGCACAAGCAAGACAAGGAGGTGATCCAAGACAGCCAGCATGGCTTCACCAAGGGCCATCAGACTGGTCAGGAACGATTTGCCTTTTGTGTTGGAGTGACTACATCAATTGACAAAGAAAGACCGATTGATATCATCTACCTGGACTTCTTCAAGAAATTTGACAACAGTCCCACATGACATCCTGGTCTCCAAATTGGAGAGATATGGATTTGATGGGTGGACCATTCAGTGGATAAGGAATTGGCTTGAAGGTTGCACCCAGGGAGTGGTGATCAATGGATCTATGTCCAGGTGGAGGCTGCTGACAAGTGGTGTATCTCAGGGGTCTGTCCTTGGACCAGTTTAGTATATTCATCAATGACATAGTGGGATTGAATGCACCCTCAGCAAATTTGCAGATGACACCAAGCTGAGTGGTGCAGTTGATACACCAGAAGGAAGGAATGCCATCTAAAGGGACCTGGACAAGCTTGAGAATTGGGCCCATGTGAACCTAATGAGGTTCAACAAGTCTAAATTCAGGGTTGCTGCAGCTGGGCTGGGGCAATCCCAGACAGGAGTACAAACTGGGAGAAGAACTCATTGAGAACAGCCCTGCAGAGAAGGACTTGGGGGTTCTGGTGGATGAAAGGCTCAACATGAGCCAGCAGTGCGTGCTTGCAGCCCAGAAGGCCAACTGCGTCCTGGCCTGCATCAACACAGGAGTGGCCAGCAGGGCAAGGGAGGGGATTGTCCCCCTCTACTCTGCCCTTGTGAGGCCCCACTTGGAGTGCTGCATCCAGGTCTGGGGCCCCCAGCACAGGAAGAGTTAGAAGAAGTTAGAGCGTTAGAGTCAGAAGATAGTTATATATATCATATATATATGTATATCATAACTATATATAGAGAGAAATATAGATATAATGTATATATATAGATATATCATGAGAAAGAAATGCTATTCAAAGGGACCTTGACAGGCTGGAGAAGTGGACCCATGTGAAAAAGTAAAATTGAATAACAGTGAGGAAATGAACTTAACACCTCTTCTAGAAAAAGAGGAAGCCACTTTGTTTTCCAGAAAGTTGAGTTTGAAAGCTTGGTTTGAAATTTTCATGCTTACTAGGTAGACTTCAGCTGTTCCCTGTGTGCCTCTGTCACTTTAAATTGTTAAAGGTATGCTCCATGTCAGACTTTAAATTTTCAGCATGGTAAACCTTGAGTAAACTGAGTTAGTTTTTGTTTTGTGAGGCAATTACTATTGTTAAGTTGCCTGTATTAAAAAAGAAAAGCTTTCTTTTTAAATTCTCTCTGAACTATGAAAGTCATAGTATGTATCAAATATTTTGGCAAATTTTAAAAGTATCTTTTTGAAAAGAAAACCCTATTCATTTTCTCTAATATCTAGCAATTATGCACAGCTATTGTTTTCTGAAAGAAGATGAGTAGGGCAAGATTATGCCAGGTAAAGACAAAAATACCACCCTTCTTTCAAGTTATGTCCTGTTATTTTTAATTTTGTTCCATTAGTTTGGAATGTATCAAAACATCTCTCTCCACGGATGTGCTTAACTGCATTATACTACTCTTGAGGGGAAAAGTATCAGAAGATACAATTGTTTTCAGAAACCCTTTGAAGATAAGTCAAAGTTTCACTGACATTTCTCAGAATAAAAATAGATGTTCACTTTCTTATCAAGTCCATTTATTAGAAATGTTAATGGAAGGCCCACTAATTTAGCAGGCAAAAAAAAATATGATCAGTGTAAGTGTTTTCATGCAAATGACACATGTAAAATTTAAATCTTAAATCAAAATTTAAAAAGTGTGATGTGATGCTAAATTGTCTAATGTACTCAAAAAAAAAAAAAAGTTCTGTCTGTCTCTGCTTTTCCTATTATAAGTATTTTTTCTGTAACCTATGGTTTCAGACTGTTTCAGCTCAGTCTTGGTCACTTTCTTAATAAATTTCATAAAGGCTGTTCTCACTTCTTTGCTTCCTGTGTATGTATTCAAACATTTATGCTTTCTAATTACCTTTTTTTTAAATCTATGTGGCTTCAGAAGCCTTGATTGCTGATTCAGGAGAAATAATTTGATTTCATGCTGTCCTTCCCATTTTGCATTTCTAAAATGCATTCAAAGGCTGGAAAATGTTTGAAATGCCCTTTTTATGTGAGTAGTTCCTATAAAAAACTGTTGTGGACAGCTTCTTTTAGTCTTCTTATTCATGAATAACTCTAGCAAGGTTTTTCCTTATTATTATTTCTACTTCTAAATTTTCTTTTTCTTCATGGCTAATTAATTGATTATTTCTGCTACCAGATATATATATATATATATATATATATATATATATATATATAGCCTCTTTCTAACTATTTTCTGACAGCTGATTGTCTCTGTGATTGTGTTAGACTGCAACACCTTCTTGGAGAAATTTCTGTCACTAAACATAGTTCCTCACTTCAAGTTAATTCTCATTTTAATTTTGCGCACTTCCTTCCTGAATGTGACTATTCACTAGTAACAAGCCATTGTCAACTTGCCTCTATTTCTGCTTAACTTAACTTCCAGATGTTGAACTTTACACAAGAATCTAAGGGTTTTTTAAACAGATATAACACTGTTCTTTCTTTGTCAACCATTGCTTATGTCAACCTCTCTCATTCCTAGCCCTGACTAATAATATTGATGATTGTCTTTTAACCTCATGTGATTATTCTATCTCCTTTTACCTTCTTTGCTCTTTTAAAGCAGTCCATTCCTCTGACTCTTCTGTCTTACAGCCGTACTCTAATTCTCAATACCTCATCTGCTCCGTTGGACCATATTTTTGTTTTGCTTTGCTTTGTTTTTCTCATTCCCTTTGTTTCTAGAATCCTGCTACAGCTGCAAACCCAGGCTTCCGTTATAGCAGTTCTGTGAAAATTTGATATCCTATCACTTGGCATCATTCCCTGCTCAGGAGGAATCATTCGGAGTTTAGAACTCCTGTTTCTTCTTCTCCCTGCACTCATTGCCTTCAGTGCTTTTGGATGTTTGCTGTTTTCTGTTGGGTTTTGTGAACTCCATGCTCTTATTGTGTGCCTCTAATTTGAGGTCAAAAGGTATCATTCAGTTGACTTGTTTAATACTCAATTAATGCACTTTCTCATGCGCTCTGTACAGGGGGTTATATAGCAGAAGGGCAGAGAGATTGTTCCTGAAACACATTTGTTTTTGACCACAGAGACTGGTTTAAAAATCTAGGAAATTAAGAATTAAGAAATTAAGAATCTTGCTGATCTATATTTTTGACTCTGAATGAGTGGGTCATTAGGACATGTTTGCGTGGATGGATCATTGGAAACAATGCTACATTCACTTAATTTTTTTGATTCAGCTGTAAGTTTCTAACATAGCTAGTTCTGATTTGTCTTCCTTTTCACTTGTTTTATGTTGTAAATATGTTTTATATTACTCCATCCTCCACCAGTGTAAAGAGAGCTTTTGTTGGCTCTATAGTTGTTCACGCTTTCCTTCTTTTTTGCATATTAATCTCAAGAGAAAGAGAATTCACAGCTTCTGTGAATTCACAGCTTCCATACACAGTGGTCTGCACAAATAAATATATACACTTTTTTTTAAAAAAGGTATGTTAAATCAACCATGTGTTGAGGCTACAGTGAACAACACAGTAAAGGGATACAAATTGATCTCTTTTGACACATCCATCCTCATATATTTTATATCCTCATATATTTTAAAACTAACTTCAGCCATAGTTCTTCTGTTTGTTGTAAACTGTCTCACAGCATTTCTTGCAAAAGACTGCAGATAAAATTTGAGTAATATGGTGACTTAATTTTTTCCATAAAATGCTTTCTCTGATGGTGTGACAAGTTAATAACACAGTATGTCAAACATCTGTGTGTATATAGAAAACAGAATAAAAGAAATGCAAATTATTTGGGCCTTAAAGTGATGCCAAAGCAGATAATTTCTCTTACACCGTAACAAGAATGCATCATTTTGAAGGCTGATTTAAAATTAAATAAAACTATTTTACCTAAGTATGTAAATTATTCTGAAAGGATACATGTTTTCTTTCATTTTTAGCATTATACAAATACCTCAAGAACTGGATGGATTTGATATTCAATAAATTCTGGATATTTAATAATGCACATGTAACTTTTTCAGGCTGTGTCTTGACTATATGCTTTATCTGTCAAAGCAATCTGACTCAGAGTACACATAGAATTTCCTAGAATAGGAATAACTTGACTGACATGCCCTTTATTTAAGATGTTATTTTTACTGAGCCAGTAGTTTCATAGCCTAGTTATCAATATTCCTGAAACAAAGACGGTTACCACCAAGTTGCTAAGTGACTGTAAACTTGCATAAGGGGTAAGTAGTACTGTAAGGACAAGAAGTAGACAGCCCACTTTTAATGGTTCTAGTGTAAAGCTAAGAATATTTGTCTGACTTCTCAAGTTCTCATTTGACACTGATGTAGATACAACTGTGATGGAAATCAGTTTTATCTTACTGGACCGTAAGTACCATGTTAGAAGAACCCTGGGATCATAACATGGCCCATTGCAGGGCCACCTTGCACAGGGAATGCTGCTTCCATATTACCCAAAGAGGTTGGCTTGTGCTCTGATATAGGAAAGCATTCTTAATGTTTCAGTAATTACATTGCTACAAGCAGACTGAGGCAGGCAAAAGGAGACTGATTTACTAAACTGATGAATATCAAAATATACAAAACCTGTGCTGGTAGGATCCCAGCTAGGATCAGGACAGGGTCATATTATTAGAGGAGCAAAAGGTAATTGTTATACATATCTCTGAGAAATAGTGTGTACTTGGAAAGCAAACGCTAAGTGATGTAATGTATATTGTCCCTTTCCACCTGGACATGTTTAGAGTTGTTTCATTGCTCTGAAACACGGGAAATATTCTAAATTGGTTTTGTCATCTTCTCCTGAAATGACTTTTGTCTTGTACCAGTAGTGCTTGACATACAGCTGATAACAGTATTAATGACTTCTAAAGAATTTCATATGGTTTTCTTCCAGCTTCAGTGCAACAGTTGTTTGAGGTGCACTGTCAAAGGAAGCTGGTGAGGTGTCAGGAAGCATAATCCAGACAAAGGGGAGTGGAGAAAGAGAAGAGAGCTATAGTTCATATCTGCAGCAACTGTATCCTGCTGACAGTACAGCCAACCTATAAAATTAGATGAATACTACCATATCCAGTTCCACCAAGTCTTGTTTTATTTTGCTGCATTTGTTCAGAATGTCATTGAAGTTATTACACAGCTGTTTAGGTGTCTGTGTCCAACCTTCTGTTTGGTTGCATTCAAACTTGGTTATTGCTGTTCCACAGAAGCCCTAGCAGGGATAATAGCACACTATTTGAGATGTTTTTGTTGTTGTTGTTGTTGCTGTCTTGCTTTGTTTTAAGATAAAGCATTTGTATTTATTTTGCTAGGAAACCTTGACTTCTTGTTCATGTAAATGTTTTGATATGGTGCAGGAGAACAGAAATGATTATTTTCCCAGCAGAAATTCCTAGTCTCAGGAGTCCTGAGCCGCTACTTCACCTAACTAATGGGATATTCAGTGTACTCTGACATACTGTATGGAACATCTTCCTTTGAAGACTGAAAGGTTTTTGATAAGTATGCTGTAAGGTCGCACCATTCTAATTCCTATTTCACATAGGAACAAGAAACGTTTACTTCCAGTTGTATGTTGTATATAAACATTAAGAAAAAAGAGCCCCGAGCCCTAAATCCTGTTATCTGGAACCTCCATCTGTGATAATACACTGTGGTCTTGTAATGGTAAATTATTCATCAGCAAGACCTCTTCAGACCGAGGTTACAGATTACATAAGATGAGTATTGTTTATCATAATTTAGTAGTAAAATTTAATAATTTCCTGCTCACACGTTGTTGTATTTTTTTAACTCTACAGGGTCATCCACATGATAATTATTCTTGGCTGTATCTCATCTGTATTATGTATTCCACAAGATCTCTGCTGGTGACATTTGTGTAAGCTTTCAAGATGCAGCTGCTTCTTATGTTGTTAAATCCTTTTCATTATGTATTCCTTTGAATAGGTTAAGCAGCAATGGCAAGAGTGAAGTCTGGGACTAAACAACTGCAATTTATGTAGTACTGTGCAGTATGCTATGTCCAATTTTAAATTTCAGCATTATTAATATACCAAGAATCCACTATGAATGTGCTGTATAACTTCTAAAATTAAACTTAAAGCTGAGCTTCATAGGATGGTACAATGAATTAGTAAAAAGGCTGGGATTCTTATTAAAGTTAACTGTTATACTATATTGGCAAAAGGAAGCCCTCAGGGTAATATTAATCTGAGGACAATGGTGGTAGTTACAGTATGAGATCATGGTTTAAAAATAAACTGGTGATAAATCCACATATCTTTAGCACTGGGTGTTAGAATTTATTACTTGTTCACAGAAAGTCTCCTGAACAAGAGAGCCACCCCCCTGCAAAACCCTACCTATAATACCATGTATTTTCTAATCTCTGGAGAAACAACCCTATCTGAGAATTGTTCAGCACAAAAACTGGTCAGCACTGCATGTGTAGAAGGCTAAAAAATTCCAGGAACTTTAAGTAGTTATTGGGATGGTTGACTTTTCTCTAACAGGTACAAACAGGAAAAAAATGTAAATAATTATCAGTCAAGTATCAGTTTGTTTCTACTTCGAGTACTTGAACTATCTGGTATGCATCATTCAAAATCCTGTGGGCTTTTGAATCCATGTTTATTTGTTCCGTTGAGAGAAGTGTATGCAGCTCTCATAACTCTATCTTTCTCAGTAAAGGAGTACTCAGATGAGATTTTGTGCTAGTGAGGAGAAATCCAGGCAACCTGAAGCAGAATTCCTATTTTTTTTTTAAGGATTTCCAGACCAGCATGTATAAATGCACATGTATTGCAAGTCCTGCAGTGCATTTTATGACCTTTGTGCACGCAATCAATACACATACTGTACAGGTGTTCTTGGGATCTCGGGATATTGTTCAATCTCATCATCTCACCCGAGCAACAAATGTGTGGGAAACCTAATGGAAGTGATTATAAAGCATTTGGCTTATGTTCAGGGAAAGCTTCCAGGTGGAAAGAGGAGAATGTATCTGAGGAAATCTGAACGGGCAGGTCTGTTTATTAGGTCTGTTGTATTTTCAGTTTTCTGGAGGCTGTCTTTATAAAACAATGTTGAAATGATAGCCTTCCTTGATATTTTTTTAAATAATTGACCTGCAATCAAAGCCAGGTATTTGTGTACAAATTTTTAAAAGCTTATTGTACTCATATATAATGTAGAATTTGAGCACCAAGCACAAATCAGGCTGGATTATTGTTTTAATTTTATTTTCCGAATTAGAACTCTTTATCTCCCCCATTTTGTAATCAAATGCATCTAGTGGATCCTCTTTCTTCACACGTAAAACACAGTATCTTAAGCAACTTTATAAAGCTGTGTTTTCCCATTCCTATCTGAACAAGAATATCCCTAGCAATGACCCAGAGTACTTGCCACAGCATTGATATAGGTACGTACTGACATATTTATGCTCTTGTTAACTGTAATGATTTGGGTAAGTTTTGTAATATATTCAGTGATGCTTATTGTTTTCAAAGTTATAAGGCTTTAATTGCATATTACATTTTGGCATTGTTAGCGACAGTTATGTCCAAGTCCTAACTGCCAGTTCTGGTGTGGGAAGGGATACTCTCACACTTTGTAGTCAATGTTTTTGCTAAAGCGAGTAGCTTCTGGGTAATCCGGTAGTAAAAGGTAAATTAGATATTCCTCCTGAACAAAAACTGTACTTGACAATAGCTCCAAAACATGACTATTTGCTGGAATAAATAGTCCCCTTTTAAAATCTCATATATTAAGCTGTCATAATTTCAGAAGCAGCTTCACAAGAAGCCCAATTTTTAATCTATCTAGTCCTCTCCTGTAGCAGAATACTGCCTAGTAACCTGATGTTAAATTGACATTTAGTCATCTGTTATCCAGGGGGTACCGACTGACACAGTCCTGGTCATGGAAAGCGAGGGATTAGTTCAGTAGTGTATTGGGGGATGCATCTCAATGCCAAAAACACAGGTCTGAAAGGAGTCTGCAGAGCAAGTCCTTCAAGCATGAGTCTTCACTCTTAATGTTTTGATGGTAGCTCCGGGGGTTGCAATTTTCTCCCTCTCTGATGGCACTGCAGTTTGTGCAGTTGCACACTGATCTTCATCAGGAACTAACTCAGCTGCAAACTAATTTCTTTTCATGCATTTTTTTAGCTTGCTCACTTCTGATTCCTTTTGTGACTGTGAAACCCGCAGTATGGGACACAGTAAATTCTGAGACAATGGGAGGAGACAGCTGACAGCGGCACCTGACTTAAGCCATAGAATTACTGAGCTTCTAACCACTGTCTGTGCTGTCTCTGCTCTGCAGTTCTTGGTGCTGCTACAAATCCTGCACGAACTGATTCCAGTCATTTGTCCAGAGCTGTATTTGAGATTAGTAAGATCAAGTGAGGTCCTTGATAAACAAGACGTGTAAAAGTGAAATTAAAAATATATATATATTGTGTGTAAATTGTAACAAGAACAAAGTGAAGTTCACGTGGCGGAGGTATTAGGCAAAGAGATTTCTTAAGCAGTAGCTATAACCATTATATCATTATTTACTTCAGATGTGCTTTTTTCAAAGACTAGAATGGTAGTTTGCAGAGAATGTCTCTAAGGAATTTGTCATATATACTACTATATGTATTCCAGAGGAGCTAAGGGACACAGCTGCCCATTAAATAAAGATGATGGGAGCAAGCTGCTCAGCATTCTCAGCCACAGAAGGGTTGCTCATAACCCAAATAAGTACTCCAAGCTGGTCACTCAAGCCTCTCAAAGCATCTCAGCGATTGTTGCATGTGTCCCATTGTGAAGATGATGCCTGTCATATAGGCATTTAACCTTACCAGATTTATGTGAAATGTAGACTATTGTTTTTTATTTGCCGCTGATTTAAGATTTAGTATGTATCGACATTTTTTGTAGGTGGTCTCAAATCTTCATGTTTATAATTTATTGGAATATCTTAATTTTGTATTTATTGGAAAAGTTACTGTATAATTATCCTCCATCCTCATCTTTCTCAGGATAAATGTTTTGATTGGCAGTATTGGGCTAGTTAGGGGAGAACATCTGGCATTATTACTTTTGCTGTCACATTCTAATCCTTTTGAATATCTCATGGTAGAATATAAGTACAGAACTGTTTCCTTCTTAAGCAAAAGTATTGCTTCAGATTACATCCCTTGTCCTGCATTTATATGTGAGCATGACGCTAATGTGTTCCATGGGTATAAAAGAAAGCTATATAGCTTGAAGGACTTTATTACTGCACAGAAGACCTTCCTGCAAAGCAGCAGGTTATTTAAAATGAAATCAATAACTTTTATTTGTGGACAATTGACAAACACAGAAAGGTGGAAAAGTTTCTGCCCATTTTTTGAGATCACTTCTTTAATGTTCAATGTGTGTGGGTGATGTAGCTGTGAATCATCACTTGGCTGATGATGCATTTCACCTTTGCTTAAAAGAAATTGATGTGGTTCAATTATTTGCTTTAAAGTAATTTGATCCCAGTTATTTTCTTCTGGCCACTTACAATACCTATTATTCTGGGAAAGGTCCATCCTAATTCAACACAAAATACAGCAATATGAGACATCCCTTTAAGCTATAATTAAAAACAAGAAGCCTTATTATTCCTGTATTATTGTCCAGTAATCTTTGAGCATTTGTGATCTATTGGGACTCTTTTTAAAGCACTCTGTTCATCCGTACCATAGCTGCTGTTATGCTTCACACTGTTGAGTTTGACAATGGAGACTGAGAGATTGAGATAAAACCCTTTCAAAATGGATGGGGCTGTTCAGTGCCCTTCCCCTGTAATTTTAGTCCTTCCATCCTTTCAATCCAAATGCCTTCTCCCTTTTTCCCTGATGTTACTTGTAGTTTCTGTAGCTATTCAGTTTACTCTTGATCACATTAAATTTCTTGTGTTGGCAGTCTTTGCAATTATACTGCATTCAGTAAATCTCTGACAAGGCTAAATTGACTTCTGAAGAGCCTTTTGAAGGCCTCATTACCATTGGTTTTTGTCCTGACATGCTAATAGGGACATATTCCTGCATTTTTAGCAGTGCCAAAGAATTAAGTGTTTGAATACCTGTCTTTATGCAGTATAAATTTTCTGGCTTAATGCTTATTTCTCTTTGTTTCAAATAGCATATTCTTTACAGTCATGGTAGAAGTGGGTCTGTATAACCCCTGGAACTGGGATGCAGATGTGGCTGCATAAGAAGAATTAGACCAATTGATAAAGCAACATACTGCTTGTACTCTTTCTAGCTGGCAAAATGTATTTAGGTTCATAGGTAACCGTGGATTTAAGATTCTAGTTCATATAAGAGTAAACCATTTCGTTATTCTCAGACCTGGGAAGAGAACAGCGAGGTTCAGTGATTGTCCCTCACCAGGGTGATGGGAGGTTTTTATCAGCAAATATCATAAACAGCTGTGTAGTAGTTAGACAAGTCATGTTATGCATTCTAATTACTTTATCACAGTGTTTCACAGATATCCTGATGTCTGATTTATAATTTTTTGAACAGTTTGAATTCTGAAGCAAAACTTGTTGGTTCTTGAAAATGTAATGACAGAAAAGATGCCAGGGAAGGAAGAATATTCTAAGAATAGTGCTTCACTGATGTTTGTTTGTTTGTTTTTATTCATAATTTTTATTGTTTACCCTTTGATTTCTGAAATCTTCATATAAAGAGGTTGAGAGGGGAGATTAAGTCCTTTAAAGTGAGGGGTCCTATTTCTTCAGCTTTTATTTGATTATTTCAAAGGGAAGCAAAGTAACATTGGTTTTATTAAAGCATCTTACCCAGCAGCAGGATGTTCTTCTGAGTTTCTGTACTGAAACTTCAGTATTTTCAGCAGGTTACAAGCTATGAATAATTACTGGATGGAAGAAGCAGAAATCTGTGAAACGATGAAAGTTTTCTCATTAAGGGAATTAGTCTCAAGGGTAGGTTGGTTTTGGTCTTTTTTCTTTTAAGATGCTGTGTCTTATTCCTGCTATTAATGCATACTTAAGTACTTTACTGAATGCTGGTAAATTTTTAAAACTTTTATTTCAAGGAGACTTCTGTGGTGTTGTTCTCTCTTAAATCTTAGTCTGAAGCAGTTTAAAAATTAGAATGGCTTTGTTGCTCATTTTCTCTTTTTTATTTTTATTTTTAACTTAGGCTTGGGACTCAAACCTCCCACTGATTTTCCAGCTTAGTTTCCATGGGAGGCAGGGTTCCGACCTGCAGGAGCTATGGTAGCTCTTGCAAATTTGCTGCTACTATAAACTCACAAAGATGCGAACATGAATCTTTATGGTGTGGAGCAAACCCTTTGGCTCTACTATGTGAAACTAAAAACTGAACTAAATACCTAGAGAACTTCTAAGTTGCCAGGGTTTTGCATTTTCATTTATAATATTTTTTTACCTTTCAGTTCTGTTTCTGGTTCATAACACTGTTCTGGAATTGGAATTTGTATACTCAGCAAAGATGAAAGGGAAAAAATCTATTATGGAAAGTAAAGGTTCATTGAATAAGGTGTGTGTTTGCGGGGATTGATCTGTGAAAATTAATATTTTGTTTTACTGCTTTTGTGGAATATTTTTTTTTCTCTTTAATGGAAGTTCTGTCGCAGTGTTTCTGTCCTGCTTTTTTCTTTTCAGATAAATTTAATAAGTACTACATCAGACTTTCATAGAAGGAAAGTATGGAAGCACACTGTACCTCCTTAATGGGTTGAGAAGAGCAGAGGTAAAAGCCAGCTATAGATGCACCATGTTTGACCTGCTTTGAATTACCTCTGTCTACTGAAGATGTGTGCTTATCTGCAGGAAACGAAGTACTTAAGTGATTCATTAGGCGAGAACTTTTTGTACCAAAATTGATTCCTACAGCCAATCATAAATTGTAAACCATGGTAATAAAGCAGGACTTGATACAGTGCAGCAAGTTCTTCCAGGCTGAGCAAATCAAAGCAGTTATTTATTACTGAAGCAGGACATGGTTTGACACTGCATGGTTGAAATCTTTCTCAGTTGAAACAAAAAATTAGCCTTAGGCCAAGTGTATAGAACAGTGGCTTGGAACTGTTTTCCTCCTGAAATATCAGCCAGAGATGTTGGCTGGTGATGGCTGGCTGTGAAATGGTGCAGAAGAGGAACCGTTAAGGAAAAACAGATTGTGCCAAAACTTCCTGTCTTGTTCTCCTTTTATCTTGACTAAAGAAGGTTGTCATGCTGTTGTTGCAGGGCTCAGATAGGAAAGGGAAGTGTTACAAGTCTGAACTCTGCAGACAGTACTGGCATATAATAAAAATGTGCGGTTCAGTTAAGCATTAAGAAACTGATATATTATACATTTGCGCATTTGCATGTATATCTCAAATATAAAGATACACAATGAAAAAGAATAAACTGTAGTAAAATCTGTTAAGTCTCTTCTAAAATGTATTTTCAATTTATGTAGCATAAAATATATCAATATTTCATCTCACATCTTAAATGTCTTGTTAATTTTGATCAATATTCAGATTTTTTCTGAATTGCTACAGCTAAATACAAGTGCATCTGTTCAGTAATATGGATGTGCTTCATGAACACATCACTCAGGACACGGTCCCACTTTTGAGGGTTCTCTACAGGTATTAATAAATTAACAGATGCAACTGTCTGTTTATAGTATTTAATAACTTTATTGTATACTTGTAATACTTTTTATACCAGGATTTTTATTTTAGAAGGGCAAACTTATGTGTTTGAGGAGAACATGGCTAATTATTGGGTTCTCTAGCTACTACTATAAGGATTTGATATGTCTACGATTTTCAGCAAGCTGTGAAAGAGTTTTATTTCAGATAGCATAATGGTTTAAAGAAACTGAAAAAGCTATGGAGTTATTACTGCCAGCACTATAGTTCAAGCTCAAGACCATTTAGTTGCGTTCACATCTTAAATAATAAATTTTGATGTAGTTTTAAGCCATTGAGAAATGCTCTGATACATATAAACCAAGCAATTTACAGTAAGGACAGCAGATACATTTTGATTTTTTGCTGCACCATTTTACTGGTGTTATCCATGAGTATTTAGGCATGGGGCTAACAAGGTAATTACAAGAAAGCCTTCATAGAGTAGACAGCAGACAAGCCACCATTCCTGTTGATTTTTTACCTGTAAATTATGCATTAGGTAGGAGCAAATTTATGAACAATGAGGTTTAGAATAACAGAATATATTAATACAGTGTATTAGAGAATAGGAAGATCAAGAAAATGCTCTCCTATATGTGTGGTATCAGTTCAGTTAGGCTCTTTCCTTTCAGGATGGAGTCTGATTTAGGGGGTATGAAAGCAGGGAACAAAAAAGAAACCCTTAAAGGCTCATAACCAAGTGATAATGTTTTAAAAGGCAAATATAGACACAAAAATGCATGTAGTTAACATGGTAATAAATTTCATACCAGTAAAATAGAGGTTGGTTTGCTAAATGCTGACATTTCAGTTAGGCCTGGTGTTTGGAAATTTTTAAGTTTCGTGATGTGAATTTGAGCGTGAATGGGGAGAAGTGGGGGAACGGGTAATGTGGTAGAAATGTTGTGGGGTTTTGTTTTTCTTTTACTTAATTCTTTCACTTTAAAGTGACTGCAGTTTTTAGGGTAGTCAGCACGCTAAAAATAGTTGTGACGTAAACGTTAAGAATATAGAATGTATTTGAACAGAAGTAAATGCTGACGCTAAGATGGCAGTTAGTTGAATAACAGCGTTATTTCTGACTAGTAGGTACGTAAATTACATGTACATTTAGAGTCCATTCGAGCTTTCATTGTAGGCGTATGTAACCATTACTTAAGTTGAAATGTGTAAATTCTCTGCTTACTGCAAGGCTCTTAGACGCAATGTCTGGTGTTAAATAATTGGTCTGATCTTAAGTGTTAGGCCTGTAACCTTCTGTAATTAAGTAACATTGAAAGAGGCTATTGGTTAGGGTAAGAATTACATATTATGTAAAACTCATACCAAAAGCAAAAGATTACTAGCTCACTGCTTCACATTACAAAAGTAAATCTATGTATTGATTTGAATGGAGTTTATAAATCTTGATGTAAATCTAATAGTGACATTATGGGAATGCAGTCACATAGAAGAGTAGCAAAGGTTTCGATTCTCTGCCTTTCCATCCTTGCAAGCAAATACGTACTTTGGGTTGAACAGCAGGACTGCAAGGTGAGGGGAAGAGCTGGCCAAACCGTAGGGGTCCAGGGTGTGATTCTGTCTTCTCAGTGTCTCGGAGCCCCTCCGTCCAGCAGTGAATGATATTATGCAGAGGCCAGTCCTAGTTCGTGCACTTGTCTATAACTGGGACCACGGGATGTGCTGTGTTTCCCTCAGGTTTGCAGATGATACCAGACTGGAGGGGAGCAGTCAATAAATGGGGAGGGGATGGGACTGTTAACAGGCTGCCTCTAGTTGGAGGAACGGGACGACAGGCACTTTGTGACATTCAGCAAAGGCAAACACAAAGTGCCTAAGGCTGTCACTGATACCAGTGGACATCTTTTCCTCAAGATTGGGTTTGGAGATGTCTCCAAGTCCTGAATCAACTCTGCTTTTAATGACAGGTGCATTACATAGGAACTAGGATGCCGGTAAATGCAGAGCACTTAGAGAGAGGGAAGCTTCTATCAAGACAAAACTGAAGTGATTTTATCCTTACTCCTGAGAACTATTGTCCAAAGTATTGCTGCTGGGTCATAAGCTTGTTTATTATCTTATTCAAAATTTAGCAGTGAAGTGTTGCAAGATTGTAAGAATATCATGCTGTGAGAGAAATGGCACTTGAATTTAACCTTCCCAAATCAATTAGTCTCCCTTTAAGGAAATTCCGCAGTGATTTCTTATTTGTTAAAGTTGATAATTGAAGCTTACAATTATAGCTTTCCTGTGTTCATTGAGAAGCTATTGGTTAGACATGGTTTTATTTACTGTGTTTATGTACCTCAACGTAAAATGGGTGGACCTAAGGTTGTGTGCTTTAGGTTAAGTGTTGTTGCAACAGGCGTATGAAGCTGAACACAAATAATCTATTTTTTCCATGTGATGTCTGCAGCAAGTGTGCTGAGACTATATTGCTGTGGACACAAAATATAAGTAGTCTCATTTCAGGACTCCTCTTTCAAAGAAGTCTGAATAATTATTTTGACCTGGCCTAGTTTGATTCTTCTAGTTCCAGGTTGGAAGAAACCAAATGCACGCTTTGAGAGGGTTTATTGTGAGATATGTGGAGTGCTATAGGTTATCTGTGCTGTTACCTCAAATGCACTAGGATGGACTGAAAAAGAAGTTGGTCATGAGACAAGAAAATGTCATGAGGCAAGAAAGCTGCACTGTCAGATTTCACTTTGAAGGTTGTGCATCTCTTTAGGGGTGGTTGTAATTATAGTTTGTAATTTCAAACGTGTGTTTAGAAAACCCTGTGGAATTTGTTGCATTTTTTCGCATCTTAACAGTGCCAGTTATCAGATTTGCCTGAGTTTATGCTGGTCTGCACCTCGTTTCTTACCACAGAGAAGCTATAATTTGGCCAGAAGAATTAAGTACGGGGAGGCATAATGAGCAGTTCATCCATTTTAGAATAAATTGCAGTAATTGCAATGTGCAATGATTATATAGTGACAACAGTAGGAACAAATCTGCAAGGTGTTACAGTGTTGCTTGTAGCTTGTTCTCTTTATGTTCAGACTTTGGTTTCATGTGATGAGACACTTAATGGAACACTGCTTGTTTGTTTGCTTATTTTTGGCAGCATTTCTGCATACCCAGATTCTTCTTAACTTTTTTGTTGTTTAAAGTGATCCTACTCTATTTCTCCCAGGGTTGGGGAGGTGTTTGTCTTCCACATACTAGGACCTTTTTTCGGTATTGGAGCACTGTGGTTTTCTTCTCCTGATAAGGTGCCTGTTTGCGGGGATAAATCATTTTTAATTTAATTGCAGTAGTACTAGTTTCCTCTGTTATTAAAAGCAAACAAACAAAACATCAGGACAGTAGCTCTGCACCTCTCTAGCTATCATACCAACAATCACAGCATGGTTCTAAGTTAGGAAGGCATACCTGCTGCCCAAAATTTGTGTCCTAGTTGTATAGTTGCTGCTTGATAGGGGGGAACATAGTGAAACTGTTTTTGAATTTTGAATATTCAATATTCTTGATTTGTTTGGTCTATACCTTCACTTTTCAGACCTGCCCTTTTTATTCATTTTCACTTTCAAAGTCTTTCAACTGTTGCCTTTATTTATCTGTTTCAAAATGTCTTTAGTTTTAACCTTTGAAGGTTAATGAAATCAGGATCTGAAGAAATTTTTTTCCTTCCTCCTGGTTTTAATTTGGCTGTAAATGTAAATGCATTACTCATGCACACAGATTGTAAAAGAAAATATATAGTTTTTCCATCTCAAGGACTGATATTAGAGTCCTGTGTCTGGAAACACTATGGGTAGCGCTTAAAAAAAAAAAAAAATCCTGTGCATGTGTTTCCTTTATCTTGTCTCTTGCATACTGTCCATTCACTTACACTTTCACTGGCTGTTTTCCGGTAGGAAATTGATCTAATTCAGTCATGCGAAACACACACCTTCCGCAAATAATCCACAGTTATCTGTGATCCATGTGGACAGAAACAGTCTGAAGAATTTAACAAAAAAAAAAAAAAAACTAGTACTTTTAACAGTCAAGGTTTGATTTCAGTTTTGGGGGTGGGGTCGTTTTTGGTGCTGCTTTTTTGTTTGCGTAGGGTTTTCTGAAAAGCAGATGCATGGGCTAAAATTTTATGAGTAAATTGAGCTTTAGAGTTTTGATGTGTTTTATATTTTTCTGAGGAAGACTTTTTTTTCTCTTAATGTTTGCCACAGCAGACCAATCTAAAGTGAGATTGTATTCAAGCACTAATCTGCTGCTATGTTTCATACCAGGCATTAGTATTCCTTCCCTGTCCATATACCTTGACCTAGAGGACCAGAACCTTCAGCTCAGTTGGCCCTGTGTCAAGATGATTAATAGCCCTTCCAAAGGCCACCCCAGTTGTTCATAAAACGTGGACATTGATGTCTTCTTTTTCAACTTTTGAGGTATCCTTCACTAACCTATGTTCTGATTCCATCATTCAGCGTCTAAAAGCAGCGTACTAGTATCTATGCAAGAGAAATGTTGAAAATAACGGCAAATTGTCCTGTGAAGAAGGAGGAGTTTTTTTAGTTATATCTTACTGGCGAAGGGAGAGTGGCTTTATTTTTGATATTTCAGAAAAAATGATATATCAGTAAAGTCTGCTTGACAGTCTTAAATTGTCTTTGGTGGTAGAAAGAAGTACATGGGTTTTGTTGGTTTTCTTTATTTATTTTAATGAAGTACAAGGAATAGCAACATGGTGACAGTAATTTGTAAAATAAAAGTACAAGAAACTATATAACGTGTTTAGGTGGTTCCAGTACTTTTGCTAGTGAGATATTTACTGTTTTCAGTTTTTCTTTGAAGAAACAGTTGTTGTCACAGGCAGGCATAGATGCAACCGAACTAAAGTAGTAGCAAACTATTAATCCACTGAAGAGCAAACAATGAATTCTGTCTGATGTAGAATGCACAAATCTTATTGTGAAATATATTCACATTATATGGATTTTAACAAACCTGTTTGATAAAAATGTAAAGGAAGTTACGATCCGAAAAGATAGAGGAAGTTACGATCTTAAAGACATTGCTAGTGATCATTGCAATTACTTGCAAACAGGTCTTTTCAATTATGACGAGCGTGTCTCTAGGGTGGTAATAAGTTTGTGTTCCTTTTGGGGGGTTTGGTGTGGAATGTTAAGAATCATTTTTGTTTGATTTTCTGAAAAGTAATTAAAGAATGTTTTCCCCATAATAGTCCAGTACAGTAAGTACAGTACAATAGAAAAAAGGTTGATGAACAGTGTGTCAGCTGCTATCAAGATCTATAATGTGCAAAGAAGTAAGGTTAAGCTGCTCATTTTTGTGCTCTAAAATAAATTCATGAAGAAAACTTCTTTTGTAGCACTGACAGTATAGGTTGTTTATTTTTCAGAGCAGTTTTTAGAGGAAAAGTTTCCAGAAGAACTACTATAAACAGTAAAATACATTACCACAAATGAAAAATTAATGCTATATTACCATAGTAAATTATTAAGGTTTTTAAGATATTCTTTTCTGTTTAAAATGTTAGAGTTATTTCTGCATTCTGCTGTGGTCCTTTGAGACATTTCTGTGTCTGCAGTGTATCAACATTTTTCTCATTAATCATGAGTCAGTTGTATCCTAAACCTGTTTTAGATTTTTTCTTTGGTTTAAAATGTCATGTGCTATGTTATGGTCAGGACAAAGTTCAGGTTAGGTCTTCGTTTCTTTGCAGTAAAGAGATTAAATCTGAAGCCAAAATTCATTTAATTGATAGACTCATAAATAAACAGAAGACAATAGTCTTCCGTATTAATGGCAAGAAGATTAGGGGCCAGTAAGGACTCTATGGTGTATACTCCTGTAAGGACTATGCCTATGAAACAGCAGTATATAATCCTGTAATGTAAGGAGCTAGACATCTTAAAATACGTAAATTAATAGTCCTTAAATGGAAAAGAAAAGCAAACTTAAAAAAAAAAAAAAGGGGGGGGGGGAAGAAAAAGAAAAAAGAGCTGGTGGTATGCACTTGAGTTGTTTAGTCTTACCTTTGCATGTATGCCCATACGCAAACATAGTGAGGAAGGTAGTTAGCTGGATGTACATAAATGTTGTATAGTAAAATATAGCTGCTTTTTTTTATTTGAGCAGTCTGAGAATGTACCTTTTCAAAATAAGTTTTCAAAATAGTTGGTTGTTTAAATACATAGTCATCAATCACTCCTCTATGTGACTTTAGGAAGTTAGCCTTTTATGTGAAGTTTTGAAGACGTCTCAGATAATCTTCCAATCTGTGACAGTGGTCTTCACCTTAAACTTGTGCTAGTCAGTGTTCTGGGATATGGAAGTCCTTCAGCTGTCCTATAACTGCATATCAAAATGAGACCTATGTGCGCGTATCTCTGTCCCACCACAAAATACCCTCTGATGGCCTTTATCTATGTCTTACTTTCTACAACAAATTTTCACCAGATTCTGGGGTTTGTTTTTCTTTAAAGGCTAGGAAGGCTCTCTGTTAGGAAACGTTATAATTATCCTTGGAAAAGAGAGGCAACTGATGCTTTTTGAAACTTTCTGTGAAAGTTTTCCTAATGAACAGTACAGATGAGAAAGTGACAGTGCTGATTGCAGCTATCACTGAAGTCAAATTTTCAGTCCTGCCATTGCAAAATTGTGCAATGGCATATGAGAATAGTTTTGTTGAAATAAAAGTATTTGACTTAAGAGAGGCAGTTGATGCACGTTTGATGGTGTTCTTTAAACTGAAATGTCTTCAACTGGAAGCATCACAAAATACTTTTTCTTAGGATCCTCCCCCGATGTATGTACAGAAGGAAGCACCTATTTACAGAACAAATTGATTCTAAAACCCCTTTGCAGTAATTCACTGTCATGAAAAATGGAAACATATGAGCCAGTTATATTTAGTGAATATAAATAAAAGTGAAATTGTTTTCAAAGGAGCTCCTACTACTGCCAGTGGGAATCTGTGTTGTGCACTTACAGTTCATCTCTCAATAGTTAACTGAAAGTTTTCTGTTTTGAGTCTTTTCCAAGTAAAAGCATCTTTATTTATAAGGGTTAGATCTATTTACTGAATCTAGCTGCAATAGAATTAATTTTCTTCAGAACAGCCCGTATGGTGCTGTGTATTGGATTTGTGGATGAAATGGTGTTGGTAACACCTGCGTTTTGGCTGTTGTGGACAGTTCTTACACAGCATCAAGGCCTTCACATTTTCCCCGCTCCTCTCCCTCACCCCAAGCAAGTGAGCTGGAGGTAAGCAAGAAGTTGGGAGGGGACACAGCTGGGAGAGCTGATCAAAATTGGCCAAATACATATATGCCGTGCCATATAACATCATGCTCAGCCATAAAGCTGGGGGTAGAGAGAGAAAGGCAGGAGGCTGTCTTCCAAGGTGGTTGTGGCTTGGCTGGGCACTGATCCGCTTGTGAGAGGGGGGCCTTTGTGTCACTTTTTGTTGTTATTTTCTTCAGTTATTGAACTGTCTTTATCTGAACCCACGAGTTTTCTTGTTTTTGCTCTTCCCTAGCAGAACAGGAGAGAGAAATGGTGGGGGAGTGAGCGGCTGGTTGGGTGCTTGACTGCTGACTGGGATAAACTCACCACAGTTGTGGGTACAAGAAAAAGCTATGAAAGGGACAAACCCCTGTTTCAACAGCGTCATCAGAGTAGTACAGTTCAGTTTAGTCTCTTCAGTGTTTCTTCCAGCAGTTCTTTCATTATTTTTTTCCAAAAATGCAAAGAATGCAATGGAATAAGAAGGATATATTCCATATAACTAGTTTAGAAATCTGTAAGTTTAGTATCCACTGATGCATGAAGTGAATGCTCTTTCTCCCAGCTTTCTTTGTGTGTGTGCATCTTGAGTGTTCTTCATCTACCTTAAGTGAGCCATTTGGCTAACTTGTAAAAGTCTAGCTTCATCCTCTTTTTAACACTGATTTCTGAACTGCTTTCCTGTGGATTTTGTTTTTTCATGCTACTGGTATGCTTTGTCACCTGTTGTTGCCAGAAAGTGGTGGCGCACTGGAAAAAGCTTTGTATTGATTCAGGAAAACCTTTTACATCATCAAATTTTTGCTGTTTTCCATTGTAATGCGAAGTGCCTCCAGCAAAAATGTAATAAGCCCTGGTACCTGAGCAAGGGAAGAAAAAATTATAACAGCTTAATGTATAAATCTCTGAATGTTTCAAACCATTGGATGCTAAATCTATATATAAATAATACTTTAAGTTACAATCAAAGAAATACATTTTCAGTTAGGATTGGACCGTTTTTCAATAACAGTCTTTGTCTTTCCTTGAGGTAGGTGAAAGTTCAGAGTATGGATTTTGTGTATGAAGTGAATTGCTTGTGTTGAATCAGCAACATGCAGTTCTTTACTATTTTCAGGATCCCTGTAAGAGGATTTTTGGTAGAGCTTTTCCCAGTTTTTACTGCTGTGTCTTACAGGAATTTGAGATGTGAGAATCATTCTAACCGTGTTGTGTGACTTTGAGAAATTCACTCTCTGAGTATCATCTGTAAAATGGTAATGCTACTGATTTTATGGGGGTGCTCTGAGATTCAGTGCTTTGCGGAGGACTTTGAGACGGTAGAATAAGAACTACGATAACAATTCAGATGCTAAATATTTTAGTTGATGTTCTAGTCCCTTACAAAGAAATCCTGTATGTTAATAAAAGTAACCATATGCAATATTTCATACCCCAAGTATTTAAAATACTACATGCAGTAACTCAGTGCTATCTGCTCATAGCACCTTCACATAAAATCTACTCCACCACAGCTGTGAAATTTGTAATGTAGAGTGTATAGTGAAAATTTTTCTTGCAGTTCAAACACATTTCTAGAGAGTCTCATGAGGGATCTATTCCTTCTGAGCGTTTGATCTTTAAACATACCTAGGATCCAAGTATTAAGAAAAATGAGTGGCTGTTTATAATGTGTAAGACCTGATGTGCTGTAATCCCAGACTTCTAAAAATTATTTCTCATAACATGTTTTGCTGTTAATTTCAGCAAATGCGATGAAGTTACTATTTCAAAGTAGTCTTTAATATATGTGTAGTATAAATTATCTGCATAGTAGGAAATTAGATGTTAACTTGCTTTTGAAGTAGGACACTCTTCAAAACATCGTTCTTTTTCAACTAAGAATTCTGCAGAGTTTTCTGGGGAAGCTTTTTTTTGTTTGTATCCAAACTAGTGGTAGAATACCTTTCCTTAGTTCATATACTAGCAATGCTTTTAACTATATTCTCTCTTTACAACCTTTTAGTATGAAAATGGAAGATATGTATCACCTGATCCACTGACCTGAAGTCTTATTGACTATCTAATTATTTCTTTCTAACAAAAATGTCGCCTAGATGCACTTCCAGTTAATGAGATCAGGAACTCAGAAGCTGCTTCTTGGACATGTTGATTATTTTGGAACATGCAGTCAGTATTTATCACTCGTTCTTCTGGAGTTGTCTGCAGCTGCTTGGCTGTTTACAGTGCAGTGCATTACAGGCTTCTAGCTCAGTCTGTAAGTGATGGTTGGTATAGCACAAGTGCCAAAGTACAGGTGTGCTTTAGTTTCTAGGCACTTTAATTATCTCTCTCGTGTTTGCAAGCTGAAACAATCTCAGTGGGTAGCTATGATAAATCAATTGAAAGAAAAAAAAACTTTAAAAAATGCTAGTGTTACACAAATTTTAAATGGAGCATGGGAATAAAGCACAGTGGAAAGGGATGGAGGGTAAATACACAACCAAAACGTTGGGCCCCAGTTCAGTGAGACACTTTTTTCTGGAAAATATATTTTCAGCATTTTTGAAGCTAGCTCTCAGTTCCACTTGGTTTTCAAATCACTATTCATATTCTTTAAGACTTTTAAAATTTTAAATATTCCTTCCATCCCATGGTCTCAAAGTGCTTTGCAGACTAAATTGGCATAAAAATAGGTGGAGATGACTTCTGACCCTGAAATGGTGTTGAATGGCACATGGAAATAGTGCCTGAATATCTTGGCAAAGAACCATACTATGTCTATTTGGATAACTGAAACTGTAGGGAATGTTTGGGAAGGTTTTAGGAAGTCTTGATTTAGAGGTTCATGTCAAGAATATGTGTTGGTTGATACCCACTGAAAAATTGAGGACTTCTCCATTGAACTCAGTGTTTGCAAGAGCAAAGATTGAAGAGCCTTATTTGCAGATGGGTGGAGAAGAGCAGCACTATAGGCATTGGAAGTGTGACAAGGATGCTGTCTGCTGAACTGTCTGTAAAACACTGGACAGTATTCTGTACTGTGGAGGTTTTTGGTCTTACCTCTTAACCATCTCAATAGTGTTTAATAAGTAAATTTGCAAGGACTGGTGGCTAATGTTGATTTGTTGCTTTCAAACTTCTTAAAGCTGTTAAAAATTGCGGGGTATGATTGCATTTCAAAAGTGCGCATACACATACTATTCTGTGGAATACGATTGGATAGATAGGAGATCAAAATGGGACCTATTGATACGTAAAATATTATTTGGATATTTTGAAGACACATATAACAGATGAACATTCTCCTAAATCTAATAGTAGCAGTGCTGGTGGTAAGAAGTGGTGATAGTTGTATTTTTATGAACTTAATTCAAGTTCAGAATATTCATAATAATACTCACTACAGAGATTTTCCTACTTTTACATCTCAGGCAATGCGCTACCTGAAATGTGGGTGTTGCGTGCTGTATTCTTTTTTTGTTGTATGCAGAAAATAATTCAGACAACTACAAAATAAAAGCATGTGAAAATGTCCCTTCATTGCAGTTATTGCACTTCTAGGCATAAAATGCAAGAAAGGATGGATATTAGGTTTCTATTGTGTAAACGCATTGTGGGTTATACGTACTCTGGTAGAGTACTTTGTAGGTTGAGATGTTTTTTTGTTACTGAATGGATAAGATTTAAATAACTGGCTTCAGTTAAAATTGTGTGATGATAACTTGGTATTGCAGTTGTTGGACCACTTGTTTTTCTTCCTACTTGGTCTTTTCCTTCAGTCACACTGTGTATTCCTTCACAGATGTGTTTGTGAATTTTTGCTTTGGTTTGGTTTCTGGTTTTGTTTGTTTGATTTAACTTCTTCATAATCTGAAATGGTTTAAATGCACTTTTATAATTGCTTATACTGAGAACTGGATGCTATCATGCCATATGTGAATGTGAATTTTTTTGTAGAATTGTGTCCATCAGAAAGTTAGTCATGAATATGCAAGAAATTTTCCACCAAGGTTCTGTCTTAGGCCCCTGTGTAGTAGAAGATAAGGATTTTGTACTGAACGGTTGTAGTAGAATCCCTAGGTGCATCTGCTGTATGCAAAGTATTTACAGGTAGTCTCTTTTACTGTCTTTCAAGTAATTGATTCAGTTCAAAATCAAGGAAAAAGCAGTTTTGTAAATCATTTTTTAAAAACCTCCCGCAAACATCTATTCTGTTGCAATGGTTCCTTTTACAATGTAGGATCTTAAGTCATTGAGCAATTTATTCCAGCACCTGAAGACTGTCCAGTTATCTAAGCAAACTTACAACTTGAAAACTATTCCCTAATACAGTACTTTTGGTGAGATACTGAGAACGAATTGGAACTTTAGTTTTCCAGAGCCTCTTCCTGCCCCTCAGGACACTTGCTGTGAGGTTCAAACATTGTTTTCAGGCTGATGAGGTAATTCCTAGTGTACTCTCTGCACGCGGATGCACATCTGTTAAATCGTATGGGAATTTTGCCAAATTCCACTTTTTAAGAGAAGTACTTATGTGGTATTATCTTTAACCAGTTCTCCATAGTTGCTGGTGCTGAAATGACTAGAATGTAGTAAAAAGAATATCTCAAGACACCTTAATGGATATTCACTGTGGTCAATATTTTCAGACTTGATTTCTAAACTAGATTGAAGTGAGATTTTCTGAAGTGTGCATGAGTGTTTGCAAGGCTACTTAAAGTATCCTCAGCAATGTTTGTGTGGGTTGCCGTCTTCATTTTAACAAAAAGAGAGTGAATAATATTGATACTGTAGGCCTTCCAGGCTAATACAGAAGGGCACATGCTACAATGGGCTGCAATTCTCAGTCCCCAAATAACTCCTAGTTTTGAGGTGAGGCTCTGCCATGCTAGAATGAGGTAAAATGCTAATGCAGAATGCTTTTAGCCAGGATCAACAGTAGTTCTAGGCTGCTTGAGAGGTCTCTGATGATGACTCTGGTCCCTGGGTTGTAAGGAAGTTATCTTTCTTCCCTGGGACCTGGCTGACATACCTAATACCTTTTTGTGCAGCAGCAATGCCTTGGTAGAACTGTCTGAGCACTATCCTGTTCCTCTCAGCTAGATTTTAATTAAAAAACATCTACAGAACTCAAATTTTGTTATATTTGAGTAGAAATAACTCGAGATGCAGTTGACTATCTGTATGCAGGAAAAAGGAGGTGGGAAGAGTTTGAAAGTTGGCTGCTCTGCAATGTGGAATAGTAAAAGGCAATTCCAACAAAACCTGGAAGTTCAGTCATCATTCTGGAAGTGAATATGTGTTTAATAAGATTCCTTTCCAAATATTTGCAGTTAAGCAGAAGCGTTTTCTCTGGCTATAAAACAAAGTCTGCCATTCTTTCCACTGTTAACTGCATCTGTTTATACAACTGTGCCAAAATGGAAAGCAGTTGCTTTGGTATCAATACATTAAATTATATAAAGAATAATTTGAAAAATCCATTAATTTATAACTGTAATGTTTCTACTTCTCTAGCTTTAAAATTTTGGTAGGAATAAAAAATGAGGCTGTCAAACTGCAGTGGCTGGATTTTATATGATGTTATGGGGGGGGCTTAAAGTGATTAAATAGGCATGAAAAACATTTATAAGGGTATGTATTTACATTGTTCTGTGAAAAGAAAAAAATGGAAAACCAGGTGCAAAACTGAAGGGAGTGGCACTAATAGGAAAGAGTTTGTTAATGCTCTTTGTGGTATGTTTGGAAAGCATACACACACTCACATATAACACTTCATGTTGTCTTATGCAACATAAACTGTGTTTTCATATAGGTATTGTAACCCAAAGTATTTTTTTCCTTTGAAGACACAACAAAAATATTCCTTAAATTGTATTTTGAACAATGTATGATTAAATCTTACTTAGAGATACATATTTCTTCCCTCATCATATCTTTTATCTGGAAAGCAGTGAGGCTGGCATCTTATTCTAGACAGTGATGCAGAAGGTGTTTATTTAAGCAGGTGGGTAACGCAAACTGTTTTTTGTTTGACCTTCTGGGAAGGACTTCGGGGAAAAAGTATGTGTTTAGACTTAGGATTAGTTTGTCTGTGTTGTATTTGAAAACTTTTCCATGTGTTTTTCAAATTGGTGTCAAAACGTTTTGTCATGCCTGAAGAAATTGAAGGAATTCATCTTTGATTAAACTTCTGTGTATTTAGGGTCATTGACATCCACTTGCCTTATTTAGTAAGTGGAGAAGATGGGAGCTATGCAGCTGTTCTGTGCTTTTAGCTCTTTACATTTCTGATGGTGACAAAAAGCAGAATTACCAAAGAAGGGAAAGAGGAAAGATGGGCAAAAGTAGGAAATGCAATTCTGAGAAATGAAGTGACTTATCAGCCATTTTGACACCTGGCAACCCTTGAGGAGCAAGCAGGCATTTAAACAAGCCTCCTATCCCTTGCTTCATTTTAGCTCCTTTTGCTTATTTTTGGTAAGGATTAAAGTCTTTCTGAGCTCACACTGTTGAATAGAAGAGTAAACAGGAAGTGCAAGATGCAGAAAGGCAGGACTTGTGGGAGTGCAAGACCAAGAACACAAGTTTTACTTTGTGCAGTGCTTGTGAGAGAGATGACTACCATTGCAAAACAAGGATGAGAATAATATTGAGGTGGAAGTTTAGTAGGTATTTTGCGACTTTGGGGGAAGTGATGGAGAGGTAAAGTCTATAAGGTTCTGGAAAAGTACAGAAGATCCTGCATATGTTCTCTTCTCATTCTGTTAATATCCTATATTGTTCAGGTATCTAACCTGGGATCTCTTCTGTCCCACATTCTTTTTAAATGAAACCTGTTCCCCAGAAAAAAACTCCTTTTTTAAGAAACGAGATGCAGAAATGAGCTGCAAAACCACAGACAGTGCTCGCAGCAGAACAGTTAGTCCCAAGAACTGTATGCAGATAACTATATGCAGTTCCTAAGAACTGTATCTGCATAGAGCTCTTAGTGGGACTAGCTATTTTCAGTTGCGAGCATGTTTTCCTTTTTTTTTTTTCTGTGCCTAAAATTAATTCTGGAGGTGACCTGTCTACTTAGTAGCACTGTCATCTCAGAGCATCTCTTTGTATTAGTAGCTGAGGTCTAAGAACCATGGCAGGTCTCAAGGTTGCAGGAAGTTGGACAACCACAGTGGTAAGGCTCAAAGTTTTACAAGAATTAATTTAGTCCCTCTGTTAAATCAGTATTTAGTTGAAAATGTTGTGTGAAAATATACCATAAATTTTGGTATTCAAACTGAAAACTGGAGTTCATAGCAAAGCTCACAACTATCATGTGAAGCTGCCTAGAAATAGTTTTCCTGAAATCCACATGGTGTACTAAGACAATTTCATGCATCTGGTCCTTATTCTTTAGTACCTAAGTATGCGAGAATGCACAACTTTATTTAATTAATCAGCTTTATTTGTCTGACTGTTGAAAAGCTATCTGGGGAAATTTGGGAAGTCTTTTCTTTGAGTACTTTGTACATTTACAAAAATGAAATCTGTCATGGATTTCTTTAAACATTTGAGACATTTCCACCACTTACTCTTGCCTTGTTCTCTGAATAAAAAACCTCAGACTTGTGGAATGGAGAAGCAATTGAACAGAGGAACAGAAAGGTCGCTGTTCTTCTGAAGGTCAGAAGCGTCAGATCACTGGACTAACTAGTAGCCATAGCTTGCTAGAATTCTGCACAAGACTGTCAGAATTTTAGTCAATGAGCTTTTGCAAGCATATGAAACAGTTGTTCCCTTGGAGGCTGGGACTGAAGGGACTTGCTGAATTAGAATTAGATTTAATTGCACAAACAGAACTCTGGAGGGAGAAGGCAGCTTTTCAATATGTAACCCTGGAGAACTGAAAAGTATGGAGGAGTAATTATCTCTTTCACGGTCCGTTCATAACCTACTTTTTTTTTTCTTTAGGAATGGGGTTTAAAAAGAAAGCATTTCTACCACAAGTGCCAAGTCATTTTTATTTATTAAAAAATCTGTATAAAATCTGTATCAGATATTAAACAGTATGTTAATAAAAATGTGCTGCTGCTTTTAAATTTACTCTTTTTATTGTGATTGACTCAAAAGTTTAGAAAACTCTTGGCTGTTTTTCGACTTCATCTCACTCTGAGAAGTTTTTGCTTTAGGGCAACATTTCTACAGCAAGATAGGAATTATTAAATTCTAGATGCAGTCACTATGAACTTGCATCACACTACCATGGTATCCAGTTTAACATTTTCCTCACCAAAGATTTATTTTAAAGAAGCGTTTAGGCTCTCTTGCATTTTAAAGATTTTTTTCCCATCGTTAATTATTAACAGCTACTTTTCATCATCGGTTATTTGTGAGCTGAGGTATGAATATCCACTGCAGCTCTACAGGATGTGACGTACAGCTAGCTTATGCTGACCTAACATTAAATTGATGGGTTGTTTTGTATTGAACTACAGATACAGCCAAATATATTCAGTAGAATTCTTCACTCAAAAGCAAACTTCAGTCTGTCAGTCTTACAAATGAAAGTAATTTTTTAGTAATTTTTTAATTTTTTCTCCTACTTCATTTGCACTATTACATTTTCTGAAGAACTAATGACAAAATAGCAATAAAAGCTTGGGCTACTTAATTTATTAATCTGTAAGAGCTATGGAGTACTTGTGTAGTGTCCAGTTATTTAAAAAAATAAAAATTAAAAAAATCTTGTTATAATGTGAACAGATGCAGCAATCACTAACTGCTTCAAGACTTTGTACTTAATTTCTCCCTTCAGTAGATATTTCAATCACTCAGCACTTTAGAAATACACTGAGATATGACTAGAAATTCTGTGAGGCAATCAAACCATTTTTCATAAGATTCCTAATTACCTAAAGAGTTTAAAAGTTATTTAATAAACATATCCAATTTAAAGAACATCCAAAGCTAAACACAGATATACAGAATCAAGACTTCAAGCACAGATGTTTTTTATATATGCATTTCAAATATGATACAGTAAATTTCATAATGGGGTGGTTTAGAACCTTCACCTTATAACTCAGGGACAGGTGTTTCAGGGCAGGTATTTAAGGAGTTATCACTCCTCATCGTTTTGTCTTTTCTGTACATGATGGACATGTAAAGATACTTCAGAAGACTGACAAAAAAAAAAAATATTCTGGGTTGCAGATGCAATGAATTTTGACTGACTTTTGTCTGCCTTAGCTTTCTGTGTGAAGAGCTGTATTGATTCACTGCTTAAGATTCCAGTGACATGCGGCACTGGATTCTAGCTTAGGTCTGGAGTTCAAATACATTCATTTCAGTGCGCTCTAAATTATGAGAGCAGTGACTTTCTTGACTTTGTCACAACGTGATCTAAAGTTAATTATTTCTGCCTCTTATTTTTGATCTGCTTTTTAAAGTGTTTTACTTAAATACATGTCTCTTAAACTTTAACAACCTCTTTGAAACTTAATGCTGTGACTTATTTTTATTTATGATGCAAAAGAGTTAGTAATGTCTTAAATCCCAGAAGTAATGCTGTTTCTGGCTCAGTGCTTTTTGGTTATTTGTTAATGTACTGTTGTGGTGTTTTTTCCTTTTTTTCTTCTTATTTTCTTTTAAGGGAAGGTCCTCGGTGTCTTCAATTGTAAATTGCTGTAGTTGACTTTTCACACATTCTTCCTTAACTTACCAGTAAGTGTATATTCCTTGCAATCAGATAAATAAGTCTGTTTTCCCTGTGTCATCATCAGATGCACATAAATACTGTGTGGACCTATCTATTGATGGCTTCCAAGCAAATGCGTTTTGTCCACACTGTTGCAACTTCATATTTCAAGGTCTAATGTTCTTCTACCAAACCAAACGAACAAAAGCAAACAGTAACACACACACACTAAAATTGAAGCATAATTTTAACATTGTCTTTTATTAAGGTAAATAAAGAGTTTAGCAAACACATCTGTATGACTTGTCAGAAAGTGTAGCTAGGAGCATGTAATTGCTTCCAATTTTTTTCAGTTTTTTTCAGATCTATGAAAAGACTTCTTACATGTTTGCAATTTAACACCCACTCAGTGGCTTGTGTGGAAGTGCTCTATTTTGCAAAGCAATGTAATGAGCAGCTGGTGAGGGTGGCTTTTCCAGCTTCAAGGGAGTCTGTGCAGTTTTAATGACTTCCATGCTACTGTCAAGCTGTCATGGACTACACGAAGGTTTTAAAGCATGCTTGGTGGGTTTGTGGGTAGTTGTGCTTAGAATGTTCTGGAAACTCTAGCTTTTTCCTTTAATACTGAGACACAAAAGGTGAAATGAAACTAAGTCTATTTTGCTGCAGACAATAATTACAAGTGAGAGACCTAAGGCAAACTGACAGTATTCCAGGAGGGTCACACCAGCTAACTTGAGACCGAATTTCTATCTAAAACAATGACTGAGATGTTCAAGAGCCTTATAACTTCTTTTGTAGGACTCAGCCTTTCCAAACTTTAGTGTGTTGTGGATGATATAGGACCAATCTTCCACTCAAGATGTTTTTATACTTTATCACTAACAGGAATTTTCAGAAGTTGCTGAAGCTTAGACACCCAAAGTGGTCTTCTTTTTGCTGAAGTGCTGAGTACTAACAGCTCCAGCTGAAGAGAAAGCTGCTGTCCATTGATTGTTAAAAGTGCTATACAGATAAATTTAAATAATTAGATTATTCAAATAGGAAAACATAAAATTAGCCAAACAATACATGGAGTTTTTGACATTGTTTCATCATCAAATCTGTAAAATCCGATATTTTTCACCTTGAAATAATAAATTACCTCTGTTTTCAAGAGCACCAGAATGTATGTCATGTACGAGCCTCCAGAGCAGTGAGAAGTTTGTTGAAATCAAATTTAGGGCTGTACATCTCATAATCTGTTACCCAAAAGATTCTGAGGAAAAAAATAGCATTTGATCATACGATTGTTTTGTTTCGTGCTTCCTATTTTTAAATGCTTTGTTTTGCAATACTGCTGGTGTTGATTCTATATGTGGCTTACATATAGTATGCACATTTTTACTTTTAACACATTTAATTCGGCCGTATATTATTGTGTAAATTTTCATAGGAGTGGAATAAACCAGAGATACTAAAATTTGAGCCACTCTTAGATAGCCTTCTACTATTAGTATTACATAGAAAATATATGGAACTGAGTCCAATATATGAGAAAATATATGGAACTGAAGTTTCATATTTCAGAGTCGTCCAAGCATGGAGACCATTGAGCAATCACTGAATCTTTAATACTCATCTCACTCACTTCTAGTCTTTGCATTTCAATAGTTATTCTGATCTAAGTTTGCTGCTACCTTTCTGATACTGTGTTGATTTCCTCTGTTCTGTAACATTTGACCTGTGATTCTGAATCACATACTATGCCAATTCGATTCTCAGTGTTTCAGCTGCTGATTAAGAGACCTCTGGCAATCTGTTCATTATATTGTCATCAATAATCTGGTCAATATATTGAGTCCAGCTGTGCTCTCTAGTCTGAGGTAATTTCTCAGAAACAATTATCTACCATGTAGAACATTAATATGTTTTTTTTAACCTACTAAATTTTCCATGGAAATGAATTTTCTGTTAATAACACATTAAGTTCCCATAAAGCTGCTTAAGCTTTTACCATAGACGTACATTGAAAATGTGTAAATCTGAGATATTGAAAAAGAACTTTTCATATTAATCAGAATTTCCATTCTAAAGCATCAAGCCACTGACCTCTACAATAGTAAATTTTCATCCTAAAAAGCAATGTTAGCTCTTTTCACCATGTGGAATGATGAGGCATTACATCAATATTTAGTTACTGTACACCTGTGCCCCTGAGTGCAGAAGCATATGCAGTATGTGTCTTCAGATTTAGAAGCCTGTTAGCTTGTTAGTTTTCCTGGTAATTTGGGTAAAGTGAGTGCACAAAAAGAAGCAATCCTTACTACATAAGTCTTGATTATTTAAGAAGCCTTCTTTAACTGCCAGCATCTAAAACCGAAGAGGAAAGTAACCATTTCCAACACTACTTTTTTTGGAGGGTCATATGGATTAAAAGGATTTTAGGAAATAGATTTTAGCATGGAAAACAAATAACACACCGGCCTTAGTAGTTTGTATGGTACTATCATTCAAAAAAATTTTTTCACTGAGAGTGAAAATGTTTTAAGTTGACTTAACATACATCAACAGGAAAATAACATGAATGTAATAGTGAGGATGATTATATAAAACACCTAAAATTGTTTTAAACACTTTTGTGGTGGTTGAAAGTATGTGTAGTTATACTGATGAAAAGAAAATGCATTTGTTTAGAAAGAAAGTATAGTACAGGAAGCCATTTTTCCTGCTCTTGAAAAGTTAGCTTTAATGTTTAAGTACGCTTTGAATACCTGATGCTGAGTTAAAGATGTGCTATTTTGAGTATTTTATATTGACTTTTTTTCCCCAAAAGCAGAACTGTCATGTATGACTTATTCCCATTGTTTGTAATTTTTAACATACTTTGTTTGTAACATGCAAGACTGTTCTTTTTTATGGGCTTTGTTTATGGTACCTACTATTTGGAGGAACAGGATGGAACGATTTCCACAGGCTGTTTGTGGTTTGGGGGGAGGTTACTTTCTTAGTGCAGTAACTGTGTATACTTACGTCTGTTGACTGTAACCTGGGAACTGAATGTCATAGATGTTAGATGAATGACAGCTACATGTAGCATCTTATGAAAAGACTGGAGAAACCTGTAGCTTTTTCAGTCCTTCATCGACATTGAAGTCAGTCCAAAGTAACAGTTAAATAAATAAATACATTCATGCGTATATGGACATATACTTGCATGGAGTTGTCATGTTTGTTCTCTTATCTTAAAAAGAAAAAAAAAAAGAGAGAGAAATAAATGAATAAGAGGCTGTATTTGAGAACCCACGGCTAATTAGCATGGTGAAATGAAAATACTAAGGTGACAGTAAAAATGCAGATGGGAAGAGCTCAGCTTTAGTTATGTTTTTTTACGAACTGTTGGGAACTAAAGCTGATAATGGCTGAAGTGTATCTAATTTTGAGTTGTATAATGCTTGTGTGAAATTGTACCATCACATATAGAAAATACACCATCAAAATTGCTACTGATACGGTGAACCGAACAACACGTTTCTGAAGTATTAAGCCCATTTCAGTTGTATGCTTTTTCTTTTATATGTTTAGTGACAAACAAGAAACCGGCTCAAGCTTCTATTACGAAGGTCAAGCAATTTGAAGGCTCTACATCTTTTGTCAGGAGAACGCAGTGGATGCTCGAGCAGCTACGCCAGGTCAATGGTATAGATCCTAACCGGGTGAGTTTGAACAGTTATGGAAAATGAAAACTGAACTTTTAAAACCTGATTCACAAATCAGTTACATCTTTCATTATTCAAAAGGCAGATGGAAAGATGAGATACAGGATTAAATGCAAATTCTCAAAGAAGAAAGAACTTAGTGTGGTATGTGAAATAGATTTTAATGGGAAAGATGGGAGGAGGCCAAAGCTCATAAGCAGCTTTTTTCTTCTTTCTTTCCTGTCTTTCCCTACTCTTCCTCCTGCTCACTCTCTTCTTTGTAAAGAAAAATAAGAGCCGTGTTTGTCTTGTCTTCAGCTGTAAGCCTCTTGGGTTCCATTTTGGCATGTAGCTCTGTTGTAAGAGTAGTAAGCAGAAGCAAAGACAGGAGAGGTTACTGAGGTTCAAGTGCGTGGAAATATTTTGAATCTTGCTTTTTTTCTAGGACAGTCCTCTCCTCAGATCCTTCTGCATTTCTTATCTTTCTGTACAAAGGGCTGTGATGTGGTTTATTTGCTAGTTTAAATTTAAAGCAATTTTTGCTTTTTGATTTAAAACAAAAATTAAAGCAAACAAAACCTCACAAAATGTTTTGGAACTCCTTCCAGAATTTTTGCCTCAAACATGTTTTTTTAATGTGGAATATACAGACTGCCTTGAGCTGTCTTGACAAAGTCACACAAACATGTAATAAGCTTACGAATACAAATCAGAAAATGATCACAAAGCAACTTCACTATGTGCGTTGTACAGCAGAATGTTTGTAGATAACTCCATTGGTTTGCTCAGGGCTGTACTCTGATCAGCTGCCTAAATTTTAGTGGCTTAGTGGTGCAGACTGTGCTGTTACAGTACAGTCTTGTTAACAAAAATGAAGCCTTTGGAGTTATGTGGAATTTTCTTTGAGTAAAGGGGCATTGAAAATGAGAGCAATGATACGCAAATATGGGATATGAGTTTTAGGCCCTTTCCCATCAACTGTTAAGCAGCTCTCTAAATAGCAGCTTGAGATACTTTCACATTGAAAGTCCTATCAAATTCTTCAACTTAGAAACATTCCTTTAGGACTTGTTTTCTTGTGATTCCTAGTGCCATTGACTCAAAATAGAGTTTAGTGTATTAGTTTACAAAATGAATTCTAGCAAATATCACTAAATGTATAGCAGCAGTACTCTTACAGAATCCATTTACTTTGGTAGTTGGTGCATGGTACAGAGGTGGGGGTTTATTTTATTCTGGCAGTGCTCTTTTGTTCTTGTTATCCTGAGATCTATACAACTGTTTATGATAATAAGTTAAATACAATAACTGCAACTTGCTATTTATTTTCCTTCTTTGAGTGAATATAGAGAGCAGAACCACATCTTCTATAATACATAGCGAGAGCAATTTTGAGACTGAGAGGCTGAATACGTTAAAATAAAAATGTCTGTGTTAATTCAGAAGAAACATAGTAACTATATATCTGTAGCTAAAGAGGATTGATTTCTTATGAGATTCCAACTTCTAATTCTTTGGTCTAAAAACCATTATTTTCAGGTATTTTTTTCATAGCTGAATATTCCTCACTAAAAGAAAAAAATATTTGTGAGAAAAAATATCCAGCCTGTGTTTTCATCCAAAAATGTGCAAAAGAAAAATAATGCCAGGATGGTCTTTAGTTGCATGATATTTTTCTTTTTTTCCTACGTAACTGCTTTTTAGACAATGACAGTTCTACATCTTTTTCCAAATCATTAATAAAACCAAAGTAATAGTAATGTATTTTTTTTTTCCTTCTAGGATTCCCCAGAATTTGATTTACTATTTGAAAATGCTTTTGACCAGTGGGTAGCAAGCACAGCTTCAGAAAAATGCACATTCTTTCAGGTTCTTCATCACACTTGTCAGCGATACCTTACAGACAAGAAACCAGAATTTATCAACTGCCAATCTAAAATTATGGGAGGTAAGTCAATTGAAGCTGGAGTACTTTATGCAGTTGGACATGAAATGATTTGCACCTGGGTTAGTTTCTGTTCAAATGAGCTTGCTACCTATCTACATCTTGAAATCATGGGTCTGAATACGCTGATTTCACGGTGGTGAAATACAGGCTTCACAATTTCTTCGTCGAGCACCACTTCAAATTCTTACAATATTTTTTCTTATGTTTAGTTCTAGAGATAATATCCACTACCCACCTTGTGAGAAGTCATTCTTCTCCCACCCTTAGCAGCATTGTTTTCAATTTGTTTCCAAAAATATTTCTGGGCTGCCTGGAATATTTCCCACCCGAAGTCTGTTCTACAGGGCCATTTCCTAACAAGTGTTCCCAAAAGTGTTTATTACCAAATTCCTGTAGGTTTTTTAAAATTTACTTTGATCTTGACAGAAATCAGTTAAGTTTTATTTTCATAATTTGTTTATCCTAAGTTATCTATCTGATGTCTATCCAGGATTAGACATCAGGTTTAAAAAGAAAAATAAAGGGAGAGGGGAGACATGGGGGGACACCACCTGGTCAATATATAGAATTGTTGTTTACCATCCGCTTCATGAACAGCAAACACTACTTTTGGGGGAGGATTTTTCACTTATTTCACAAAATATTCTTTGGGAAAATAAACCTTTAGGAAGGTAGGTTTTAGTTGTTACCTTATTTCTGAAAATAGTCACCTTTTTATCTGCTCTAAACCAGAATACTTCTAAAACCTTTTATGCCTTCTCTGTTCCACTCAGCTGGAATAAAAAGTTATTTTTGCTTTTTCAGTGAGTCTTGTAACATTTGATGTCTCTAAACTGTCAGAGATGCACAGGCTGGCTTGGGGTTTGGTTTGTTCGTTTTCCCCCAAGACATCAAATACAAATACAGCCAGCCTTACTCAACTCTTTCTGGTAGTTCTATCTTATAAAACTAGTGTGTGTTCTGGTATGCTGTCAGAAATACATTTTGTGTACCCACCTTTGTATGCTCTTGTTTTTCTGGCTGTAACTTTGTCTTCCATCCCTTTCTTCTAAAACACCAAAGGTAAACTTGGGGAAGGGGGAATCATCTTCAGTTTGGCGCTTACGTTTTAGGTAGTGACACTGAGGTTACCACCAACTTTGCAGTCAGAGCTGTTCTGTCAATCATACTTTGCTTTTAGTGTCTTCTAAAACCAAGATAAAAGGCACAACATTTTCTTCTAAACGTCCTTTTTTTTTCTCTCTGTTCCATTAATCTTCTTTCCATCATCTTCAAAAGCTTTTGAATTACATTATATTTAAAACCTCAAAATGTATTTATCTTACAGAGGCATGCTTCCTGCACTGAGTAAAAATAAACAAATAACTGTCATTGCAACTTTGAAATATCTCCAGTTAAAGGCAGCCCTCCATGATACATAGCGCCATGAAGTTAGTTCGGTTTACTAGGTTATGTTAGTTGGTCAATTACTTTGAGGCAAACAGAGAAATTCAGTGACCAGAAATAACACCATTCATTGACTTTAGAAGCTGTTCTGTTAGTTAGTAGTTCACTGGTTCAGACGCTCAGCATCTGCAGTTCTGCTAGTTCTCCTAGTAAGCCCAGAGATGGGCCAACTACACATCAAAACCCATTAAGTCTGAAACCTGCAGTATCAGAGATCTGCGTAAAAAATACAGGGAAGTATGTAACAGATTTTGAATTCATCCTTACTGGAGAAAACAGAGCATCAGTATAGCCAAGCAAGCCAAACGTATACCTGAGGATATATCTTGAATTACATTACAGTCGGTTTCGAATTTGCAACTCTTCCCCTCCACTTTCCCCTGGTAATTAACCAAAGCAATAGATTCAAATCATTCGGAAACCTTAGCACTGTCAGATTATGGAGAAAGCTTGTCTTCGTCCCTTCGTCCCACTTCGTGCCCTTTATGTTTTAAAGTAGCCTTTGTTTTAACTGATATTCTTTTGACCTTTCTGGGGGATATGCACAGTAATTTCCTCTTGGATGGTTTAACTTCTAATACCAAACAAGTATGTTTTTAATAAATTATTACAATATATGCTTACGTAATGTTATAGATATGCACATCAAAGATGTAACGTATCTTGTAACTATACATATTTTCTTTTTTTTTTTTAAAAAAAATAAAATAAAGGACCAAACTTCTTCCCAACTGGAACTGAAGATGAAAGAACTTGAAGGGCTTATTTACAAGCTTACTAATTGAGCCTTAGTCCTTCCTAAAGGATATGAGTGAAGAAAGTGAAATTCATGCTGTTTCTGCAGACAGTGCTTAAGAGCTTATCCTTAAGTAAATAGGTGTCATCCTGTGGAACTGGAGACCCTCTTCATTGACTTCCTGAATTTACTCCACACACACACACACACACACACACACACACACACTTCCTCCTACTGGCCTGATTCTTCTTCTCCAGAACTATTTTTTGTGTTGAATATGGTGTAAGGATGTAGTCTGTGGAGTTGAATAGTCTACGTTGTTTTCTGTAACTTGCTTAATGACATTAATTATAGTGATAATGAGAACTGATGAAAGGAATGGGTGCTAATTCTCAGAACAAAGAACAAATTCAAATTTGCAAAGACTGTAATGAGATTCTTCCCTGTGTTATCTTGTATGAAATAGTTTATCTTTTGTTTGGAAGGGCCTCTCTATTGCTTACATGTGGTTTCTAGATGTTGCTTTGGGAAGGGGAAGGCAGGCATTTGGAAAGAGATTTTTTTTTTATTAAAGTAGGAAATACTTTCTCCTTCCATATCTTTCTGATGTACTGGCTTCAATACTGTTATATGTCTAATTTGAGGCATTGTTGTGTTATGTTAATTAAGTAACCAAGCTAATCAGGTTGTTTTTTTTTTTACATCAGTAATGTGTTTAAAAAAAAAAAAAAGTTGGAGGTGAGCAGTGAGTTGAATATTTTTATCCACAGATTATGATCATTATAACAACTTAATTGTTGACCTAATACTAGGCTGATACCAAGAATGCATTTGGTCTTTATATTTCTGGGTAGAACCCTGTAGATACAGTGTTTGAAACCTCAAAGATTCAGTGCCTGTTACAATTAGGAGTTGCTGCCACCTTTAGACACACATTAGAAATGCAGAATCCTTGGAAAGACAGGTTGAAGGAAGATGATGATCCTGCAGTGTTTTTGTTTTAAGCTTTGTCTTATAAGCTTTGGTCATCCTGTCAAATTAATTAAAATATTCTTAGAAGTTCAAAGTAATGATATCTTTGCCTCTGTAACCTTTCCTCTAGGACAGCTGGCAAGAGTTATTAATGAATCATTTTTTCTCTTCTCCAAGAATATATTGCCAGTGTGAGAATGGTAATGAGTTTCTTTTTTCATAAGCTATTGACTCATCTTAGCTTCAACAATCTAGGAATAGGACTTTATGATGTTTTCATTAATTCTTTGGATTTATTTGAAGATGAAATTTCTACATGAAAAAGCCAGTTTGCATTCAGTTTTAGAATGCAAATCTATAGTATTTTAGAAAGTCGGCCACTGTGTCTTATTTCCAAATAAAAACAAGGACAAACAATTATTGCGAGGCTATGTTTTGGAAAGCAGATTTCACAGAGGTTTTGAAGTTTGCTAGTAACTGTAAGCTTTAAAGCAAAATATTTTTGGTCATGTTGTATGAAAACCTTTTGTATATTGAAAGAGATGTTCATGAGTTATATGTGGTGGACCTGGTAAACATATAGTAGCTTTTTCCATACTATGCAAGTTTAATGAATGACTAAATGAGACAAATGGAATTAGGAATTAGGATGGGAAGAAAGCCTATTGCTCCCCCTAGCCTCATTCCTTTCACGTCTGATTCTTGTTTTCACCTCTTACCTGATATAGTGTTTGAAGAATTGTGTGCTTGAGCATCTTACCCTTACTGACTTCCAATTGTAAATTAATTCTGATGCAAATGACTTTGACAAAATTAATCTAAATTTTAAAAAAAATCTATCACTTCATTTTGGCGACATTTTACTATTTTCAAATTACTGGCCAGGTGAATCTTAGCAATGTTTCTTTATGGGAACTACAAAATTCTTTGCATTGCATTAAGATATTTTTTGCCAAGAAAATAAAGGTCATTGTCAGTCTAGAGACTGAAATATTAGAAACTATTTTCTTTTTACTGTCAGAGACCATTTGAGTTGCTTGCTTTCATCCTCTGCATATTCATGTTAAAATTAATTCTGCTTTACCATTTGTTTTTATTTAGCTGTATATATTTTATTTATCATAAGCATAAAAGCTATTTGTTGAGATCTGAATGAATTAGAATCATAGAATAGCTCGGGTTGGAAAGGACCTTAAAGATCATCTAGTTCAATCCCCCTGCCTCGTCCAGCCTGGTCTTGAACACCTCCAGGGATGGGGCATCCACAGCTTCTCAACCCTCTAAGTGAAGAATAGTTGAATGCTTGTCCTGTAGAAATATTGCATATAACAGGCCTCCAAATTAACTTTGAAAAACAAGAATCTTCCTGAAAAAAAAGCACATTACATTCTTTTAAAAACTGGAGGCTTATGTAAAATCAGAAGGGACATTTATTGTTACATTTATTGTTTGGTTCCTTTTTGATCTATACAACTTTCAGACAAGATAATATACAAATCAGAGAGCAATATATTTTATTGCATTCTGAAGAATGAAGGTCTAAGTGGGATGTTATCTTCACAGTGCAAAACAATTCCTGTTTGTCACGGAAATGACAGAAGTTTTAGATCAAAATACTTGATTTGGGTGTTTACAGAGCCAGAGTGGAGTTCTGTGGTTTTGCACTAATTAAGGATTTTTAAAGTTTCTGGTTGGTAGACTTTTACTAGTGTAAGTATTAGTTTAGTATTGAAAATACTAACTTAGATCTGTTCTGATTTATATAAACATATTAAATTTGAGTTTAAAGTGTTTGAGTTTAAATAAATTTCTCAGTTTGGAAGAGGGTAAAAGAAGTGTACACTTGACACATAGATGTCTTTTAGAAAAGCTTACCTTCTATGATTTGTCAATTTGACTTTTAATATGTTAATATATATTTGCCAGATTTTAATCCTTAATTTCTAATTTCTGTAGCTCTGGCTAAACTTCAAACTCAAGTACTATATTTCAGGGGGAGGGACAGGGCATCAGAACTATGTGATCATGTTGAACCCTAGAAGAAAGCAAGTCTGTAAATGTAATTAGCCTGAAAAATGTAAGTAATATCTCATACTTTTTTTTTAATGGAACATTTAGTAAATGTAAATGAGATTAAGACAAAAAGATCAAAGAAAGAAAAAAAGTCACTTAGCTTATAAAATTAGCTGCTTATATAAAAACATCTAAAAGTTTAGCTATCCGCATGAATATGAATATAATGATTTTATTAATATGCAACCTTTGGAAGTAATCTATTATGCTCTTGTTCTTCTGATCATCAAGAAAAGTAGTAATTATTGAGCCTTAGTAATTATTGAGCCTTCATTGTGTGCAGTTATTACAGTTCTCCTATTGCATTACTACATATCTTTGAGAAGGTGGTAATGCATACTGGTAGATACAGGAGTAGACAGACCACAAGTCTGATCCACTCTGACAGTTGTATTTACTTACTTGCTATTCTTCTCTCCCTTATAAATCAAATACAATTGATTTATAATGCAGTGCTACTGAACTGCTATATTATACCTGCAATGCATTCCAGCACCTTTGAGCCATAAGCTTATTTGTATTTTGTTTCATTGTGTGTCTGTGCCTCTTTTTTTTTTTCCTAGGAAATTGCATTTAAACTGAATGTGTTGTTTATCATGGCTTGACAGTTACTGTACTGTTGGTTTAGATGTTGTGTTTTTTTGTTGTTGTTTTTTTTTTTTCCTGAGTTCCGCTTGAAAAAATGCTTATGTGAAAGAAAGTGAACAGTCTGTAAAATCAAATTGTCTCTGAATGTCAGTCATGCTAGGAATCTGATTCCAGGACAAAGTAGTGTCACAGCTCCATCTGTGACAACAATAAGCTTGTGTGGTTCCACTGTTGCAGTTCGGTGAACACAAGAGATCACATCCTCCAGCTGTAATGAAAGTTACTGTATTTGAGATGAAATACAACTGCCCACACTCAAACTAATGATGTCATTGATGAGAACTTTGCAACATCTTTGAAGTACTCCCTCTGGGGAGCTGAGATTTGCTGTACATCTCTAAAGAAAATTGCTGAACAAAAGTTAATTTGATAGCCAATTCAGAATGCCCGTTGTAGCATGACACTAATTTTCTAAGGGTATAATTTACTGATTTTCTGTCTTTGTCTTCACAGTATTTAAACTCGCTCATAAACTTCAAAACAGATCAGATTTGCATCACCTTCAGTCAATATAGACCTAACGCATTGTATTGCATCTCTGCAGCTGTAGAATATCTTGTGGGGATAAGAGTCATGATACTGGCATCGCCGTATTGATTTCCAGGGGCAGAGTCTGATCAAGTCTGAAATAACAATCGCTAAAAACAGCTAACCCTCCCATTGTTGAAGGTATAAATTAGAAGCTGGTCCAAACTACTGGAAGACCAGTTTCACCTGCTAATCTTGATAGATCCTGTACTGCTATCAAACTGTGAACAAATTCTGTAGTAATTTGTCTCATCGCTACGTTCCATTAGAAATGTTTCTTCACTGAAAGGATACATAGCTGATGAATTTATGTTAGTATTTTCTATTCCATCTGCACTGCCAGACCTCTGACAAGATAAACATCAAATGACTTCTTTGCCTCTTTGGGAAGGCCTACCAGTACATAACCTTGGTTTACATGTATGTATGTATTTATAACCAATATTTTTTCTTCTCCTTCTCCTCTCCTTCCCTCCCTCTAGAGGACTAATGCTGAAATGATGCTTTAAAGCCAGTTTTGGATTTGGACAGGAAAGTATGGAAAGTAGAGTTCTCTCAAGTGTCTTCTTAAGCTTGCAGTTAGGAAAGTCATTGCTATTCTGACCTGAACAGATTATTTAATAGTATATCCTTCTACTCCTACTGAATAAATGTTCAGTAATATCTTTCAGACTCACCTTACACCCTTCCAGGAACCATAGCAGACTCCTCTTAGTTCACAGTGAACTTTCAACTCACTTTATTTTTTTTCTTTCTTTTATATGCTTTTTTAGGCAAAATACCAAATTAGATGTATTTTTAGATGTATTAGATTTAATTCAATGTATCTTAAAATCTCTCTACTTCAAAATAATTTGCAATATTTGCCTGCATTTTTTTATTCAGAACTGTTCTTGTCCGCTGTTGGCATTAATGAACATTTAAAAGATTCGTTTGTGTGAGGAGAAATTGCCTAACCTTTTTTTGCCTAATCAAAAAAAGTGGAAACTAGTGTAATCAGTCTTAATTTTAGGTGACTTCTTATTCTGATACCTATGCTACTCTCCCATGTAGAATCAGACTTATACAAAGCTGGAACATTGATCTGTGACTTGAGAGTACAATGACTTGTGATGTTGTCTGATCAGTATAAGCTAACAAAGTGCAGTCTGCCACCTTTGTGCTAGCACTGCACCTCTAACTGAACACAGGATGTTCAGTTAGAAACTGATCTGCCTGAAAATTGTTCTCTTCTCTTTAGGCTCTGGCCTTTTGTTTGGCATGGATTTTCAGCTAGGTCAGTTTCTCAATCTGCTCATCCATCTGGCTGTGAAGTTACAAGTGCAGATACAAGGAAGACAATAGAAATGTGCAGGTGGTATGGGGCACCTGCAGAGGGGCAAGGCTGGCAGTTGTAGAGGTTCACATTGGCTTAAACTAGCTGTGAAACCCTATTACACTTTTAATTTGTCTGCCTTTTCTCTCTCCTTGATTTCTCTTTGCCCATGTTACTTTCTTCCTTGTATTTTTCTAGAAAGAGTATTTTCTGGGAAGCAGGGAGGACAGTGTGGAGGGACAAACCTGTATACGACTTTTATCACAATAGTTACCAGACTGTGGTAGCTAATGCTTCTTTTGACAGTCATAAACTTTCCAAATTCAGGTGCAAAGACCTACAGAAGTGTTTTGTTTACTTTTAGAAAAGGTGGATGTCTGTAGAAATCCTTCTCTTCAGGAGACTTCTAAATTTTAAGTCTCAGAATTAATTTGGGAAGGACATTATTCTTCAAAGATAAATTGAGAAAATAATATTCTGATTTCAGTCTGCAGATTCAAGTATTTTAAAGTTGTAATTAAATTAATAAGTTTAGTAAAGTTACTACTTTTAGTGAATGTTCTGTATTTCAGAACACTTGGTCATCCTTTCTGGCTGATAATTTAAATATTGAAATTATCTAGAGACTAGCTGGGGAGGTGATGTTGGGATGGTGAGAATGTGGTGGTGAAGATGTTTCCTAAGTGCTTTCTAAAGGAGAAATAGCACTAAATAGCACTATACTGTGTATCTTCTTCCCTTTTTTTACCACTGTATCTGTGTATCTTCTTCCCTTTTTTTACCGCTTACAAAAAACTTTTCTTTTTTTTATCTGCAAATTGTTCAGTATCTTTCTCTTCTCTCCCAAGACCTTTAGTTTTGTGTTGATACTATAATTGCATAATGCCTTTGGCTCTTAGGTGATGAGTGCACAGGCAGTCAACAAAACACAAAACAGTAAAAATAAAGGAAAGCCATTCTTCAGTCTGTTTCCAAACTTCTGTTGAAATTGTAGTGACAACAGTATATCCTAGTGTAAACAATATGTTGTCATACAGGTGGTCTTGTTAATAAATTTGAACTGATTGCTGTTATACTTTTAACTGTACTTTATTAATTGATGCAGCTCCAGTTTTATGCCGTTCAATGGGAACAATATATAGCTCATTTTCTTAAATAAATAGTTTTGGTGTGATGAACAGAACTTAATTACCATAGCAAATCATAGTTATTTCCTTCTGGAAACAGAAGGTAATTGCTAAATGCTGTGTTAATGCATGCACAATTAAAAATTAAATGTTTGTGTTTACAAGTAATCAGTCACTGTAAAGTCTTATCACTGATGTACAGATAAAGCTCTGGATTAAACTGAAATACTTTTTATACGGCTAATAGAGAATGTGATGAACCTTTTATGAATGTGTGTTAAAACAGGTCATGCAAACTACAATAATGATGTCTCAGGAGACCAATTAGTTTCATCATTAAATAGACCAATTCCCACACTGATTGCTGATAGTGTCTGTTTATCTTTCAGGTACTGTGTATGACAGGTTAAGAATGTTCTTTTCTTTGTGCATGCTCTGATGCAGCTTGTGATCATAAGAAAAAAAATAAATAAATGAGGCTGACAGGAGCTGTGTGGTGCTTCCTGCAAAGTCTCGTTTCTTCAGTTTTTCTGTCCATCAGCAAGTAATGCTTCCAGAATTACTGGTCTAAAGCACTTTCCCAAAGGCCACTCTGCTTCTCCACTGTTTCTGCATCTTTGGGCCCAATATGTTACGTATAATTGTACGGGTCACTAACAGAATTTTCGAAGGAGAAAGGAGAATTTAATTCCAGCAGTTCATATTCTGCTACAAGAAATTCAAAACGGAATGTCTGACCTGCTAAGCAAACTGGATTACCAAGCTGTGTAGCTATTAATCAGTTTGGAAATCTGAATGTCAGATAATAAGACAATTTCAGATAAAAAGTCAAAATATCATAGAAAAAAAAAAGCTGTATTAAAAGCCACCCTATTAAGCCACTTATTTGAGTAACTAAAAATAAATAAGTAGTATGCTTCTGTGCTTTTTTATATATAGCAAACATACTGTTGAAAAACATTGAATGAAATCCAACATCCTTCTTGATTTTAGTTTCAAACTGAAATTGACCCAAACATACACATTTTGCTGATATTAGAAATTAACATTAACCTGATACTTTAGGTTAAATTCAATATAAATGTGTATTTTCCCCGTGTCATCTGGTAGTATTTATGTGCTCCACCTAGTGAGTGAGTCAGCAAATACTGCTGGATTAAATATAAAGGCTGTGTGCTTGCCCTTAATAGTGACTTGAAAAGAGCTGTTTCATAAAATGATGAAATATCTAAACTTCTCTATTTTCCATTCTTGTTTATTTGAAAGAGAAAAGTCTGTAGTCTTAACTTCTGGGATCTGTACTACATAGCTAAAGAAAGATGCGTATGCTTCAGAAACTGGAAGATTTCTGTATACCATAGGGTAAAAAAACAAACAAACAAAAAAAAACACCACAAGTATGTGACTCTACATACAATGAAGACTGTAGGCATGCAAAATCTGCAAACACAGGACCTTGTCATTGAACATCCTGGGAATAATGCAAGTGGCCTCCTACTAAAAGCAACTCAGAACATCAGCTGATCCATACACATGTTTTGGTGGTATTTATCTCAACTTGCAAGTGTTACAAAATCTCTTTTCTGGAAAGATGTTACGTGAAAAGATGTTTCAGGTCTGTCGTTGAGGGGACTCTGTATCTGACCTAATAGATGAGACCTGAAACCTTCATAGAGACAGAAAAAAAAATTTTTAAAGGTTAATAGAAGTTTTCACATCAGTAGAAACTAAGCAAGGATGAAAGACAGTTTTACCAGACTCTAGGAAAGAGATATTGACTGTCTCTATTTATCTATTTATTTTTAAGTGATCGTCAGTCGATGGTGAGAAGTTTACGTCTAAGTGGGTACAGCTTAGGCAGTTTTGGTATTCAGTCAGAGAACTAACTTCTCCAGAAATTTTGCATCATGATAGTTACCTCCTGAAGAAAAGCTTGGAATTTTTACAATTTATAAGAACAACTCTATGTGATTAGTTCATAGGAATGATTCTCCAATACATCCAGTACATATTTTGCTATTCGGGGATACTAATGTAAGACATAGTCAATCATACCAGAAACCCTCTATATATGCTCTAGAAATACACTGATGAAATTCAGTAGGCTACTGAGATATGGGTTTCTGTGTTCCTCGTAGATTAGAGTGGATTTTATTTTTTTGTTTTGCTGATGTTTCAGGTCAGCAATCTGTGTTAACTAATATTCACCAACAAATTTTAAGACGATGTCTTAAGATGGTGATGAGTTTCATAAAGCTCTCTACACACTTTGCTTCACTTGAATTCAGTGGAAGCTTTCTGGTTGTGTAAAGCATCAGCAGAGTTAATCCAGTGTTTGGGAGCTTTTAAAAATATTTTCCTAGAAAACTAACACTGATTAGTACAAGAGGTTAAAGTCTTAGATCAAGCCATAAAAAAAGGAAACTGTTTCCAATGCATTATTGCCCAGTACATGTGTTTACAGGAAAAGTGACCTGAACAAAAGCCAAAATAAGCTTCTTAGAAAAATCAATGGAACCAGCTTTAAACAAGCAAATTATGAACAAAGTAACGACTGACTGAAGAACTGCTGAACTAAGAAAGTGCATGATATTTAAAGTGGTTTCACTGATTTTGTCAGACTCCTCAGGGGGCTAAAGAGAAACCACTTGAAAAGATCAAGTTTCACTTCCATCTTGACAGATTCTAGCTCACGATATTCTTAAATATTCATCTCTTCAGTATTAATGCCAATTTTCTTTTCTAAATGCAGCTCATTTTTTCCTTACAGAAGTAAATAAATAAATAAATAAATCTGTAGATGTTCCACATCCTATAAATTTTGTATTTTTAATTATTAATGTGAATAGTGTAACAATATTGGCAGTCATGATATTGCATGACATGCATATCAAGTGTTGGCTTGATATTTCTTATGTTGATTCATCATCCATAAGTCAATGTGTGTAGGTTCTTGGGTCCCTCTCCTCCCCCCCCATAATTTAGTAATAGCTTTCATTTAGTCCAATAAAACTGGAAGGTACTGTTTTTTCTCAAGAGTTAGTGCGTGTAGCTTGCACTGTTGTATCATAGGCTACTTGGAGCAAATTCTGGTTTCACTCTTCATTGTTTGTTTGCGGTTTCTAAGGAAAGAAGTAATATCTGTAACGTTAGTCTCAATGGATCTTTTGTTCTTGGCTTTCCTCATGAAAATTAGTAGCAAAATAACAATTCAAAATAATTTTTGGGTTTTATTTATTAACCTGAGAGTATTTTTCAGTAGAAACACTTTTCAGATGAATGATAAAATTAGTAGGTAGGTGTTTATTTTCAGTCGTCTTTGTATGTCTATAAGAATAACAGAACGTTGTAACACAGATTTGCTGTGGTGCTCACGTAAGTTTTGTGTATTGAACTAGTTTTATAGCTTCACCAGCATAATGCATTTAACTGTTGCATATTTGTTTTTAATTTGTGAAAAAAGGGTCTGGGTGAATGTAACATTCGGGGTTGTAGTTCAGAAAATTAGCAGTGGCAGTGTGCCTACTGGTTAATGCTCTGTGTATTGGCTTTCTGACTCTCACAGTGCCTTTGTATATGTCCAGATAATTAATTCCCTGTAACGTAGATTGTTTTAAAGCTTTTGGAGTTCTAATGGAAGCTACCAAGGAACTATCATACCACCATATTGTGGAAAGTTTAATTTTTACTAGCCCTTTTGCTGAAATGAAAAAAGGATAGGACATATTTTTTTGTCATGCATGGGTTCTAATACATATACCAGTTCATGCTGATGATGTGCAACTTTATGTGAGGAGTTTTCAGTTTGTACAGTTGTATGTTTTGTAAACATTCATTGTCAGTTCCTTCAAGAAAGAGGATAAGCCCTTTCTTGGGGCTCCTACATTGTATGCCAGAAAAAAATCAGATAAATTATTAAGCAGATCTGGATGATAAGGCTAAGGGTTTAGGTGATACTGAGTCTTACTTGGGCTTTGAATATAAAGGTTTCAATTTAATTCAGTATGCTGTGACATGGAGCATAACTACTGCTTCACATGGAGAAGGGATGTAGATAGATCAGAGCAGCATAAACTGACTGTAGCAATAGTGTTTGGGTGGACTTGTAAATGAAAGATGATTATTATGATTATAGTATAGAAGAAAATGGTGCATTCCTACAGAATTGTCTTGCAGTTTTTCATTTATTCTACAGGGACAGTGTGATTGTTTCAAAGAAAGTTACTCTGTATAAAGATAAGAGTGTAAGAGTGTTTGGAAGAAGCTGCGCACTTGTAATCTGTGTCGTGGATTTAATAGAGTAAGTTCCTGAAATGGTATAAGAGCATAACACTTATTAAAAAAAAAAAAAAAAAAAAAAAAAAAAAGCTAAGTCCACTGTTTCCTTATATTTCCCAAGTACTATGTTGCAATACTGTCTTTTTTATGACACAGTTTCATTACAATACATTACATTTCAAAAACAGTAACTTATCCGCCTGTCGATAATGCAACTAGATGACAAATTGGCAGGTAACACGTTAACTCTAGAACATTATAAATGAAAATATGTTATTTATATTTATACTTTGTGTGTAATATAAAGTATATCTGCATTTGTGTATTCTAACAGCTTATTTTGATATTGCAGGAAACAGCATACTCCATTCAGCAGCAGACAGTGTGACAAGTGCAGTGCAGAAGGCAAGTCAAGCTTTGAATGAGCGCGGTGAAAGGCTAGGTCGAGCAGAAGAAAAGACAGAGGAGCTGAAAAACAGTGCACAGCAGTTTGCAGAAACTGCACACAAGGTAAGACTTTGGAGCAGGGCTCTCAGTAGGTCCAAGTCACACATTCCTTTCTCATGAGGAAGCTCTAGAAAGAAATGCAGTCAGTCACTGTTTACAAACAGCATACACTTTTCCTTGTAATTGTTCGTCATTTGGCTGATTTCTGGTTTATAAGTTCTGTGAGTGGATCTGAGGTTTACTGCATTTCTACTTGGATTGAAATGAAACTACCTGTCCTAACCTTTCTGAAGCATATTTCAAATCCATCTTCCCACTCCTTTTATAAGAGGCTGTAAATAGGAACAATTGATACCTTCAGGCTGTTTTAGTTTGGTGTGGGGTTTTTTTGCTACGAAAAATAGTCAATATTAGGATCCAGTTTTGCAATTCTACTGTCTGTTCTGTGATTAAGTGGAGAGCAGGGAGTAACAAATACTGTCAAAGAGCATTCTGGATGCTCTTCCAGACTTCTGTTATTAAGTATGAATTTCTTCATGCTTCCTTCTAACACTGAGATGGGATAAGATAGATCTTCCTTCTGATTTAAGGAAACAGCTACTCATTCCTGCAAGAATGATTGCTTTACAATCAGAAATGCTGATAATGCCACTCATACAAAATAGAAACTACTTCAGAGCATAGATTCTTTAATCTATTAGTTTCTGATTCCAGTCTCTAATCTGGCAATTTTATTTTTTTTAGCTTTAGATAGGCAAGCAGTTCATTTCTACATTAGTGTGACAAAAATATTAATGAACTGGTGGTCAAGGAGCATTTCATAAGGCTTCAGACATTCTTTAGTCATATGTTGAATGTCTGCTTGGTGTCACAGTGGAGGAAGTAGGGGAAAAAAGAGTAATATGGAAGAGCAAATCTGAAGAGCAGCTAGACACACCTATTGTGTTTTACATTGATGTGAATACCCACCCCTTTTTAATGTACATTTTATTAAAATATCTTGGTTTTACTAGTAGTAAAAATTCCAGTCAATCTGCTTCTTGGCAGTCTTATTTTTGTTTTATTTTGCTTTACTGTATTTCATTTATATACCAAGTTTTGAGGATATTTCTTTTCAGTATGACTCAAACTGATTAAGTGCTATATTGATAAATGACAACAAAACTATGACACCCTTTTATGTAAGGATATAAGAATATCTTAGGTTGCTCAGAATATCCTTAAGTGTAAATTTAACATTACAGTGATTAAAAAGTCATCTGTTAAAAGGCCGTGGCAAAACCAATAGGAAAAAAAATGAGGATGAGGACAATCAGAGGAAAAAGGAATCAGTACTTTTGTAGTAATTATTATCAATAACTGTATTTCAGATATATACTTTGGAATAATTTATGGCATATCTTTGGTGTTTTAGGGGGAGTTTTTTGTGTGTTTTTTTTTAATTTGTTTTGTTGTTGGTTTTTTTAAACAACTAGTGCACATGGAATGAGATAATGCTAGTTCTGAGAAGGCTTTAAAATTCAACTGCGTATCAGTGAACTCCTGTTGTGAAACTATCGTGCTCTGTACAGACTGCAAAAACACACTGTGTGCAGCAATACAGTGAAATTATTGTTAATCCACCTTTGATTAGAAGTCATAGGCTTGTGACTGTTTCTGAAGAGGTATCTTTTTATATCTGGAAATGTTATGAGGATTTTGAGTAACAGTTCCATCTCAGGAACATACGGATATTGCCTATTTTTGTGGAAGATATTGATCATACTGTGCCTGTTGCTTCTGCATGTGCATAATGGAGTTCAACTTCCATCCATCTCTGTGACTGAAGTTGTGGGCATCTACAGTACTTAATTTGGCAACTTTATAATACATCCACAGCAGGCAGAATGCTTTTCAATAAATAAATAAATAATTAAAAAGCTAAACACTTTCTGAACACAAGCAACCATTTTAGTTGGCAAATTTGATACTTTCGCTGCCTAGCACATGCTTTAGGCTTTCTCATGCTTATTCCAAACAGTGCTGCTTTATTGCATTAGGACTAGAAGTCCTGGATTGATACCTTGCAGTTCTGTACAAGCCAACCCTCAGGACCCATGGATTTATCTTGTCAGGTCCTGTGGACTTGTGCGCTTTCAGGTTCCTTAGCTGATCTCAAACCTGATCATCTCCTACAGTGAGTGGTTCATCTTTCTCCCAGTCCCTGCCTTTGCCTTCTGGGGCCCAGGCTATGTGGCTGGAGCTCTTGCCAGTGAAGACTGAGGCAGAAGAGTCATTGAGTACCTCAGCCTTTTCCATGTCCCAGGTAACCAAGTCTCCCATTTCCTTATGGAGAGGGCCCACTATTTCCCTAGTCTATTCCCCTAGTCTTTTTATGACTAGGCCCTTGAGTATGAAAGGTTCATGTCAATTAAATTTGAGTCATCTGTTGGTCCTCATTTCACTGTTAGCAAATGAAATGTTAGCTACACCTACCAATTCAGGTTTCTAGATAGCTCATCTCAGCTTTGTATAGCATGCTATTATCTACTGATATCATTTTTATATTATACAGAGTCTAAAACTAACTTCTCTAGTTGATTTGGCAAAGTCAGTTTGTCTACAGTTTTTATATGGGATTTATCTTACTTTAGCTCTTTCTTCTCTCTTATTCCTAGTTTTCAGTCCATTTTTTAATTATTTGAAATTGAACTATTCAGTAATTGCAGAGATAGAAAGACAGTCCTTACTTTTTCATCATCATGTAAAAGCAGAGCTGCTGAATAGGTGTTTTAAACAATGTCTAGAATTTCTGATTGTAACAATCCAAATCGTTAGGTCTAAATGACCTTTCTTACATGCATGTCTCTGTTTCTAGGCTCTTGCTTACACACACAGTTCTCATCACACATAGCAAAATAATGGAACATTGGGCAACAAGGCTCTGAAAACAGATAAATTCTGCCTCCTCACCATAGCAAAGGGAAACTTTAGATATGTATCACAGAGGCAATTTGTTTGCCTATCCCTGTACAAAGAAGATCACAATTTCTGGCATCTTTTGGAGAATTCAGTTTACAAACTCTTCTGATCCAAACTAGCCATGTTAGCTTGATATAGCCATTGGTACAAATGGTACCTCTTTAATTCTATTTTCTTTTTTTTTTTTTCCAGCTTGCAATGAAGCACAAATGCTGAGATACTGCCCAACGCTGAAATCTTCCTGAGAGAAACTGACAAGTCTAGATTCAGCAATTTTTACGGGAGATCAAGACTTGTATGTTTTTTTCCTTCCAGTTCAGTGGAAATGCATTCTTTCAGTTTCTGTGCAGGAAAAAATGTTGCATTTCTACCTTTTTGACTTATATTTTGTTCCTTTTTTGTAATACTGCTACACAGTCCTGCGGTACTTTGTACCTGTATTTCTGTTGTTACAGGAGCTAAAGCAAACGGGAACTGGACCAAATGACAAGCTCATCAGGATTAAAATAGTAATATTCTTCCCCAATACTCTTTCCTGATACTGTAGGATACTCTTTCCTGATATTGCATAGCAAAGTTCTTAACTGGGTGTTGACGTTTGTGTGGAAATAAAATCCAAAGAAGGGATACACTTTCCTTCATTTTATGTAGCATCAGCAGAATTTGAATGTTGGAGTTGATCACCTGAGGTTGTAATTATGGTGGAGATTACTGCTTTGTCCTGGGAAACAAACTCTTATCCTACCCAGTGTAGGAAGTTTTGCATGTGCCATCACCAGCATTCAGAAATGCATATTTGAATTTCATAGTGGAATCTGTCACCAGTGCTGCATTTTGAATATTTCTATTTTACCTTCCAAATGGATTATTTGAGCAGTAGAATGAAACATACAGAATGTATGCTTGAAGTTTCAACATTGAGAAAGGAAGTAAATTATGCGTCTAAACACACATAGCTGTGCCTCAAACACAGTCTAGTATTTAGCAATCTGCTGTAAAATAACACTTCATTTTCTTTTTATCTATGATTCTCTGGCCTAAAGGCCTACATAATTGAGAATTCACCATTTTCCACATCATAGTTTTCATAATCTTACAGTAAGAATTTTTGGGAACACTCTTCAGAAATTTGATTAGAATGATTTTTGTCTTTAGTTAATCATCTGATTTTTAAAATGGAGGCTTTGAAAAAGCATGTCTCGGTACATTAGAATCATACCTTCTAGTTTGTCTCTCATTTTTCAACATTTACATTATCACTGGAAGAGTGACTCCATACTTCATACTATATGCACTGTATTCTTAAGCAAGTTACTCTTTTTTTTTTTTTTTACTTCACAGATGGTTTCTTAATATTTTTAAAACATTCTAATATGCTTTAATATTTAAAAAAAAAAAAGCTGCTTTTTTTGTTTGTTTTACACCATTAAGGAAGAAATAGAAAGCCTAGCAGAAGTTTCAGCCTTCTCATCTTCCAGAGATGCATGTTTTCAGCAATGCACTTCAGAATCTTCTGTCCTCATCTTACCAGAGATCCAGAAAGCTGTCATTAAATGAATGTACTGTAGTTTTCATTTTCAATGTAGAATTAGATATTTGCATTATTAATGACACTTCAAACAGTCTAAAGTCTTCAGAGCAGTGCTTGAAAGAAAGATAAAAGCTGCTGTAGTAATTGAGAATATTTTGGTTACTGTAAGCTGAAGCAACTTAAATTTTGTCTTGGAAATACCCACCGTTAAAAGATGTTTGGCTTTAGGGAAACATTCTTATATGAACTTAGAGACATCACGTTGTTAAAACTGATTGCATTCAAACTTTACATTTATTTTTTCATATATTTTAAACTGATTTATATGAAGCTTGTTATTTAACATCACAGTGGGAATTGACAGAAGGCGTAAATTTGTCATCTGTGTAGTACCATACGATCATTTAGACAGATTTAGCATCAGCTCTAACAGTTACCACATTGTGCACTGTCAATTGAAAAGGAGTTTGGCCAGCTCTGTGTTACAAGTCAGAACAGTCTCATTAACAACATGAGCTCTGCACACTCAGTCAAGCTACTTACAATTAATGCTTGCCCTGGAAACGTCAGTAGCTTTCTGAGTGCCATTGTAATGACTATGGATATTTCTGCAAATTAATCAGGAAAACAATCCCTCATTAGAAATTAAATTTCTACTAGAGACAAAATGTTAGACTAATTTTTAAAAATAGCTGCATTAGAATTCAGTCTGGGAGTACATATTTGACCACATAGGTTGTGTCATCATCTTTTCCACTCTTTTTTAACTTTATCCTGCTGCTAACTTCCAAGTCCGTCTCCTGAGAGAAGGAAGGAATAGATTTTGAACTGCTGCCATCTAGCTGGCCTTCTGAGCTTGTCAATAATTCAGAAGAAATGTTGAAACCCCAGATCAGATAAACCTGAAAAGAATTACTTGTCTAAACAGAGATAAAAAGGCATAGGTTTTCAGGTGTTTACATGAGTATCAGCTGAACAGGTCAAGGTCACAGCTGCACTGCTAAGTTCTAGGTCATTTGTGAGCTGAATTGTTCTAAGGCATTGCTTTAATCCTAATGACAGTTTTTCAGGATTTTTTTTTTATATCCTCCAGTTAAATGTATTGTGTTATGTATCATAACTCAGGTCTTTTATCTCACCATCAAAAGCCATTTACTATGGGAATTCTGAGTAACCTAGTGTTATTGAATGAAGGAAAAGGGGGTTATTTGTGTGTTCACTTTGTTCTTGCTATTCATTAAACTACTATGTTTGGTAGTTTTTAGAAGAAAAAAATTAGAGATGTATGAATGTCTATCCAAAGGTAAATCTTATAGCATTGCAATTTCCTTCTGGAACTTAGCTTGTAGTGTATACAATATAGTATTAGATAGTCATGTACATAACATATACTATGATTCAGGTTAATGTTTCATATGAAAGAATGTATTTGTAAATTGTAACAACATCAATAGTTTCTTTATCTTTTTAAAGTTCTGCAAAGAATAAAAATAATGCATTGTTAGACTTGAAACTACTGTACTGCAAACTCTGTCTTAAAAGGCTACTTTTGTGTCTAGCAAAAGTTGTGCATTATGTGAAATATTAACAAAAATGTGCTCTCTAAAAAGTGATCTTAAGGGTAGATAGGTTTTGCTATGATATGCCAGAACTGTAATACTTGCTGGTATCTATTGTAACCAATTCCTCAAAAAGTTCTCAGAGATGTAGAAATTATGTGCCATTCTGGGTATAAAAAAAAAAAAATAAAGTAAATAACAGTGGGACCTGCTCTCTACGGTAATTACTGGAAACCCTGATTTTGTCATTAAATACTTTAACTGTGATCAAAAGAAAGCTGTCCTTGGATTTTTTCTATATGTCTATTTGAATTTGTTCATTCAAAATACAAATGATTTCTAAATGACATTTTTCTGTTTCACTCTAGGAGAATTATATTTCGCTCCTAGCAGAACTGAACAAAAAATTAGTTTCCACTAGTAGGATGAAAGGTTTCTATGGAGGGGGGAGGGTTTTCTATGGGGAGGGGGAAGTACTGGGAACTCGGTAGAATGATTTCATGTCCAAGGAGATTCCAGACCATACTTAACACAAGTAAGCATCCGACGTAAAAGCAGATTAAAAAGAATTCTGTGTTTAAATTTTATTTCAATTTGCTATAAAATGCTTATTGATAAATTGTTTTCTTTTGCTCATCTACTTTTACCGATAATTTTTTATCAAAATAAAAGCAATTCTAATTGTCCTGTGGGAATAAAGCTATAAAGGTTGTGTTCTTAAACTTCTATAAACACAGAGAAGCAATCCATATATTAAAATGAGGGCTGCTTGTAGATTTACATCAAGTATGAACTGATTCTGATGCCATCTGGTTTTTTTCCAGGCTTTAAAAAGGTCTGTACTATTTCAGCTACTAGGAAAAATTTGCTAGAACACTTGTCAAAAGTCTGATGTTGAACGCAGTATGTGCTCAGTGCCCAAACTGCTTGAAACTTTTACTAAAAAACAATAGATCTCTGGTGGATCAGAACAGAAATTGATCAGAAGAGCATTGGATTATAATTTATATGTAACAAATTAACAAATCATAATTTGGCCAATGTAATGAAGTTCTTTTCTATACAGTAGCGAGCAGATCAGTAACACCTAACCAATATTCACTAAAGATGTCTCAGGTTAAGAAATTGCTTTAATTTTTTTTCAAAACTAATCACATCAAAGTGGTCAGCTACCAGTGGGGTAAGGACATGGATTTGGCTAAGAACTGTTTTTTTTCCAGTGATTCTAAAACTGAGCAACCAGTTCATAGCACATAAGCTCAGCTTGTTTTGTGCATCTTTGTGCATCATATGAAGCACTGTATGATGTTATATGTTTCAACTCTTTTTTTTTTTTTGAGTGTTTCTTTTTATTTGCTGTTATCTCATAAAATCTGCATTGTCACAATGACTGGGTAACTCCAGACTGAGCGTAAGGGTACTGTTTCATGTATCTTGATTCATCATCAGTGTTAAGCCTAAGTATTCTGGGTATAAAAGTAAGCTTGTTAGCTAGGGAAATTGTATGGCTTTAGAAACGTAGAAAATAGGCATCTAACAAAATTCCAAATGATGTTTTAAGTCTTTCCACAGCTCTCTGATGCTAGCTAAAATGATAGTTGCTTTTGCAGGGGAACTGAAGTTCTAGCCTGTATTGTGTTGGAATTTTATTGCTGCTAAAGATGTGAGGACAAAGTTTTCTTTGGTCATAAGTCTGAATAGAACAGAAAGGAAATCTGGGAAAAAAAATTAGATTTGGGCAATGTTTCATAATATATCAAAATGAAAATCTTTATGTGGAACTAAAATTAATCAACAAACTGGTTTCCAGTCAAATCAATGAGTCAGGGTTTTTTTGTCTCTCCCCATCCCCCATCGCATTTCAGAAAGACACAGTAAAGCTTTCTTTGCATAATAAATTTCTAGCGTGATCAGAAAAGGATTTCTACAAAGAATGTATTTGTGGGAAGTATTAAGATTTTAATGAGAATCTTTCTTTCCAAAATGTTTACCAGTTTTATTAAACATGGCATCTATTAACATTTACAACAGCTGTGAGATTCTTTATATAGCTATGGTTGGCACTCTGATAAAAAGCATTTAGCTTTAATAATAAATTGCTACATTCAGTTGTTTGAGGCTTGTAAGAGAGTTTTGCTCAGTCTGAAGCATTCTGATATTGCTTTTTAGGGATAAAGTATGAGTACTATTCATACTGCAAATCAAGAGCAGCTAAATTCTGAGGTGAGAGTGGACAAGATGAGGAGACCTCAGAGTCTCCACTTGAGCAAGTCAGAAGAGCTGATAAAGTAACTGCCAAGTGAGCCAAGCAGCTCCCAGGAAAGAGAACAGCAGTGGTGGAGAGCTTGTCTTTAGTGTTTTCTCACAAGTCGGTAGAGAGCCATCTGTGCTTTTAGCAGCCAGTTCTAGCAAAATTCTTTCAGGATGTTCCCAAGTAGTCTTTACACCTATGCATTGAGAAATGAGTGCCATGAGTTTTTATCTCATCTGTTCATTTCTGTTGCTTTTCCAAGTGCAGTCCTTCAGCATTTCCGACAAGCTGAAAACAGGTCTGTTAAGTCGGAGCACTCAAACAGGATGACAGGTACTATTCTTCACGGAGAACATGAACAATTGTAGAGCTGCCAGTGTCTGACTGAAATAATAGCTGTACATACAGGATCATTTGTAAGACAGATGGCTGAGAAAGGTACCATTTATCTGCCAGGCAAGGTTTCATAACCCTTAGCATCCATTCATGAGGGAAACATCATTAACAGCTAGATGTTGCCAATTACCTCATCTTAGTGTTAGATTAAAATCCTTTCTTCTGAAGTCTCTATTCAATCTCTGCAACAGCACTGAAAGAGGAAAAGGAGGTGGGACGAGGAAGGGTATGTTTTCACGTTCATTGACTGACTGGTAATGCTTCACAGAATGCACTTCTCTGTCTTTACATGAGACAAACATGTAAACAGTCTTTGAACGGTCTTTCCCCTTACTGGCTTCTCTCTTACTGGCTCACTTGCAACTCCCTCATCCTAAGAGGTGGCTCCACAGCTTGCCTTTCATTTTTTAAGACCATTATGAAGTATGATCTTTAGACCTTGCTTGCCCTTTGGTGTTTAACAGCTCTTGTGTTATTTATTGACTGCAGTTTGTTACTGTTTGTAGATGAAGACGGAGACGTGTATTGCACATAAAATGAGAACACTCTACAAGGGCAAAGTTGTAGTAAAAGATTTAGGAGGACAAGATTTGTTAAATGTCAGATATACATTGTGCTAGGCTAGCCGTGCTCTTCCTTAATCTTACTAAAGGTGTTTTCCAAAGTCTGGGCAGAGGCTGTAATAATACAACATATTTATCTTCAGTGTAGCATTTTTCACCCTTCTGTAACAATTCAAAGAGAAATATATTTTTTTATATTTTTATTATTATAGACTAAGGTTTGCAAGGAAGTAATTTAGAATAAAATAATGGTCAGGAATAAAATAGGGACCTGAGAATATAAAACCCAGATTCTCTTGTTCCTGGTACAAAATATCACAATTATAATTGATAAATTTTATATTTATCTTTTTGTTAAAAGCATCAGAAACAACAGCAGGCTTCTGGCAAAGACTTTTTTTTCTTCCTGGTCCAGCAATATATCTTTCGTGGTATGTACTCTGCAAAGCCTGTGAAGCCTGATCAATTGTTGCAAAATCTTCCTGGAGAAAGAGAGACCCAGGTGTTGCAACACTAGGGAAGGCTGGGCAAAGAAGGCAGTAAAACTGCATCACTTCTCTACTTGGATTTTACAAGCACCACAAGAAGCTCTCAGCTCTCGAGCTAAAAGCATCACTGCAATGAAAGAACCCAGTTTAAAGTATGTGGGGGAATGCTGTGTTTGTGTGCCTTTCCTCACAGTCTTCAGCAGCTGTGAGGAAAAAAATGACTGTTGTCTTGTGCTCAAGCAGTTCTCTGACAGTTGCTGGTTTAGTGTAAGGGACAAAAGCATCTGTGTCAGAGCCACACAGACTGCATTGTCAGTATCAACTTGCATTAAATATTGCCCTTTTGAAGCACATGAACCCTCCTTCCTAAATGTATGGAAGATATAATTCAAGGAAAAGAAGCCAAATCGTAATAAATATTTAAAATATTCATATTCTGCAATACTGTAGTGGTATGTGCCATAGCAATTCATATTGCAAACAGTATTTCAGGAAGACAAACTTAAGTTGTTTTCTTAACTCAGATGAATAAATTTTAAAAGCTGTTCAAATTCCTGTCCCTGCTTCTGGAATTTAGAAATCAGGCATTGGGATTGAGAGTTGAAGTGAAAGAGACTGTGCTACGAAAGCACAACATAGAATAGGATGAGAAGTAGTTTTAGAAACAAGACTTAACCGCTACCTGTGTGTGGATGATGCCCGATAGGGCAGACATGCAGTGAACATGGGAGGCATAGACACAGCAAAAGGTTATGGAAAATAAATGAGGATAGACTGTTAACACCTGGCCCTCAAAGGGCTGCAGAACTCTATATTTGAGGGAAGAAGTGACAGTCTGTGAACAGGATGTGATTCATGGTTGTCAAGAAAGAAATAAGGCAATCATGTAGCGTTAAATTTCCTAAGATCATGCAGAAATATTTACAAAGAGAAAAGTGGTCAATGCTTGTCTTTTATAATAGCTTAGCTGTCTCTAATGAACAGGGCGGTGCTTCATTTTAAGTTATATTAATAATGACATTAACTGGACCATTTTCAATTTACATGCAGTAAACTGTTGGTAAGTTTTCCGTTCCTAATCAAATTCTAACATAACATGTACCTTTTGTTTGGGTTAAATGTCTTAGTTTTCATTCTAACTGGTCAAAAATACTATCCCTTCCATACAAAAATATCTTTGCAGTGTTGATAGTTTAGTATTTCACCAGCTCTGCTGTTTCCTTGTCCTGTAGTGAGGTTACGTGAAAACTTTCAGTATCTCCTGTCTTCAGAGTTCTTTGGTTCTGAGATTTGTAAAAATGTTACTTCTTGAACGACACAAAGCTCTTACTTCTTTTTTGTAAATTTACAATGAGTGCGTGGTGGGTTTAGTGGCTGTTAGCTCATGCTACAAGTGTATTTCTCCAATGATTTATCAAACCAGTGTAGTAATGCCAAGTTCCAATCAAATTCTTTATAATGATAAATAAATATTAATTTTCGTTTTGCTAAAAATTGTGTTTTAAACTGGCTTTCTTTTACCATTCCAAGGACTGTAAAGCAGCAGACTGGCATTATGCCAGATAGGCAGTAATTCCACAAGTCAGATTGCAAGTGCAACTACTTGCATCAGGGGATACTAGAAATCTCTCCAAGTAAAATACCTTCAGGATTTTACTTACTGAGAAAGTCAATGTAAAACAATGATGGAAAGGCTTTGGGAATGGTAGTAATAAGGTATTTTATTTTTTAAAATTGAAAGGAATGAAGAGAATGACTGGTTGGAATCCCAAGAGAGCACTGAGCAGAAGCATTCTAGGCAGTGAATAATAGGTAAGGGTTATTTTGTATGAACAATTGGATGTAGGCTTGTTTGTAAAAATCATAGACTCCCTAGACAATTTTTGTGCTTCATCAAAAAATGCTATATAAAGTTACAGATTCCTGCCACATGTACAACTTAAAAGCAATGCCTCTACTGTTTCATTTTCTTTATCCTTAGACTCATAGAAAAATTGAAACTCAGGCAGGATACTGATAATCTTCCACTGCTACTTGCACTGCAGTTGCCTTGAACATACACATTCAACTACACAAACAAGACAAAGGTCAAGAGAAACTTGATCTCTCCTTAAATCCTGTTCAGTCTGGGAAGACTGATGGATAGACCATGGAATTAGGTGCCTTGGTTTGGGAGCAGAATCCACAGCTTCAGCTCTGAGATTTCTGTGAGTTTCAGTACAGTACATTGTCCTGAAACCTCTGAGTCTCTGAATAGGATTTGTAGAAACCAACATGCCATCCACGTAAACCTTCAAAGATTTCATATTATGTTTCTAAAAATAAAGAAAATATGCAGGTACACTTTTAATGTGTCTTTTACTGAAGACTAGAGTACATGTAGAGATGAGTGTTAAAAATTCATTTTAATGGATCAAGTTAGCAAAACCATATTATTACATGAAAATACCTATTTGCCAGACATACCTGTGGATTAACTACTCATTATAAAAATAATCATATGTTCAAATCAAATACAAGAATATTTTTCAGTAAGAAGATGCAAATCGTATAGCTCAGCTGTGGCTGATCCCTAGGAAGGCATTATAGGTACATCAGAAGCAATTGATACCATGGTTTAATGAATTCCCTAGTTACATTCTGACAACTAACTGGGTTTAGGCTTCGCTAATAAAACAGATGTGCATAAACTGCTCATGTGAGTATCTAGCTTTTTCTGTGTTTTAAGCAAGCATATTTTATTTCACAAACAGATTTTCTGAGACTTTCTATGTGGCCAGTTTTTATTCCTTGATTAAAAGTTGTTGGAGTCAGTATGGCAGAAGTCATATAGCTATAACTAAATGCACGCCAATTTAGTTATTACAATTAGAGTAGTTTGTTATCATTCTTTTCCTTTTTTTTTTTTGAATTTCCACCCTCATACAGCTTTTCTGTGCAGATAACAGATTTGCCAAGTTCTGTGTATTCCTTCTAGACGTTAGTACCACAAATGTAATCAAGATAAGCATTTCAGTCTTTTTATTTTTTTTTTTCTGCAGTAAATTCCGTTTGTCCACATAAGCCCAGTATTTTTGTGGATTTTTCAAGACTCTGTCAGAACAGTTCTGAATAAAGAAAGGAACAATGTTCTCTGCAGAAAGTATGCTGAGCTGAAAAGAGAGAATAACATAAGTAGGTACCATTTCTACTGTCAAAAGGTACTTATTGAGCTAATTGACCTATTTACTAAAACGAAAAGGAAAATACAATTTCTTATAATTCTTGATAGTTCTATCATGCTGATTAATAGGAGCAATAATGATAATGTGCTTGGCTCCCTGTGTATTGTGTAGACAATGGGATCCTAGAGGAGAATCCAAAAATAATTGGAATCTCTTAACTAGAAAACATATATACTGCCATAGTGACATTTTGATGTCCTAAATGAAGTGCTGTATACAGAAAAAGTTAATCCTTCAGTTGTTGGTATTGAAAGGGTGTGCAACTATACTCTCATTTCTGAGGGTGGGAAATGTATGTTTTAGAAATTTATAATTTATCAGAGATTAAAAGTTATTTGAGCAAGCTACATATAGAAAACAGCTCTGTCATGTGAGAAACTGATTTTGTCCTTTATGAAGTAGCAGAGAAAGAAAAAATTTAGTGGTAAGAAATTGTATGTGTTCGTTTTTTTTTTTTTTTTTTACTTTTTTTTATCCACCTTAGTTTAACAACCTCACTCTAGTTCTATTGATTTATCATCCCAACATTTTTTTATTATGTAATGTGACATATACTGTCAAGTATGTGTGTCAAAATTTACATAAGGTGTGTTCCTCTTCAACAAATATTTACATATTTTCAGGTATTTTCAAACCCTCTTTGAAAAGGTGTATCCTACCCTCATCATGACTTCTGCTGTAGGCACTCATGTTCAGCAGCCATTTGCTTTAAGAGAAATTCTCTGAAATGTTTTCATCTATGATAGTATGTGTTTAATTGCTTTTTTGCTGATGATGCCTTTCTGTGTGTATTAGACATATTTTGTCAACCTTCTGCAGTATCTTCCACAAGCTCCTCATGAGTTTTTCTCTTTTCCTATTTCATATGCATAATTAGAATAACAGAATAGGGCTGAAACATAAAAATATTGATGTAGTATGTGTTGTGGTTTTTTTTTTGTGTGTTTTTTTTTTTAATATTTATTAGTCATTTGGAATTGAAATAATATATATATTCCTACAGCCTTCCAATAAAATTATTCAAGTGAGGCCATCAACAGGTAGTTCTTTACCTCTATAAAAAATCAGATCTGACCACTTATAACAAAACTGCGGTGCAATATGACATCAAATTCAAGACTGATGAAATGGCACTTTGGATATTATCAAGACACTTTGAAACTACCTCAAGTATCCATGCGTATGCATGAGGTGGAGAGACTAGACTCTTCCTTTTATGCAATTGGATTTATAAATTATTTTAAGTTTATTGCGTCAAGGTACCTGACTGGCCCAATACTGGATCCAAAACAATACTGGTTTTTGGTGGGAAATATTAAAGTGAGCCTATGAATGATCATATATACTTTAAAGTAGTGAAAAGTCATGATTAAGGCTGTCCACTTCATGTCAATGTAAAATAAATTCTCAAATTTTACTATTTTTAATTAGTCAGCTGCCAAATATTATTTTTTTCCTTAATTTAAAAGAAGGCTTTAAATAACTCTAAATACCAAGTTATTCAGAGGTTCCAAACAATTTTACTTGACTCAAGTTTATTTTCCATGAGACAACTATGTTTTCTTGAGTTTGTTAGTATTCTTCCAGTGACTTTGTTCCAGATACTGTTAAATTGATCGGAAAGGTCTTCCTTCTGAGGATACTTCTGGTTAGATTTTGAACTTCAGGACCCTTTGGCCAAAGATCATTACCAGACAATGAGAGAACATGCTAGAAAACATTGGGAAACCTTTTTCTTTTGGTTCTGATAACCTCAAGTTCAAGTCTTTTAGAAGAGCAGATGGTCCCACTGCTCAAACCACACGCAGCCCTGCCAGTCCTAAATCTTTTTTTTTTTTCAAGATGGTCAAATAATATAAAATAATATAAAAGTGTTTACTTTTAAGATCTTATTATTTGACTTGCGTTTTTTTCAAATGCAAATTTTGAATCTTATCAATGAAGATTCAGTTTCTTAGAACTCTGTAGCAGGAAGCATAGACACATTGTCTGAAGATGTTAAGTAAACGGATGAAAAATATTCTGGAACAAGTTCAATAGTGCCAAACAGAATGGATGTACATATACTTTAATACTGTCCTGCTCATTGTGTAGATTAAAAAGATGTTTTAGGAGAGGAATTTTAAGGAAGAGTTGTTTAAAATTATTCTCCTGATGGGGCAACAGTCCTGAAAATGTCTCTTTCTAAAAATTCAAAAAGAAATGATTTACCATTCTGATTTTTTTCTTGAAGAACAGGTAAGGTTTTCACTTATGATGATACTGGTATCCTCCTGGTAGGTAGTCTGGAATGAAAAAGTGCAAGTAAAAGCAAACTCATGTGTTGTTAAAGCCAAATTTCTAGTCAATAACAGTAAATTTTATATTTTGAGGTCTGAAAGAAGTTGCTTGTTAACTAAATTTATGTGTTTGGTCAACCTGTATATCATAAGCTTTCTCCAAAACTACAATAAAATAGTACTGACATGCAAGCTGAGCAGAGCTTTGATGGGTGATTATTCTTAATGACTGCACACTGTTTTGAGTGTTATACACCTAATAGAAAATTTGGTTGGGATGTATAATGCTGAATTCCATCTTTGGTCTGCCTTGAAGGATTATTTTGCTAAAGCTCCTGGAATTTTGTGATGGTCCTTTAAGTAATGTTGTAAGTTGCTTTCAATTATATAGAACCTAACTTTCAATTTAATGATTTTTGCCTCTTACGTGCTATAAATTATAAACGCTGTACAGATTTCCTGGTGAAATTCATTGTGGTTGTAGATGTTCTAAGCCTGGTATTTAAAACTGACTGATGGTCAGGTATAATCTGGTTACTTCTAGTTCTGACATTTCAGTTTCTAGGATAGCACATTAGCTTGAAAGTATGCGTGGTTGTATGGCTTGTGTTATATAAGCTTTTACTCCTCTTTTCTTTTCCTTTTGTTTCCCTCTGGGACAACAAAACCTGGTCATGTAGGTTGGAAGGCAGCTACACACTTTGAAATTCTTTTGAAATAACTGGGGGAAGGAAAAAGTGGGATATGTCGCACAGCTTATTTCCCTTCTTTTTTGATGTACAAAAGGTTTGAAGGCTTCCCTGCCTAAAAAAGATAAGTCATTTAGATCTCCTATGTTAGGACTGTAAAGTTTGTAATTCTCTCTGTGAGTTAGTTACAGCAAGTAAGATACAACAAATAGATTACTTCTACGACCATCACAAAATGGCCTACCAACTGCAGGCCAGGAATGGAAGATGGAATAAAGAATTAAGTATTTATGGCCTTGGTCTAAGGTCTGAAAGTTTAGGGATTACCATAGTTGTTTTCTTGTAAAAGAAGAAAAGTGATTTCAAGTCTAGGATCATTTGAGGGAGAAACACGAAGAAGGGTGTTTTCTTGATTTTTCAATGTAAAAGCTAGAATCCCAATGTCAATTTAAAATCAAGGGTATTAAAAAATGTATTTATTGGTCAAAATAATCTTGAGCGACCATGTAGTTAGGCAAGGCGATGCATGTGACTTACTGGATCAGTTTGTCATGATCATTAATCACTGCAGTCAGTTTCAGCTACATTTCAAATACATTATATCTCTATGGATTTGCAAACAAAACAATGCTGCAATGACACTGGCCTGAGGGAGCCTCTGTTTTGGGGATTTGCTTTGTTTTGGTTTTGGGTTTTTTTATCCCAGTCCCCCTGGTTGTGTATATATAGTTTTCTATGAAAATTACAACTGTTTTTGTGTAAATATTCCTCTCTCTTGCACTGTTCCTGGGGCTTGGACTGTGAACATGTACAAGTCTCATTCACACCCACCTAATATCTGTCCATGGCTTTGTATGGAAAGGAAGAACAATTCACAGGTGCACAAGATGACTGTGTAGAAATTCTGTTTCACATGAGCATACAGGAGTCTCAAAACACACCCAGTACACCACATTTCTAATATGCTCAGTACATCACATTTCTAATATGCTATATGGTTCTAAAAATGATTTAGTTTTTACATTAAAATGTTCCTTTTTCTAAGGAATTTTATACCCCAGTTTATTATTTGTATCTCAGAAAAAATGAAAGATGAGGTTACCTGAACTAGACAGCTGAGAATATTTGTTTTATAAGCAAACAGTAGGGTATTTGTCTAGTAACATGATAAAAAGTCCCTAATTAGCATGAGCTGAAACATTAGTTCTGTTTCTACTGTTTCTGAAATGAGACTTAAAGAACATGTAACCGTAATGGGGTTAGAAAATGCTTTCCCCCTACTTAGAACTAATTGGTGAGGTCAGATTGAATGACTGCATTTTTTTCCGCCTATAAATTTTCAGCTATACCAATCTAGCTTTTTTTTTTTTTTCCCCCCAATTTATCAGGAGAAAGAGATTTCCAGAAGTCACTTTTAGTTGCAAATGTCAGTAACTGAATAGTTGACAATTACTCTGAGAAATGTTTACTCAAAGAGCAAAAAGGTTTTTGTCACCTAATTCTTGTTCTTCTAAAGTACAAATTAGATCTGGAGCTGCATAGTAGAGACCATAGTTTTTTATGTTATTAATAATATATTTACACTGAATTTACAGAAAAGAAAAAAAGTCTGCAGTTTGTGGCAGTCTTCCTCAGTGCTTTTCTGTCACAAATTCAAGCATGACTATTCTCTGAAGGAGAAAGTGCAGAAACAAAAGTAATATTGCTTCATTTTTCTTTTTTCTTTTTTCCTCCTAATGTGTGATTTTTACATGGAATTATTAAATCATGACTATTGTCTTTTGAAGTAATTAAAACTGATAAACAGTTCTATTTATCAGTGGTCTTTTAAAAACCACCAAAGCTATGCTAGACAGTTATGATGTCTGTTATATGGTTCTGAAAAAGCTGTTACTCTCCCAAGTACAATATTTAATGTATAAATTATTAGGAAAGTCACTTGTAGCAAAAAAAAAAAAAAAAAAAGGAAAACATAATGACCATACCAGCTAACTTTACTGTTGTAGTTGTCACCTCTTATTTCATGGTCATTCTGTTTCAGATGCAATTATTTTACATTGTCACTTCTGTTTTAGCTTATACTCTGCCATCTTCTAACAGCATTTTTTTTTTCTGCAGTTCTTCAATAACACTCTGTACATTAATTTAGGACAAAATTTTTTTCTATGTTACAATAACAAAGAAAACAAGAAGAGAAACAAATTTATTTTGTTAAGAAACATGAGGAATCTGGGATTGTTCTTGCTAATTAATTGTAACTGACAAATCATGGGCTATGCTATCAACATAGTTATCTATTACATAATTTGTTTGCTTACTATTGGGATATAAATTTTAAGTTAGACAAAGTTCTAAAATCCCTAAATTCTTTTGAATATGTATATTTCTTGCTCTTTAAATGCAATATGCAAAAAAATAGAATTAAGTTAATGCATTAATTACTTTTTTAATGTAGAAAAAATAGAGTGGTTTCTTCATCAGAATTTAATCTGTTCTTTCAGTTGTATCTCTGAATTATAATGTATTAACTGTCCTTCAAAACTGAGGTTGCTAGTCAGGTAGAGGAGTTATTTAAATATTTTTCCTTAAACATTCTTCACAAGTAATGTGGCTCCTCACCTTGCTACAGTACATAACTACTATTGATTAGCTGTTTTCTGTTAAATTCTACTTCTATGCAGCAGAAAAGGGCAGATATAAGAATTCTGACAGATTGATTGGGATGTGCAGGATGCAGTTTAAGGAGATAATAGCTCTGACCTTCAATTGAGAAGCCAAACCAAGTTTCTGTGTGAAGTGTATTCTCTACTTACCCAAACAATGACATTTATATTTTCTCTGATTTCAGAGATATATGTGTGTTGTGGTTTAGCCCGGCTGGCAGCCAAACACCACACAGCCGTTCGCTCACCCTCCCCCCTCCCTCTCCGGGATGGGGGAGAGAAACGGGAAAGTGAAGCCTGTGAGTTGAGATAAGGACAGTTTATTAAGACAGGGAAAATAATAACAATAATAATAATAATAATAATAATAATAATAGTAATAGTGTGTACAAAGTGATGCACAATGCAATTGCTCACCACCCGTTGACCGATGCCCAGCCTATCCCCGAGCAGCCGGCCCCCCCACCCCGGCTAGCCACCCCTATATATTGTTCAGCATGACGTCAGATGGTATGGAATACCCCTTTGGCCAGTTTGGGTCAGCTGTCCTGGGTCTGTCCCCTCCCAGCTCCTGCTGCACCCCCAGCCTGCTCGCTAGCAGGACAGAGCGAGAAGCTGAAAAGTCCTTGGCTTGGTGTAAGCATTGCTCTACAACAATTAAAACATCAGCATGTTATCAGCGCTCTTCTCATCCTAATCCAAAACATAGCACCCTGCCAGCTACTAGGAGGAAAATTAACTCTGTCCTACCTGAAACCAGGACAATGTGACATTTATGTAAGTTGCTGTAGATATATGGTAAGCAAAGTTACACAAAGAACAGTTAATCATTCCTGCCATTAAAAAAAAAAAAAAGACAGTTTTGAAATATTGAATTTAAACTTATTTTGAAAAATAAGTTAAATAAAGTTGCTAGAAATAATATAGGAATACAATGCAAAGGACATAGTTATAACAAACTTATATTGACAGTATTGCATATCTAGCAGACAAGGCACCTGACAGAAAAAATAGTAAAGGAGTATTGTCTCTTGGAAAAAAGAGCTATGAATATGGTAAGTCTCAAAATGCTTTTTGTTTCAAAAGCATAGATATTAAGTTTGTATTTGGGAGTGAAACAGGCTAAAAAATCCCAACAACAAAAGATATTAATGGCACATTCCAAGTAATATAAATAAAGGGCAGAAGATGAATAATGTAACAGTAAGAACACTCAAGGCAACTGCAGTATTTATTGAGCTCAATGATATCTGAATGTCACTAAAAAAAATGAGAACATACGAAGGGATATTGAACTTGTCAGCCAACCTTACACACCATGAAAATGTGGACATCGAGAAAGAGGAATAAGAAATGACTGGAAGTAGTTTGGTTACCTGTGTCCTGGAAGTATCTCAGAAGTGTCTTCGAACTGTATGTCAATCTGAGGAAGAAAAAAAACTGAAGAGGAGAGTCTGTACTGTTCTTTAAAAAGTATCATAATATCAATATTGTGTTTATATGCCTTGTAAGACAGCAGAGGTAGATGACAGTTGGACACCAGAGGTTCCTGTATGGAAAAAAGAGCAGTACTCTCTCTATGATACAGCGGTGTGTTCTCATCTGGGTGTGTAATTTAGGAATTAACAGATAACACTCCACCAAGTGTGGAGATATGAGAAAAGAAGCCAACAACAACAACAACAACAAAGCCTCGCCCTGGTCAAAACTAAACCAAGACAAATTTAGTAGCATCTCTGTTAATTTATTGTATATTTTATTACAACTATGTTAATAGACTTGCTATTACCGAAATAATTCAAGATCCACAGAGAGAGACAAAGAAAAGAATTTAACCAGTAGTCATTAAGTGCTCTATTTTCCTGCTTACAATATGATGTGCCTGTATCTCAGAACTCTAAGGATTTCAAAATATTAGGTCTGATGTGTTCAGAACTTCTATTTTGACAATGGAAGTTTTCTTATATCTATTGCTATATTCCATTTCTAATACTCTGAGGTCCAAAGATTTTTTATCATTCTGATGAACAGAAAAGACTAGAAATAGTTTTTAACTTCCAGCAAGTAGTAGCATAGCAAACAGTGTTTGCTTGGGGTTTGGTGGTGGAGTTAAGATGTGGTTCTGTGATTGCTGAGATCCAGTTGTGAGTAAATGATAATTGTTTAAAAAAAAAACACTATTCTGAGTGTAACTTATTTCAAAGCAAGATACTGGTTTGCTGTGTCCTGAGGTTATCCTAGCTCTTCTTATTAGATATAAACTTAAGCATGCTCACTTCGGTCCACTTAAGTGGCAATAATTAGATGCCATTGTTTTCACATCAGTGCTAATTATTGTTGCTGTCAGAGTTGAAAACTACAAAATAAATGGTGTGAGTTCTGAAACCAGAAATGCTAGAGATATATTTATCTTCTCTTGGGGCAGGTAACCTCAATATCCTTTTTATCCATAGCATTAATGGTTCTGTGAATTCTGATCTCTTTTCTTTTAGCTGTTCACTTAAATAGACTCAATCAAACTGTATTTCATGTAATCATTATCCTTGTACTGGTTCCTTAAATGTACTCATTACATTCTGATTTAAATTAGATTGTAAGTGACCTTTCCTTGAGGACTGCTTTAAAGTGTCAGTTCAGTACAGAGCACAGTAGAAAAATCTGTTCAGGTTACACTGAAATACTTCACTCTCTATGCAGAGAAATTCTGAGGAACCTTGAAAATTAGGAGGAATTAAAAATATAAAGATCAAGGAAGAGGAAAAAAAGTAAAATTGACTGCCTTATCACACTTTTGAGTGGTCTTGGACCGTGTCACAGAATGTAGTAAGCAGGGCCTGAAGTTCTCAGTTGCCTTTCATCCAGGCTGACATGTTAAGATCTTGGTGAGTGTAACTGAACAGTTATGCTGAAAAAGTGAAAAATAAAAATAAAATAAAAATCAAGCAACATTGCATAGCTACACAGTAACCAAAAATACCACAGATCTAACTTTGTACTCAGCAAATTAGTGTTATTTCACAATGGTTTCTTTTCTTATTTTATTCATATTTATTATTAAGTATGAATGAAAAAAATACATAAACACAAAGAATCTCAGAAAATGATTATTAAACTGCACATACACATATTCTATGCTGCCCACAGAAGATTTTGAAAAATTACTCTTTTGTGTTATATTTCAAAACATCAAGAGCAAAAGACAGAGGCAAGATTGAAGCTTATATATCAATATTAAATACCTTTAGCTGTGTCCATTGCAATAAATGGCTCTAGGACTCACACAGAACTTGTGTAAATCAGTATCTGATGTTGCCTGCTGGGATGAAAGTAAAGAGCCAGCCATTTTAGTCCAGGAGTTCTTCTGACGCCAGTTTTGCAAAAGTGATGGTAAGGAATATCTCCTCGTTTGAACTAGAGGTTGTCCCAGTGCCAGTAGCCTCTGAAAGCCATTTGATCCTGTAGTTGGAGATCACATTACCTCAACTAACAGAGGTAAGGTGAAGAGATAACAACATAACAGGCCTTCAGGAACCAAGGTACCTGAAATTGGAAGATCGTCCACTACAATTGCTCATCATCTATCTGTTATTTAGCCAAATAAATGAACTTCCATCTGAAGAAATTCACGTCTGATACCATATGATCTATACTAGTCATTTTTAAAGTAAATATGAAAAATAGATTGCAAACTTTCCAGGCATTTGAAGGTTTTATACCATAGGTTCTGCAAAGTTTATGAAATAGTCACATAAATCTACTTGAATACATTCTACTCAATATTAGGATTTTTTCTTTTTTATAATTATGGTTATATCTTACCCAATTCTCAGGCCTCTTAAAACACATGCAAAATTTTTGAGTAAATATTTGTTGATTATTTTAATTCAGTCCTACAGACTGGTCTATATCTTGTACATTTATTTCCTGAATGTTGATGCTCACATATATACCTTAAGTTGCATTTCTGTTTAAACAAGATTAACCCTGCAAGGAAACGTGTGATTCTAATCAGTGATCAAATAGGCCATTTCTTAAGTCCAGTGAAAGGAAGTAAGTGTTGTTGTTACTGCATATCAAAAGATTGAACTGAAAACATTTATCCAATTGCTAGTTTTGTCTTTTAAAAAACAAGAGTGTTCAGAAATGAATTACTAATCATGATTTTTTTCACTTTTTTTTTGAAACATGATTAATTACATTAATAAAATATTGTATTAAGAAATTATGCTTGCACTTAATTAGTTATACTTTTTTCTTCACCTTTTTTTTTCATTCTTCTTAGCTATACTTTAGCATAAGATTTTTTACATTATACTTTGCAGGTTTAAACAGAAGGTCATGCTTGGTAAAGGTCTAGTTTAAATCATGTCCATTAAAATAACTCCTACTGTTTTGCAAGTGATTGGAACAGTGGGTTCATTTGCTGAAATCTATTTTTCTTCTTCCTCTTAGAATGTATCAAAGAGAAACGGGATTAAAAAAAAAAAAAAAAAAGTGTCCTTTCTACCAGTGGAGTTCAAATTTAAAAGGATAACACTTTAAAGATATTTTTGGAAGTATGCTTAAGGAGCTACATTTGTACCTGATACAACTCTTTATCTAAGGGAGGGTGATTTTGGTCAAATAATACTGAGTTCCAGGATCCTGTGTTTTTACTCTCCAGCGGTAACCCACTGTTTTCAGAAAACAGATCCTGCTTTTTAGGACAAGGTATTAATTCAATCCTGAAGACAAATAACCTCAGTATTTCTAAGCTCACACTTTATAACCATCTGCGTTCATCATTAAAACCACTTCCATATCATCTTCACTGATGCAGTAACTGCATTTATGTATGTGAGAGGAAAATTCAGTTTAAGATATCTTGATTAACAGAACTTCATCCTCGTAGTTGGCTGTTTGTGCAGAAGCAAAAGAAAACTCTACATTTGTATCTTATATACAATTTTGATTTCATATTATAAATCATGAAACAAATTCTGAGTGAAGCAAAAGAATACGTCACCTTAAAATGTAGATCAAATGTTGAGCATAAGAAGTATGACAATTTGTCTTGCTGTTTCCTTTAAGATTTTTCCATTCAATTACTTAAATAACTTCACTGTAGTTATTACATACATGTTAATGGTGAGAAATGTAGCGTTTAGACAGGAGATTCAAGATGGAGTCTGACCACTTTTGTTCATTACAGTTCCCAGTGTGCAGTCTGTAAAAGCAAAACTGTCATCTTCAGTTGTCTTTATCTTAATCCACAATCAAAGTCTCTCTGATCAAATTATCTTTGCAATCTTAATTGTATGTGATATTATTCATCTCCTATCTTAAACTAAATAAAAAACACATATACCAGTAAACTGATAGTAATTATGTCAAAATGTTTGGGTCTACATTTTAGGCTTGAGATGCTTTGATGCATATGCATATATATATATATATATATATGAAATATGATATAGATATATATATGTATATCATATCTATATAGAGAGAAATATAGATATAATGTATATAGATAGATATATCATGAGGAAGAAATGCTATTCAAAGGGACCTTGACAGGCTGGAGAAGTGGGCCCATGTGAACCACATGAGGTTCAACAAGTCCAAGTGCAAGGTGCTGCACATGGGTCGGGGCAATCCCAGACAGGAGTACAGACTGGGAGAAGTCATTGAGAACAGCCCTGCAGAGAAGGACTTGAGGGTTCTGGTAGATGAAAGGCTCAACATGAGCCAGCAGTGCATGCTTGCAGCCCAGAAGGCCAACTGTGTCGTGGGCTGCATCAGCAGCAGGGTGGCCAGCACATCAAGGGAAGGGATTGTGCCCTCCTACTCTGCCCTTGTGAGGTCCCCCCTAGAGTACTGCATCCAGGTCTGGGGCCTCCAGCACAGGAAAGATGTGGACCTGTTAGAGTGAGTCCAGAGGAGTGCTACAAGGATGATCGGAGGGCTGGAGCACCTCTCCTATGAAGAAAGGCTGAGAGAGCTTGCAATGTTCAGCCTGGAGAAGAGAAGGCTCTGGAGACCTCATTGTGGCCTTTCAATACCTAAAGGGGTCTTATAAGAGAGATCAAGAAGGACTCTTTATTCGGGTAGGTAATGATAGGAAAAGGGGGAATGGTCTTAAACTAAAAGAGAATAGATTTAGACCAGACATTAGGAGGAAATTCTTCATTCTAAGGGTAGTGAAGCACTGGAATGGGTTGCCAAGAAAAGATGTGGATGCCCCATCCCTGGAGGTGTTCACGACCAGGATGGATGATGACCTGGGCAACCTGATCTAGTGGGTGATATCCCTGCCTATGGTAGGGGGGGTGGATTTAAATGATCTTTAAGGTCCCTTCCAACTCGAGCCATTCTATGATGTGTAGAGCATATGTATGTGTGTGTGTATATCCATCCATGTGCACACTAAATGTCTAAGATCAAGAATTTAAAAGTTGGGAAGGGACAGTGTGTTTATGTACTGTCATTTTGAAACTGATGTTCTTAGTCTTGTAATTCAGTATTTTGCAATCATGTCACCAACTTGTTTTTTCTCCACAGATCTCTGGCTTAATTCCAGGTACGATAATATTGCAAAGGTAGCAACCTGGCTTAATTCCAGGTACAGTATTATTGCAAAGGTAGCAGCCTTGTGCAACTTCATCTTTTTGGCCTTTTACAAACATAGTGTCTGGAAAATGAGGTAAACAGTTTCAGGTAAATGCTTCCCTGGATAGTGCAATTCTGTCCCTACAGTGTTGCTTTCTGATACCCAGAATAACTTGAGTTGCACTTTCCCAACTATATACAGATACAGCTCTACTTCAGCAAGAGTAGGTATTAGAAAATGCTTGCCAGCACAAAAATTCAACTTCAATAAGTGTTCCAATTTATGAACCTAAAGCTAATGATGTTTTTTTGTCTATCATCTTCAAAGTGGGAAATACTGTTTCACGGTATAGTAAGTACTGTGAAAATCAATACTTTTTGTGAAGGACTTGGATTTTGTACAGGGATAAATTCCACGGAGAACTTGTAGCAAAACTCATCACTCACTGTTTGGAATAGTATTCGAATGATGGATCACATACAAGGTATGGACTGACACCATAAACACGGAGATGAAAAAAATCAGAATTGCTGCTTTATTGTTTGTTTTCTGAAACAAAGGACTATTAAAAAAAAATGTTTGCAACTGTATCAAAGAACAGCCATTAAAATGGTCAAATTAAAGTTTATTGATTAAATATATGTCTGTGATGTGTATTAGTTATGCTTACTGCCCCTGATTTTCTCTGTGCATGCTGTGTGGATTCAGCTACAAAATACTTATTTTAAGAAAGAATGCAGGAAATAAATAAAACTTTTATTTCTTCTTGTTTCACCTAGTGTTTTCCTTCAAAGCTAAGAGCAATGATAGGAAAGAAAGAAAATATAAGGAATTAACTGCCTATGTTCTTCATTTCTTCAAAGGCAGAGGTTAAGCAATACTAGGAAATGACTTTTGCAAATCAGACACGATCCCCTTCTATCTTTCACTCTGTTTATTTCCTTTTGCATCGGTCATTCCCACCAACACACAAAACCTAAGAATATAGACAGTTAATGACAGCAATAAAAGTGCTGAATCCCTGATGAATCAGTAGCTATCTTCAGAAAAGTCTCTCTCATGAACCCTGAAAATAATAAACATAGATGAAACCAGTAAACTTGATAGTGTAATAAGAAACTTTTCTCCTTCAAAAACAAAAGTTATTTTCTTGAAAAATATTCAATTTAATTTGAGTCCAGATTTAATTGAAGTGCCATATTGAAGTGAATGGATCTTCAACTAGAAGAATTTAATCTCTAAATATTTCTATTTTATTGCCTTTTAATCTGAATGAGCAGGTTTAATGCAAGCTATTATCTGTATTGTGTTTGGAGTAGCCATTAGCTACTTTGATAGCTGTTTGTTTAAAGGTGAAAAATGAACTGTAATCAAACATATCTTTTATCTGCTTTTCCTCTACATAATACAATATTAATAATGTAGAGTTTAAAAATCTTTAGAAAATCCTGCTAGACATATCAGTTCCAGAAACTTTTATTACAACTGTTGTACAATGGAAATAACAGATCTATGGGATCCAAATGGTGTCCAAATACAGTAAAATGGTGGTGATGTACAAGAAAGTGCATCATTGTTAATAAAAATTAATTATTTCTTTACTATCAGTCGGATGTTCATCCCCTGCCGTTATATTTCAAGAGATATTTACGTCTGCTCTCCTCTTGTTCAACTTAATTGATGGCATCACAGCTTGGAAATGTTATTTCAATTCTGATTTTGGATTCTGCATCAAAAAATAATAATAATTTAAGAAAAAGGTAAAATACTGTCTTGTATGCAATTAAATGACAAATAGTAAATGTGCATTTTTTAAAAGTACAGAGTATGTAAGATCTGCAAGGAAATGTTTGTTACGGTGATACATGGTTGTTATTTTTTTGAGACTGGTTTTGGGCTGTCAGCATAAAACCGGGTCATACATACAAGCTTTTCTTCACAGCCATGTGTGTTACACTGATGTTAAGAAGGAAAGATGAAAAATCATTTCATAATCACAGGTCTACAGCAACCATAACTTTAAGATGTACTGAATGTTTTGTTACAAGAATTAATGGCACTACTTTTTTTTTTTTTTCACCAAAATAGTAGACTTGTATAATGTAAGGGAAATTGCTATTGTCAGACCTGTACAGTACAGCCAGATCCTGAAAAACATTGGGTGTATATGTGCAACACCAGTGATTTCCATGTAGATCAGCTTCCATGACCAAAAAAAAAAAAAAAAATGCTCTTGTACACAGAGTAACATCTATATAGTTATCATGTTAGTAGTAGACAAAATGAGATAGGTCTGTGATACTATTACAAATTTTATTACAAATTTTATATATTGTATTAATCTTGTTGTTATAAATAATCCCAGAAGTATATGGAGTTCCACTGGTAAAAGAATTATTCAGAAAAGTCATACCTTTATGTTTCTTTACTTACATTTAAATGTCACTGTTTTACATGTAATTCTCAACATTCTGAAAACAAGTAGTTCTTTGTTTTGCAGTCTGGAAGCTATGTTTTAAAAAGAAAAGTATTATTAATAAAGAAATTAAGAGCTCAGAAATAAAAGAGAAAAAGTAATGACCTTAAAAGTCAGGCATTGTAGTAGGAAAAGAAGAGTTTGCCTCTCACTGAAGCTGGTGGGAGTGACATCTGAGATTTTTCTGTTCTGCTTTGGAGCTATAGTTCAGAAACTCTTGAGATGTAGCTCTATATTTTAATACTTAATCCAAATACATCAAGTAAAGCAAAAAGAAAGCTGAATAGGGCTATTAATATTTTTCTGTACTAAGAAAGAGTCAACTTCTGTGCTTTTTATTATCAAACACAGTCCTAAAGCCTGAAGATTCTGAAACAAAATCTACTTTGACATCCTGCTAATAGCTGTTCAAACTGAACATTTTCTTGTGCCCAGATGGTGCAAACGATAGATGTCTCCCGTTCTCTTAAATTGGTTTGCAGCCTCTGAATTACTTGCTATGGAAAGGCTGCTGTCCTCAAACAGTTCATGGAATCCTTTTAGAGACAGGATAAGCTTGCCTTAGTTTCCTTAAGGCCTTTTTTGTTTTGTTTTGTTTCTTTTTTTTTTTCTTTTTTTTTTTTGTGAATTAAGCCTGGCACAACTGGGGCTGCTCCCTTTTGATCGTGAATTCTGGACAAGGACTGCAGTTCATTTACTGCTTCTCAAGTGACCATGTCAAAGTACATTATAGAGCATGATGTCTGAGGAGGTGTTTCTACTATCTGCACTAAGCAGACACATTTGCAAATTCATGAGCTCTTTTTGAAATTCATGAGCCATTCCTTGCCCAGTTTTTCATTTTGTTTTCTACAATAGAATATTCAGATCATTTAACTGTCATTTTTTCTTCTTCTGAAAGCACATTACCACAACCTTTTTAAATGGAAAACAAAAAATAAAAATAAAATATGTATATAAATACAAGGTAAAACAAACATATATGAGTTATGGTCTTTCTCCTTATCCACAATTCCTCCTTCATTCAATGCATTTTCAACTGAAATCATGGTGCATATGCAATGTCCATCCAATTCCTCAGCTTTTATTTATCTGATTTTTTTTTTTGATGTATTAGCACAGACAAGAACTTTGTCACTGGAACTTACCACAGAGAAGGATAATTAGCTATAAAAAATAGAGACAGGAATTTTACCTGATTATGGATTCATGATTACGAATGAAGGTGTGCCTTTTTTTGTTCAGTCCTATTCCATTGTCTGAGCATCTCTTCTGATAAATGCCATCTGCTATTCACACTGAGTGGGTTTCCTGAGGAAACTTGTGTCGAGCTTCATAGGCAGGCTAAGCAAGTTTTTTGTTTAACTCCAGTTAGTGCCAGTTAGTGGACTGCCTGTGCCATGTGATTGAAACATTTTCTTTTTTTCAAATCTGGAAACTCAGACCCCAGCAATAATAAATGCAAACAGCTATTAACATTGTACTGCTTTGCAAATAGGCTAAGATTGAACATAAGTGAACTTCACAGAACTTTCCTACTAGTTCTGTCTGAGCCCTAACTGTGGACATGTAAGTTCACCAGGAACCAGCCTGAGTAATATAACCGTGAATATGTTGCATCTATTTAAAAGTTGTTTTTATGGTAGTCACAGCACAAGGCAATCCAAACAGATGCACTGAAATACAGATTTTGGACATACAAACATTAGCCTGTGCCATTCTGCTTTTTACAGAAAACATTGTAAACACAACTTTGGAATGTTTTTACATCAGATTTTCTTGTTTTCCTGTTCAATCTCTTACAGTGAATGTAACATCCAAGAGTAATTTAAAAAATAAATAAATAACTAAAAGAAAACAAAAAACAAACTAACAACAGGAGATAAAACATTGGTTAAGCCTAAGATGGAACACTGGATAAAATGAGTAGAGTCATAAAATAAAGAAGATTGCCTCAGAGTAATACTCTTAAGTAGGAAAAGATCAAGTTATGTGTAAAAAGATGAGATTTTGGAAAAGAAAATAATGGGATTTTTGTGTGCGTATCCATGCAATGTATATGCATTGACATACAAGACGGTCTCAAATCTTTGGACTGAGTCCAACACAAAATCAAAGGACAAAACTCAGAAAACTCAGTCCATAGCAGCCACGGGGACATGACTGACAAACTCACCTGTGTGCTGAATCTGAGTATTTCAGACCTTTCTTCCAAGAACCAGGTCAGGCAATGAAGAATTAAAACTCTAAAGTCAGAGATCCCAGACTCGAGAGCTACTCTGACTACTCAGGGAGAAAACCTGGTGCAATTGGTATGAGTGTGCTATCTGACCTGTAACTGGCTCAGAAACTATTTACTTATCCAAAAGGCACAGGCAGCAAATGGTAACTAAAAGTGTCAGTGCAATACTGTCAGGAAGGCTGGCAAAGCAGAACCTATCTACAAAGCTATGTTGACTTCAAGTGGCACAGACTGAAACTTCTCACAGGTATACTGTTGGGATGCAGAGACTCCTCATAGATCTTACAGCCACCACACTTTTCAAGATTTTGAGCTTGCTGTTGGCCTGATGCCTTGGGCTCTCAATACAGATTGTTCTGAGAAGGAGGACTATGAGTGAGACCTAGGAGCTGGGCAGTCAGATTATGACAGCCTTTCTGAAATATTTCATGTCAGAAGATTTTAGTCCTACAATGAAAAATGAATCCTGATCTTAAATAAATGTGTCTTCCAATATTATTTACCAAATTAAACTAATAGAAGTTTCAAACTGGTTTTGAAAATGTTTTAGAAGTTCGCTATGTGAGATGTTTTAGTTCTCTAATGATAAGTGCAAAAGTGTGTGAAAAAAAAAAAACTCACTGGAAATTATATGAATCTCATACTCTGACTGAATATTCTTCACAAATCTTTCTTATGTCTCCTAAAATTCCACACGAGGAGAAACTGTTCCAGAATCCTCAGTGTGTCTGAAAACGTTTTTGAAAGTTTGTTTTGCTGCTGTTTAAAGGTGACCTTGGAGTATCAGAGATAGCCCACGCTGCTGAGTCAATTGTTGCCATTATCATGTGCTGGCTGCAGCTTGCAGCAACGTAATAACACCATCACTGTTAGCAGAATTCCCTTTATGTATTAGTATGAAATAATATATACAAAGCCTGTGTAGTCAATAAAGATGTAAAGGCTGGAAAATGCAGGAAAACATGTTTAATTTGTTCATATCCTAGGGCTCATTAAATTGGGTCAATGACTGGTTTTAAAATAACTGAGTTGATATATCAGCCCCAAAACATTTCTATGCTAGAAGCAGCAGCAAAGCGTACTTTATAAATTCAATGCCAGATTTTCTTGTGACATACTGCCCTCTTGTGCATCAGTAACTTTGTTATAGAGGTAATCTTAGAAGACCATTTACAGTTTCCCAAAATGCAGGCATGATATCAATCTTGTGAATGTAACAACTTGCCAAACATTCCCCAGAGCATGAAGGACCATGTAACAGTACAGACTGAAGAGTGACCAGCTAGAACACAGCTCTGCAGAAGAGGACCTAGAGGTCTTGATGAATCAAGAGCTGAACACTAGTCAGCAATACGTTAAAGTAGGAAAAAATAAAAAAAATAAAATAAAATAAAAACAACTGCTGAAATATAGGAAACAGGTCTGGGGAAATGATCCTTCTCTTCTGTTTTGACACTTGTGAGACTGCACCAGAAGTTCTGTGTCTGGTTCTGGGCTCCTCAGGACACCTGCACTTACTGATGTGCTGAAGCAAGTCCAGCAGCTAGAACCAAGGTGGTGGGCTCTGTAGCACATGATGTATGAGAAAGGGGGCAGGAAAAGGGCTTGTGCAGCCTGGAGAAGGGAAGGCCAAGAGGAGATCTTAGAGCTGCTGGGAGGAGCTGGGAGTGGACTGGACAGAGCTGAGGGAATGGAAACTCCCTGGGGACCTGCAAGGACTGCAGTGTTTGCTGCCTGTGAGTTGTCTGCAGTCAAACCTGCATCTTTTTTGACTTGTTTTTCTGTTTGGTCTAGTCATCCTGCATCTTTTCTCTTTAAAATGCTAAAAACTATGATTTGTATTCTACCATGGCATGAAAATTTTGCATTTAAACCCCCCTTTTGTCTGTCTGTGGAGAAAGTACAAGGAGGATCTTGACACCTTAGAGTTCCAGCAGATCGGTGGTAATTTCATCCATAGGTTTCGGTTCCTGTTGCAGTAATATTTGTTTTGTACAAGATGGAATGTCTTCACCAAGAGAGATTGTGTTTCTTTGCCTATAAACAGTAACTTTTCTGCTTGTAGGGTAATGTGGAATCAAGCTTACCCAAGCAACAACAATAAAAAGATAAGAAGCTGGAATTTTCACACCTCAGTACATATGGTAACCATGAAGCTCTGGGGTAAAAGGACATCACAATCTCCTTCTCATTCATGTTTATTAGACAGATGAATGCCAGCTACTTCCAGTACCACAGATGAAATTAACTATACATCTTATCAATGAATGTCATAATGGGTTATATGAAAGTTATAGCTGCTGTTATTTATGTTTGGCAAGAGAGTTATAGCTGCAGTTATTTACGTTTGGCAAGAGTTATTTTAACTGAGGCAAGCCTTGTGGCAGAAATGAGAGGGCATGAAATTTTATGCATCTCAATTTAATACGTCAAATTTGGCAGTAAGTGTTCATGCAACCACATTAGATACTTCCAGCTTTCTGTTGATATAGCCCTAGCTGAAATGGTAACTTCTGAAAAGGACACTGGAGAGCTTTAATCTTTTTGAAAAATGTTACACTATCTTTGAATTTAAATTAGAAAACTATGTGATAGTTTAAAAATAATTCATAATTCCCTTATTTATGGTAAACTTTGGCCCTTTTACTTTTATGAGAAAGTAAGAAATCCTAATCCAGCTATTCAACAATCAGTCATATACCACATCTGTATGAAAGTGTTACATAATTTATTGGAACTTTGAGGTATATGACTGCACAGATTTCTCATGTGATAACAATTCTACTCTAAAGAAAACCTTCCTTGCCAGTAGAAAAAACAGTGATTTGGAGAGGAAAGAAAAGATCTTATATGTAAACAATAACTGCTTAAAATGTATAGAGGAAAACTCTCCTACACATTGCATACTGTGTATTATATAGTATATTATATGTTGAGAGCATATTGCATATACTGTGGTGGTTTGGGATAACAACTGACAACAGTGGTCTTCCAAACAGTGGTATTCTTTGCTAGCCAATGTTATCACACTGTAATTTCATGGGAGGAAGCTTTTTTTTTTTTTTTTTTTTTGCCTCAAAAGCCATTTTGTGAATCTGTCATTTAAAAAAAAAAAAAAAGAAAAAGAAAAAGCCTAATAGATGGTGGAAGGCTGGTAAATTGGGGTGATTGTGGGACCCTGAACAGGAACTGGAGATTGTGTGAAAGCAGCGGGTGGGTTTTCTAGATCTCAGGTGGACGTGCGTGACAAGACCATGTCCAGACTCCATATAAGATGATTTAGAGTGGCAGTATTGCTTTTTACTGTCTTTAAAAGAACCCTAGAGACAACAGATAATGAGGTAAATTTGAACGTCATCTCATCCCCGCAACCACTGTCAGCAAAATGACTTCAGGAAGTTGATGCAGCCCCTTCCCTCCTCCCCCAGCTTATTCCATTGTGATATTATTAGCAATCATCAAGAGGGATTGGTTGTAAGTGCATTGATATAATTCTGTCCAAAAGTTTTAAATCAGGGAATATTATTTTCAGAAGCCACTTTAACCATGATTACTTTATTATTAAAAATAAACTCAGTCATCTCAAATGCATTTATTCCACCATTAACAGGGGATTTGTCACAAATAATGCTATTCAATTTTAATCCATTTGGAGATGTACTTGGGGGAAAGTCAACGCAAAACAAAATAAAGATGGTAAGCCCAGGAGCCTCTGAAGTCGGTGTCAAATTCTGACATGTAAGTGGATATTTCTCCAGAGAGCTGGAAATCACTGGGGATCAAATATTGTTCAAAACCAAATAACAAAAGATGCTCTAGTATTGTTATTAAAACCAAAAACAAACAAAGAAAAACACATCTCAAAACTTGTATATTTTCTTGAGTCAAACGGCAGTTCAGTATTACTTGTATAAAATAGCGAAAGCAAAGCTGACACTACTATAGCTATTTTTGAGTAAGTTATGTTATTATGCAAAGAATAATTTGTCTTTAATTTCTGCACCATATTGAGCCCAGCTCTGAAAAAGACTGTGTCAGTGTTTAAGCTTATGCTTTTAATCATGTTGGCTATTCTTGAGAATCATAGCCATTGCACACAGAAGAATATGGCCCTATCCTGAAACTTACCCAGGTACAATTTGACAGGATCCTCTAGTGTTACTGAGCTCTACTACTGCACTTGTTCAGCAAAAAGTATTATCTGGCCTGTAGAGTGAAGTCTTTTCAACAAGACTGAATTCCATGTTAAAATCACATTTTGTTTCTGCAGGTAAAAAACAAACAAATAAACAAACAAACAAACAAATATTACATTTCCAGTTGCAGAGATTATTTACTGCCTACTTTCTAAGGTACTTAGAATAATCTAATCAGTAATCTTGTGGCCATTGCACATTTCAGCAATGTTAAGTTCCTATATATAATATAATACTTCATTAATACTCTCAGTTTATCCCATGAAACATGAAGAAACATGAGAAAAACTTTGTGTTTCATTTCATGCAGCATGAACAGATATAGTGCTATAGAGACATAGATATATAGATAGTGCAGATATAGTTCTATGATATAAAACACTTTAAATAAACAGAACATTTTTTATTTGTAAAATAAAGGGAGAGAACAAGGTATCTGTAGAAGAGAGAATTCTGCCAAAGCAAATAATTCTAAATCTCACCTGGTGGGTTTTTAAATGCAAAGAAAGCAAAACATTTACCTTTTTATGACAAAGAATGATGATGATAATGAGTTAATTGAAGGAGATACATGAAAGTTTGAAAGCAATTAAGTATCAGCTCACAGATTCATTAACTAGGATATCATTTTAACCTTGTAGGGTTGGATAATCTTACTGAAATTTTGATAGAAAAGACAGACCTGTATGCTTCCATGAGTTTGATTTCAAGTTAATAAATAATCAGATTTTAAACATATGAATATCTTAATTTAACCTGTTACTTAAATTATGCTGAACAAAATTGAACAATGCCCTTATCAAGTCAAAGTTACAACTGCAATAAAATTAAATCCATCAGTAATACAGAATAAAGAAAAAAGGCACACTGACTCATCAGGGAAGCTCAAAACAGAAAGTTACTCTGTATTTGTCAGGCACTAACACAGTAAGCTTGAATTATGTCATAAGAATTATGACATCAAAGCCATCTGAACAGCCATTTATTCAGTGACTTTATTCAGTTTAAATCCTCTGTTTTAAATTTCTTATAATTTCCAGTTGCTTTTATATGGTAGAATATTTTCAGGTGAACACATTTTCTAGATTCAATGTATTGTCTGCTAGATGGAAGGATAATTTGCTTATTATCACTGGAACACATTCACAAGTTAATTATGAACATCCTGAATTTGTTCTTGGACCATCAAAGTAAGTAGTCAGGAGTTCTCATAATAATAAAAACAAAAAGAAAAAAGAAAAAAAAAAAAAAGATTCTCTCTTTTCTGGTCATCACACCATCAAAGTTAAGAGTGCAATTAAGTTCTGATTCTGGTCAGTACCTTGTATAACCAACCTTTGGTCTCTTCCAGCATCATTGTTTGCCTATCCATTTCTGGATTCTCCATCACAAGCATTAGTATCAGTCGTCTTTCTTCAGTGGTCTGATAGCCATATATACATACATAGTGTATATGTTTTGATTCACTTTATCGCTCAATCTCTCCCTTCAAATGAACTTACCAAAATTTGCAACCTTATAACAAAATCCCATAGAGAACATGGGATCAAAACTCTTTAGAATAGAGTGAAAATTGTCCCTTTTTAAACCAAAATGGTTGTGAACAAGAAGTGTTATATTAAATCAAAGATGACTTAGTAAGTTAGTTTAGATCCTCACATTCCTCATCATCTGCTGTGGGGTGCCTTAGATCAAAGGTCTTGTAATTTCCTAGCATGAATGATATGAGCTTGAATTATGACCTAACTGTCATCACTGCCCCTTAATTCATGTATGCTTCCTGTCTACCCATCAATTTGTATTTATGTTGTCCTGCTTGCTCTCAAAATAGTTTTAGAACTGCAATGGTTTGAGGGAATGTGGTCTGTGGACAAAAGGTACATTTTCTTGCATTGACTGATTGTAAACATGAATGATGGAATTGCATATGCTGTAGACTGCTCAGATAGGTCTGCTTCTTCCATAATTTCCTTCCCTAGAAGTTCCAGTTTACTTGTGTCAAATTTCTGAGCCAGCAGAACAATATGCCAGAAGTAGTTTGGGTTTTGCTATTTTTTCTACATCTGAGGGGCCTGAGACACAAAGAAGGGAAAGATGATGTAGCTCTAATAAATTTGTAGATCTAAAGCAAAAGCTCCCATTTAAAGGAAGGAAAAGGTCTTTGCCAAGTACTCATTTCACTGAGTATCAGAAGGGAAAGTGGAAACAGAGGTACACTACTTTCCCAGTGTCTCCAAGTACATTATATCCTATGATTGAAACCTCTGTTACTGCAAGACTGAGTCAATTATTTTGGTCCTAATTTATATGCCCTGAGGATTTTGTCTGGGCTCTTGGCTGTCTAGAAATTGATTATCAAGACAAAATTATTATCAGTCAGGACTGGTCCCATCACTTTCCTTGGCACATAGATTCAAAATCTGTTAGTATTTTCAGGAATGTGCGTCTTTCACTGGTAGTCAGCATATTATTTTTTTCTTTTTAAAGTGTCATTCCATAACAATATTTCTATTTAATGTATATGAGTAAATATTAATTTCTTTCTTCTTTCTCATACCTGTGTACTCATGCACTGACAAGGAGCTCTTTTGCTAAAACCTTTGCAATATTTGCAAACATTTGGCACATCCTCACTTATATTTTTTCTTGTAAGTGAAATGTTCAAGAATGTTTTTTGAAACATTTTTTTTGACACTTAGCATATAGTCATTAGAATTTTGTTTAATATAGCTCTTACATTTATTCCTTTCAATATAGATTTTAAGTAATTTTTGATTAAACATTCACAAAGAGAACTTCAGAGTAGCTAATTTCTCACTTTAAATTCAATATGAGTGTCAGGAAGAAAAGCAGCCTTCTAAAATAGGCACTTACTTATATTTTATCATATTTTTATTACTGTTTCACTGATGGTTGAATTAAAATATTGTATTAATGATATATTCTATGTTCTAAAAAAAAGAAAACTAACCTTTTGAGTTTGATAATTATTTTATATATATATTTTTTTTTTCAAATTTGTTATAACTTGAACATGAGACAGCTCCCAATTTCTAAACTTGGCATGAGACCTGTAAGGAGCATATGTGCCAAGGCAGGGGCAGCTGTAGGTCCAGACCAAATAGTTGCCTAAGGCAGCAGCAGAGAGGCAGCAAAATCACAAAGGCAACAAAGCAGCTACCCAAAGCACCATCTGCTGTGCAGAGATTTTACTCTATTCTCTGCCTCAATAATGAGAAAACGTATCCTGCTCATCTCCTCCTGGCCTTGGTTTTCTCTCATCCTCCTGCTGGTAGACAAAGGAGGTCTGGCAGCAAAGGAACGTTCCAGTGTGGAGGTGGAGAATGACCTCTCTCCCCTTCACCTCTCTTCCCTCAGGCAGCCATGCTACATTGAGTCAGAAAGTCCAAGCAGGTATTTATTATTTTATCATCATTAATTTTGTTTCACTGCTGTGACCTTGAGGCTGCCCATGACAAAATCAATTTATTGATTTCTGTACCATTGAACTCTTTTTAGCTGAGTTAGTAAATTTTCATTAGAACAGCTGGTATGATGCTGTGTTTTGGATGTGTGACCAAAACCATGTCAATAACACCCATGTTTTAGATATGGCTAGCAGTTCTTTCACAGTATCAAAGCCTTCTTTGCTCCTCATGCTGCCCCCAGCAAATAGACTGGGGGTGCACAAGAAGCCAGGACAGCTGACACCAACTGACTCAAATTCATTCGAAATTGGTTAATGCATTACAATTACGAAGAAGATGATGGACAGTACCCAACTGCTTTTTGAAAGCTACATTAAATCTGTGTCTCTTTGGAGAAATTTAAAATCTAGTTACTAAGACTGGAGAAAAGAAAGAGTTTAAACAAGCAGCAATGTAAAGAAGACATTTAAATGAAAAATCTGAGTCAACAGTGATATTTGTCCTAAACTGCCTAGTTCAGAGTGGAAACTGTGGAGGTTGCTTTATTATCAACTATTTTGTTTCAGTGAAAGTGAAAAATTATTTCTTGTTATGTCCATAGAAATACACAACATATTGGGTTTAATTATTAATCTGATTACCTATGGGAAATATTGCACTTCTATTTCCATACCTGGAAGTATACATATATACTTCTATATCTGCTCAGCATTCCAGAAAACAAATATACAATCTTATTCTATCTAGGATTAATAACAATATATGTTGTTAATATTTCAGAAGTAAAACAACTTGTGTAATTGATACTGTCCAGCTACCACATTCTCTGGTAGCTGTTCTGAAAGCAAGGAGTTAATCTCTTTCTTTGGATTTAGGGAGAAAGAGCTTGTGTACTCCTCTTGGGGACTGAGAGCATCTGACAGCTATGCCTGTTTCTTGTGATAGCTCTGAAGGAAGCATCTAATTCCTAGAGTGATATGTAAGACTGTTGTCAGAGAGGAGCCTTCACTCAAGGTGCAAGTTGGACTTTGTTTTGGATCATCCATCTAGTAGGCTAATGTGAGCTCAAATTAATCTTATAAATTATATCTAAGGAAAATACCTCAATTCTTTCCTTAAAAAGAAAACAGGACATATATGTGCTAGGGCATATAGAATCAATATCATTTAATACCAAAACATCACCCATAAAATACATGAATTATCCACTCTACTGTGAAGAACATGAATATCAGAAAATTGAAAACAAATACTTTATAACAAAGATTTTATTGTTGCTGTTGTTCTGTTTATTTAAGATCAGCTTTGCACTCCTTAATATAGACTCAGAAACTCTAACCCAGCCATAATGCCCTTTCCTGCCTATTAATGCATGAAGCAAAAAAATCCAAACATTATAAATTCCAAGTAGAAAATGAATAGAATATAGTAAATGGCTTAGTCTGAGTGAGAAATAATTAATTTCAGTTTTTCAGTGATGCAGTCTCAGTATCAGGTCAAACATCAGAGTTACTCTGAACTCTAAGAGATTAACTGGTTAACCTTATGTTAACTCAAAACATAACTCAGTGTCATTTGTAACTTCTTTCACAGCTCTTATGATTGAAGTGATCAGATAAGTGAATGTGTGAATAGGTGAATATACGTTAATGCATGACTTTTTTCCTATTAGTTGGTGAAAGGGTGTTACATTTTGGTTGGACATGATGATCTTGATGTTTTTTTCAACCTAGATGATTCGATGATTCTATGATTTCTTATGAAATGTATGAAAATTCATTTTCTGTGGGGAAAGTATATTTGGAGAAGATGAGAGGAAAAATGTGTTACAAGACTACTTTTTCTCAGAAACTTTAACTCAAAGCATAAGTTAGCTTACTCGTATTTTGCAATTTGTACATTAAAACATTTCGTGTGAGACACAGATAGACACAGACACAGATTTCTAGGTTGGAAGAGACCTCAAGATCATCGAGTCCAACCTCCGACCTAACACTAAGTACTCCACTAAACCATATCGCTAAGCTCTACATCTAAACGTCTTTTAAAGACCTCCAGGGATGGTGACTCCACCACCTCCCTGGGCAGCCCATTCCAATGCTTAATAACCCTTTCGGTAAAGAAGTACTTCCTAACATCCAACCTAAAACTCCCCTGTCGCAACTTTCGCCCATTCCCCCTCGTCCTGTCACCAGGCACGTGGGAGAACAGACCAACCCCCACCTCACTACAGCCTCCTTTAAGGTAACTGTAGAGAGCGATAAGGTCGCCCCTGAGCCTCCTCTTCTCCAGGCTGAACAAGCCCAGCTCCCTCAGCTGCTCCTCGTAAGACTTGTTCTCCAGACCCCTCACCAGCTTGGTCGCCCTTCTGAGGTAAGAACTAATTTTTGTTTCCCACTCTTTTTGTGACAATCATATTTAAATACTTCATGCTAGTTGGACTAGTTCATTAAGCCTGCTATTCTAATATTTCTGGTGAGTATTGAATTAATGAGGAATTTAGTATATCATATCACCAAAGAAACTCTATGATGTACTTATAGGTAACTGTAGTAATAACAGCTATAAAAGATATTTGTGATGAAAGAAAGTATGTCTTTCAAAGACTTAGTTTTCTAGTGAATAATTTTGAGTCTTTATGTTAAAATTTTCAGGAAGTTACCTTTTATGAGCATAATTTGACTAGATATGTAATCTACACATGAACAAAATAAAAAGATTGATCATAGTTCTCAATATTCATTAAATAGTAGATGGTTTCTGATTATAAATACTGTCTATTGCAGAGAAAAACAGGAAATAACTGTTAAATACAGATTTTTTTATTTTCATTTTGTTGTTTTTGTTGTTGTTGTTTATTTTTGTTTTGTTTTTAAAAACTGCATTAGAACTACTTCTGAATAATTAATGTCCCTGGAACATTCTCAGTGCTCTCTTGTATATACATTAAAAACATAATACCAGCCTCATTCTTCCTCTATTTCTTCTTCACTAAAATACTACAATCTATTTTAACACCACTTGCACTATATGATCTGGGTGTCTCTTTTGGATTCTGGCCTGGCAAGCTTCTGGTCTGGACACAGGCATCCTGGTTACAGCTGGGAGACAGCCCTGTCTTCCATTACACAGTTACAGCTTCCTAAGTGAGACTAATGCTAACTACATAAGCATGAAGCTCCTCTGTTCTCACCCCTCTCAAAGTCAAAGAGGTCAGCTTAAGCATCTGCTTGACATGCATCAGAACAAAGATAATAGAGCTGTCTCAACTGGGATGTGCCTGTCTCTGCCAGCACTTCTCTGTTCTGTTTCTCTTGTAGAAAATAAGCTTCAACCTGTGACCTGTATCTGCTCCTCTGTTCTAGATCTCACTAATGTTAATGGTTCACAAAGCTGATACTGCTCAAGCACAAGGCAGGTAACCATACGCTGTCTCCTGTAAAAAGTTGTCACCCTCCAGATGCCCAAGCTCCTACTTACATAGGGTAACAATGCTTTTTTTTTTGACTCCAGGAGCATATAGAAGTAACGTGAAGTCTAGCAAAGGGGGAGGTCTGATTATAAGACATAAGTCTGATTGTAAGTTGGGACTGAATGAACAGAAGATGAGCTAGAACTGGAATACATGCTTCCACCATGCTAAATGTCCAAAGTTTGAATAGTACTATTACCCTAAGAGGTATTATGCAGTCACATTTAAAATACTGCAGAAAAAGTAGGAACATTCATTTCTGCTGTATTCTGTAGCAAAGTTCATCATCACTTTAAAAAATGTTGACAGCTCTTTTTTCTGTTAACAGTAGAGCTATTTCCTGTTTTCAGGAGATGGGAAAATGTGATATTTTTGTGAGTGAATAAATGAAAATCTTTTTATTGGTAACAATGTACTTATATCACATGATCTAAAACGTTTTTGCTTTGTAAAAGGAAAAGTGATAGGATAAGCAATAATTTACCTGTCACAGAAAGTCTTGATATCACAGAGAATTCAATGAATATTTTATTTGTAAGTGCGAGTAACTAGAAGCTGACAGCTGTGGTGACAAAGTAATTTTTTCTAATCTTACTGAAACTCCTGTTCAAAAAGTTATTTTCCTTGGATTTAATCCAATTCATGTTGGAGTCACTAGAATAATTCCACTGATTTCAGTATTATTTTGATGCATCTCTATGATCCAGCTGTGATAAAAATCATGAGAAAAGTAAGCAATTTGATTCTGACAGATTTTTATGTTAAAAATTCAAAATTAATATCCCATAATATGAAAACTAGTATAAAACACGGTAAATGACATGCTGTACCTAAAATTACAAAAGAGATGGCAGTTCAAAAATTCTTAACTTTGTGACTTTATGAGTATTCGTCTGCTTTTAAAGACACGAGAACAGGAGAAACAACAGTGTAGAACAGAAGAGCAAGTATATTGTCATCCAGTTTTTTTTATTGTAAAGTATGAAAAGAAAAAAATATGCTAGTTGCTTAGTCTAATTCAGAATGCAATGCCTATTCAAACAGGGCATGTTATACGAGGCGTCTCAGACACTGCAGGCAAGACTAGGAAAGAAGCCCAGTGGTGAATTGCACTGTTTCCACCTGGTGGAAGAAGCTGTTAATGTACAGCATTAAGAGGTGGTGGTGATGAACAACTGGATATCTCTTAGTTGTTAAAGTCCAGTGTTAAATTGAAGTTTGCATTCACAAAGGACTAATTCAATTGCTGTCTAAGATGACTTTCATGTTTGCTAACTCAATTGCTGTCTAAGACTGACTACTCATCCTGCCTCTGGTGTCAGCATAATCAACAGGCAAAAGGAGCTGCTGATAGTTTTGTGGTCTGAATGCTGGGATTACATTGACTGTTCCACCTGATATTTTCATGCCAATGAAATTAATGTATTCTAACTATTTTAATTACTGGCTGTTCAGGAAATAAAAGGACAAAGGAATTACTTCCTTCTTTTATTTCCTTCTCTTCCTTTTTTGGTGAGGATGAATAGATAATGCGCTGCAGCAATGGCATCCACAGATGGATGATTATAGCTGTAAATATTGCACTAGAGAGAGAACTATTTCATTGAAGAGCATGGCATATTTCTCTCTTTTTGGCCTTTCACACTGGTTAGTCTCTGGTAGTCTCTCTCTCTCTTTCCCTCTCCCTCAATCGTTATAATTGTGAATTGCACAGGGCAGCAGGATGGACAAAAACAAATCAAGCGTTGCAGTGGTCAGCATTCCAACACTTCTATAAACCTTGTGCTTACAGCCCCCTAGATTCACAATCTAAATGAGGAAATGATGTTATGGTAAATTAACTGAAAACGAGTTTGACACGAGGATTTCACAGATGGTTTCTCAAAGTTTGAGCAAAGTTTTTGGATAACACCGTGAATGAATTTTTACCAGGATTTGAAAACATCATCTGAAGTAACTTAGCAAACCACTTTTGGTAGTGGATTCCTTGAAATTTGCTTCAGGGGTGAATAAGAAGAATTTTAATAGGACTACATATGTGCAAGAAGTTTACCAGTATTTCAGTTGGAAAGTTCAAATACATACATTTCATTACTCTGTGATCTGATTTTCATCTCTACTGTTTCACACTGGGAAATTATCTATTCAGATCTTTCTAAAATTAAGCTTTCATAAAGACTCTGAGTCCTGTACTTTATACACTTTGCCACCTCTGGATTTCTCTCAGCCTTCTTTGCAATTGGCTATTTTACACAGTCATGATTATTTGTTGCTGGTAAAAAACAAGTCACTGTTTTCAGCCCAGCTACACAGCACTTCGTAGTGTTCACAGATCACTGGAATTTACCTTCTCCTATCCAGGGAATTTATAGATGTTTCTGAATCAGAGAAGAATTGCCATTTGTCATCCCTCATAACATTGACCTTTCTTAACTTGAATCTTATGTAGCAGCAAAACCAGCAGCACCTAGATTGGATTCAAGACGTTTTAAATAAAGGATTGATATGTTCATCTGGGATTGGCTCACTACTAGATCATTGATGTTTTACAAATATTTTGCATACAATTATTTTTCTTTTTGTCAATTATTATTTCTGTTGAACAATGTATAGTTATGTAGTGATGAGGACATCATTTTACCTTTTGAGATAAAATTTAGAAAGTTTTATAATGCTGTAAGAAAGGATCTGTCTGGCAAAATGCTATTTCATAATATCTTCATAATGGGAATTCTAGAGAAAGAAAACAATTGTACAGTAATTACATTTGGAGAGAGTTGTAAGTTAGAAAAGATTGCAAACCTGAGAAAAGACAGAAATTACTGCATAGAGTTTGAGGAAACTGGGCTATATATGAGCTATGAAAGATTCAATTTAGATAAATGCAAAGCAATACTTATAGAATACTAATAACAAAAAAAAATACAATATTAAAATAGCTGCTGACAGATCAGGAAAATTGGGAAATATTCTTTAATAAATAAAGTCTGTGGAAAAACAGCAGGAGCTGTTGAGAATCTCCTCTAGAAATTTCTATGGCCATAAAGACTTGGACTGAGATTTCTTCAGAAGAATAGGGTGAAATATATTTATTGCTGAAAAAATAATTTTTAGTCCTGACCTCCAGTATGCCTGATGGCATGTATTTTTTTTTTTTTAATTTAGATCTAGACTTAAGAGTTGCAAGGAATTTTTATAGTTTTATCACCCAGAAGAAAAATCATGAGATATGACTGCTCAACCCAACACATAAAACAAAGCAACTACTGAATAATTCTGTATAGTGAGGTTTGCAGCCATACCATGTAACTAATGGACAATCACTGCCAACAAAATATATATTTTGTATTATTTTTCTAAAAATAATAAGAAAACACCTATTATGTTATTTTTCCTGGCAGCTTAGTCAGTGTGCTTTCTGAGAAATACAGCATGTTGATTCTGCCTAAACAGTATGTGAGTCCATGGCAAGATTCCAGATACACTGTTTTTATGATGGGCAACCCTAAGGATTTCATTTATTGACATATGTATTGGTGGGCAGAGTGGATTTTGTCAAAGAAACAAAAATGATTTAAACCTGCTGTTTCAACTGTGGCTACTGAACGCACATACCGTATTTCACTCAAGTTACGAGATTAGGGAAGTGTCAGCTCTATAGCATGGCACGGTGATGGTTGCACCCACTTCTATTTCATGCCAGTGGCACCCTGGCTCAGGCATTGCTAAAAAGCAGACCTAATTGGACACAAACATTGTAAAACCATCCAGAGTCATGCCTTACCAGGAACTAAACTGACTGTCCAAGGACATGAAATCCTAAGCAGAGACAGTGTCTTTGAGAAACTACTAATAAGAAAGAGAAAAAAAACACATAACGTTTGCATGACTGTAAAAAGAAGTTTGACTACACGTTAACAACTTGCACTATAAATAATTTCAGCCACTAGAGCCCATTGAGCTCTCCTGTATGAAAGCAGGTTTCACAGCGGTGATCTCCCTTTGAGCAAGCATGTCTTTCAAGCTTACTCCTCAAGGTTGAAAGATTCTTTACCCAGCATCTGATGTTTACAGAGAGGTACAGAACACTTTTATATGCATGCAACTTTCATATATACCATACTTAAGCGACATTTTGTATACATCTAGCTGGCTTAATTGTTAGACATGTAATAATAGAGGGTATGACCACTGGTTAACCACAATAGCATGCTTGACTGTCATCTCTGTGTCATCATTAATTCTGCTTTATCATTGATTAATAAATCCTTTTGGTTAAGTGCCTGACAGAAACTGTTTTTAATAATTCATGTGCAACCGGTACAAAGTAAATATATCTCCAAGTTAGCAACTTCCAGGCTAGACAGAAACAACACAGTATGTGTGGTATGTCATGTGAGCCATTTGGCTTTTCTGAGATATTGTTTCCAACCTGAAGCTAACTTGCTCCTGAATATAGCCAGAGTGAGGCTGGGAATGTCTGCTTAAGTCTATGTACACACATTGTACCCTTGCTTAACTCCTCCGCAGGTGTAAGTAATCTGTCTTTTAGTTACTGAAGGGAATTTTAATCTTAGTCTATCACTGTGTCAAGCAACATGAATTGCCTTTCCAAAGACAAGAATTTATAAGCATCCTTGCTTTTGTATAGGTTACTTGTTTGCAACTTTCTTATACAGTTTTTAGGAGTTATATAATCACTGTACATTTTTTAACCAATTCTGCTTACAGACTTTTCATTGATTTGAAGGCTTTTGGGAACTTGCTAATTTTTAAGGATTGAGGATAAACTCATGATTTTAAGCACCATTTCTTAAATCCCATATATTAAAAGGAATTATAAATTTAGGAGACTTTCTAGGAAAAGAAATGTAACTAGAAAGTAACAAAACCTGAGGAAAAAAATAGGAAATGTGATAAGATATGAATAACATTTGCTTTCTAAAAATTCTAGTAAGGCTCACAGACTTTGTGATTTAAACTGGAAAGCAATTTTCTTTCATCAATGCAATTAATCACAGAATCACAGAATCACAGAATCGTCTAGGTTGGAAGAGACCTCCAAGATCGTCTAGTCCAACCTCTGTCCTAACACTAACAAGACCTCCACTAAACCATATCACTAAGGGCTACATCTAAATGTCTTTTAAAGACCTCCAGGGATGGCAACTCAACCACTTCCCTGGGCAGTCCATTCCAATGCCTAACAATCCTTTCAGTAAAGAAGTTCTTCCTAGTATCCAACCTAAACCTCCCCTGGCGCAACTTTAGCCCATTCCCCCTCGTCCTGTCACCAGGCACGTGGGAGAATAGACCAACCCCCACCTCTCTACAGCCTCCTTTAAGGTACCTATAGAGAGCGATGAGGTCTCCCCTGAGCCTCCTCTTCTCCAGGCTAAACAACCCCAGCTCCCTCAGCCGCTCCTCGTAAGACTTGTTCTCCAGACCCCACACCAGCTTCGTTGCCCTTCTCTGGACTCTCTTGAGCACCTCCATGTCCTTCTTGTAGCGAGGGGCCCAAAACTGAACACAGTACTCGAGGTGCGGCCTCACCAGAGCCGAGTACAGGGGGACAATCACCTCCCTAGACCTGCTGGCCACACTGCTTCTTATACAAGCCAGGATGCTGTTGGCCTTCTTGGCCACCTGACCACACTGCTGGCTCATGTTCAGCTGCCTATCAACGAGTATTCCCAGGTCCTTCTCGGCCAGGCAGCTTTCCAACCACTCATCTCCCAGCCTGTAGCACTGCTTGGGGTTGTTGCACCCCAGATGCAGGACCCGGCACTTGGCCTTGTTGAACTTCATACAGTTGACCTCAGCCCATCGGTCCAGCCTATCCAGATCCTCCTGCAGAGCCTTCCTACCCTCGAGCAGATCGACACATGCACCTAACTTGGTGTCATCTGCAAACTTACTGAGGGTGCACTCGATCCCCTCATCCAGGTCATCGATAAAGATATTAAAGAAGACTGGCCCCAGCACTGAGCCCTGGGGGACTCCACTAGTGACCGGCCTCCAACTGGATTTGACTCCATTCACCGCAACTCTTTGGGCCCAGCCATCCAGCCAGTTTTTAACCCAACGAAGCGTACGCCAGTCCAAGCCCCGAGCAGCCAGCTTCTTGAGGAGAATGTTGTGGGAAACGGTGTCAAAAGCCTTACTGAAGTCAAGGTAGATCACATCCACAGCCTTCTCCTCATCCACCAAGCGCGTCACTTTGTCATAGGAGGAGATCAGGTTCGTCAAGCAGGACCTACCTTTCATAAACCCATGTTGACTGGGCCTGATCGCCTGGTTGCCCTTCAAGTGCCACGTGATGACATTCAAGATAATCTGCTCCATGAGCTTCCCTGGCACTGACGTCAAACTAACAGGCCTATAGTTCGCCGGGTCTACCCTCTGGCCCTTCTTGTAGATGGGCGTCACATTTGCTAGCCGCAAGTCGACTGGGACCTCTCCTGATAGCCAGGACTGCCAATAAATGATGGAAATGATGGATTAAAAAGGAGGATTTAGCAGTGACAATGATCTATTGCAGATTTTTCAATGCCTAGCTTGAGAATTATCTTGTAGCTTCACTGACTGTAAAAATATATTTTCACTTTTATTCATCTCATTCTGCATAATACAGAAAAGCAATCCTATCAATACTAAAGGAGGGCAGAACTTTGTTGGAAAAAATAGTAATCTAACATGTAATCTAGCATGAAAGAAAGGTTAGAAATCATAGTGCACACACATAAGGAAAAGATTGTAAAACTCATAATTATCAAATAGATCTGTATTTCTTATATGAAAAGAGAGGCATGAGTCAGGAAGGGCTGGCATAGGAAATTCGGTAATGTAAGTGCATGATTGAGTAAAGCATTCAAAAGACTCAGTGACTCAGGACAGATCTACAGATTTGCAAATTAGTTCAATTTGGGGAAGATCTGAAAAGACTGCTTCATTTTTTTCAAGAAGGTATTTTTCAGTTCTTCCCATCCTAAATCATTCATCTCTTTTCCAGCAGGTGGGAGATCTGGAGGGAAGTAAGGGAATAGCTATGGCACAGAAACCAATGGCACATTAGACATCATCCCCAATACATCCTTTTAGACTCAGACGCTGTACAGTGCAGCAGAAATCAAAGAATTCAACATCTAACAAAAGTCTGACAAGTAGACACACTCTTGGCTATGCCATTTATTTGAACTGGGGATTTCACTGAAAAGAATAATGCTGCATTTTTTTCACATTCACCTTTATTCAACTATCTGAGACCAGAGCAACAGAATTTAAAATAATGACAGATTCTCCTATTATAGTCTTACTCAGAAACTTCTAATGTATTGTTTGTACTTTTTACCAGTGATGGCAGCTTCATGACAGTTTTGACTAAAAATCAGAGCTTTACTGGTTTGGAATTCTATACTTTAGTAACTCATTAGACATCCCTGGAAATAATTTGTCATTATACACCATCAAATATGGTGAGTAAATTTTTGTGAGCCCACTAGATGGTGCCAGATGTATTGGTATATGCTTAAAAAAAAAAAAAAATCTGGAAAAGAGAAAGCCAACAACATGTAATAGTTCTTCACAAACCATCGCTAGGATGTTTCTAGGTATTTTTTCACATCTGGAGACAGGCTTTTTATATGGTGGCAAGACCCAAGGTATATTGAGAGTTAATTTGTTAATTTTGCCATGAAGACAAATTTCTAGCCATTTAGTTAATTTCTGAAGTTGACATTTCATTATTTATTTTTAGTGCATGTGAGATCTTCTGGTGCTTGACATCCAGCATTGACTTGACACTACTTCAGAGTAAATTGTATGCTTTTGATTCTGAACTACTTTCCATTTTGAAAAATTTGCTTATTTTTCCAATTTAGGTTGTATTATTTATTTGCTTATTTTGGATAATGACCAGAGAGGTAAATGAAGATATAAACAGAGGAAGGCTAAAATGATCAGTCAGGTAAATTACTGAATATTGAAAAGGTCAAAGTAACAAAGTGTAGCACTATAAGTCATAGAGCTTGTGATTCATTCAATTCCTGAAAGCTCAATTTTGTATCAAGCTTTATTGGTGACAAAAAATCAACCAGAACTTGATTTTTTTTTCTTCCTAACAAATATTGGAGAGACAATAATAAAGTAGTATAAATTTACTGTGTTCTCAAAGACTTCATAAAATCAGGCTGTTTACTTACTGCTCTCCTTTAGATTCTGTCAAGACTGACACTTAATGGAGTACCTTCTCTGAACTACAGGAAGGGGGTGAAGGTAATAATTCACCTATACCATTATTTCTATTCCCATCCCAATATATGCTTACATGATGTTACAAAAGTGCTTTGGGTTAGTTTATTTAGTCTGAGAAATAAAGCCAGGTCTCTTTCCTCCCATTATCTCAGTAATCCCCAGTTTCAGTGGCTATGTATAATTCGTACATGGCTTTAGTTAGACACCTCAGACCTTGAGGTGACTATTGATGTAAATATATTTTTCTGAAGATTTTGAAAATTCTCCTTTCTAAAATAACCTTTCTGTTTAACAATCTGTCCCACCATGTTATATCTGATCAAGAATGTTACACTAAATGAACACGTCGGTATGCACCCTTTAGTACCTTACTGCTGCTGATTCATTAGTAACACTTCTAGTATGTCATAAGAACACGAAGACAATCTTCTATTATAAATATATATAAAAAAATTATATTTGTATTTGAAAAACTTGGAGAAAAGAAAAACACACACAGAGACAGAAGATACTAGTTCTCTTACTAATAATCCAAAAACCAGATTTGGTTTTGGTTAGACGAAGCAGTCTTTCTTCAGTTTACCAGAATCTGCTAGTGCTGGGGGTCTCACCCTGGACTCTGTACACCAGAAGTTGCCTCCTGAGTACCAAGCATGTAGCAGAGAGCAACCACTTCCTTGGACCAGCTGGCTGTGGTCCAGCTGTCTGCCCGGCACACAGTCAGCCCCATCACCACAAGAGCACGCTACTGACTCTCATTCAACTGTTGTAGCAAAATGATCACACAAGATCCCCTTGGTTAGATCAGAAGCAGAACCTCATATAATCACAAAAGTTTCCAGGGAAATGCTCGTATTATGGCCAGACCTTTCCCCATTGCAGCTTTTGGTGCAGCCGTGTGCCAGCTCCATCAAAAAAAAAAAAAAAAAAGTACTGGCTGCCTCGTTGCCAGCCTGTGTGGTACTAGTGAAAATCTAGTGAGGGAGGGAAAGCCCCTGGGGCAGGCATATTTTAATTTTGGTAAACCAAAAATATTTTTAGGAGTCAAACTTTTTGTAAGTGATTTTAGAGTTGTCTGGAGATTTCTTGATTTATTTGCATGTAGGAACATAAAGCTGATTTTCTCACTAGCCTTAGACTATATTGTAGCTGAAAAACTACATTAGTGTCTCATTGTTAGGCCAACATCCAAGAAGAGCATCTTATGGCCAAGGCTTGAAACAACTCTCTTGGTTACGAAGTGTGAAGTTCCTCAGGGTCTTTTATTTGTGCTCTCACAAGTTGGGCTTGTTTGATTTGGATTGGTCTGGTTTTGTGTGTGTGTTTATTGTTATTGTTGTTGTTTTGTGTTGTTTTGGCTGTGTGTTTATTTATTTGTTTGTTTTTGTTTTAAACCTCTGACTTTTTAGAAAGTGAACCCTAAAGAGAAACAAAAATTTAGATAAATAGATTTTCAACTGACCACAGAGCATAAACATGATAAAAATAACCATTAATTTCACAAGCTAAGAATCTAGAAAGTGAAGGTCTACTTTAATCTCCCAGGCTACTGAAATGTTCAAATACTTAGACTTGCTATAAGCAGTTCTCATTACATACCGGTTGGTTGCTGCTGGAGACTGTCCTGTGGGAAGTGACCTATGGGTGAGGGTTAACATTTTAAGCCTGGATAGGGCCATCAAGATTCAACCATGTATGATGTGCTGAAAAGGTCTGTGCAAACAAAACATTATGCCCAAACAGAATATCCACCTCACTCTCCCATGTTTATCTGCAAATCATCTGCAAGTTCTCTTATCTGTTTTTTGTTGTTGTTGTTTGTTTGTTTTGTTGAGTTGTTGTCGTCATTTGTTTTTGTTGTTTGTTTGTTTAAGAGAATGCAAGCATGTTTCACAAATTTCCATCCCGCTGGCAATAATATGTCAGATTTTTTTAGGACAAATATGTTATTTGATTAGCCTGATAACGTTATAGAAATGTTGCTTTCTCCTGAGGCTCAGTGTAGTCTTGCTTATTTCAAGTGTTAAAAATGCCCGAGCAGCCTTTTGCCCCTTCAAAGCCTTTGCTTTATGGCATATTACTGAATTTATAATAAAATTTAAGAAGTATGTCTCAGACTGCCATCTTCACACTAGCTTCTTCTCTTCTCTGAGCTGTGTATTCTACATTCAGTCTTAGGTTCTTATTTTTGCTCGTTTTCTTTCTTTTCTTTCTTTTTTTTTTTTTGTTGTTGTTTCACCAGTTGACAAAATATACATTTCCTGCAATGTCATGTAAAACTATTTAACTCCTACATTATTCTGGATATTCTGTCATAAGCAGCCTGTTTTATTTTATTCCTGTTCCTTATCACACCATCAGTTGGACCAAAAATCTTCTCTGTTTGTCTGTTTCTAAATGATCCCAAGAATTGAAAACACTACAATTAGTACTTACCAGATTACTAACAGAGGGAATGATGCAAAAAATATTTCTGGATTTTCATATTATAGTTTAGCTAAAACTGCAATAGTAAACATACTGTTTTAATGTCCAAGGCCTCATAACAAAACTAATTGAGTAACAGTATGAAAACAATCTTGATGAGAAAGCTACCTCATTTTGAACTCCTTTTATTTACCTTTCTCGATACAGAGCACCTTCCTAGACATTTCCTTCCAACACTATTCATATATGAGCTCATATATATAGCACAGACTTCTGTAATCTGAAAATTTCATTTCTCTTGTAAAAAAAACAGTTCTGCCTCAGAGATTTCTCTTCATATATAACCAATGAAAAGCTTATGCAAAGCATTTGCCACAGGTGGTTAAAGAAAATTTAAATATTTAAAATTTAAATAAAATAAAATAAAATAAAATAAATAAAAGCCTACAAACTCTAATCTAGTTATTTGGGGCAGACATCACCACTCTATGCATTCTCCCATGTCCAGCCTCAGCTGGGACAAATTGCTTGAGAGGAGGTGACCCAGGAAGATTCAGGAAGCAAAACCTGATGCCAGCAGTATCTACACAACAGCTGAGCATTGTTGCAAGAGCAACAGTTGAATTGGCGCAAGAGCAGACACTGCCTCTTATTGTCAACATCTTAGGGATAAGGATGTGTGGGGTCTTACATTGGATCCTTCTTTACTAATATTTACTAATATTATAGAGCAGTGGTTTTAGGATTCTGAATAATATAAGAAACATGCAATGCCACACAATTCAAAGGTTATGAGGGCATCAGTGTAAGTCGTTATCACAAAAAGAATTGAGGAAAAACATTCAGCACAAATATTCAGAACATGCATTCAACAAAACTTTATTAAGAATGGGAGAAGTATATGTAGGAGTAAACAGGTTTGGGATTAACCTGTTTAAGCAGGATAAAAGTAATGAAGTATATTGAATCAATAATAGCTGAGACGATGACAGACTGCACAAAACAGAGTACAAGTAGCACTGTCACAGCGTGAAGAACATCGATAGTTTGATGGGCCTTGGAAGGCCATTACTGAGTGCTGAAGTGCTTCAGTTATGTGCACGCATCCCTAGCAATGTCATGCAACTGTCATAATGCAACATCAAGCTTTCAGTTTAGAGTTATTTTAATAGCTGATGTCAGGAAGCAGCTTGCATCAGTGAAGATCTTTATTCAAAATTAAACTGCAATCACATTGCACTGCTTGCTTATTTTAAACTGATGGAAATCAGAAAAACACTTCTGGTTACTGCATTACTATATTTCATATGCTTCTCACACTTCAGCTTCTTAATGTTCAAAACTCTGTAGCTCTTTTCTTCTGTACTTTTATTGTTATATTGTGTATCACAACTATATTAGAATACTGCAGAGGGCACTAATGGTGCATATGCACAGCTGTGGAGCAAATCCACAATTTCAGCAACATGAAATTAGGACAGCATATGTCCACAAGTATATAGTTATTCATTCACCAGTGTCAGAGCTTTTTGTTCTAAGGGCCTGGTGTTAGAATCATACCTGACTAAATAACCTTAGAAACAAATAAAAATTGAAAGAAAAAAGATTCAGATCACTAATTCTTTCAAACTTCTTGCATGTATCGAACTTATTAAAAAGAACATGGCAAAGGGAAAAAATAATAAAAAACAAACCCTGTCATTTAAATTAAAATAGTATATTTTAAATCTTTGAGCATCTTTCTCTGGGGCATCTTAGGTTTTAGTTCCCATCATATGTGTGAACTCATAACAAATCATGATTTTAATATTTAAATTACAGAACAACTTTTGAAAGCTTCACTTGTGCTTTAAATAGATATGTGATACTATAGAACACACTTGATGCATTCTCTGATGAACATTCAAAGAGAAGGTTTGTTTCTATTTCCAGATCTATTTCTGAATTGTACTTTGACTTTAGGCAAATGACTACTTAGTTTCTGTAGCAAATTGGGTGTGATTCTTAGTGAAGTGGTTTATAGTTCTTGGATAAAATGCCTTTTATTAGTGTAAATGTTCTTAGGAAAATATTTCAGCATCGGTCGATAGTCACTGAAATTTTTACTATTAGCCTGATTTCCTTTGTTTTTAAGATAATGTTTTTGGATGGATAAAGATTTGAACTCTGGAAAGTTTAACTATTCAAGTAATTTGCCCCGTTTCTTTCTACAGAGACAAAGGCAGATGATAGATTATTTCACACTAGATGTGATTGTATTTTTAGAAATGTGAATAACTAGCTACAGGAATGACTTGTCAAAGTGGCTTCTCCATCTTATTCATTAATGTATCTACTTTTATCTCTGAAAGATTTGCTCTTCTAAGGTTAGAAATAAATTCAGAGGGTGTTCTGTACTTCTCCACCAAGATCAGTCCCATCCAGATTCAGATCTAGACCTAGATCTTCTCTCTAATCCTAAAGAAAGGAGTAAAAAGAAATTTTACAAGTCTATTCCCATGCTTCTATTTGGCTTATGTAAGTTTTAGTTTATATGATTGGCTCCTGACAGCCATTCATAAAACTTGCAGCATTTGCTATCCAAATAGCTTCTAGCCACTGACATTATATCCTCTAGCATATCTGCTTACATTCTGCTGTTGTTCTACTTCCAGATACCATTCATCTTTGAGTGCACAGATTCACTAGATGCATGATTTGCTCTGCTATCTTCATTGAAAGCACTCAGATATTAAAAGTAGCAGGTGCAATTTAAACACAGTATCTATGTGTTTTAATATTCTAAAATCCTGCAGGACAGTTTTAACCATACCAGTCTTAAAAATATGATTGTTTACTCACTGACTGTTCATATTGCTTTCATCATATTATTGTAAAACTATTTTAAAATTAGTTAGCTTGAAGGAAAATTAACCAGCAGAACCACACTAAACATGCCCATATTAACCATCCTACAGTTCCACTGCTCAGGGGCCTGAGACAATCTTTTCACAAACATTAAATCAGCATAAATCAGCACAGTCTAACAGGGTAGTAGTCCCACCTGTTTATTCCTGTTTCTGTGCCTCTCCATCCCATCCTCTCTCTCTTCCCCACCCTTGCATCATATGCCATGTTTATAAGACTAAAATCCAAAAATTAGGGTGGGGGGACTGACTTGGGTTAAAACTAATTCAGCACAAGAAATACATAAATGAATGGTTATTGCAGTCTGTTGTTGCTCCTTACACTCACAAACAATTGTTCTGGAATGAGGAGAACAGCAGAGGGATGAAAACAAGTATGAAGAATATTCAGTGTCTCTTTGGGCTGACTGCTCAAGTTCAAGGCACTTGTGAAACTCCTTGTTTTGCGCTGTCTTAGACATCATTGCCCAGTGTGGCCTCAGCTTAAGGTTTGGGAATAATACAGCTAAAGTGTTAAATATCTTCTTATCAAGGTACCACATCAATCAGCATTTTATAAGTTCAGATAATAATCTTGGTTCCCTGAGAATTTCAAGACAAAGTACTTCCATTTGACATAGAAAGAGTGATATAAACAACCAGAAATTTCACAAAGTACATATAAATCACTTTCAGGATTCTATTTCATGTAAACTTTTTTATTAGTATGTGAACAAATGATGTTAAGATTGTACACTACTGAATTAATTTATTTTTTCTACTTAACTGACAGTAGTGTGAACATTAATATCTTGGTAAAAGAAATGCAAAGTTATATAACATTCAGTGTCAAATATTATGCAGATAAAGCCTGGAGAAGTAGAAGTAAAGTAGAAGTAAATTATGCTTATATCTCCTTTAAGACTTGTTCCCTTTTGAATGATAGAAAATATATCAGAATTTTGTCAAGAGGAATGCCAAATCACTGTGTTTCTTTATTGGAAGTCTTTATAAATTATACTTAGCACAGTTATATTATGTTTTTATTTAGCAGCCCTTACACATTTTTAAAATAATTTAAATAGACTAAGAGCCATATTGTTATAACACAAGTGCATTGTTTTCCAAGCTAAGATGCTGAGTTTACAGAATGTAAATGAAATCCAGCTGGGAATAAACAGCGAGTCACTTAATCTAATAAATATCTTTTTTTGAAGTCTTAGGAAAAAATCTCTCCAACACATGGAAAGCTATCTACACAAAGGGTAGTGTCCAGTGGACAAATCACAGAGCTAGATAATCTGAAACTAGAGTAGTTCTACCTCTTCTGTAGATAACTGCAATGTGACCTTAAAGTCCATCTTGCATAGTACTTTCCATTGGTTACCTGTAACTGAGTAATTCATCTCATAGAACCTCAGATGTCTAAAAGTTAGGTATCTATTTTAAGTTACTCATCTGGATTACATCCAAATCTTGTAAAAATAAATATACTATTCAAATGGGATGAACTACTCAAATGGGAGAGAGCTTGGAAGCTCTCTCCATTGCCTATAGAGAGAATCTAGCTTAAACTGGGCATTTTTTTTTTTTAGGCAGGGTAAATTTAAGTGAGCTAAAGATCACCCTAGTAGCTTCCTGGTTAATACTTCATTTTCTTTCTGGATGGTTCCTCTGAGAATTTTAGATTTTACTGAATTAGGAGCATTATGTAACAGTGAAATTTAAGCTCGATGCTTTTTCTGTCTTTGCAACTCCATTTTTTATTTCTTCCAGTTGCAAAGTAGGAATGCTATCTGACTACTTTGTAAAACAGTTTCTTTCTTATATCTCATTTGCAGTAAAAGTGTGCTAAATAAATTTAAAATGTTAAAAAAATCTAAAAAAAAAAAAAAGCTAATGTGATTTAATGGACATGGAATCTCTTGATTTTCAATTCTGAACTGATATTGATCAGTTCAGTGGCTGAGGGAGTTGGGGTTGTTTAGTTTGGAGAAGAGAAGGCTCAGGGGAGGCCTTATTGTACTTTACCTTAAAAGGAGGGTGTAGCAAGGTGGGGATTGAGCTCTTCTCCCAAGCACCAAGTGATAAGACAAGGGGAAATGGCCTCAAGTTGTGCCAGGGGAGGTTTATGTTGGATATTAGGAAAAAAATATTTACCGAAGGAGTTGTGCATCATTGGAACAGACTGCCCAGGGTAGTGATTGTGTCACTATCCCTGGAGGTCTTCAGGAAACCTGTAGATGTAGAACTTAGAAGCATGTTTTTGTGGTGGACTTTAGTACTAGGTTAAAGACTGGACTAGATGATCTTAGAGGTCTTTTCCAAACTGAATTATTCTATGGTTCTATGGTTCTATGATCTGTGTATTAACACTCACATACAGTAATTACCGACATGCGTTCTGTTGCTCTGAGGCCACTAAAGCCAATAATTCACTCTTAAAAACAGGCGGTATTCTTATCCAGTCTAATTGAGATTTTGGTTAAGATCACAGTGCAGAATTGGTCCCCAGGTCTAAACGCTTAGAATCATTATAAATATTCATATGTTCAAAAAATGAAAGAAATAAGTGCACATGTGCTGAAAAACAAAACCAAAAAAACTTGCTTCTAACTGAAAGAAACCATTTTCTTTAGCAGTTTATCCCTTTGGGAAACCTAAAGGCAGTAGTTCATGTTATGGAGTAATGGGCTGCAAAATTTCAGTGTAATGACAGAATTTTCTTTCTGGCAGATTGACAGAATTTTGTTATTTTGGGGAAAGCTGCAGGGGCAACCATAGCATAAAAGTAAGGTCAACTCCAGTCAGATAATTTTTAGTAACTAGAAGATTGTGATGGTTGCCTGGCAACTGCAGCAGATATAAACTAGCATTTGCAGGTGACCTGGGAGACTTACAACTTTTTTTTCTTGGCATATTGAGAAGATTGCATTTTAAAAGTGTCCAGCAGTCAGAAAAGTAAATTAATCATGGCTAACTTGGTCTGTGCTAGAGTCAGAGCCTGGATGATCTGAATTCTTCCCAGCCCTTCTTTTCTATATTTCCATTAAATGTTAATAGATAGTTCTGTTGAAATTAAGAAATGTGGCTTGATTCCATTGTTGTGTTCAGATAAATTGCTAGCTCAAAACACCTCTCCAACATCCATCCCTTAGTCATCCCCTAAGCATCCCCCTCAGTTGCAGAGGACACCCGACAGATCTAGGTGAGACCCATCCTTTGCAGAACTCCGTCTTTAGGCCACTTGCCATGCATCAGTAGGTAATGATTCCAGAAAGCAAAGCACTCTCTTCCCACCATATAAAAACAATTATAAAAATAAGGAAATGTTCCCATTATTTCATTAAAGGAGTAATATAAAGTAATATAACCTTCAGACTGGCAAATAGATTGTATTTATTTATTTTTTTTAACAAATCTTGGCTTACTGTTTTGTCCCAGCCCATGCCCCAAATGGCATACATTTTTGCAGGATTCCCTATACTGGGAAAATTCCCTTGCTGGAAAAGCTCTAAAAATGCAAAGAAGGTATTCATTTGTTGTACTTAGTCACAGCTGGTGTTGCTTTCTCTTCTGGGATTTTTTTGTCAATCTGAAGAGCTACTCCTACCAATAGCTATTTACCATTGGGTATTGTTGCTGTCTCAGGTCCTCTGGTATGTACAGATCAGTCATGAGGTGGACATGGATAAAGATTTAACCAGTTTCATGCCTGATTCTCACAAATGTTGTCATTCCTGTGCTGAGGATAAGATATCTGGGGAGAAATTAATGGCATCCAACTTCAACAGGATACAGTAGGTTATTGTCTATGCTTGCTTTATAGTCAGTGAAAGATCTCCACTAACTGTTACCTACCTTAGACACCTATGACACAATTGGTGTCCAGGTGTTTAGTTTAGACTACCTACTTTCAGAAAGCCATATCTAAGTGTAATGTATTCCATATTTGATGGTGCAAGACCAATTACCTTACAACCTTGCAGGCATGATAATCCTTTGGCCAAGACAATCTGTACATTTCCACAGGACATCTAGTAACAATTTCAGAGATTATGCAGAAATGAGTTCACAGTAAAGAAAGTTACTGCTTAATATCTTTGTCGCTTCTTTTTTCTGCCTGCTCAGTATCTCTACCCTGTCTTTCCCAAGCATACATTTCTTTTTTTACCTTGTCAGTCTAATCTGGATATCAGCTCTTCTGCAGAATACTACTTCTAGTTTTGTTTTCTGGTATTAATGTGTATGACGTTTCACCATTTCATGGTTCTAGATGACATTTGTATTTATCAATTCCTTCCTCTTAGGTAATTTTCTGGTTATCTGAGATTAGATACAGCGTATGTTTTACTAAAGCTACAAACTCTTAGATGCCTAACTGCTTATACTACCATAAACCCATTTTTAGAGTCAGCTTGGCTTTGCTGCAGCTATTTCATTAAGAAATTAGTTAAAAGTCTTTTTTTTTTTTTTTCCCATTATGACAATCTCTGTCAGTTTCATTTGCTGTTCTGTTTGATCATTGCACTGGATTCCCTGTAACATGCTCCACAGACCAGTTACAGAATCACAGAATCACAGAATCGTCTAGGTTGGAAGAGACCTCCAAGATCATCTAGTCCAACCTCTGCCCTAACACTAACAAGACCTCCACTAAACCATATCACTAAGGGCTACATCTAAATGTCTTTTAAAGACCTCCAGGGATGGCGACTCAACCACCTCCCTGGGCAGCCCATTCCAATGCCTAACAACCCTTTCGGTAAAGAAGTTCTTCCTAATATCCAACCTAAACCTCTCCTGGAGCAACTTTAGCCCATTCCCCCTCGTCCTGTCACCAGGCACATGGGAGAATAGACCAACCCCCACCTCTCTACAGCCTCCTTTAAGGTACCTATAGAGAGCGATGAGGTCACAGTATTATGAATTTTATAGTAATATTTTACATAACATTTTTTGAAAATGCTTGATCAAATATTCATTTCTTATTACAAATGAAAATTTCATTACAAATCCACTCTTACAGGCTCAATATGGAATAATTTAATTGAAAATCTATTACCATAAAATAGTTTACTTTCAGTATAAAGTGAGTTGGTGAATTTTGTTATTTTATTGGTGTTGTTCTTTAGACTGTTTAATCAATGTGTGTAGAACAAGTAACATTTCAAAAGCAATGAACAAGTGATTAGTCTCTTTACTAGGTTAATAATCCTTGTACATGATTTTCCTTCATGAAAGAGATGTTGTATCTTTTCTCATTTCCCATCCTTCTTACTTGCTTTACTTGTCACCAAATTTGACAATCAATGACAACTTATTGGTAAAGAATGATAGAATGACAGATAAAGTAACGTCTACTCAAAGACCTTTGCAGGTTTGTTGTTCTTGTTCTTATTTTTGTTTGTTTGTTTGTTTTGTTTGTTGTTGTTATTGTTTTTCCCAGAAGAAGCATATAAGATTTCTGCTAGGATGCTCATTCATACTATTCTCATTTTATGCTAGAAATTGTCCATGTGCATACATCTTAAGAGTATGGTCCTGAATATAGAATGTGTTAAATTTGATTACTGAATCATGACTACCATACTCAGCTTAGCAAGCATGTTTTACCAGTCATGTTTGTGATGAGCAGAAAAATATATAAAAATGCACTTTTGGTCACAAGTGTGTTGGCAGAATTAGAGAGGGTTGCATATACTTACTCAAATGTGCTTCTCAGAAAATATCTTCACCATAAGATGCAACTATCCCAAGAAATGTTGATGAATTTGTTGACCCATCAGGAGGTGAGGCAGATAACAAGGCCTTCAACGTATTATTGAAAATGAAGAGCAAATTCAGGTTTTTCAAGTTAAAAAATCTATATCTTATATATAGTGCTCATTAAATACTTCACCTAAGCTACACATGGACAGAGTTAGACTTTTTTTCCTAATCTTTAGGTTCCCTCCTTTCTCTGTGACTGTCTTTGACAGTCTTTGTTGCAGAAGCATGAAGAACTGGTGGCTCTTGTCAGAATTATCTGTTCCAGAAATGTGCACTTACAGATATAATTATGGAAGAGAAGCATGGTATGCAGTACTATGTAGAAAATATTCACACTCCAATACTGCATACAAAAACATTCACACTATACAATTTCTATATATTTATTAAAAATATTTAAAAAAAAAAAAGGAAAAGAAAAAACAAGCACAAAACACACCGAATAGGAGTGGAGTTTTATGCTTGTATCTGCAACCTGGCTATTCTGGTCTTGAAAAAACATACCCCCGTTCTTTCTTTTCCAGCCTTCCACTCAGTATTGAGCAGCTATCATTCAAAGGACTGTTTCAGAGATAATCTCCCAGTCTGTCACAGAGTTGATATTATCTGCCTCAGAGAACACAGATCTTTGCTGGTAGCTTGACAAAAAGAAAAGACGACATTTTCTTGCAAACTCTATGCTAAGCTACTTAAAAGTAATACCAGTTAAGGCCCTGCCTTTTTCACAGTCATGCTTACCAACATGATTTTCTCAAAAACAGAAATAGGTGAATTATCTAACTAATTTTAGCTCTTTCTGGAAGCCTCCATACGGAGCCTATGGTTTCTCAAAAGCAATTGTTCAAATAATTTCCCAAATATAGAAACTTTGTTTTTCTATATTTTTTCCTTTCAGTGGTTAAATGACATTGTAGTTTCCCGTGGCAGTGTAAACATTCATATTCCTCCTCCATCTACACAATAGATCTTGTAGGACAGGATAAATAGGCAAAGAAATTATACCAAGTGATAACTTTGAATGACCTCTCACAAAGAGTTCTCTTTAGGTTAAGGGACACTAAAAACCATTGACGTAACTTTTTTTTTTTTTAATGAAAAACACTTTAAAAACAGCATAGTCTATAAATAGAGTGCTTACTTAAACCAGCTGACCTAACCTTATTTAACATAGTCCTAGATATAAACTAAGTCACTTTTTGTTAACTTCAAAAACCTCCAGCTACTCCCTCAGATTGTCTCATGACTATCTGAGAGCCTCAAGCCAGAGCCACGGAACTGACAAACACTGTGAGCGTGGAGTGTCAAAGGATGACTTCCATCTGCACACAGAGGCTAGCACCAGGAACACTGCAGATTTAGACTGAAAAATTTATATCTTGAACTGTAATTTGTAATCCAGGCAAAATCTTTTAAACGAAGGACAGAAACAATCTTGTGCCAAGGTGTTAAAGATTTATAAAGGCTTTTAAGGAGATAGGTTGATTTTCTGATGCTTTTGAAGGAAAGTGTTATCAGGATGCGTTAATAGGTTTTGTCTGTTTCTAGTTTAGGAAACATACTGTGCTTTTCACCCCAGATCACCTTGCAGTTCTCACATTCATCCCTATGTGACATAATGCAGCTGAAACCAGCCCTGGAGCTATTATGCAATGGTAATGTCTTTTTTGTTTATAGTGGAAATCAGCCATTTTCTGTGCAGCCTGACTGTCACCATTCTTAAGTGTCCTACAAAATGGCATAGATGTTTTCTCTGTTCATTCTAACCTAGCCTTACAAATCCAGTTTAATTGAAACTTAAAAAGTAAAATAAAATAAAATAAAACAAAACAAAATAAAATAATAAAATAAATAAAATAAAATAAAATAAAATAAATGGGGGTGTGTATTGGGGGGGTTATCCTAGTTAATGCTATGAAAAAGAAATTAAAATTAAAATTAATAATTTTTTCTTCTATGTTTGAGGTTATAGCTTCTGTAAAATAAAACAGCAATCAAATTTTTACACAAACTATGTTTGAATATTTGCTGTATGAAAGGTGGTTCTTTTAGAAATGCTAAAAATTATATATTGATGCCAGAAAGACGGAAACCTATGGTTAAAAGAAACTGTAAGTAGAACTTCTTAAAGTTGTTGCTTCCACTGAAAGTCAAGGGGACTTTTACCCATGACTGCAGTAGAAAGGAAGGCAGGTCACCAACAAAATGCTTCTGAAAATCTCCATCCACTGTTTCAGTGAACTCCATAAGGAAGGTAAAAAGAACATCACTCTACAGGTGAATGAGCAGATTAATTATTTGCCTTAGACTAGAAAAAGCATTTCCTAAAACATTAATCACCCTTTCTAAAGGTTTTTGCAATGGTATTTCTGAACACCTTTAAGTGGCCTGTGTCTGCTCCATGGCAGTAGGACAGAGAGAAACAATTATTGCATGGATTTTTTTCTTCAGTAAGGAGTAAGGTTACTGAGAGTCTGGGAGTCTGGGAATGACTGGGAGTCATCCTAGGAATAAAAATGACTGCTGTTGTGCTGTCTTCTTTCATGCTAAAACACTTCTTTTGTGGTCATTTTCCCAAACTAGTCTGAGTTACTGGGCTCCATCTGGTGTGTAAGTGGCATATTACTCTAGGCATGATGTCTTATTGCATGTCTTTACACTAAGATGGAACTTGATCCTCCATTCAGAGTATGGAGAGCTCAGATAAAATGTCTTGTCTGATAAGACAACATTACAGAGAAGGCTATAGATAGAGAATTTTCTTCTTTGTTGTTGCAGAATACAAGAGTTCAATTCAGTCAATAAACAGCTGTTTGAAATCTCTGAGTAGGGCTTATTTTATACGAATTTTGTACATCTTTGCTTTCAGCTAAATCTATAACTGTATTCATTTAACTAAGTAATTCCACTGTTTTGATCTTTGCATGTATGCAATTTTTCAGTAGAACTTTCTCTTCGGTAACTGTGTATGCAGTTTCTGTGTATGCAGAGAGTTTTGCAAGAGAATGGATGAATTTGCCCTATGAACTCTTCATTCAAGTTATTGCATAGAACATTTAACAGCAATGTTGATAAATATTTGACTTATTTATTTTAATGTGATTTTATCATCTATTGATTTGAAAGGAATTTTTGAGAAGGGCTTTAAGACAGGACAGAGCAACAGCATCTAGATGGTAAATTTTACTATAAACAAATATTTCCTATTTTATTAACAAATGTTATCTAATTCTTAAAACCAGATTTTCATTATTGTCATTGTTAATTATTTGGGCAAATGTCTGTTTCTTTGGATAGTACATTCACAATTTATCTTGCCTAAAGAAGTCCTAGCAATAGAACAGAAGAATATATTTTCCAAATTGTCATTCGTTAGTCATGTTTTGTGACTGAGAAAAACATGGAATCTAAATACATTCTGGTAACTTAAACCTTGCTTATCCAAGGTTTCAAGAAGGGATAGACATTGCCCAAGAAGAAAGCAATAAATAAATAAATAAATAAAAATCCAGAGGACATTAAGCCCACAGGATGTTAAGACATATGGGCATTCATTTCCATCTGCTTTTAATCATCTAGAGTTAAACTAAAGACTAAGAGCGGTCTTTCAGGCATGGGATTTGTTCATTCTGAAATTTTGTACAGATTAATTTTCACTAACAGTTCATTCTTTACTGTGTTATTCATAATAGCTCTTCAAGTCAACATTAACCTGTTTGATAAGTTAGAAATTCATGAAGATTAGTTACAAAAATGCTAAATTTTCTCTTGTATTAGAAGCAACATAAAATTAATTATTACATTGGACAGGCTTATAGTTTTGCACTTAGCAGACAAATAGTTTCTGATGTATCTGTTACTGCGTTATCTGTATTGTCTATAGTTTCATGTTAAATCTGAATATTCAAAAAAAGTGGATGAGTGAGGAAATATTAAACACTCTTTATTGTTAGCCTAGTAGTGTGCGGTATTTGCCTATACTTATGTAGTAAAAATTTTATTCAGATTCACATGCTATGTTTTTACAAATGTAGCTACTCATGCTTAATATTAATATACATTAAATGTATTCAAGAAAATTTGAGTTGCTCAGCAGTGTAAGCTAAACATTGTCTACAAGTTTAAACACATTAGAATATGTAATTCTATATAGGATTTTTTTTTCTAGAAACCTTTTTTAAGACTTGAGCATTTATTAAAATTAATTTAAGGCTTTTTATTAAATCAAAATGACATTGGATCATTCAACATAGACAAAAATCTTAAGTGATTTATAAATCAATCAATTTTTATTATCTATATGGAAATGAAATGGGGGGAGGGGAGGGGAAGAACACCTTGCAGTGTCATTTGGTCATATGTCAAAATGTGGTCAGCTCAGGTCCTGGTAATATGACAGAAAGAACTAAGAAGCATTTAGAACATGGGGAAAAAAGTAAGGGCTGCCATTGCTTTTATATCACTGATTGTTCGTATTAGGGAATAGATTTAGCATTTTGAGATATAGGAAATACAACTTGGTTTCCTCTGAGGAAAACAAACAAGACAAAACAAAAAAGTAATCTTTTTTATCTACAAAAATATTTTGTAGTATACCAGGACATCTTTCAATGAAGAACTTTTTGCCAGCCACTGTTTGTAAATTGGTGAGTTGACACTTTTTGTTGCTACAAATTAGATTAGAGTAGCTGAAGTCTAAATGGATTGTGACTGAGAGATGCAGCCCAACATTTTACTGAGGACAGATACCTGTTCTGTATTGTCTTGTCTATATAGACCATATGGAGATGATGCTGGGCCCTCCATAGGAGGCATACATCACCATCCATCCATCTCTCCACCCACGTGGAGGAAGCTGTGGTAGCTCTTCTGAGGAAAAGGCAGCTGGCCAAACAGAATCATCCCTTGGCCACATCCATCTCAGCTCACAGGATACTAGAGAGACCATTCTGGCCAGAGCTGCTCATGGGTGTTTCAGTTTGAGCTCTGAGAATGCCATGAACCTTGGCTGATCCTAGGAGCTTGCATTTTACAGAAGAACTTTCTTGTCCTGATATATCTCCGGGGAAGGGGGTGGGGAGTGGGAGGGATAAAAATAATAATAATAATTAAAAAATAAATAAATCTGAACTTCTTTAATTTCTTTAATTTGTCATTTCAGACTGCAGAGTTCCCATGAAAAAAAAAAAATCAGTAAAATAGTTGAATTTTGGAGGGATTTCCTTCTCTAATTATAACTAAGCATGTGTCTATTGCTTTTGGTTAATTGAGCAAACAATGCCCTTGATAGCCATTTCCTTTCACCAGAGTCAAAGGCAAGGTAATTAGTTAATTGCCAGAAGGGATTGTTAACTGCTGGTAATGAAGCACTATTGAGGAAATTACTACTACAGTACCATTAGATACTGCAAGTATGAGTGAAAGAGAGAAACACTGCTCCTGATATTTTTATACTTTTTCGTGCAAGAAAATATAACATATATGCTCTGAGATACAGCATCCCCCATCCCCACCCCACCAAAAAAAAAAAAAAAAAAAAAGGAGAAAACTATTAAATTACTATTTAGAGCAAATATATTATCCTGCTGTTAAAAATTATTTGTCACGTAATTAGTAATGACATGAATTTTCAAGAAAATTGTCTAAATCCACTCTTAACCTTTCATTTGAAATATTAATCACTTGAACAGTATATAGAATAGCAATAATTCACTAGTATTTACCTGAAAAAGTGCAGGATAATTATTTTTTTATGGCATTCACATAGAATAATTTAAAAATAGACTTGGATCAGAACTAAAGGATGTCCTCATCACAAAGATTACATCATGTCTCACTAATGATTGTTCTCTGTTGTCTATTTAGCAAGACTGTGGCATGTATTTCAAAAGGAAAAGGTTTAGGTTATGCTTATATAAAGTATATGATGATCAAACGTTTTTAGAAGACTAAATTATAGTGTAAATATCTGCACAAAGTAAACCCAGAGAAATTTATATTATACTTCACAAAAATTAAGTTTCCAGGTGTACTGTGTGTTCACACAATCACAGAATGGTTGAGGTTGGCAGGGACCCATCTGATGCCCATCTGGTCCAAGCCCCTGCTCCATAAGGAATACCCAGAGCAGGTTGCCCAGGACAGCTTTTGAGGATCTCCAAGGAAGGAGACTTTATAAACCCTCTGGGCAACCCGTGCCAGTGCTTCGTCACCTGCACAGTAAAGAATTGCTTCCAGATGTTCAGAGGGAACCTCTTGTTTTCCACTTTTTCCCCTTTGCCTCTTGTCCTGGCACTGGACACCACTGGCTCCATCTTCTCAGCACCCTCCCTTCAAGTATTTATGTGCATATTTCCTTCTCTTCAGATTGAGAAGTCCCATCTCTCTCAGCCTTTCCTCATAGAAGAGGTGCTCCAGTCCCTTAGTCATCTTCGCGGCCCTTCATTGGACTCTCTCCAGGATGTCCATGTCTCTCTTGTACTAGGGAGCCCAGCACTGAACACACTGCTCCATTTGTGGTCTCTTCAGTGCTGACCAGAGGTGACTCTTGATCTTCTGGCAACACTATTCCTAATGCAGCCTAGGATACCGTTGGACTTCTTTGCCACAAGGGCATACTGCTTGCTTATGTTCAATTTGGCATTCACGATGACTCCCAGGTCCTTATATGCAGAGCTACTTTCCAGCTACATACAAGCATATGAACATATGAGAAGCTGCTAAAAGGCAATCAGTTTAATATTGTATTGGGGAAAAAAAAAAAAATGGAACTCAGTAAGCTGTATGGTAGCCTCAATTTCTTGTGAGTGATTGTCTGTATGCAAAAAGAAACAACAGCAACAACAACAACAAACATAGGTGTCTTTCCTGTCAGAACAGACATTTAAAAGGAGTTTTATTTGCCATACGTATTCCAACACAGTAATTTACTGGGTATTTATACCTGCTGTGAAAATTATTGTCATTTCCTTTTCCATGAAGAAAAGTCCCTCCTCTTGCAACACGATGAGTTCAAAGAGTTGACAAAATCTGGACCACAGCATCAGGAGAAAGATCAGTAGAAAATTCAGCATAGTGCCATTAATTATGAAGTTACTAGCAATGTGCCATATAAATATGTTTCTGTAAATTGGTATACATTGTCAAAAACAGTATCTATTGTATACTATTTACCTCTTCATCACAAATATGTTACTAGCATTTTAGTAATATCAGTTATTTTATTAGCTATTGTATAATTACTAACATAATGCAATTTACTGATGAATATTTTCTCAGGATTAAGATTTGATGTAAAATTTCTCAAAAAGAAAATATTTTATTCACAGAAAAAGATGGGATACTTTTAGATAATATTATTTGTCTTTTTTGTTGTCTTTACAACATAATTCTGAAACAGATTTTAGTAGGTAAGTGGTGCTGAATTAAAGTCAACTTTTGTGTGCAGGTCATATAAGAAAAGGAACAAAAGTAAGGTACTATATCTGATACAGGTAGCAGATTAAATAAATGTTTATTACATGGCTTTAAAGGACTGGGAAGCAGAAGTTGATACACAGAAACTCAGAAACTAAACTGACTATCCAAACCTCCCATTTGTGATCTATTCCAGGCTACACAGACAACACCTACTTAAGGTATCTAAGTTCAAATACCTTAGCTCAGAACACCCCTTTAAGTATGGAGGAGATTCAGAGCAGATAAACAAAGGCCTTGAATAGGTGGTGAATACTTTCGTGTATCTCATATTATTTTCGTGTATTTCATACTATTTTCTCAGCATAGTCCCAACTCAACATGGAAAAAAAAGCAATGAATTCTCATGATCTAAGTAGTTGCACTGGCAAATACTGTTCTTGGGTCCAAAACTTTAGAAGTAGCTATCCTCCTCCAATAGAAGACTAGCTGTCTACCCCTCCAACATAGCTTCACAAAGGAATTTAGATAGCACTTTAAACGTCTAAATTTAGACTTCTTCTTCAGTTCTCTAAATCCAGCTGTGAGACCCTCACAAAGCCCTACTTAGCTGCTACTTAACCTGAGAGGAACTGGAATTAGCTCAGCTCCAAAACACTCCCCCAGTAAATTCTTCTAGGTGCCCAAGTTTCTGATGCTTAATAGCCATATCCTGTGCAAATCCTGAAGATGCCAAGCAGCTGTGAATGCAAACATGGCAGATTCTCAAATTAGGCATTCTGTGACTTGGCTTGTCTGTTGGGACTAATCTCATAGACATCCTCATATGCCAACAATCAAATCAGATTTCAGACATCCTATTGCCAGAGGAAGAGATGTTAGGTTATCTCTAAATAATTTACTTCTAGTTCATGTATCGAAGGAAGGGGAAAGATCTGATTTCAAATTCCTCTTCCAAATGAGGGACACAAGGAAGATAAGAACATGAATCTTTTCACTGGGATGTGGTATAAATGAGAAATATTTCATTTCTGCTGCTTTTTTTTTTTTCTTTTTTCCCCAGAGGAAGGTAGAAGCTAGGTGAACAGCTAGGATTAAGAATCCAATGCACAGTTAGCCCCTTTCCCCCATTCTAGGAAAGATCATTTCCTCTGACTACCTTAACAAAATTGATGCCGAGCAGCCTTTTATTTTTCTTGGTTGGTCTTTGTTACCTGGCTTGGGTGGATTTTGCTCACCTACTGGGTGCTATGGATCCTATTCTTAGGACCTGAAACCTTTTCATGTGCAGAAAATTCCTAATTCTGGACTGACTAGTTCACTAGTCAAGTCCCTACCAATCGGCTCTATTAAAGTTAATCCTGCTTGGAAATTTAACTTCTACTGGCTCAAGTCCCACACGTTTGAACTCCTAGCTCAGTAGTGCCTACTCTCAGTCTTATATTGTAGCATCACTGCAATGAATTCATACCCTGCAACAGACATAAGGTTTGTTCCTCTGCAATTTGAAGTCTATTTCAAATTCTTGCTGCTTCAAGTGATCAGATGTGACTAAGTATCACAGTTTTTAGGGACTTGTCACAAGGAGAAACTGAGCAAGCAGGTGCACAACTATTTACAAGCCTGTAGCCTCAGCTTTAAGTTCCTGCAAGCCAGTACTGTGTCTGTCATCTGCTTTTAGCATACCATGCACACCTGCAGTACTTGAAAAATTATAATCATAAGAGGATGGAGAAAGCTATTACAGGATAAAAGGAGTTTGTTAGGAGTGACCATAAAAAAATGAATTAAAAAAATATTCCACTGGGCTTAATATGCCATACGGAAAATGGATTTAGCCTAGAAAATCAGCTTTTGTCAGGATTGTGTAGACAATCGGCAACCGGTTTAAGTGAAGTCCACTATATAGCCTCTGTAAAAACATCAATTCAAGGATTAGTCTCATCTGAAATTTAAACTTGTTAGTGATATAAAAATGAGGATTTTATACCTGAAAACAGAAAAGAAATAAAGATAATTATTTATTAGCCTTACAGGTTATATTGGAATCAGCAGATTTTCTATTTCTACATGAATTTCAGAGAAAAATATATATTATATATATATATATTTATTTCTGAAATTGCCAAGGCAAACCTACAGTTAAGAAAAATAATCTCCACTGTTGTAGGTTTTCAAGATGTGCACTTAAAGTGGGTGAACATGAAGTGGAACAACTGAAGGACAAATTTGAACAACATGTTTCTATAAAAAGAAAAGATGAATATGTTTTCAAGTGTAATTATTACAAGCAGATTTAGTTGAAAAAATATTTGGAAAGCAAACAAACAACAAACAAGGAAATCATTATTTTAGAATAACACCTGGATTTAGAAATTTACAGTATTTAAAGCACACCAGAATCCTTTATTTAAGCTCTAAAACTTCCTCATAATAAAGAGAGCAGCTAAATTTGTTCCACTACACTTCAGTGTTTTTATTGCTCTAATATAACATAACATAATGTAACATAACAACATAACATAACATAACATAACATAATAATATAATATAATACAATATTTTACATAATAATTTACGTGGTAAGTTTCAGACCAAAAATGAGACTGTTTTTTTGATGTTTTGAAAAAATAAAGTGGGTCTATCAACCTTTTCATATACATAAACTGAACTAGTGCTATCATATTGTTTTGCATTTCCTAGTGAGATATAATAGTTAAAACATTTAAAGATTATGAAATTATGAGTAGTAAGATCTTATGGGATATGTTTAAATGTTCTTGCTGATGAATTTGACAATTTTGTTTTCAGTTAGGGTTTTGACAGATCATTTTCTTGTTCATTTCATCCTGTAGATGACAAAATGATTTACCTATTTCTATACTGTGTTGTGGAAGAGATTTGCAACTCGAGTCCAGATTAGTAGGTAATGTAGCTGACATTATTGCTATGCTGTAACTGAGTTAATCAAGCTGGTGTATAGGTCTGACTCAGTGTGAATGCAGCACTGGAGTACCACAGCTGTATATTTTTTTAGATTTTAAACAATATGGTACTAGCTATGGCTGTGCACTCTGCTGAAAGACCATATTAGCAACCCTAGGGCTAGTTCTGAGGTCTTCAGAATGAAACCATGTTACTCTATTTTGCCCTAGTCAGAACACCATGGGTTTTACAAGCATATGGGAGGTAATCTTGCCAAGCTCTTTAATTTTCCTAGAGAAATTACAGCTATAGGATGAATTTGTAACATACAATACTGCTATGAGGTAAACCAATGCTTTTATTTTCTGTATTTTCCTTATATAAATTCAGCAATGTGAAATGCTACTAGTCTCCTGTGAACCAACAGGATCATTTTAAGCAGAAGGTGATTTTATTTAGTCTGGACAAAATGCAATGTTCACAGAAATAATATACCGTGACTTATGAATATATTTATCATTTCATCCAGGCTTCATTGCTGTTTTAGTTCAGTTTAATAAGATGTTATTAAATTCAAAAAGAGAAGAAAGAAAAGAGTATAAGCAGTGATGCTATATTAAGAATCTTGAAGGCAAGCAAATGATTTCTGTGGGAAATTTGCTACTCTTCATTACAAAATTATATTAAGGTTGTGGTGAATGTTATATGCATTTTCTGTATTTTATGTTGAGGAGAGAGAAGATAAAGTCTTCCAATAAGCAATTTCCCTTAAACAAGTAAAACATCAGTTATATGTGCTGACAAATAATTTTGTTATCTTAGTTGTGAACATGTACTATGTAGCTCATACAGTAGGATGTCCTTTGAAGAAAATAGCTTTGCATTATAAATATCACCAGCGTACATAGTGTCTGAAATTTAGAGACAAAGAAAAAGCAATTCGAAAAATACCAGGGAAATGTCCCAAAGATGGTATCGCTTTGCCCAGTCTGCATTACCTAAAGATTAACTAGGTCTAAAGTTCCAAATGGCTAGCATTCAGTTCTTCAGCAGTGGCAACTTTGATCTCTAGTGGTCTATGACACTGCAGAACAAGAAACAAAAGCTGCATTCTGCTGGAAATAGGAGGTAACCCAGGTTTTAGCCCTGGGATGTTATATAAGAACTGCATCACTGTGACTGTCTGGATTCTGCTGGCATCAGCTGAAATGCAGCAGGAGGAAATATCCACCACCTTGACATCCTATGTGAATCAAGCTCACAGCAACCACCTACAGAGTAAACAGGTCTAATCTGAAAAATAAATAAATAATTAAATAAATAAAAATAAAAGGATCAAAGCAGTTATCAAAGCAGTTGAGACTGAATGTGGGGCAAATGCATGTTATAGTTTGTATCTACTGAATTACATGTAGTGACTTTCTTCCTTAAAAGTTAGCTAGTTCCATCATTTTCATATTTAATTTTTGGACCTCTCTCTCAGGTTTTGACCTTCTAGAAAATGTCAGTAACTTTGCAGATGACATTTTGTTTACAGTATTAATAGCCTAGAAAGTTCTCATTAAAATAATTGCATATGTTAACTACAGGGAGATCTCTCTATTCCTTAGTATACATAGGGTTGTTCTATGTTTAATACAAACGCTCAGTCCTAGAGAGAAGTTAATGTATTTATTGTTCAGTGTATCAGTATACTTTTAAGAAAGCATCTGTGTCATCTTCTGTGGGTGTGAGAAATTATCAGAGCAATAAATTGTCCAAAGTCTCTGCTATTTTCGTTATTTTGCTGCTGTTAAATGGTTAATATTTTTCTTGTTAGTTTTTCTCCTGTCATGCATTACACAACAAATAAGAAGCAAATTGAGTGGGCATACAAAATTATATATCAAGACTTCCATTCTATTGTGAATAACAGAAGATATTTGAATCTTGGAACAAATACAGCACTGAGAGAAGTATATTTACATATTAAAGCAACGGGTTATTAATACTGTATACAGAAAGAGAAGAAGACTGATTTTTTTGAATAGTGTTCTAACATATAGGAAAATGGTCTACAGTAAAACAGAAAAAAGTATCCTGGTTAAAATATAAAGTCTGTAATGTTGAAAGAAGAGCAGTAAGCCTAATTTCATTTTATTATGACCAGAAACCCACTAACTTTGCTTACAGATCTGAGAAGCTCAGAACTGGGTTGGTTCTGATAGGCACTGTAGTGTTAGATATTGCTGTGATTCAGCTGTTTGTTTCTGTCTAAGATTTACAAGTTCTAGTGAAGATATGGGGTCAGTATTGGAGCCAGTGCTGTTCACCTAAAGATTTCCTTGAGGTAAATTTCCTGAGGATCAGTTTCCTCAGGGGTCAGTATTGGGACCAGCACTGTTTAAAGTCTTTGTTGGCAACATGGCCATTGGGATCGAGTGCACCCTCAGCAAATTTGCTGATGACACCAAGCTGTGTGGTGCAGTCAACACACTGGAGGGGAGGGATGTCATGCAGAGGGACCTGGACAGGCTTGAGAGGTGGGCCTGTGAGAACCTCATGAAGTTCAGCAAGGCCAAGTGCAAGGTCCTGCAGCTGGGCTGGAGCAATCCCAAACACAAATACAGGCTGGGCTGAGAATGGATTGAGAGATGCCTCGAGAAGAAGGACCTGAGGGTGTCAGCTGATGAAAAGCTCAACATGAGCCAGCAATGTACGCTTGCAGCCCAGAAAGCCAACCAAATCCTGGGCTGCAGCAAAAAATGTGTGACCAGCAGGTCAAGGGAGGTGAGTCTCCCTCTCTATTCTGCTCTTGTGAGACTTCACCTGGAGTACTGCATTCAGCTCTGGGTCCCCAACATAAAAAGGACATAGGCTTGTTGGAACAAGTCCAGAGGAGGGCCACAAGTATGATCAAATGGCTGGAGCACCTCACCTATGGAGACAGGCTGAGAGAGCTGGGGTTGCTCAGCCTGGAGAAGAGAAGGCTCTGGGGAGACTTTATAGCAGCCTTCCAGTACCTAAAAAGGGCCTAGAGGAAAGCTGGGGAGAAACTCTGTGTTGGGGAGTGTAATGGTAGGACAACGACTTCAAACTAAAGGAGGGTAGATTTAGATTAAATATTAGGAAGAAACTCTTTACTGTGGGGGTGGTGAGACACTGGAAGAGGCTGCCCAGAGAAGCTGTGGAACACTTCCCTGTCCCTGGAAGTGTTCAAGGCCAGTCTGGATGGGGCTTTGGGCAACCTGACCCAGTGGGAAGTGTTCCTGCCCATGGCAGAGGGGTTGGAATTAGGTGATCTTTAAAGTCCCTTCCAACCCAAACCATTCTATGGTTCTTAATGGTTCTCCCAAACCACAGATTTAAGCTGAAAAACACATTTCAGGTTTGCCGTTTGCTGTGTATCATTTAAGACAGTGATAAATGACAGTCAGCAGCTGTACAGCCAGAAGTCCAAGATTAACACATGTTTTTGCATCATTTGTATTCCTGGAGAACAGAAATTCCTCAACTGGAAATTCAGAATTAGGCTTAATCATATATAGCATTCATATATTGTTAGACCAAACCACATCCTTCTCCATAACTAATACTATGAAGGAGAGAAGAAGCAAATATTTTTACCCTGTAGTGGAAATGTCATCAGACTGAGGGGGCTATGTTAGACTAGAAGTTTGAATCACATATGACAATACAAGCTCTTCTTATTTGTAAAACAGTCCTGCCAAAGAGATGCACATCTGATCATTGAACTTTGATAGTTCAATTAGAATAAATATTCAAATTTTATGGAGGGAAGAGGTTAATGTATACTGTTCCAAACTCCCCCCTTGGACTCTGATCCCTTAAACATAGCAATCTACTCCATACTGATTTGTTGCAAGGAGGAAAGCATTAGTTGCAAGGAGGAATCCTTGCCCATACAAAAGGTGAAATTGAATTTTCTTCTAATCTCTCCAGTACTGTTCCTGAAGGACTGCAATATAAAATTTATCACAAACTCAGTGACTGCCAAGGCTAAGGAAGGTGGAAATATTTCTGATAATCCAAAATTTTAGATGAATTAAAAGTGGCCCTTGGGTATGATCTCTCATATTTGCCAAAGGCTATAGCATCAGTTTTATTTAAACATTGAGAGTGATTAATATACACAAAGGCAGTTTACTAATGCTTTACCCATTTGTAGATTAAACAAAGGCTCATTAGCTCACATGAGACAGTTCAGTTTTATTTTTAGCTACAGTATGACTGGTGCAATGCCTCTTCTTTTAGCATTTTCATTTTGCATTGCCTTCAGTCCTGACATGAAAGTTAACATTAATCTGCCAACTCATTCTGATTGGATTGCTTTGGAAGTCACTCCAAAGTCACAATGGCTAAATGGGATGAGGCTGTAAGACAGAAATGCATTGCAGTTAATACCTCTGCAGTACTGAAGTTAAGCCAGGGCCAGCCCTAATTCCTGAAAGAAAACAAATCCATGATAATCCATCCCTTAATTCTAAACAGAGTGGCACAATGCCAAATAATATAAAACATGCATTCCTTACAAAAGCACTGCATCTTATTTCACCACTGTTTCTCTTGGCCTTTTATTCATGTAGTTTGAGGTCAGTGAGCAGCATACATGTGAAGGTGTTATCTATACTGACGCTTACAGCATTCCAGTATTCTCCTGAAGTAAGAGGACTTGGGGAGGGAATGGTTGCTGAAACAAATCATTGCAGTTTCTGTTGCAACAACTAAAAGGCAAAAATTAAGATTCTTCCCAAACCCACAGCCATCCCCACCCAGAAATCTTCTTCCAAGTATATGCTCAGTCATTTAATCCATCTAATGTCCAGTTAGGTAAAACTACAGTTGTTATTGTTTTTCCATTTCATAATCTGGGTCAGATTTTGGTTGTGCAAAAATCAAGGATGATTCCTTTCATTTTTAATTAGTCTCAAGCCAGAGATTTCGATTAGGAGCTTGCTGATTTTAGCCCAAACCTAGATTGCGTTATTTAGAACCTATTCGCCCTACAGTGCTTTTGTGATGATAACTTAGTGTGACAAAAAGGACCAGTTTAGGCATTTCTATCTTCATCCAAAAATGTGTTCTCACATAGAAATAAGCCTTAAAATTTTCTTACTTGTATGAAATGTCCCACAGAAACAGATATGCATGTTGGGATGTGTTAGGTGGCTAACAAATATTTCTAGAGTTCAGGAATCATTTAGGACTCCTTAGGTTTCTTTTGTGATAGCAGTTTTATAATATAAGTGTCATAAATTCCTAAAATATCATTTATATTATTAAAATGTTATTAAATATGTTTTTTAACCCTATGTTAAACCAAACTGTGAAAGAAGTTGTTCATTACCTGTCCAGAGTTGACAAAGAAGAACAAAACAGTGAAGTGTCCCACTCATTTCAGGATTGGCAGGCTTTACTGTAAATGAAATCCTGATAATTATTCTGAGGCCTTGAAGTTACATAACTTTACACAGCTTACAAACATTTTAAGAAATTCACTTGAATGCATTTAATACAGTAGTCAAAACAATTCAGTTTTCAAACTGAACATTATATAATTTATATACATGTGCAATTTTCTTTTTAAATTCATTTCTCTGTCACTTTGTCAGCTTTCTATTTCTTTCCGTTACCTTTGGTATGATTGTCACGTGTATTGTCAGGTAGCATTCTTCATCTTTACAGCAAAAAAATAATAACAAAAAGTGTGGCCTACAGAAATTATTACTTTATAAATGAAGAGGAGTACTTAATGCCCAGGTGAAATAAGGAGGCAAAATATTTCCTGGCTTCCACCACCCACCATGAATTCTTGACCACTCTTGACAGACAAAAGTGACCTTTCCCCTTCCACCCTGTGTTAAGCACACGTCTCCAGTGCTGTTGTTGGTGCACGGCTGGATGGCTGGAGTGATGCATAATGATAAGTAATCATGATTCTGTCCCCACTATTATGCTATGTCTGCATTCAGTGTTGTGTATGAACTGGTGTAACTACTCCATTACGGTAACCCTACATTAATAACACTAATAATCATCTCATCTGTACTGTGCCAATGTAGCTATTTGCTTCTGTTCTGATGGCCAGCTGTAGCTCAGCTGTAGGCACTCACATATATATACATGTAAGGGAACACTCATGCCTATTGTTAAAATCTATCTGTAAATGTTGAAAACCCTACTTACCTCCAGCAAATGCTGCAAACAATTGACTCGCAAGTGAACTACAAATAATGATCACAGCATATAGCTGCTGTAACATACTGCTCTAATGTTACTGAATATTCAGAACCTGCTGCCTCTGGTAGCTATATACATACGTCATGTTCATGACAGGTTTAGGCTTCGGTAGCCCAGAGTCCATGATCTGGCATGTGTTTTGGAACTAGAGCATTTGCAGATTAGTAAATACCAGCCACAGGGCCAGGTATGATGTGGAAACTTGAAAAAGCAGTGTCTCTTCTGACATTCTGAATATTACCACAAAATAATATAAAATATAAGGGTTGGGAGGAGATGAGGGGAGTGACTGACAAATACTGCCAAATACAAAGCAATTTAGGCAGCTACAGGCCCAGCCTCCACCATATGCAAGTCTTTTGATTTGGGCAGATTTTTGAAGGAAGTACTGCAGACATAGAAAATAGGGTGAACAAGGACAGAACTTACCAAACTGGGCTGCTAAATGGTTGACCAGGTTTGGGGTTTCTGACCATTCTATTCTTTCAGTATTTACTATTCAGTATTCTATTCTTTCAGTATTTACCTAGGCAAAGCTACCTTGAAGATCAGTCAGACATTGGTTTCAAAACCCAAAGTTATAATAATTTTTACATCTCACGTGACAAATGATGTCTTTCCTTTATGAGAAAGACAATCACATAGACAATCACATATAGAAGTACTGAAAATCTTGAGCTACAACTGGTAAAAAAAAAAAGTTTCAGATATTTCAGCTGTTGGATTCCATAACATTTCTTTATATATATATATTTTTTTTAATTTCCCATTGAGCTAGAAAAACTCTTTCATATGTAACTTGTGGGAAAATCTGAAGTTGATTAAATAGAAATGCTATGAAATGCATAGAGGATTGATTTGTGGTTTTATTTGTTTGTTTTTAATCTAAATCCCAAACAAGTATAAATGCATTCTTTTACTGCCCTGACACAGCACCAGTAATTGAAATACAATGTCTGTATGCTGGACTGTTCTCTCACTCTGTAGAAAGGCCAAGAGGTTTGAATGAAGATAGAGTCTCAACAGTACCCTCTGTCCTCTACCTTACCACACTCTACTCATTATTTTGTTTCAATCTTCTGTTAGAAGATTCTTCTGTCAGCTTTCAGACAGCTGATCATCATACATAAATCTGCATAAGTTCAAATAAAATTAATCTTCAATGTACACAATATTTTAAATGTGCCAGTTTCTTGCAGAAAAAAAAAATGTTTGAGTAGGTTTTCAGTCAGTGAAAAGCATCAAATATTCTCTCCTGGAATTTGTTAGTTGTAGGGTTAACTTCTTCAGGGGAAGATTTAAAATTTACATTGATTTTGGCCAAAGGATTATGTCATTCTTTTCCCAGAAATATTGCAGATTGTTTTTTTTTTTTTTTTTCCCCCGTAGGGCATGGATGAAGACTACCTAAACCTGTTGTTTCTTACAGAATATTGAATTTTATTAACTTATGGCTTCAGTAAGGGCTTTTGAGATATTTTAGCATAAGTGAAATAATATTCTCTAAAACTTTTCTTATAGAATAATGGACCTAAACAAAGTTTTTTACTATTAATTTCTATCAGGATAGGTAGCTGTCATTACAGTCTTGTATTTTCAGATTTGAAAATAATGGGTGCTTTTGATGCTATGGAAATGTATGTTTTAGATTCAAATTCTCTAAGCACCACACAGATTTAGAGGTAACCGAGGGGGGTAACAGTAACAACAACAAAAAAATATGAGAGACAAGGCTGAGAAAAGTGATTTTTATTCAGGTTACTTCTGTTTTTGGTTTTGCTGTTGCTAACAACTATTCTAAAATGCCTGTTAGATATTTGTTAATAACTTGCAGTTACTGGCCACATGTTCAGAATTTTGCCTGTACACACTGATATAACATTCAGCTCTCTCTATGAGAAAGGAAAGTAAAAGACATTTCTGAAATTCCTAATGAAAAAAAAAAAGTTTAAAAAGTTTAGGGAAAAAATATATCCAAGCTTCTTCAGTTCTTAATAATATAGAAAAAATATCTCCTACAACTCCTGGTTTTTTGTTTTTGTTTTTGTTTTTTGTTTGTTTTTTCATTTTAGAAAACTTTTTTTTTTTTTAACAGGAAACACAGTAAACAATTATGCTTATTTTCTTCCCCGTTGTTCTTGTTTTACCCTACTTGATGGTAAATCTAGACCTGAATTCATTCCTGATGCTTTAAAAACCCAGATAAATCTTCTTGCTGCAGTGTTAGAAGATGCCAATAAGCTTTGCTGGAAATGATATCAAGTCATGTTGTGCAGCTGTTTAACTGTGGGCATAGCCAGGATTTCCAGAAGTAACTAATGGTTCTGTTGCCCAAATGAAACCTTTTAGAGCACCAAACAGTGGGTAGAGACATATCTTAAAAATCAATATCTAAATGTGTCTGAAGTGGCATACTAAGCATCTTTTAAAAGTCTTAGCTTATCACTTAGGAATAGGAGTTGCCAGGGAGTCATAAAGCAAGTGAGGGTTTTTATTTTAATGTTTATATTGATTTTTCTCTACAGAATGTATCCTCTGAGGAATGTTTGCCAAGTTCCCCAATCAGATTTATTTTTCGTGCCATAAAATGAATTGAACTGTTCAATTTGATATCTTGGAAAGGCTCCATACGGCAAGTTTTTTGAACTCAGCTTGTGGAAAGCAACCTGTGGGAGAGGCTTGTGCTCTTATTTTGAGTGAAGAGATTTAAAAGTATAGTATAGGAAAGTACTGAAGAGCTGAAGTAAACAAAATTGTCAGCTTGGGACAGCTTAATCATAACTGTATGTTTGATTTCCACTGCAGAAAAAAATAATAATAACAAAAAAAAATCAGCTACTATAATATGATTCTGTGAAAATCTGAACAGCTTTTTTCAACAAAAATGTTGTACTGTGCTATGCATAGCGTAGAATATTTACAGAGTATTTTGGAAAATGCAGTAACTTCAGCAGAAGCAAACAAGGAATCACTTGTCACTCATTTCTTCCAATCTGAGAACACATCCAAAAAAAAAAAAAAAAGATACTAAACATTGCAATCCAGATGTAAGCAGGAAAAATGAAAGTGCTTTTGGAGAAAATCAACAGTAATAACAAAAACCCCAATAGCTGCATGTGCTCTGATGTCAAACTTCTCTACGCAAATTCAGTATGTTATCTAGGGAAAAAAAAATAATAATTATAGAAAGGTACACACTATTTCATACAGAGGCTGCACTTTCAATTGACAGAAGAAAATTGAATTCCAGATTTGGGACTGAGATTATTTAGTATGACACTCCCCCATGTCCTACAGAGTTCCACCAGGAAATGTCTAACACACAGATGAGTGGAAGAATAGCACATGAGGTACTTTGAACACGTAGTTGTTCAGCACTCATGAGTAAAGTCTCCATTGCTATTTGTAATTTCATGTTTTTAAACATCACTGACAACCTGTTTTTGTTTTTTTTTTGTTGGTTTGGTTTGGATTGGTTTTTGTTTGTTTGTTTTTTTGTTTGTTTTCAAGGAAAAATAATAATCCAGAATAACAAGTCAGCAACTCAGAATTGTTTCTGGCCAATAGAATTTGTGATATTTAGATATGTCTAATATTTGCAGTATGTAAACATCCATAGGACAAAATATTAGGACTTTGACATATTTTCCAAAGTAATGCTAGTAAAGAACTTTCTGATTATTGATATGCGTAGATCCTAGAAGTAAATGCGTGAAGCTATTGTGCCATTAGTGACATACCTTCTTAAACAGCTAATATGGAGAAATGAGCACGAGTTCAGTTTTACAAGTTTTGGAAAGATTAAAAGAATACAAAAAAAAAATCTAAATATGAAAATGGAGCCATTTCTGTCAGCATTTTTAATTTTGGTCTACTTTCTGCAAAAGAGAATGAACGATAATGTTTTCCTCAACATGATCTGAAAGTATATGATTACTAATGAAATGGAGATTATTAGCTTTTATTACATCTTCTTTTTTTAATCAAGAAGGTGGCTCCAGAGGGTTCAACTGTGTCGTTGAGGAACACCTCTGGGAGGTGCAAAGTAGCAGATATCAGGCCTGTTTTACTTTCACCGTTCTTTTGGGCAACACTTTTTTGTTCCCAAGTATACAGCTCAAGTCTTAGGACCTGATTAAATCAGGTTTTAGGATGGGATATAGATTTAACTCCTCTCTTTTCATATCAAAACTTTGATTCTGTTTCTTCTAGCATAGAGGGCCCAAAAATCTAGAGACTCGTGAATTGTGTGGATAGTTAATGGATTTTCTGTCCAGTAGCTTGACTTGACTGTTGCTTTTCCTGCACCAGACTGGTAGAGCATCTTCTCACTTGATGAAACTGGAGACAAGACTGGGAAGCTCCTGCTAGAAATCACTTGGTGTCAAAACTAGAGGTAGAGTAACCTCTTCTCACCAAAAAAAGAAGGGAGGGACCTGTCACAGCACTGTGGAGGAAGTGCCTAAAAATCATCACGGTCTTGTGTCATCCCCACTAGTGAGCACCAGCTCTTAATGTATGTGGAAGGCTTCAGAAAATCTGCACTGAATACTTAAGGAATTTACTGACCTTCAGATTGAAGAGAATCCTGAGGAAGGGCAAGATGAAGAAGGTGGGTCAGCAGCATTGCAGCTCTTCATTATGCCATAACATCTGTTGCTATCAGACTGAAAGCATTTCCGTTCCTCTTATTACCACTTCAAGCCTGAACCTAATCCTATGGCCAAAGTAAATACTGCATAGATCAGGCAGATTTCATCATAGCACTTTTTGTAAAGTGTGGTTGTATATATTGAATTGCTTGAAATGACCACAAAAAGAATTTATCTCTTAATTTACTACAGTGATTTACTGTTTTGACTAATGGTTTTTTTTTAATTATTATTATTATTTTATTGCTTTACAAACATCACCACATAATGTCATCATCTTGGAGCACTACACTATATATCCTGTAAAAATATTCTCCACCAGTATAAATAAAGGCTTTAAACATGTCACTCTTTATTAATATCACAGCATTAGAAACCAGAGACAAAAGGGAGGAGGGCAAACAGTTGTTGCTTTATTTAGAAGTACAAGGGGAAAAAAATGTCTCACTAGTTACAAGGCACATGGCGATGTCACAGTCCACAAAGATTTTGGTGCAAGGAATATAACAGTCTGTATTAGTTAATTTTTGTAACACTTCACACTAACTGGAGCAGAAGGAAAATACAGTATGTTCCTTTACTGCCGTTGTTTATAGCTAAATATAGGAATCCTATAGAGCCTGTAGGTAAATTCTTGTTATCTAAGGGATCATTCATTACTCAGTCAAGTCAGCGCAGGAAGACAAGGCCATCACACACTATTGAGATGCCTAATATTTGCTCAAGAGTGTGTAGAAACATCTGACCTGAGTTCACTCTTAAGATAATTTGTCCTCTTCAGCATGTTCACAGCCAAATCACTGCTTGCATCTCAGCTATATGATAAATGACACTATAACAGAATGGTACCTGTATGCACACCATGCCCTCACTCATCTTCCTTTCCTTTAAAATTAAATCTGAATGTTCAGTGAGGAAAGAGCTGCACTGAAAACCGATGTTTTCCACAGCCTCGAAGAGTGGGGACTACAGCTGCAGGAGTAGCCAGCCGCACTGCCAAACAGTGCTGCCAAAGAGTGATACAGGACCCTCAGTACACTAAATTGTTGTGTACATAATGTTGTGTAACCTTAGGTGACATGATTATTTGGAGGAGAGGTTATGTTAGTGACTTGAATTATAAATGCCTCTTGGCACATCGTGATGTTGACAAGATTGACAAATCTGTACCCAGACTGTATACATACATACACCCATCATATACACTACTCACCTTTCCAGATTTATCCCAGCATGATTTTTAACAGAATTTTAAAATGACTTAATAGAAGTTAATTTAATAAGTAGCAGGCATGAGAAAAGAAGAGTTACTACCTTTAAATACTGATATTTAAATTATCAGAGCTTTTTAAAAATTATTTGTTCTGATGGCCCATAAGAAAATTATGATAGCAACTGCTGATACCAGGAAACAGGATGGTACCTAATATGCACAAATATACAAAATTTCCAAGGCAGAAAAGTTCTGTCTAGGTGGAATCTATTTCAGCTGTTTTGAAACTTGAATATGAAGTGGTAAGCAGACTGTGTAGAGTATGATCTTCTTAAATGCTTGCAGTTCATGACTGATAAATGCTCCCCAGTAATCAGAAAAGCTGACAGACTAACTCTTCAAACATAATACTCAGTTTTCACTGTGCTTTCTCTAATTTGTTGATGTTCTCTAATTAGCCATTAGTATGGCATGTGAAAGCATACTGAATGGTTTCTGCACCTAGAGTCTTCAAAAACATTATAACTCCATGTTGGTGTAGTTGTTAGCTCCTGGATAATATCACTTGCAGGTTGTTCAAAGGGTTTCTTGAAATGCTCTGTTCTTGTGCAGTTTCCAGAAGGGTAGCATATCAAATCTGCTGAACCTTGAGATGAGATGCTGTAAAAAGATGCACAGTACAAACATTTTGGAGACAAGATGGTTCAGAAATTGTATCATCATGAAAGAGAGGTGTGTCAAGGAGGAGGAATCTCTAGTTTTTGGGAGACATTTGTAAGATGAATGATAATAGTTCTCTGAAGACTGGCGTTGTGAGGCAGACTGTCCTTGGTGTAGCTAGACAACATAGCATAGTGGTGCAGCAAAGAGATTAAGACACTATAAACTGAAGCACAAAGCTGAACACTATAAAAATCTAAAGTGCAGTCTATGGTCAGTGGAGGCAGAGAAAGAAGTAATAACTTGTAAACTCTCTTGTTACTCCAGAGAATTTGTTGTTGTTTTCTGATGCATTCAATAGATACTCAAAGACAAACTGCATCTTATCCTTGGCACAGCTGCATAAACACCTATACAAATGATTAATTTTACATGAACACATTTTCAGGATTTTGACAAATAAATGTGTTTGCTTTCTCATTTCTACATCAGAAAGTGGACAAAAACATTGACCAGAACACCTCCTGATAACAATTCACAGACTGCACATCCTAGGTTTTAAGAGTCCTGAGTGAAAATGTTTCACAGTCTACAAGAACTGCATGCGTTAAGAATTTCTCATTTCATGATGCCAAAGAGGACTGAAATACCTAGGCTCAGCTTTCCCCAGCTGCATATGCTCCTTTGTGAGTGGTGGTGGGTTCAACCATTCATGTGATGTGTAGGGAGGGAGCGCTCATATTACCCTGTCACAAATGTGTTGCATCCTCATGCCTTGTGGAAGGGGGGAATGTGGTAACTGAAGCTCGCAATAGCTAAAAGTTGGCTGCCATGCAAATTACTGTTCATGCACTTCAGTTTCTTCTGATGTGCTGAGGTCCTAATGGGGATATTATGCTGATGTTTTGGGGATGGTACTGGGAAAAAAGCTGCCCAACTCATCTCCCACACTGAAGTGCTGTGTTGGATCAGTCTTTCCTCATGACCCTGGAGGTCCAAATGCACCTTCAGTGATTGTTACACGTGCAGTAAAGGCATAGCTGCTTTGAGACACAAAAACATCATATGTGTGGGATAAAGCAATCATCTAGGCTCACTGCAGTTCATGGAGAAAGGACCCTCCAGAGAACCATTCATCCCACTTTAAGTAAGTAGTTGTCTAACACATAAAATTAATTATTCTCCTGCTTCTCTTCATCAGACAGAATATGAATAACTACTTTAGAAAGTATACTTAATTTTTAGCAGACAAAATTGGTTACTACAGAAAAAAAAAAAAGTAGATTTTGATTTAATCACTTTATGTACTCAGTATATTTACAAAGGTGATGGGAATATTATTCAAAACCTTTGTACCACAGAATAAGAAAATAATAAATGTCATTGTAACCTCTGAATAACTTTGAGGCAACATTTTTCATCTTTGGTTATACAACAAAATGAAGCATATATCACATCAGATACTTCACAGGAAATTTTAAATGTCAAATGTCTAGAGCTTAATGTTTAGAGCAAGTGGGAAATTTAATTTCAAATTAGAATTTTCTAATTTATCTTTTCTGTAAACTTATAAAAAAAAACTTGTAAGATTGAAGTGATAGAGTTTGTGAGGTTTCTATCCTCTTTAGTGTAAAATTTTCATTGCTGTTCTGCCTGTAATATTTTTTTTGTCAGGTTGTTGGAGGTTTGTTCAGGCTAGCTGTGAGTTCCTGGCTGCATGTGAAATACAGCTAGAAATTAGGTCCCATATGGTTCTGGACACAACCCAATACTAACATCAGAGGGGTTACTTGTAATTTGGGAACTCAAATCTACTCCATACCCAGAAATCTGAAATCACTCAGATCAAAGTTCTGTTTCAGTTGAGCTCTCATCAAAGGTCTAAATGTAATGTACATGACAACAGGAAGCCAATGCAGAGAGGAAAGAGTGAGTAGGCAGAATTCCATTCCCTATGGCCAGGAATAGATCTGCCGTTGTTAGCAGATCTGCCACTAAACGCGGTGCACAATGCTGTAAATATCACAGCGTTGCACTAGCTCCATCTTAGAAAAAGATCACACCAGGGCAATAGTGATGCGGTCGTCTCTGCTATATACAACTGCAGTGTTAAAAGGGGGGAGGGTTGCCATTGTGTTCATACATTTTTTGTTGTGAAAAGTATGTAAAATATTTTTATAGCTGTCTGGATTCCCTCTTTTCCTTCAGGCATTTTTCCTCAGGCAGCCTTCCAAATGCAAGGCCATCATGCAAACAAAATAAATAAATAAAATAATTGAATGAGCACTGCACATATAAAACCTAGGCATTTTAAAGGAACAGGTTAGAAATTTGGGTTTTGCATGGTTTGCAGTTTAAAAAGTAAGAGAGCAGATGAAACATGACAGCTAATCTCCAGTGATCACTGAAAATGTTCTAAACCTGCCTTTTAATGGTTTGCTTTTTAAAGGCACATAAAATAGTCAATAATTACCTTTAATTTTTAGAACTTGAAATTCTTTGCTTGTTCTGCTTTTTTTTTTCCTTGGTGGCACATTGTTCAGGTTCTGTCTGTTCTAATCCATATTTTTTTTGCAGATACGTGGAGTGAAATAGTTCTACAAATTCTCTGAAACAAAACACATATGAGTAAAACAATTGCCATCAGTAACCACGGGGGAAGCCCATTAGCATTGGTCTGATGATTTTTGACAGAATGAGATCCCAGGAAAATTTTGGAGGCCAAAACCAGCATTTCATCAAGCACAAGTTGACTGGTAAGTGTGCATTGATGTTCCTCTCCTCTGATAGCTCCTACCCGTGACTCTCCTTCTAGAGCACTGCAGCTGCTGGGCCTCCAGTTTCCAACTTACTCGTGCCTGAGTGAGAGGACTGAGAACAGCTGTAGTGCTGTATTGTTCTGGAAACACCAGAACTTTCATCATGTAGAACCTTTGTGGTAGTCAACACTGCATTCTAACACCGGGAAACAAAGTTAATGTTTCACTGCTGATCTCAACCCCTCCAGTAAGACTGAGTCTTTTCAATGTTTGCATTTGTGTGCTGTCCCTGTGCAGAAACCTCATGGTAATATGGTAGTATCATGTGTGAGGTATTATGCATTTGATGGGAAATTTATTCTCCTTCCTTCTGTAGAAATCTAAATCACATGCACCCTGAAAACTTAAGACTTGCCTGTTTCCATACACAGATATCTAGCAAGGCCTCCCCAGCTGAGGCAGAAAAAGGAAGCCAATGAGAATTCAACACTTCAGTATTGGCAGACTTTGGCAGTTCTGCAAGAATGACCAACCTGTGTCTTTAAGGGCAGAAGTTCATGAACAAATGGAAGATGGATGCAGAAGAAAAGAAGAAAGAGTCAGCAAGTTAAGGCATCAACACACAGCAGGGAAATTACACAGGTGGTATTACTTGACCAAGAGAGAGAGGAGGAAACATAGCTAGGTCCAAACCTTTCTACAGAAACATTCACCAAGCTGGAAACATGAAGAGTAAGAGAACACCCAACTGAGGAGAAAATAGGAGGAATAATGTGTATTGGTAGATTAAAGAGTACAGAATTGACTAATTAAGTGGAATATTGTGCAATGCAGTACTGCAGGCAAAATACAAAAGAGAGAGCAATTTCCTGAAGGGTGCAATCAGCAAGCTGGGATTTTCTGAGCTTTTTAAGTGAAAATGTGCTGTGTTACTCTTGTGTGAGGGGAGACAGCCTTAAGCTCAGTTGCACCATCCTCAGTGAAACAAAGAAAGAGATCGTTCCTGAGAGAATGAAGAGCCTTCTCTAATGGACTGATGTGCATGAAGGGTAGTGACTTCATGCCTTCATTTAACATGGTGAACTCATTTTTTGTAGTGCCTCTGCTCCATGGACAAATAGGAATTTTTCTGTGTATTCTTTTTACCAAGATACATGGGAACTTACTGAGATTTAGCCTGGCAAACAAAGGATTAGGAAAGCAAATTTAAACATCTGCATATGCCAGCAAGGACAGAAAACAATCTGCCCTTATTTTCTGGGTGAGCTTTTTTGTCACCTGTGGGAAATATTTTGTTGCACAAATGGAGCTTCCTTGTCCAGAGGGGTCTGGAACAGCCACCATCAATACTGCCAGCTTATGGAACAGTGGTTGTCATGCACTGGGGGATATGGCTGAAGCAAACAAAAATCCTTAGCAATTTCCCCCTATGTGCTTGCCTTCAGAGTTACCTTAGATGAGTGCTCAAAGATTATATAACCCAGCAGCAGCTCTTTAGGCTGGTCTGTGAGCCTACAATATTTGCCATAGCTTGCTTAAACTAAAAAGGTTGTGCTTGATCAGGGTTATTTAAATACTGTTGTCACAAGTGTAGCTTCTCTCAGATGTCATACATCAACAGAAGTTCATGTTTTTTCTAATTAAAACAGTTTGCAATAATTAAATTGCATGTGGCTGTATTTCTACTTAGAAAAGGCTAAATAGTTGGCAAGACTCCTAAAGTAGGATTAGACTGCAGACCAGCTCAGACAATGCTTCCAGGCATTGGGGATGTACTGCAAAATCAGTTTAATAAAGTCTGATTAGATTACTTTCTCTGGTCAATTTGAAGCACACTGGCCACAGGATAAATCATCTTTTTATCTCACTGTGCTGCTCTTTTTCTTTGCTGAATCATATTTTAAAAACGTTAAGCATATTTTTAAACATATATTTGTTTAAGGACGCAAGGAAACATAAACTTGTCAATTCCTTGTTGCCCAAGTGCAATTTGATATTATATCTCAGTGTAAAAGATGTAAAAGATGTAAAAGACCTGAGATGTCTGTAGTGAGTTGTTTACCTTCTTATTTTATCTCCCTTTTTTCCATACATAGATATCCTTGCTAACATCACTAGTAAATAGTCTTGCATTTCTTAACCTGATCTGTCAAGGTAAGAGTTTATGTAGTGAAAACAATGGTAGCTAGATGTTTCTGACAAAAAAAAAAAAAAAAGTTTAGGAAGGGTGTAGATTTCCTTCAGATTATGTTTATGCACTGTTTTCAAACTGAACAACATATGAATAGAGAAAGGAGAAAGGAGAGAAAGAAGAGAGAAACCATCCCCTCATATTTTCTGGGGAGGCTGCACAGACTAGACAAGGAGCCCTGAAAAGTCCTGGAAGACTGGTGTTAAAAAGTCAAAGCAAAACACTGACTGCTGTAAATAAATTTCTTTTTTAATAAGCTTTCTGCAAATTTCTCACTTTACACTAACTGCCTTTGGTATCTAGTGCACAGGAAATGCAAGATATACTTCTAATTTGTGCATGGAGCTGTAATATCACAGGCATATGTAGAGTTTGAAGGCTTGAGACATCTTCCAATTTAGGCATTTAAGGATCTGAGAATCATCTTCAAGTTCTGCACTGGTGAATGCAACACCTTTGCCTCTTCTAAGCCTGGGCATACCAGCACAATACACAGCAGCATTAATATTCACTCCATTCTGACTAGTGTCTTTGAAAATACATATGTACCTTATACATGATCTAGGTCTTAAAAATAAGACTGAAAAAGGTACTCAGAAAACATGAATGTGTCTTCAGACATCTCAGATTTTCTTTAATAGGGTTTGTTAAATAGGAACTTGTAGTGGGTTTACATGGCAAGGGTTTGGTAGTGGGGGTCTGAAGGGGTGGCCTCTGTGAGAGGAGTCCAGAAGCTGCCCCATGTTAGATAAGGACCAGTTTCATCTGTCTCCAAAGGGACCCGCCACTGCCCAGAGCCGAGCCAATAAGTGATGTTGTTCATGCCTCTGTGAGAACAGGAGTGAGAAACAGCCTTGCAGACCCCAAGGTCAGTGCAGAAGGAGGGCAGGAGGTGCTCCAGGCACGGAGCAGCAGTTCCCCCATGGTGGAGCAGATCTCCACGCTGCAGCCCGTGGAGGAGCCCCCGGTGGAGCAGGTGGACTTTCACTGAAGGAGGCTGAGGCCTGTGGGAGGATTCCCATGGGAGCAGGCCCCAGGCTAGACCTGTAGCCCATGGAGAGGAGCCCACACAGGAGCAGGGGTTCTGGGGGGAACTGCTTACTGCCTGTGGGGGACCTGTGCTGGAGCAGTTTGCTCCTGATGGATGGACCCCGTGGTACGGAGCCATGTGGGAGCAGTTCTTGAAGAGCTGCTGCCTGTGGGAAGCCCCTGCAGGATCAGTTTGGGAAGGATGGCATCCTGTGGCAGGGACCCCATGTGGAGCAGGGGCAGGGAGTGATCGTGAAGGGGCGGTGGAGACGAAGTGCTATAGACTGACCGCAGCCCCCATTCCCTGTTCCTCTCTGCCACCTGGGGGGAAGGTGGAAGAGGGTGGTTGGGGGTAAAGTGTTTTTTGGTTATTTTCCTTTGTTTCTCACTTCTCTAGCTTGTTAGTAATAGGCAAAAATTTTTACTATTCTCCCTGCTCTGAGTCGGTTTTGCTCATCACGATGATTGTTGAGCGATCTCCTGTCCTTATCTCAACCCTTGAACCCTTTGCATTGTATTTTCTCTCTTTCCCTTTGAGAAGGGGGAGTGAGAGAATGATTGTGGTGGAGCTCAGCTGCCCACCTGAATAAAACCACCACAGATCTTAAAAGGTTAATGAAAACAATAGCTAATTTTTTTCAAGAGTAATCTAATCTCAGGGGGTTATATCTTCCACAATTATTTTCAAGGCAGAAGCTTTTATAGCTTTATAATTTCTTGAGAAAAATCATTAGGTGACCTTGGAAGTTACAAAACTCTGGGACTAGCTCCACAACAATATCATTTTCCTCTTCCAATAAATCCAATGGCAAAAAGGGTTCAAGGTCACTATGCTTTTCAAATATATTAACTCTGAGGATATTATCAATTCTCTAGTATATATGAACAATAAAGCTCTCTGGCTACTGTGAAATCTTCAAAAATTGAACACTTTGAAAGCTGAATTGCTGCAGCTTGTCTAATTGCTAGTAAAATGTCATTAGGTGTTGTTAAAACTTGGTTAAACCTTACAAACCAACTCACTCAGCAAAACAAGTTAAAATAAATTGGATAGGAGCCAGAAGAGATGAGACAGGATTATTTAAATCTAATATGTGTTAGAATACAGCTTAAGTCCTCTGACCCTAATCACTTTCCACTGGAGTACATCAAATTAGGATCCTGGAATAATTTGCGTAGGAGTCTGAGTAAATGCACTAGCTTTGCCCTGTGAAAGAATTCATGCCCTTTAATAATAAGTGAAAAGGCACAGATGGCTTCATAATAGTTCCAGAGGCTATCTATCTGCATAAGAAATCCCAAGATGCAAACTGCAGTGCTGGTTCTGACACCTAGGTAGGAACGCAGTGAACAATGGGAAGTGTTGCACCTTTAGCAACCTCTAATGTTCTTTTTTATGTTAACTCATACAGTTCAGTTTGTATAACAATAATTACATTGTACATAGTAAGTGTTCAATTTCTTTAGGCGTTCTCTTAGACTTGTGTTTGCCTTCAAATCTACCTTTCTCAGCTAATGCCCTAGAAAAAGCTGAGGTGGGAATGGATAACCTGATCCCATCTGCAGCACTGCACATTGTTAGAGAAATTTCAGTCAATCTTGTGAGCAGGTCATGGTAATGAGATTGCCTTAGTGGGGGCATTGAAATTCTCAGGAGAGCTGTGACATGGCAGTACTCAGAGATCCTTTGGGCCTCTCCCACTGCCTCTGTTCTATGAATAACAGGGATGCCTTGAAGTAACTAAAGAAGGTCATCAGTGCTGACACCTGGGGTTGTTTATTCGGCATGGATGTATTTGTTCCTGTTTCTCCCAGCATGATGGGGTTATGGGATTGAGGGTAAAACAGCATATGTGTGGCTTTTTTTCACTTTGCTTTACCTTCTCCAGCTTTTCACAATACCTTTGTTATTTCTTGGAGTGTTCAGAATAACCCAGTTCTCAAAGCAAGCCTGTGTGCAGTTTGCCATCAAATCACTTACAAAGCACCACACTTCTGATCATTTCTGCTTTCAGCTACATCGTTCTCTCAAAACATCATTCATTTTCATAAGGCTCAGAAGAACAGTGCTGAGTGGGCACTATCACTTTATTATGGAAATTTCACTTTGTAGTAGAAATCAGTAATATATAGGTGAAAATAAACAGTCTTCAACATATTATCATGATTACAAGGAACTACCATAGAAAATTAGTCAGATAAGTATGCAATTAGATATAAAAGGATAGATCCTTAGGTACCTCCTATCTGCTTTTTGCCATGCGTTCTTATTTAAAGTGACTAAAAGTTAAGTGGTGTGGTTCATAGCACATAAGATGAATGGTTAAATGCAGATGTGGTTGTTCTGTATCACAGGAGTGATGTAGCTAACTTTTGCATAGTTAGAAATACCCTATGAAGCAGACTGAAGATATCAAAACTGTGAAATAACCATTACCTGTACATATGTGTAAGGTGTATAAATGTTAAAAAAATAAAGTAGTGTAGGGAGAACCATCATTTATTTTTATATTGATAAAAAGAATTCAGGCTGATTTTCAGTGTGATCAAGTTAACAGCAAGAAATATATTCTTAGAAGACTAACGTGTACATGAAATTTTTTGATGTTATTTTACACTAGTTGCAGACAAATGTTTCTGCAGCCTTTGATTCTTTCTGAATTGCATCAAGTTGTTCATTGCTGATGCATTAAAAAACAAACAAACAACAACCAAAAAAAAAAAAAAGAAAACAATCCACCCTACAGATGTGGCAGATTATTGGTTCTGTTTTCTCAGTTAACATTTTCTATATTATTTTGTCTGAGTGGAGTATCTTGTAGGATAACAGAATTGTGTAAGCATTTCTGCAATCAAAGCAAAAACCCAAGAAACTCCTGGCTTTTCACCAGAACTGAAGCATTCTAGAAAGATTTTCACCTGAGATACTGCAGTGGCAGCATCTATTCTTGTGAACGAACACTATTGTTTCTACCCAGGAAGCAAACCCCATCAGTCTGTACATTAAGGACATTTTAAAAGTGCTCCCCATTCACTATCCTCACAAAATCCTTTCATTTCTCAATAATTAAAGCGACACATTTCTCAATGATCTAAATAATATATTAGCAATGAATAAATCATTTGGCCATAAGGCCACTTTCAAATTTTTACTTATAGTCTCACAATAGAGAAAAAATGCTTACCTTAATCAGTATCTCCTATTCTTCAGCAGTTCTCACTAGACCTAGTGGCTTTAAACTGGATCTAGATCTAAATTCATATTTGCTTTGCGACTTAGACTGGGATGTCAGTCCCTACCAAAATCAATTACTCAGATTAGTTACAGTGAATGTAACTAATATCAAGCATCTTTTTTTCAGAATTCTGTCTCACTGCAACATAACCTCTTCTTTTCTGAAAGCAAGACATGTTTTGTGAGCAATGAAATAAAATTTTGGTTCAATGCAATTAAGACCTGCAAATAACCACAGGAAGCTGCTAAAGTTTCTGCTGCAATTTTTGCTAAAGTTCACCTTCTGCCATTCAGAGAAATTCTTACAGCAAGTGGAAAAATAATACTACATGGACTGTTGTGGTCCCTTTACAGAACTGAGTAAAGGTGCTTTTCAGGACTCTTGTTTTTTTTCTAGACACCCATCCCCTTTTCATCTAGGTTCATATCTACACCAGGTCATTTATTGTATGACAAAAAAATGTTTTATAGGAAATAATTGTTACATTATTGAAAGCTGCAAGTCTTGGACATTCTCAGATCCAGAAGGACCAAACGCAAGACACATCTTTAATAGTCAAAATGTTAGATTAATTTCACAGCTCAAGCAGTGTCCTAAATCCACCTTATCACCAAGAGATTCCAAAACCAAGAGGTTATAGCTTTCACTCTTTCTTCCTCTCACTTCAGAATTTCTCCTATTAATTCAAAAGAGAACATGGTTGGATGGTGTTCTTCGGTTTGTTGGCTATGTCGCTTCCTGTTTAGAGGTCTTCAAGAACACAGAGAGGAGATTTGGAACCAGGGCCTTCTACATCTTAAGTGAGATTCAAAATCTCTCTGAATCTTTCTCTCTGTTTCAAAACTTCATTCTCCTTCTTTTTCCATCCTCTTCCCATCTTTGTGACCAGCTTTATTTACAACTTTATCATTTTTCAGTCATGTGTAGAAATTACCTTTTTCTCTTACAAGCTTCATACAGTTCTTTCTGATTGCTGTGGTTCTTCTTTGAGGTTCTGATTTAAGTAGTTCAAAGGCTTTAAGGGTTTAAGTTCAAGGTTTTTTGTTGTTGATAGTGTTGGTTTTTATTTTGGTTACACATGGATAAGCAGAGCTGGGGTCCATTTTTTTTCCTGAAAATCATGTATGGCAGCACTGGGAAGCAGCCCCTACAGCTGTGTTGAGGATGTGCATCCACATTATTTATTATGCAATATTTTAAAAGTATAATTTCTTTCTAATGAGTATTTGATAAAATGATTGTTGGATAATTGAGTTACAGATGTTTAAATAAAGCACAATACAACTTCTAATATAAGAAATAAAATATATTTTTTGTTAATTGCTTGTATGTATCTGACTTAGTAGGCGAGGTAGTCTAAATCTTCCAAAGTCCCCATCATCCATAGAGTCATCTTGGATGAATAAAGAAAGCAAAAGAGACATTGTGTCTTAAAATAGCAAATTATCACTATAGCACAGAGGGAAAATGTTCATGGCTTCTCCTTAGCAGTCTAAAAAGAGAAAGAAGGAGAGAGAAAAACAGCAGTTTGTTTATTCAAACTGCTAGAAGTCACAACCCTGCTGCTTTCAGTCTGTCCTTTCCTTCAGTCAGAATGACTGGCAGTTGTAAACACATATTCTTCCCTTTCAAAAATCTGATATGAGCATCCTGGCTAGAACTGCTTGCTGATATGTAGAAATTATCCAAGGATACAATGTTGTTTATCACAGTATGTACTTCCTGCTACAAATGTGAATACTCTCAAGCCAAAGAGCGGAGTAGTTGTGTTCTGGGAGACCCATTACATGCCAGAAACTGAATCTTAATTTTGAGTCTCTGGATGTTTACTGTTTAACTGAAAACTGATTATCATAATTATTCAATGTTGTAAAAAATCAAAGAACTGAGTTGCAATTATGATGCATTTGTAAATGAATATGCAATTATTAACATCGCATATAAACTTAGCTTCAGTGTGCCTTAGCTTTATAAGCACGGATTAGAAGCAAGCAAGTGTGCAGGTGATATGAACAGACTGCCACAAAAGCACTTCCAGGATCAAGGTATTTCTGTGAGCTAAACCTGCTCAAAAGTTGGCATACCAGAACAGCTATTGTCTTCCTCAGCTGTAACTCTAATATTCATAATAATATATACTGTAGCAGGGAATGATTTAATGGTGCATTCTTTCTCCTGTTTCTAGAATTTTTGTGCCTTGCAATGCGTTAGAACATATCACTAAAAATTTGTTCATCTGAAAACCTCATCTGCCTACTTTGTAGATGCCAGATAAATAACACTGCTCACTGGCTGGGGACTTTCAGGAAGTGGAGAAGCAGACAACAGGTAGAAAGTTCACACCTCTTTAGCCAATCACTTTCACTACTGCATGGTATGTTTAAGAAATCCTTTTACCATAAGCTTGCTTGAGACAACCTTAAGACTTATTACTAATCCCTCAAGGATTTTTTCTTTAACTGTCTAACCAAAGAATTCAAGTAAGTGCACTGTGCAAATTAAAAAATGAGGCAGGCTGAGAGAAGCAGGCTAGAAAGCCACTAATGGAATACAGGGGCTCAAGGGACTTCCAAGTGAGATGATTTACAACGGTACTGGAAATGGTTGTTTAAAGCATAAAAATAAAGGTGGGTAATGCAGCTCCATGTTTTATTACCCCCATGCAGCTATAGCAGCCTCTGCTCACAATACTCTTTCTGCATTTTGTAAGAGGGCTAACTGGCTCCTAGTGAACTGGACTGGTCCCAAATGTAAATTTCCACTTCCTCCTTTCAGTTGAGCTACAGTGATTTGGCTGTTTGAGAAGTTTCCACAGCCAAAGAGTTCAGAGCCATGTTATATCTTACATACAAAATCAGTGCTATTGAAAAATAAATTCCAGCACCTCTTCCAGCACTATCAGTACATTAATTGCCCTTACCAAACAAAATGTTTTTTGCTACTGAAGAGAGTAAATTATTGATGATTTATCAAGGATATGGCTTTGTCACATCTGTTATCAAGGTAAAGATGGCTAGAGAAAGGAAGTCAAAATTTTGAGATTATACGTTGTGATCCAAGTGACAGAAATAATTGAGCTAATGCTGTAAAACTTTACAGCTCCAGGCTTTGAAGTTCACTTTTGTAGAACTGAAGGTGGATAAGGCTGAGTCACCATTAGATGATACAGCAGTGATATCTTAGCAAATTGTCAAGAAAATTTCAGAAAAACTTAGTTCTACCTGAAAAATGTCCCACAGAAAGTTACTGCTAGTATGGACAATATTCAAAAAAGAGACACTCTAGAATGCTGATTTCAGCATTCATGTACTCGGTTTTAAAATACTAATTAAAAAGAAAAAATGTCTTTCTGCATTTGTCTTGCTTTTAGTCAGTGCTAAAAATGAAAACCTGTACCTAAGTGTACCTATGTACCTAATGTACCTGTACCTTTTATTGTTAATAAAAGCAAATAAAATGAATTTACTGAAAACATTGAAGACTGCCTAGAGTATGATATTTTAGAACTGTAAAAAAGCGCAACTCCAGCAACGAGTGACACTCTTCTTCTGATGGGCATTATTAGTCCTATTATAAAACCTAAGGATTCATCTATATTTCCTTCTGTCTTCTCAGATGCACCTGTTGCACACTATTATTGACTTCTCTCAGACTACTTTCAGGCACTTCAGTCTCCATGTGTGAGGCTTAGAACCATTTGTCATTTGCAAATTGTCTCTCTCCAAACTGTATCAGAAGTGATAGAGATACAGGAAGTTCATTCAAAGAATTTCAGGAGTTTTTTTAAGGGGGAGACATTTTTTCAAAAAACAAACAAACAAGCAAAAAAGTCCTTACGTCCCATCTTTTCTCCAATTATGCTGACCTTATAGAACCAGGAAGAATATAGATTTTTCAGGACACAGAACTTGAAGAAATCTGTGATATTACATCTGTACTGTAAAAAAAAAAAAAGTGTTTTTTTTTTTCATTAAAAACGGAAAATGCATAAGAAACTTTCCTGAGAGACTGTAATTGACATGTTGGTTAAATCTAAATGTAGAAAAGGGCAATAGTGGGCAAGGAGGTTAAGCAGAGATCTAAAGATTAGTGGAAGCAATAAACAGAAAGCTTTCAAAAATGAAAAAATATAGAGAGTCTGGGAAGGAGAAAGATTTAAGAACTATAAAGTACAAAATCAAAAAGCTGTATTGCAACTTGAACTACAGATAATGCTTCAATACATGGTCGTAAATCATCAGAATGCCTGTTTTAAAATAAATGACAAAAGGCTTAAGGACTAACAGCTGATGAAGTAGAAGAAATAAATGCAGTCAGCTTCATAAAATGATGTATTTGCTGGTCATTGTTATATTAGAAAGAATAACTATAGTCACTAATAGAAAGCTAGAGATCAGTTAAAGGGAATAGAGAAAGATAGCAAAATGATAATACAGAAATGACATTATATTAAATTATAGTATATTACTATTAGAAAGAAAAATTCGATGAGGTTTAAGTAAGGTTTAGAGGTGTGATATTTCATGAAAGATTTAGGTGGAAGAACATGGGGACATTTAAGAGATTTTGTTTCTTTTTTTGTTGTTTTTATTTTTTATCATGATTTTGCACATTTTTTAATTTATCAAATCAAGCTTCTCAAAAATATAGTTTATTCAAAGTCAAAAACATATAAAAGGTAATACTTTTGCTTCAGAGTGGGTTTCTTTAAGACTACAGAAAAAAAATCAGTTACATGAATTTATATTCTCTTCCATGGTTGCAAAACATTATCTCATAGCAGTAGACAAAGGAGTTTTGCTTGCACAGAGAAGTGAAAGAAAATAAGAATACAGAAGAAGAATAGAGGAGAACTTTGTGTTCTCAGATTGTGCTAAATGTAGATTCATGCTGAATTAGTGAGATGATTAAGTGGGTTCATTGTCTTCTTTTTAAGAAAGCCAGGGAACCTTTCTTTAGTAGATAAATTCTACACTGTTTTATACATCAGCCCCATTTTGGAAATAAGGACAAGATATTTTCACTAGTTTGAGCAGGAAGCACATTTCTGAATTTGACATAAAATAAAGGTTAGAAAAAGCAGCCTTGCTGAGTATCACATACCACTGCCAAGGCTGTTCCAAATCTATGACCTTGGATGATCAGCTTATGTCCTACTTTTCAACATGTCCCTTCCTAATACATCTAAGAGTGTCTAGACTGTAAGAGCTTGATGACCTGTCCTTTTCTGTGCACACGTACACACACATGCACACTGTGGAGGAAATTTTACTGTTATTTAGAGATATGTATGTAGCTGACCTAAGTATTCTTCAAATCTATAATGGAGAATGTGGCCACAATTTTTTCTTCTAAAACCAAATCCACTAAAGTAAAAGTGGTGGCTCTTCATCTTTAGAGATAAAAGCCAGTACTTAATTTAAATTATGCTAGATAAATTTAAGAATATCTTTAAAACAATCTTTTGCATTTTCTAGCTTTTTTTATTTCATAACTCGAAGTAGAGAAATCTTGCTAGTACGAAAATTAACATTCAGCCTCATAGTGTAAAAGAAAACACAACTGTTCACAGCAGTACTTTCTCAGACTGATGACAGACCCAGAATTTTGTACCCTTTAGCTATTTATGCAGCTTATGAAGGAAAGTCCTTAGGTTTGTCTCAAGCTAAGGACCAAATTCAAAAAAGACTCCCCTGCAGTTCCACACTTGCTTCATGCAGGTACAATCAAACACACTCAAAAGGAATCAGATTGTCTGTGTCCCTGCCTGGGAAGAGACAGTGCAAAAGACCCTCTCCTCTTCACCATTTTATATTTTGTGGAGCTGTGCAAGAACATTCACAGGAGCTGAAAACTTACAATTCTGGCATGAGAGCTACAGGCTCCTCTCTTTAGCTACTTGTCCTACTTGCTATACTTTAATATCTTTTCACACCAGCTCTCAGAGGTCCATGCAAAATTTGTAAAATTGCCTAGTTTTGTGATTGCCCTGAGAGCATAGTATCAATATTTAATTTCTCCAAATCAATTCATTTCTCTATGTTAGAATCACAGTGGCTGATACTGCTTCATTCAAGTTTAAAAGACAATCCTTGTATTATTTTTCCACTTCAAGGAAGGTTATATAAGAGGGTACAAAATGACCTGAAGAAAATACATTTGGTCAAAAGTAAAAACTTGAAAACCGTAGGTTCGTATGCAGCAAAAAAGGATATTGAAGGAGTCAAAAATGGGTATCTAAAGGACAGAGAGAAGAAAAGAACAAGAGACACAGGAAGAATCCCAACAGAGCAAGCAGAGAACTTATAAAGATTTCAGGGGCATAAGCAATCAGCATTTTACAGTTTTACAGTTACAGTTAGTCAATAACTTTAATAATGTCATTTTCAGTTGTGTGACACGTTAAGGCAAAAATAATGTTGTTTCTGAAACCATCTATTGTGTATTTCCCTAACATCCACTTATATAACTAAGATTGTTATTATGGACATTTGATCAGTTTTAGACACAGAATATACTACCTCACCTCTCAGCAAAGATAAAAAAAATAAAAATTAAAAATTAAAAAAAAATATAGTAATAAAAAAATGCTCTAGTAAAAAGATTTCAATCCAATTACAAACCACTCTCTAAAAAATACTAGATCAAATCACAAAGTTATCAGAAATTATTAAGGATTAAAATAAAAAACAGTGTAGGTAAATAAATGAATTCAACTCCATATCTTTTGATATATTTTTACCTTATTTGTTCACCAACGCACATATGCTTGCCCTTCTTTGAATGACATAACTTAACATGAGAGGCAACAAACATAAACATGTAAATGCTTTTCTCTCTCTTAGTGCATAGCTTCTATCTGCATTAAAGCAATGGGATCAGCTCACAAATTTGCAGTAGACACTTCTAAGCACAATAGGCATAAATTCTTTCACTTGGTTTGTTTTTCAGTACAATGAGAAGAGACACAAATTGACTGATTTTGAGTTGGAAGGTAAAGGAATCCTGGTCCCACCAACTGATGGAGACTTTGACCAAATCTCATTTGACAGAGAGAGTCAAATGTAACCTGTCCAATACAAAAGGGTCTAAACCAGAACTATGAGAAAAATATAATTTCTGAATAAATAAAAATAATTATTTCAGTATGCCAGCCTCAAACCCTCTCCCAAAAAAAGAGAATGTATTCTAAACAACAAGAATCTGCATTCCGGCCCCAGATAGCTGTGTCTATTGGAAAGAATTATTTGTTTGGGGCATCCATTCTACAATGCAGCTTCCTCAGCTGATTTTACTAGAAGTCGTTCAGACTAATGTATCTGTGAATCCAGAATGACTTCAGCATAAAGAGCTGGTGGGTTGATGTAATCAACTCTCTAGGATTATTCTTTCTGAAATTATGAGTTACTCATTTTGGCATCGTTTTGAAAAAATATAGAATGTTTCAGTCTCAGATAAAAAGTGAGGATCTGAGAATCTTATGAGGTGCAGAAGGAAAAATTTTCTGTAAACAACATATTTTTTAAAAGTTTGCTGTCAGAAGTTAACTGAACAAGCTGATAAATAAGACTTACTACAGCCCATGTTAACATGACATGTGTGGGTAGGTGCCAATGAATATACAGATAAATACACACATACACGTGCAAGAAGTCTTATACCGATTAAACATGTCCTTGAATGCCTCTCTCAAACCTTTGCTAGATTTTTTTCTAGATGAAACTTTTCAAATAACATGTGTCTCTGTTTGACCCGCTGAGCTCACCAACATACAAAAGCTTTAAATATTGCATAACTGAAAACAAATGACATGTTGTTAGCTTGAATATAATAATTAATTTATAGGTATATTTAACGTTAAATTTACTGAGAGTGAGGACGTCTGCTATTTATGCTGTACTGCAAAACCTTTCCAAAATCTTTTCTAGATCATACAGTGTAACTAAAGTTAGCTGCGATGGGCCTGACTCAAAACAACAGTTTGAAAACAGTTTGACTTTAAATGATATCTAACATATTTGAACACTTTTGTACTGCTATTATATTAAAAGTTATCAGATAATATTCTTTGACAATGGATTTTACTTTTAATACAAGGCATTGAAAAATTTCCTAAGACATTATTATCTTCAAACAAAAACTTATAAAATTGCCAATAATACAACCTAATTTCAGGAACTTCATTTTGGATCTTTACTTAAGCTTTTGGGTCATATAAAACTTTGGAATTTCATGTGAAACACTTTCATGGTTCAGGAGCATTCAAAACTGATGAGCATTCAAGAAAGGATATGTTGTATTACCAGCAAATATTGAAAACAGAAATGAAGTATCAGAGAAAAGAGAACATTTCTTCCATAAATCCACATAGGATACATATATCATCTCTGTTATGGGTCTCTCATCTGATCTTAGAAGTAAAATTCATTTGAGAGCAGGAAATGAATGAAGACTTCTGTATAATGAGCTGTAACTGATAAGAGTTATTCCATGCTACGTACTGCGTTTCAGCTCTTTTCTGGGAAGATATCACTCAAACAAAAGTGTTCCTTTAATAGCTCCTTATCTCTGGAGTAATTAAAACTACATCAAGTTCAAGTAATATCCATGCAAAAATCTTTTCCAAAAAATGGTGTGCTTTTTATGTAATAAACACTATGTGGTATTTTATATAAACAAAAGCAAGAAAAAAAAAAACCCTACGATAATAAACTTTCTCTATATTCTATCCATTTAGATGACCAGGTTCAATCAATGTTCACTTCTCCTAGACAGCAGGATTTTACTTTTTATAAGAAAATGCTGAATTTAAAAATAATGAGAAAAAAAAAAAAAAAAGGCTGCATCTTTACACACATAATATATAGTTCTCTGAATTGCCTTCTGTCTAGTTATTTCATTTTTTTCCAGAAACCACTTTAATATTGTTTTGCCAGTTCTGAAAGGACAAGACACTTGCTTTGAAAAATATTTTGAAAAAAGGATGTGGAGAGCAATGCTGATTTTTTTTTTTATGTCAGTGAAAAAATAGAACTTATTTATGTTGCCAAAATAATGTCAAAGTAAACAATATATGAAAATGAAATGGTATTTTGAATTAGATTAAGTATTTATGTAATATGTGAATTTTAATCCAAAACAATTAAATTCATTCAAAGCAGAATATAGTTAAAAGGTATCTCTGGATGAGGGCTTTATTCTATAATAATCCAGTTGTAGGTGTACCAACAAAATGTATGGCACTAAAAGCATACCATAAAGCAATAAGTCAGCAAATATCAAAGTATGACAGGTGATCGTTTTTGGTTTGTTTGTTTACTTGTTTGTTTTTGAAAATAGTGGTTCTTGTATGTTACCTGACAACTCAACAAATGTTAATAATACTCTCAAGGACACTGAGACAGGCAAGCTTCAGTGAAGTGACTCAAACAAGGGAGGATTTTAATAATATTTAATCTGAAAAACTAGGATAAATTGAGCTTATCCCAATTTGTAAAATCATTTTAAATCTGATTCGTTTGAAGTGGATAATTTAATTTCAAAAGGTCAGGAGTTTACCTAAATATCTGGGTGTATTTAATAGGTGACAAAGTTTGCATCAAAGGAAGTTTGCCCTTAAATGTATTAAATTGTAGAATATTCCTGATAAGGCCCAGGACAGAATTAGATGTATTTTTTTCCAGAATCATACAGAAGGCAAATTAATGGCATGATGCCTATTTTATCTAAAACTGAACTATTTAGTTCAGTTTGGAATAGTTTAGATCAATTCAAAATACCTTAAGATTTTTCTGCAACTACTTTTAAAACTAACATTTAAAAAGTCAGCCTACAGTTGAGCTGGACTCATTATACTTACAGCTCCTGCAGCAAAAAAGATGTGAGAAAAAACAAACAAACCATAACAAACAGTTTGGAAATCTGGACTTTGACACAGCCCATGAATTTTAGGGAGAACACTGAACAGTTTCACATCCAGCACAAAGGCTCTCAGGACTGTGAAGATATTTACATTTGAAGAGAAATACAGACAGTAAAACATGCTACTGTTATCATAATGAAAATTTAGGCATTTCCAGAACCAAATGACTTTTCATTTTATTGTTGGGTTTGAAACACATTTCTGAAATCACAAAGCTCTACAACACCTAATAAAGTTTGGAAGAACTTTAAAAGCAGTAATTTTTCGTAATATCCCCCATTATGGTGGTGAGAGAAAGTTTCCAAGCTAACAGCTAATCCTACCCATCCCATCTGCCTGATTACATCTCCACTAATCACAAGTCTCCTCTTTCACAAAAGACTACCATGTGTTGAGAAGACAAACAAATTTAGATATTTTTTCACAATTGTTGGAACAAAGGGATTAAATGACCAAGTCTGGAGCTCTCGTGAAGAACAGCCTGCTAGGAGCATTCACTCAAATGAATCATGGCCTCAGAGCTGTTCATTCCATCAGCTGAAGGCATGTCATGGTATGGTCATAGTGGTTGTTTTAAAGCTGGCAGTGGATTTATGGATTTCATCAGTTATGAAAAAACTTTCACTTAAAGATAAATGAACTTCTGCTCGTGTTCCAGGATCCTTGTGACTGTGATGTGAATAAATATTTGAACACAGTGAAAGTAAATCACTTCAACTTTCAACTAATTCCAGCCTCCTTTCTCACTTAAGATGTTCTACACAAAGGGGTAATAAATAAGATAAAATAAAATAAAATAAAATAGCAACAAAGGAATACATGAATATAAAATTGTAAGAGAAAAATTACAGCAACTGTCTCCCACCATAAGAGTGTTCATTTTTGATTTCTTCAAGAGACTGGCAAGTCTTAGTCATTTTACATTTAAAACTGCAGCAGATGAGCAGCCGTGTTACAGATATCTGCATGCAAAATATAACATTGACTCCTAGGCTGCCAGGCAGAATCTCCTTTGAAAGTTGTGCTCAGAAAATTCCATCAGCATCAGTATGAAACAAGTGCAGGGAGGATTTCAATTGTGATCCTTCAGGATAACAGCTTTACTACTGTAAGACATAACTGAGGAATAAGCTTACTGTAGAGCTTGGCAATCCTTAGACATCCAGGTGAATTGAGGAGGTTGAATACCTGGCTCTCTCTATATATATATGTATATATTTTCATGCAACACTGAGCTTGTTTCAGATTTATTCATGATTGTTTCAGATTGATCTCCACTAATTTTCATAAACTTCTAGGGTAGAGGTGAAGGGAAGACAAATTTTCATTTCCAATACTGAGATGGTTCTGCTTTTAAAATTCCCCAAAGGATCAGAGATTTGATTCTCATCCTGTATTTGTTTATGGAAGGCACTGGCTATGTTGCCAGGTTCACTTCTTTTTCTGATAGTGCTTAATCCTTTTCACTTGTGACAGAAATTCAACATATGAACACAGGCCTTCAGAAATGGAAGTGCCAACATGTGTTTGTCCTCAACTTGTAGTTCAGACAGACCCTATAGTAAGTTCTGTCAGAGATAATAAATTTGCCACATTTCAGTAGAATTTTTTCCTTAAATGCCCCTTCCTTTGCCAACTAAAGATAGCAGGTTCTCAGCTTGCAGCAGCTTCTACCACAGTAAAAGTTAATCAAAAAACATATGTTACCTGTGCTGCTGTAAGCAACAGAAAGAAAATGAGGGCCTTTCTACTTTCTCTGTCAAGCATAAGCTTAGATGAGATAGATATGAAGTTGCTTAAACTTCCTACAGGCATTTTATCCCAACAGCTAGCATCTGTTTCCAGTGAACCATTTTATCAATGTATAATTTCACTGGAGTTTGAAGTGGTAAAAGTTATCTTCATACAAGCTGTTCAGTTGTAAATGTTAGGTATGCTTGGGCCTTTGTTGTTGTTTAATTTTATGCATAATTACAATTTATCTACAAATTATCTAACATTTATCTCACAGAATGCTTACAATTTTTTCCATACATCTTTATGAAGAACCTTGACTTGGTAGGAGAAATTTGGCAGAACAGAATGATCCAAATTTTAAATTCTGTGATATTCTTCCAAAAATGTCTATATGCAAAGTACTTACTAAGGAAGAGACTGCATTTTCAGGCAAGGTTTGTTTTCTTGGATGATCAGTACAGATCAGATTTCTTTTCTTCTATTTATTTTTTTAAAGTGAAATACTAGAACTGTTAATACTACTAACTAGATAAAAAGAAGTTCTGAGCAAGAGGCAATTTTTTCCACTTGGAATGTTGGTTTGTGAACTTGAAGAAATTCTGATGTGAAAAGATCACAAGCAAGTCATACAACCATGCAAACTCTTTTTCTAATCTGTATAAAAATAAAAGCAGTTCTCTAGTTTACTTGCATAATGTTTTCATTTCAAATACAGTGTAGTTATGAAAAGACAGTCATAACTATACTCACGCACCCAGTAATATTTGACTTTTTTCACCAGGAGAAGAAAATGTATGCTTTCCATCTGACAAAGTGGTCTTCTGAAAGGTTCTATTCTGAAACTGGGAAAAAAAAAAAAAAGTATGAATCAGAGAAAAATTCTCTAGGACACTTTTTAAAAAATTAAATAGTAGTAATTTCTTACAGGAGGAAAATCGTAATTTCTACTTCTCTGAGCCATATGGAATTCTCGTATTTAATATGCAGCTGTTACTTTGCTAGTGCTTATCCTGCTAAAGTGTGTACTGTCAACAGGAAGGCCAGCACCCAGGTATCATTTCAGCAAGTAGACATTCATTGTATGTGAGTTGACAGTACTTCTACTAGAAGTGTGGGTCCAGTCATATTAGAGCCTGCTTTATGGAGAGATAGAGCTGCTGGTTGATGACACGCCATGAATGTCCCTCAGAAAGAGGGAAAAAAGTGAGGATATCTAACTTCCTTCCTTAGATACTTAAGGTAATCTCCTTAAACTCAATATTATGGAAAAAGGTACATGTAGATTCTTACATAAAATGATCTGGTGTATGTTTCTAGCAGAGTTCATGCTGAAATATGAGTCCAAAATAAGTAGTCTCCTGGTTTAGACATAAGTCATGTTAGCAGCACTAACAGCAATAAACTGTGGTAAACTGAGTTTGTTGCATAAATAAAAATCTAAGCAAAAGTTATCTAACCTATTTTGGCAAATTCCACTATTTTTAATGTTAGCCAAAAGTCTGGAGACCTTACCTGTCCCCCTGAAGAAATACTACTTTAAAGGAATCTTTTTCATCCTATCATTTACTATTTAAATGGAACAACTAGTGAAACTTTGAAAGTGGAACAGCTGAATAATAAACTGAAATTTGCTTCTAGCAAGAAAAAAAAAAAGTTTTAATTTTTCTCTTTTTCTTTCTTCTGAGCTTCCATATCTCTAGTCCCTTGCAGCTCCCAAAGGACTGAAGACAATGGCCTTCAACACAGACACTGTATAACAGGCAAGATGTCTGTAATGTATAATTCAGCTCAAGACTCCTTCAATCCATATGGATTAAGAAACTGCACCGTTATCACCTTTTACAAAGAGCTAGAGTTGTTTATTGGTTGCATCTTATTCTTTACCCCACGTGTGCTAATCTGCATGGGAGAGAATTTCAAGAGTGGTGAGTAGGCTGGATTCCCCAGGGGATCAGAATTATTTATGAAGTTACTCCAGCTCAGTGAACAGAGTAATTCATGTCAAAGTTTGTGACTTAAACCCAGTGAATTACAAACTTTGCTCCAGGAGTTGATTTGAAACCTGGAGATCAGAAGAAGGCCATGACTAAGCAATTGGTAAAGGACATATTCTCAAGAACATTTTCCACCAAACACCTAAGGAAAATAAAAGTTCCAAAACTCTCTGTGCAACTTTCCATCACAATGAAAGATCACATAATAAACCTTTTTCCACATATTGTCTTGTGTTTCATGTGACACAATTATCTGTCTCTGTAGCGACAGACAAGCTCATTTTTGCTCCTTAATAAAATTCATTTTTTAATCTTAAAATGTTCACAGTTTAAGTGTCTGTGTGAGAAATTACTGTAGCAAAAACATACAGCAAAGGGTATTGGCAAATAGTATGGCCTCTGGAATATTTCTGTATCAAAGAAAAAAAACAGCATTTTATGAAAAATCTTAACAGCTTTGAGCATCACTCAAATTATCATTTGCTCTTTGTGTTCCAGCTATAGCTGTCAAATTAACACGATGGTGCTATTGGGAACTCTTTAGTTGTTACTCAGGTCATTCAGTCCTATTTTTGTTTCTCCTTCAGCTGCTGCCCCATGACACAGCATGTCCTGCTCCTGTATATGGGAAAGGAAGGAAAGGCTCACAAAGTTCTATGCTATTTAAGTCTGTCATTAAGAATTCTCATACAATCAGTTGATTTCTTTTTAAGAGCACATCACCATAAAAGTCCAATAAATTAAACTAGCAGGTGACAGATTCAGAACAAACAGGAGAGTACTTCTTTATAGAATGAGTAGTTAGGAGTAACTCTGAGTTTCTTCATTGATTTTTTCACCTAGATTGAAAAGATGAATGGGCAAATTAACAGAAGAAATATGTGATGTTAAACACTCTGGCATTCTTCTCATTTCCCAGCATCCACAATATAAATGTATATAGCTAAGCTAATCTTTCCAGACTGTCTTTGCTTTCTAGGAAGAAAGAAAAGCACTTCTTATGAAAAACTTATTACCTATTTAGGACGTCTGCTTCAAAATGAGATTCCACCAGCTCTGCTGATGATTCCGTTAACTGTGAAGAGAACCTCAGCTAATAGGTTTAAACTGAAATGTTGTATTCAGCAGTCAAACAAACAAATCCCACGTTTTGCTCTTCCCCAGGCATTTGCCATTGGATCTGATCAGAGACAGGTTACTCGGATGTGTGGGTCTTTGTTCTGACCTCTGGTAGGTCCATTCCTGTGCACACTGCGCTACACGTTCCCTCTGAAGTTGATCTAGTCATAGACAGAAGGGAAGTTCCTGAACATCTTATTTCTTTTAAAAAAGAATAGTTATACACACATAGACAGAAGGGAAGTTACTGAACATCTTATTTCTTTTAGAAAAGCATAGTTATACACACAAAGGATGACTTGTTTCACCTAAATCTGGCAGAACATTAATCACCTGTCAGCATTTCTGATTCTTGTGAGGTAAATTGCTGGGTCATTTGGCACCTGTTCTAACTAAGCAATGCTTGTGTGAAAATAAACAGAAGTCCCATGCCTTTCCCAGATATTTTCCAAGAGAAGGAAGCATACTGAAAATAAATCACGTGCTTCTGGATCAACTTGTTTCTTGTCTTCTGAACTGTTACAAACATTACACTAGATGTTTAGCTTTGTGAGTTATTACTTAAATACTAACTCCTGTGTAGGGAGATGCATAGCTGTGGTGGGAGGAGCAATACTGGCACTTTCTAATTTGCTGGCTTTGCTAAAACATTCATGCTCAAAACACTGCTCATGTTCCCCTGCTTTGTTTGATTGGATAAGAATCAACTTTTATTGTCTTTCATTTAATTTTCAAAAATGTTGATTTTGAGTATACTAAGGAAGGGATATACTGAAGCGAAATACTCCATTTTTTGTACCATACACCATAGATAGCTACAACGATCAATGCAAGGATAAAATCAGTAAGTTGGAGAGTATAACTGTTTACCTACTCTAGCTTCTTCCCAGATAGAAGTCTCTAAGTGTCCAAATAGACCATACAGCTGATGCTTCAACTTCATGTGTGTTTTTTTTTTCTCTCAAAATTAAATCTTAAGTGTGGCATCTCTTTTCATCACCTTCTGAAATAAACAAACAACTGTGACCTAGGTAAATCTAGCCTACATATCGAGTGATTCAGGAGCCATGCATATTTAATGTCTTCAGCATGATACTTCAGCTGTTACAGCTGCTACAGAAATAGAGCTAAGTGAGGAATCCAGTATTCCTTTTTAATTATGCTTTTCTGTGTTATATCATCTGTAGAGGTTTCTATTGTTTGTCACTAAAGCTGATTTTGTGCATGGCTTACTGCTCTGGTAAAGTAATAATGTACTCACTACACTGAATTCCAGTTAATTTTAAAGGCCTTCATTGAAACTGATTTCCTATGTTCAAAAGTTGCGGTGATGACCTATATATATATAACCTCTGAGCATCTCTCTGTCACCTAATGAACCAGGCAGGATTTTCAGGGGCAACCATCCAATATTCCAACCATAGAAGCCAGGTTCAGGTGCTGCAATTCCTCAGGAAAACATTTATGAACACTATCAGTTTTTCATGAATGTTGACTATGAAATTTTGCTTCTACTCCTGAAGTGTGTTTTCTCCAGTCTCCTGACATCTAAGCCATTCAGAACTAGACTAAACCTATTTTTAAAAGACAGCTTCCTTCCTTTAGGTCTTTCCTTTTTTTCACATGTTAATGATTTTTCATTATCACTTTGCTTTGGGGGTAGGAAGGTTTATTATAAGAAGGATTATTCAATTTTTTCACCCCTATTTCTTTATATTTTTATCCTCTCCCTTTCAGCCTCTCTGGACCACCTGAGATGAGGGCGCACCCTGGCCTCTTAGTATGGAGGCTCAAAAGGTACCCAGGCCAAGAGCCTCAGCTCGGTTCTGTGTGCTAGATCCTTAGATCTTTGGCTGATTACATTAGGGCAGCTGTCAGAGCATGGACAGGAGGTGGATGGTGTTCAAGGATCACCTCTCTACACAAATATGGCTGCAAAAGTTACTCTGGGGGACTGGGACATACAGCTTTTTTTTTTTTTTTAATGAACCTTCAAGAAGCTGATGAAAAATTATTAAAAAAAAAAAACCTTTGACACAATATACTTGATAAAACCTCTTTCTGCTATAGCACATTCAGAAAGCAGCAAATTGGGCAGTGGAATCCAGAAAGCCACACTCTTGACTTTGAATTCACATTTCTAGCCTTTTTGTGCCTAATTTATCACTTTTGTTCCCTTCTCTGTCCTATCTGTTTGCTGCACCCACTTGTTTGGGACTTGTAATCTTTATTAGATTTTTCCACAGGAACTAGATGGGTATGCTTCAGAAAGTCCTCAGAAATAATGTAAAATTGTTGTTTGTCAGTTAATATTTAAGTTTCATTAAGTATATAAACCAGATATCAGATTACTGGAGTTCTGACATATTGAATAGTATTAGGTTTTTAAATATGTAAAACAAAGTAGAGCTACTCTCAGGTTATGCATGCAACTCCAAAGTTTCAGTAAATACATGTACAGATAAGGTTAAAAGAAGAATAAAATTCTGTAGTAGGAGGGACTTTATCTGGCATGCAGTTCTATAGTTTCATGTAACTGATATTAAGTAGCATACCAAAAATAGCAATATATTTTTCTTTTCTGTCAGAAATATACATTTCTTTTAACAGGAATAGTGGCATTGATCCTTGAATTGAAAGAAGAGGATGATCATTAAGAATCTCTAACAATGAAAAATCTCAGAAACCATAAGCTTTATCTACTCTTTTCTAAGTAAGAAAATGCTGACAGTAATATTATATTCATGTCTAGTAAGTACTGTTCTCATTTCTTCATTGTTTCTATAGCTGCTAGCAACACAGAAATAAATCTAAGCATTGTTTAATGTCTTTTGGGCTGACAGGCATGATAAACTATTTTTTTTCTGGATGTGCAACTCACTGCAATATCTGTTTTGAATAATAAAATAAAACCTTAAAAAATAAACATTCTTTCAGTTACTTACAAGGCACTAAAAAAACAAACAAACAAACAAACAAAACGGTTAAGCCACAAGGAAAAAAAACGCATTCCTTTCAGTCCTTTTCTTATGATTAGTTAGCATCTAGACCTGAACGTCCTTCTCTTTTTTTCTTTTTATTAACCTTTTTTGTCCAGACTTCATTGGCAAAGTGTAGTTCAGATTTCCATTAACCACAGGACTACCAAAGCTCTCTGATTTCCTGTTAATTTAGGATGAGCACAGTGTTCCCTGGTAAGAAGCTGCTATGCTAAGTATGCTCCCACTCCTTTACTGGGGTGTTATGTGATCTGTCTTCCATCAGAGCTGAACTCAGGGATTTTTAGTGTCAACAAATTAAACCAAATGTCATGCAGCTGTCTTGCCTAACAGCCTTGCTCACTGGGGAGCCGGGCAAGCTCACTTTGTCTGAAAAAACCCCCCTAAGATCAGCACACAGTTTCAGATATGCAGACAGGCAGAAAAGCAAGGTCAGCAACAAAACACTGAACGATTCAGTCTTGAGACAAAATTCCATGGCTAATGATGCTGACAGATTTTTTTTTCCTCTCTCTTACAGTGCAAGGAATAACTGTAGCTCACCTAATTCAGGCCAAATGCATCAGTATCTATCTTCCTTATCTGAAGAGTTGAAAAATCTCAGTCATGGGGACTGGCTGATTTTCTTTTCTTCTTCTTTTTTAAATGGGATGCGAGGACATTGTGTTTGATGTGACAACTAACCTAATTCCATCTCTGAGGTTTGTTAGTTCATTACTATTTAGACAGACATTAAACAAGGCTTTGGGCACTTCAGTTCTAATGGCTGTACTATTGAATTCTTTATTATTCTGCAGTATCTTCTAACCATTAATGGCTTTTAGACTATGAGTTGTCAGGCTCTATTCAGTTGTTTGCTGTGGTCACTTAGAGTTTGTTGCTCTTCTAACTGATGGTAAAAAAAATTACAATTATTGATTGTTAGAGTCTATGTTACCCTGTAAAAGATAAAAATAGTGACCTGCATTCTCTGTGCAGTGACTTTTTATATAAAGCAAGGAACATGTTACTGAGAATGAAAATATCTGATAGTTAAGTACTGTCACTGTGATGCTAGGAGTCCTGAAAAAATTGTCTAGGATGATATTTTCAAAGTATTTCACTTGTAAGTATAAGTTCCAAAAGACATGCATTTTTAAAAAGTAATTTACATTTTCAAAATGACATGGAAATTAAAATCTCATTGCAATTTGGTAATACTTATGCTCCCTGGGTTATTGCACTTAAAAATGAATTCTTGACTCAAGTAGACCATTCAAGAAACTCTACTTTTAGTATTAAACAAAATCTAAACTCAAAATACATTTTTAAGGGGGAGAATAACTATCAATATAGAAGCATATATGTGGCCACTAGGTTTGAAAATATCACCCTCTTTTTTTTCCCCTTTGTTTATCCATCTGTAATTTTGAGACATAACATATATCAGTGAGATACAATATGTATCTAGAAAACTAAGTATGAACCTTAATGAAAAGAAAGTATCTAATATACTGCATGTTTGTTCATTCACATATTATTTAAAGTAATGCCTTACAAAATAAGCACTTGCCCTGTAATGACACAATCTTTAAATCAGTGATAAAATATTAGTAATTCATTATTCATTAAAGTGGTGAAGTTTAAACTCTATTTGTGGCCTACTTAATTTTTTTAAAGTATTTCTTTATCCAAATATTCAAACGACAAATTCTTTACCACCAGGAATATCATTTTATCTCTGCCACATTTTTGTAAAATAAAGCTATGTGTTTCTGCTGTTGTGTTACAGAGCTCTGATTTTTTTTCTCATCTGTTCACATGACCAGTTATGTTTTTTGACAAATTTTGAAATGTTGTGAATGAGAACTGACACCTCCACTTTTTATTCAGGTAAGCTGTTTTCAAAATAATCTAAATAGTATTGTGGATCTTGAGATTCTTCTGCTGAAGTGAAAATAATAGATTCAGGGATTGGTTCCAGTATTTTTTGCCCATGGTGGTAAACGGCTTGTCTGAGTTAATATTTCTTTTCCATTTCCTTAGAATGATCAAATTCAAAATCCCATGTAAGACTGAACATCTGTTTACCCATAAAAACCCTTCGTTGTTCATCCATGCAAGCTGGATGAATATCACTTCTGAACTTTCTCTCACCAAGAAGTTGTGAAAAGCCATTAAGGCTTACATGCCACACCTGAAAATATGTTTTCAGACAAACAGGAACAGCAGAACTTTATGTGTGAATAGCTGAGTGACTTTCTATAGTCATTGCAAAGCAGATCTCAGTCCAGAATACTCTTTTCTTGCCTTATCTACTATCGCTATAATAGTTACTTTTGAGAAAATACACTCACAAAATAGCTTTACAATTTAAGGACACTGAGTGACTAAGATAATGCAGCAACAGCTGCATGCCAGTAGAGAATATTATGATCTTCTTTCATTAGTAACAGTGTTAAATCTGTCTAAATAGAGCCTTGCCTAATTAGCTTTAATGGCAAAAGGGAATCTTCCATACTGCATCATTTAAGCTTGCTGCAGGAAGGGATTCCAAAACTAGACTCAAAGTGGGGTGCAGAATATTCTCCTCTAACTCCTCTTCTATATTAATTCAAGTTCCTCTTAAGCTGATTAATGCAAAAAGAATCCTAATAATAATATAATCCTCTTAGGTTTGTAGTGTTTTTCTTCTGCAAGAAGTAGGGTAGGATGGCCACTGCACTAATAAGTCATTAAACCTTTTTCTTTTTTTTCTTTTCTTCTCAAAGAGTGAGCAACAGAGGTCACATAGGCATCATTTACTATTTTGCTTCAGCATTTTAACAGGATTTCTTTCCAATTTGGACATAGCCAAATAGTCTTTGAGGATCTTGATACATGAAAGATAAGTAATTTTGGTCTCTATTGTGAATGTTAAACTGAGATTATATTCCTAAAAGAAATTGGTTTTATAGAACACACTACAGCAAATACAAACTTTTTAATCACAGCTGACAAATAGGGCGGTGTACCAGAAACACCCTCATAAACATTCACTGATTAGTCTTGATTGAATATTTGCTTTGAGCACGAGTTATCACATTCATATTTAACAAAGGACTTAAATTTGTGCTCAAATTCCACCTAAGTCTACAAGAATTATGTATTTACTGTAAATTAAGGATGTATGTTAGTGATTTTTGAAGCTGTGATCAGAATGAATGATTGGTAAAATGGAGATGTATAGTCAGACAGACTTCTTTTCTTACCTTTGTTCTCCTTCCTTCCATCAATATATATTTCACCTCTAGAAAAAAAATAATATATCGCTCACTTTATTGATCTTACATTTTTCTTACTTGTTCATGCATATATAATGAGGATTGTTAAGAACTACAAACATTTTTTCATTTTTTTAAACACCAACTCTTTTATATCAAAAATTTAAAACTCTGAAGTGGGAAATATATATCTCCGTATTTGTGTGCTAAATTTTCTCAAAATCATTTGATAGCATTTTTTAGATTTTAATAGAAAAGGAAGCAGAAATAAATTTTCTCAAAGTTTACAGTATTTATACAATATATAGACACAGACACAGACACAGATTTCTAGGTTGGAAGAGACCTCAAGATCATCGAGTCCAACCTCTGACCTAACACTAAGTACTCCACTAAACCATATCGCTAAGCTCTACATCTAAACGTCTTTTAAAGACCTCCAGGGATGGTGACTCCACCACCTCCCTGGGCAGCCCGTTCCAATGCTTAATAACCCTTTCGGTAAAGAAGTACTTCCTAACATCCAACCTAAAACTTCCCTGTCGCAACTTTCGCCCATTCCCCCTCGTCCTGTCACCAGGCACGTGGGAGAACAGACCAACCCCCACCTCACTACAGCTTCCTTTAAGGTAACTGTAGAGAGCGATAAGGTCGCCCCTGAGCCTCCTCTTCTCCAGACCGAACAAGCCCAGCTCCCTCAGCCGCTCCTCGTAAGACTTGTTCTCCAGACCCCTCACCAGCTTGGTCGCCCTTCTCTGGACTCGCTCGAGCACGTCCATGTCCTTCCTGTAGCGAGGGGCCCAAAACTGAACACAGTACTCAAGGTGCGGCCTCACCAGAGCCGAGTACAGGGGGACAATCACCTCCCTAGACCTGCTATGAGACCTGCTATATGAGTCCTACCACATCACTGAAAACAGTAAAGATAGACGTGGCTGCATAACATCATGAAAGAAGTTTTTCATTAAAAAAAAATCCTGTTTTATGAGCAAGACCGTGTCCTTAAGTCAAACGTGTGTTGTTTTTTGTTTTTGTTTTTAATTATATTTATTGTAAGCTACCACACACTTTCAAACAATTCCAAAACCTTCACTTTTTATATAGTGTACATAGTACATGACACCTCTTTAAACAGATAAAGGCATTTAAAATGGAAATCTGTCATTATACAATCATTTAAAAAAAAAAAAAAGAAAAAGAAAGCAGCTTCTCTTTTGTATTGATTATTCACTAGGTAATTTCTGTGTATGTTCCACCTTTACAACAGGGACTGAGATGATTTGGGCCAAGCTTCCAAATGGTTAATTTCCTATACATATATGCTTCAACAATCATTAACAGGCTTATGTTCCACACTATGTAAGCCCCACATGAAAACTGACTCTTTTGGTGCATCAGCTATTTTTAACTTCTACATCCAGATTTCTCAGCCATACAGATCTCCTGTTTCTGCAGCGTTCTTACCTAACCAGAAAGCTACACTTCAGGGCAGCTGTATTAACTCTGCTTCTGACTGCTTGCCACAAATTCTGTGCTTTTAGGAGAACAGGCAATAGCAGTGGCTAAATACTAAAAGTGAAATCAGTCCCAATGGCCATCTTAGGATTTCTGGTGGATGAAAGGCAGGTGTTTCTCTAGCAAGTTGAGGAGAGTAAATATTCAAAATTCAGATGATAATTGGACTATTTGAGCTAATTCTAAAAAGTGAACTGGATAAAAGCCAACTTTCATGATATTCTTTGGAGCTGTGCAATGTAACAGAATTAAAGCTCTGCAGATGGACTGAAAGGTATTAAATCTTCAATATCTTTCAGATGAACATTTTGGTCATCTCATTTATATTAAAGAATGGTAACTTGGTTTGTGTTAACTTGAAAATATGAATGTGAATAAGAAAGTACTAAAGATATTACACTGGCCACGCCTGGATCATTCAGTGCACACTGAACTGCCATATTTAAATCCTAAGTTCCTTGAGGCTTGAACCATTTCTTCTTCATTTCGCTAAAGATCAGGCATATGTCAGTGATTTGTAAGCAACATCTTGTGAAAACAACTCTCAGAGAGTTTCGGAATAATATAAAAGCAATTAGAAGTTTGTTATTCATTCATTGGTCTGACATAGGGAAAGCATATACTGCTTATCTAAGTTAAAAAAACGCTACTGTCAGCTTCAAAATTAGGTTGCTGAACAAACTTTACAGTCTTCACAGTGTGAAACTAAAACTTAAGACCCTAAATGCAGCTGGGACACTCAACAGGCCATATTTCATATTTAATTGCTCGCTAATTAAAAGTAATTGCAATTCAAAACCCAGAGTTTTCCTTAAGAGACTGAATTGCAAAATATGCACTAAAAGATACCGTGGGGAATATTCCAACACAGCTTGAATCTGGATAATTTTAACTTGTCACTAAATGAATTTATTTGCCATGGCAGCACAGTAAAAGCAAAAGCAAGTAGCAAAGGGAGGTCCAGCTGGTGACTTGAGAAGTTTGTGTTGCTATTGCAATAACTTAATAAGTAACTCTGAGGATCTGTACCCCTTGGGTGCTAGAGATAGACCCGCATTCCCAAACCTCAAAATGCCTGAAAATAGATCACAAATACCCCTTGCATGCTGTGATGCCTATATACTAAATTTCTAAAGTAAATATCTCAAAACTCAATTAAAGGAATTACGTAAGTTAGAGGTGGAAACAAACTGCCTGAATCTCTGCACTATCAAGCCCCAGACTGGTGATCTATAAAATTTTTCTGAATGTTCTGGATACTGTTTGTGGGATAATGTTGTTCTCTTTAACAAAGTCTACAAACTGCATTGAAATTGAGCATGCTTCTTATGTGTATCACATAACCCTTGAGAGACAGGCTATTTAGACATGGATATCATTCTCAGTGGTATCTAAGTTCTAATTTTAAAATGGGACTGAATTCAAAGGGGAACACAGGGGACATGTACCACCCGGTTTCAAAGATTCCTTAACCACAAAGTGGAGTTTGTTAATTTGGTTAAATTCAGTGTCATGTGCTTAGTTAGACCATGAGCTAGGTCCAGAGTAAGGGTGAGTTCTGAGTTGTTCTCCTGCACAGACATGACTATAGTTACATAATTTTCAATTTAAGGGTAATTTCACACTTAAATTCAAAACTGCAATTCTCCTAACCTCCAATTCAGCTGCCACACAATTTTTTAGGTGCTCAGCCTGTAGACACCCTACTTTACAATGTTTAAATTCAGCTTATGCTCCAAGTTCAACTTTTGCACTAAAAATCCTAGTCTTTATAGGAACAGGAAACACAATGCTTATCTCAAATCAAAATTCCCTCAGGATCCAGAGTTTATATATTTATCTTTTGAATTTGGGGGAGAACTTGATTTAGTACATTATCCCCTTACATACCTAAGACATAATTACTGTTAGGCTCCTCATAAAATACATTGTTAACCTGCATTTTCTTCTATAAAAAAGGACTCCATTCCTTCCCCCAAAGCACAAATTCAGGTTGTGAAAGAGATTAATTAATTCTAACAGATTATACAGACCCACACCAGCCCATGTACAAAGCCCTAACAAACAAATTCTAAGCTGTTCTTGGAGACAGACCACTTTCTTCCCTTTCTCTGAGGCTAAGTCACTGGTCAGAATTCATTACAAAAGTAAAAAGTGATCCATCATCTGCAAAGTATGCAACAGAACTCCACATTGCTTGAAGAGGGCTTCAGACCTGTCAGATATTTGTATGAAAGGCATCAGCAATTGATTAGCTACTACTGTAAGTAGACAGTCATTGTTGCATGCTCTATAGGTAATATTACAGGAAAAAAAAAATCAATAACTGCAACCTACCGGACTTCCAAGCTATTCATGTTTCAGCTAGCATTAGTACTATTTTTTACAAATTCCACTGTTCATTAGCAAGACTTGACAGTCCTGACAGCTGGTGCTTTGGAGCACTCCTGTATAGTATTCTTCAGTGACCTTGATGAACCTTTTAAATCACTTTAGCTCTGTTTTGAAGAACAGATTGTCCATGCTGAATATACAACCTGCACTTCTACTGAGGCAGCTTTCTTGGCCAGCTTGTGTCTTCCAATTTCTGAACATCTGCTGCTCAGAAAATCCAAGTCATCATCTGAATATCGGATGAACTTAAAGGTAACCAAGTTCATAAGAACATAATTTGCCTCATTTAGGACATTTGCCTGTCCTATATTGACAGGAATATGCATTTTTCTAATTCCTATAACACTGTGTGTTGCAAAATGAAACTACTGAAAATGAAATTTTGATTATGTAAATCAATCGGCAAAGTTGGCTATCTTGGAAACTGTTGCAGAAACCTTTACTATCATACTCAAAGGGAAAATTAAAATAAATTAAAATAAATTAAATTAAAATAAATAAAATAAAATAAAATAAAATATAAAATAAAATAAGGGAATGATTTTTTTCTTTAAAATCTTAATGTTTTATTTAATTTCAATATTATGGTTTCCATGCCAACTGGCAGCACCCTGCCCTGCAATCCTGTACTCTTTCCTGACAGTCAGCCTCATCTCTGTCTGTCACTGTAAAGTCAGGATTTTTGAACTGCTGTCCAGACCATCAGCAGAGTCGCTTCTCTCCTTTGTCTCTCCAGTACGAGATAAGTGCTCATAAGTCACATTGACTAAAATTGAGGCAAAGCAACAAATTGAACAAATAACTATAATTGCCAGCAGGGAGAGCAGAGACCTGTTTATAAGTGCTCAGTTTGCTGAGTGCATGGACGTTAACATGACTCACTCCAAAGCAATTATGTCGTAGCTTCTGACAGGTGTGATATGGGATTGCTGATTTTGGCAAATATCTCTAGCACAAATACTCTGGTCGACCCTGAAAAGTCCATGTCAGCATTCAATATTGTGGTCTTGTATTCTTCTTGAATTCCCACCTTGTTTCTCAAGAAACTGAAGTTTAATCCTGTCAACTCAATATTCCAATATAAATCTCTGATCTGTCTAATTTCATTGATATTTTTGTCTCTTTCTTAGAATAATTGTTGATAGAAACTTTTGCAAACTACCTTGCTTTATAACCCTTTTTCTAATGTCTAAAAGGGACCTGAGTTTGGCCGAAAAAGTGATCAGTACTCATGATTAATCATGATTAATTACTCATGATTACTGTTACATGATTATTATTACATGATTAATTACTCATGATTAATCATCTATGCAAATCATCTCCCATTTTCTTACGCCCAAAGATAAGAACATTACTTTAATGACTCATTTTCTTCCTTTGGCAAAGTTGATTTTGCCATACCAAAGCCTGAGCTGCTTCTATATGAGCCTGTTCAGCCTGGAAGTCCCGCGGTCTTCACAGCCAGTCTTTTAGCAGGACTTTCTCTGCAGTCTAATCTGTGTTAGCAGGACTGTATACCTTCAGGGTCAAAGCTCACTGTTGTTTGGCCTGAATACTTTTCCAGCACAGTGAGCTTGGATCTATGTACAAAAGATATACATTGACCAGATTTTGAAATGGATTTGGGTTCACAATGTGTTTATCTATTTTTGACAAATATTCTAGATCAGTCCATTCCCATTTTGTTCTAAAACTCCAAATACAATAGAAATGAAAATAAGAAAATATAGCGATGACATTAGGGCCCCAGAAATAAAAAACTCTTCCTACTCCTTTTAGTTACCCATATTTATTGCAGGTATTAATGGGAATCTTTCACAAGATTTCTCCTTTTTGATCACAAACGTTTACAGATTAATTTCCTCAAGAATGATCTTTATTAATAGTAATGAGGACTTGTGGGGTGACATTTTCACTTCTGTTGATCAATTTTTAATTTTTCTAATGTCTCAACATTTCCTCAAGAAGCTCCCACACAATATCTAGGATACTTGGTTAGTCATGGCCATTGCACATTGCCATTTCCATTCTCTGACATGTGTCAAGCTCTGGCAGCTTAAACATGTAATTAACAAAATTTTGCTGACTGGCACATGGAGATAGTGATTTGGATACCAAGCTAGAACACTTCAAAATGGGATGGTTTGATAAAGATCAGTGTTTAGCCCATCTTAAAAATCAAGCACTATAAATGTAGTCCTATTTGGCACTAAAACTAAGGGAAATAAAAGTGCACATTTCCTAAAGTTTATCACTTGGCTTCTACACACATTCATTTCAGGAAAATTCAATTAATTGAAGGTGAATGAGAGTATCCTTCAAACAGAGACATAAACTCAGCTAAGTAAACTCATTTTTTCTTGCAGGAAATGTTTGAGGAATGTGTCTTCTTTCTTTGCCAAGTTCTGATATTTATTGACCTTCAGGTGAATGTAAAGTAGACCACAGTTATCACCGCAGCCTTGTCATAAAGTTTAGACTCTCAGAATTGAAAAAGTAAGTGATACAGAATGACCAAATGCATTTTGTGCTCAAATTATGAACTCCTAGTTAAAAAACAAAGACTGATTTCCTCCCTACTGTTCAAAACGTACTGGGAGTAAGAACATTCTAATGCCTTCTAACAAGAAATAAATACATTCTAATAAAAAATAATCATTAAACTATACACTGGAAATTTTAGCAAGGGCAATGAAATTATTCCCCATTATACTAGCAGATGTACAAGAGACTTGTACTGTCCAGAGAATGTGGTAAGTGACTTAAGTGAAATACTTGCCTTACACAGCAGTCTTTCATAGCATGCTATAACTAGCAATCTAGCCAGGATCAGAGCCAAAGAGGGATTAACCCATCACAGAAAGACATTCTATTTTAGGCAGCAGGCACAAATGCCTACTGACTGAACACACTGAGCTTTGTGCAATATGCCACTGCAGTTTGCTGCTTGATGAAAAAAAATGCTATAATTTATCTTAAGCTCGTAATACTGTGTTGATGCATCACACCTGTCAAATTGATGTTAGTGTAGTAAACTGGTAAATCAGATGCACCTTCCAAAACCCTTCTTTGGTGACTCTTGTAGTTAGGAGAAAAAACAAACAAACAAACAAAAAAAAACAGCTATGTCTTCACAGCATCATTCTTTCAGTGTAGAAAGAATCAGATCCTTCCTACCATCTCAGAAGGTCCCACATTTACAACAGAGTATTTAGGTTTGCTAACAAATCAAATGTATTATCCTCTTATTAAACTGACTATTGAGTCACTCGTACAAGTGACTGTACTCCCCAGAGAACTGTGCTTTAATCCTTGTACTAAAATTCATAAATCTGATACAGCGATTGAAAAATATTTCTCTGCAAGGGGTATGGGTGAATCCTTTTTGACGTATTGTCTATAGTAATGACTGTATGCCTCTGTCTAGTCTTCTACTACCTTCGATAACACTGTAGACCTTAGCTGCTGGTCATGAGAGCTTCCATTTGTAAAGCAGGTTTAAAAGTTAAAAAGGCTAAACCATCCCACAAGTATGTGCAACCCCTCCAGTTTAAGCATTTGTTTAACCAGGTGTAGTTTTCCCATTTGTTTTTCAGTAATACAGTTGATTAAAAAGTATGTATTGCAGGATCCCCATGTGTGCCCATGTGCTGTAAGACTGCAGTCATTTCCCTTGGATTGCTTCACACCTGCATGAGCCAAGGGGTCTGACATACAACACTGCAGAGGTTCAAAAACACTGCTCAACTATCGAGGGAAATGCTCATAGTGGGAGAGGAGTTATATAACTCTAAAATTCTAGGTATGTTACCTTGAAGGCATTTTTGATCAGTTTTCTTCAGATGATATATCAAGGAATATGACTTTTAGACCCAAAACTGAGCTTGAGACTAAACTGCTTCATGTTGCTTTGTACAGTACACATTAACCCTTTTTGATTTATTCTGGTTATACTCTGCAATTACTGATTTTAAAGCATAGTGTAGAGTGCTCTCTGGCATTTAAATGGTTAGTCAAGATCCCTGTCTGATACAAGCTATCTGCACTCAACTGACAGTTTAATTGAGCTGAAAACTTGACACTTTATCTGGCTTTGTACATCAATAAAATAGGTATGGAGCTTAATAAGACCATTTTTATAAGCTTTTAATTGTTATTTCATAAATTAGATTTACTTTCTATAGAAGCATTTCTCATCTAGTGCAGTAGAGGAATGAGCAGCTATTTCCTATGTTGCTTTTTCTTCATGAATGAATGTGTACTACTGTCTTATATACTGCACGCTGATTGGTCTCTGTTTTGAACACACAATTACTTACCTCCTTGTATAGTTCTTCTGTTTGTAGAGATTTTGCAGCTCTTTACAATGATTACTGAGCTTTGTACCATTTTGGTGAGCTGATATCCGTATTAACAGGTACATAAAGTCAAAATTCTTCACTAATATAGATACCCAGTTTCAAACAATTGTGCAAAGAATTTGTCAATATATGCCATCATTTGTGTACAAAACATAGGTTTTTGCTTTTAATTGCACCTTTTAATGCCCAGTATTCCCAACAAAAGACTCAGCAATTCAACTTATATCTTCAAAATAACTGCATGTGGACATTCAATATAAATTTACACTATACAAAAACTATGTAACAGATTCAAGGATAGAACCCAGAGTGACCTTTTTCTTGGGGGGGGGGGGGGGGTTATAATGGGGTATCCATCCCACCTTATATATCTCTCAAATTCTCCAACAAATGGAACAGTTATCCCAGAGACAGCTAACTAATTCAGTCCTATTTCAGCCACAGTACAGATCTACCTGGTGCACTGTAGTCGGCATGGCTGAGGGGAAGATGGTGGGTGATCATGTCATCTTAGGTCAGACTTGCATAGGTTACAGAACTTGAAGGGCCTGTCTTGATCATCCAGTCTGACAACCTGTATAGGAACAGGCCGTGGGAACAGCCCAGGATGAATTCTGCTTTCATAATGCATAAGTGCAGAGGTGCAGAATTAAAAATGTGTGGGCACTTTTATTCTGACAGTCCACAATTTTGAATGCTTGTTTTTTGCAATGTAGATCTTTTTCAGGTGAGGAAGAAGGGTAGAACAATTTCATGTTTAATTTGTAGCTGTTGTTTTTTGAAGCAATAGGAATTATCTATAAATATCTTCCTGAATCAATTTCCTTCCCACTGGGGTGTGTAAATTAAAGGCTTTGTAGTGTGCCAGTGAAGTGACCATGTTGTCTTCCTTCAGCAGATGCCAAGGGAGGCAGGCTCTGGAAGCACTCCACAAGATGAAGACATGTCATTTGTGGGGCAGTGAATGAGGCTGGGGAATGGGACATGGAGCCATGCTTACAGCTGGGGAAGGGGGAGCTGGGACCGAAGCAGAGGAATGGATTTGTTATACCTTTTTCACTGCATGCTATCGCTACCGTGTTCACAGTCTGTGCAATGTGTACCTCGGAATGATGCCCACCTTTATGACTATTTTGCTACTTTATTTACTAACAGACTTAAGTCCTGTTTCTAAGTCACTTACCAATTTTAGTGGCAAACACCTACCCCACTATGGCATTTATAAGTGAGGCAGCTTAGCTAGTTTCACCTAGGGAGGTATCTGACAGACAGATTATTTGCCTGTTGATAGTTTGTAACTAACAAGCAGTAAAACTTGGCAATCTCTCTGTAAGTATTAAATATCAAAACTCTGTGTCAATGTCTCATCAGAATAGGGTAGACTGAGCATTCAGCAAATGGCTGGAGGAACCTCTTCTTCTCTTCAGCTGAAGGAGTTGATACACACGGGTTTTGTGCCCTAGATGGCATGTTTTACAACACATGAGGTGTGCACCAAGCCCAGGTTTGACCAGTCACACAGTCCTCCTCCTGCTTTCCTAAGGGGACAGTTTACCACTGTGTTCTTACCTCTAGGTGTATTACTTTCTATAAAGCATAGCCACAATATTAAAAGCTTGAAATTGTGGGCCAAATTCTGCTCTCAGGCATACTTTAATAAATCTGTAATTCAATATCTAGATATTTTGGGGGTCTGAGTATGTACGAAATCTATTTCTCTCATCTAAATGTCTTTTAATCCAGTCATCCAAGATGTCTGATCTCAACCATTTACATTTGCTTTGCAAAATCAAAAGGAAATGGCCAGCATAAATGTCCAAGTACTTCAAATATCATTTTACCCACTGTCATCATGCAGTTAATGCTGTGAAAGTAACAGTGCTGTGCTTGGGGGATGGGGCACAGCCCTACTTATTTCCTACCTAAGAAGAGAAGAGATCTTTCTTTTTACTGCTATTCATCTGACAGCAGAGCTGGAGGGACCAATTCAAATTTAAGAGCTAAATTTAATCTGAAATGATCAATACCCTGGAACTTGTCATGTCCCAAAAGATTAGGCCAAACAGCAGCATCATGTATTCTGAGTTTGTGTTGCAAACCACTGTGTGGTTACTAATTCTATTAGGGAGAGAGTCTATTTCCTCCTCCTCACTCATTTTCAGTGGGTAAGCCCATGCTAATGAATTTGATGTTCAGTCCTCAGAGAAGAAGTAGCTGGTAATACACAGAAGAACCTTATCTGGAAATAAGCAAGAATGAATTTCACAACTCTGTCATAATAGAAAATACTTTTTAATCCAAACATGTAATGCCTTTACCATCAGTACATGAATATTTAATGCTAATATTTGTTCCTGACGAACAAATCCTTTAATGGCACAACACACACAAAGCTGTGTACCGCAAGCTTAAGGGACCATCAATCCACACACATCTTAATACAAGTCTTAGCTATTTTCCAATCATCACCCTAGCATGGATCTAAAAGTCACTGTGTCACTGGTCCTGGCAATTCCTCTCAGTGCAATATGCAGAAATGAGCTTTGGATTCTGAGAGATTTGACAACCAGTTTGGATGAAGCTTTTTCTAGGGGTTAGATTATTTTTCCTATGTTGCAGTGTGCAGAGGGTTGTGGGGTTTTGTTTTTTTTTTTTGTTTGTTTGTTTGTTTGTTTTTTGGGGGGGAGGGGGAGATTGTTGGTTGTTGAAGCAAGCTGAAACTTCGCTCTAAGACTTAGTATTTGAAAAATAGTGTAGAAATATGGCAGCTTTCTGTGTAGTTGTGACTGTTTTAGTACAGAACATTTAAATTCTAAAGGGAGAGGTACCTTAATTGCTAATATTGTGTACAGAACCATCAGACCTCAGGAGAATCACACATCATGAGTTATTACAATCTGGTGACCTATTATTCCTTTTCTTGCTTAGCTAGAAACAGTGGACCAGACGCTGGGCCAGATGAAGCACCTTTATGTATAACACTGACATCGGTGGCATTTAAAGGCAGATTTTGTTCAAAAGGGAGAGTATGAACTATGTACTTTTCTGAATCAGGGCCATAGACATTCACCCTTGAAATCAAAGATATAATTACTTCTGTGAGAAAAGAAAAATAAATATGTACTCTGAACAGGGTTAGAGGAAAATTTTCTCCACTGAATTCAACTTAGTTTCAGCACTTTCAGAATACTGGAAACTCCTGAAAAGTTTCAGAGTCAATGTACATACATTTATATCCACTTATCCAAAAAAATAAAAAATAAAAATTAAATGACATGCAAAATTAACCACATATATCTTTAGCCACTCTGAGAAGAAAAATTTCTTGTCTGATTCTACAATGAAATTAAAGCAGATATCTCTAAATACACTTATAGTGTAAGTATATAAAATGCATAATTATTATTGTTTTAAACTAGGTCCAGATTATCAAAAAAAAAAAAATAACATAAAAGCATAATGTATCTTCTTTGCTCTTTGTTGAGAAATCAAAGACATCTGAAACAAAAGGAAAAGGCAAAGACCTGCATGGACAGAAAACTGAGGCCCAGCACTGTTTTTAACTGCAGTTTTTACTTTACATCCAGTTGCTGGGCCAACTGCAGAAGCAACTGGTTGGCTTGGGGCCCTCTTTTGCTTCTCTTTGTTTTGATATGACTGACATGGCTCTCTGTCAACAGTTCTTCCTCTTTGAATAGCTGGTGTAGAGACTGTGGAAAAGGTACTTTAAAGACACCCTAAAGAAGAGAGGGAAAAGGATAAAAATAAGGACCATGTGTTATCTTTAGTGCCATGAGGTGCCACCCCAAACCCACACCCCACCCACACCCCCACCCCCCAAAAAAAAAAAAAAAAAAAAAAAGACTTTCCTTTAAAACAGTTGTTTCATTATGTACTGGTTTATTTATATGAAGGGTGTAAAGTTCTGAGCACTGCCACCCATCAGAAATGGCAACTTGGCAACTGTTTAAATATTCTGCAGAGGAAGAAAACCCCATTTTCTGCTCTGTTTTGTAACTGTCATTACCACCAGGCTGCCCAGTGATAAATGTCTAGGAAGAGTTAAATTCTCCTTTCTGACTGACAAATGAACAAGCCCATCCACCTCAAGATAGTACTTTGTCAGCCTACTCTCATTTTGAGCATGCGTAACATTTTCTAATTCAGAGCATCCAGTCCCCAGCCTCTTCTTGCTCCATTTAAAGCCAATGTCAGAATTGATGTAGTGTGCGATGTCACAGCGAAATTTGCCCCAGTCCCACTCAGCTGCTGCTATCTTGAAAACATCCCTGTTTGGCTTTTTAAATTTGCAGCACAAATGACAGCAAATAAGCTAGTCTACACAAAGTGACCTCCCTCTGCAGCAGCTCACAAAACATAAATAGTAATGTAAATCCAAAATGTCTCCCTGCTGAGAGGTCCTCTGCCTTTCAGATTCATAGCCCATCCTTGAGTTTTCAGCAGAGTAGCATTCTGTACTTAGTACCGTGTACCTATTTTAATAATCACTCAGCTTCTGAATCTGACCAAACACCTGTATTTCTATAAATCTGTATTTCCATATTACATAATGCACAACCATTCAGAGACACCATGGTTCATCTCACAGACAAGCAGAGGTTATTGGCTCCAGCAGACCTAATACAGCTAATGCAGCAAGGGTATTCAACTAGCTCCCAGAGTTATGCTGGATAAACATAACCTGATCAAATGTCACTCTGGTGCCATTAATGGCAAGAAGAGCCCTACTAAACCAAATAAGGCCAGGATCTCACCATAAATATATTTCAGTCATTTAAGTGGGAGGCAAGCATGCAAAGTTTTTTTGGTTTTTTTTTTTTTTAAGCAAAATCACCATTTCATGGTGATACTTAATGATTTTTCAGGGTCAAAAAAAGAGAATCCTGGCCCTTAGGACTCTCAGAAATACCATGGAGAGATGTAAGGATAAGCATAAGACTTTACAGAAGATTTAACTAGGACATGAATTGGTATTTTGCATGGAGGAAGGTTTCGCCACTGAGCATTTAAATACAGGGATTTAGTTCCTTAACTGTTTAATAACCACTACTGAAAAACTGTGTTAATAACAATATGTTTGAAAAAGTATTTGAAATCCAAGTACCCTTATTGAAGTCTCTGATGTTCTACTCAGTGCTTTTAGACCCATATAGAACTGGAATTCTGTTTCTATGAAGAATGCAGAAAGCCTGCTACAACTTACATCTGTCTGCCAGAAAATTCTGACTGAGAGATTTAATGGCCAATGGTTCCGCATATGTTTCTGTCAACATGATCCCTGACTCCAACTGCGTCCTACAGAGAAATGTTTGAACACATGAGAGCTACAGCTGAGCCACACAATGACAAAGGCAAAACTGACACAGTGATCTGGTTTTAGAATGGAGACAATATCTTAATTCATCATCAAGAATAGAAGATGTACTGCTTGAACAGAATGCCACGGTTCGTAGCTGGATTGCCATAAGATAGCAAGTAAGCTTGATAGGACTCTATTAATTACTATCTGTTAATTTATTCTAAGGTTTCTATTGCATGAATTCACAATTTGACATCTGGTACAACTTGCTTTATTGTGTTGTTGGTTTACGTGCTGTACCTTTTAGCTAAATTTCCTTCTCTTTTCCTGTATAAAGAACATTTTCATCTCATCAATATTCAAGCATGTTAACACATGTTAAGAATACCTAAAATATTCTGTAAGGCTTTAAGGGAGATACACATCAGAGAGCTTGTGTTCACTTACTCCTTTCAAAGATGTGGGCTTAGAAACTCAGACCTCAGCACAAGAGGCTGGATAGTTTCATAAGGCATTCAACAAGGACAAGCTAATGCATAAAATCTGAGTCAAAATCAAGCAAACTCAATGCTGTGGGCTGAGATTTTGTTTGTGTTTCAAATCAAAACCTGGGTAATAAACTCCTATTAAATAAATCCAGCTGTCATGCCATCCTAATTGCACTGCCTACTGATAATGAAAAGAGAAGAATCTTCTTGGGCAGAGCAGGTGTTTGAAAAAAAGCAACCAGTCTGAACCCCAAGCCCACTACATGGCTGTGTTCCACTGGGTTAAGTTATGAAGAAATCCAAATCATCCCATGTGTAGGTGAAAGGAGGGAGAGTCCCATGCCTTTCCTTCTCCTTAGGCTCCTCATAAGTCTACCACTGCCCCTCCTTTTTGAATAGGGTTATCAGCAAATCTAAACAGCAGCCAAGAGATATTCATGATGACAGCAGCTGCAAAGTTGTTAAAAATATACAGAATTTCATTGTGGAGGTGGAGAGATTACCTTTGCTGAACACAGACAGGAATCCTAGTGGCCCAATATTTTTGGCCACAGATTGCTATATTTTGACACATAGTCCAGGAACCACAATCCCTGTTGTCCTTGTTTTGTCTTTGTCATCCTTGTGGACGATCTTTTAAATATAACCTTTTAAAGTAAAAGCATAAGGCCGCATTTTTATTCCACTTGAACAAAGCTCTTATGTCCAGAGATGAGAAAATAGAAATGTTTTTTCCACCTGCTATCAATTCACAGGCCAAGCTGCCTGGGATGACTAAAAAAAAGAAAGAAAAAAAAGAAAAAAAAAAAAAAAAAAGAAAAAGCATTCCACAACTCTGCATGGATTCCAGTGGATTGCTTAGCAGAGCCAAGATTTTCTGCTTTCAGCTGCTCCTGTTGGTTCACATGGCAAAGTGCACAGAAAATACCATGCCAGCCATTCCTTCAGAACAGATGGGTAACCACATATTTACTAATCATCACAGAAACTGTTATAGGTGTTTAAATCCCCTTTATAAAAACAATTTGCTTTTCAGCCATTTATTGCACAGCTATTAAGTTGAATCTCTACCACACATTAAAATTGTTGTTTTCTTTCCAACATCCAGTTGGGAAATAAATGACAGTGACCACAATATGGTCCCACTGTACCTGTGACTCCTAGCAGCCCTATTCTCACAGCTAAAATTGACCAAGATTTTACAGTTTTGTGTTTCTGAAAACAAGGTTGCTAATTAACACCTATGTAGAACATAGTAGCTAAAAGCGGGAGTTTTTTGGCTTAGCCTATCTTTTTCCCATGGTGATACAAGTTACCTATAGAAATGCACTCGGGCCAAACTAGGATATATATCAGGGACAACTATCATTTCTTAAAGCTATGTTTTGCTTTCTAGCCACTTATCCAGGTCTTTAAACTAACCTGGAGAGAGGTCTGAGTTCCTTGGCCTCTCTGAAAGCTTCTCAAAACACCTAAAATAAATTTTAAAAACATATCCTAAGATTCAAATCACCCTTTCTATAGCTGAAGGCAGACAATACTTGAAAATACTTGTATACTTGTCTTTTTCCCTTGTTCTAAGCCAAATGGAAAGACAGTATGATTTCTTCTCTACATAGTGAAGAAACAGTGAATATCTGGCCCTGCGTCCTCTCAAAATCACTGTTGCCCTCTTCAGTTATCTTTATCCTCCATCATAAAATTAATACAGAGATTACTTAAAATATCAAAGCAGATAAAGGCAGCCCTGTTCTGCCGTTTCACAGTTGCCAGGGGTATTGGCCACAGGAGGCAGCACTGCAGACTGCACGAGCACTGGCACTTGTCTGCATAGAGTCTCCTTGCTCACCTCAGCAACCTTTTTGTATTTCTTTTTTCAGATGAAATCACTGAAAGAGTTTGAGGCATCTAGTTTTCATGTCTTATGATTCAAAATAATGTAAAACTTTCTGGATGCTGCATTATTGTCCGTACTATTAATAAAAGGCAAGTTATTAGCATATTGCTGCTATCCTTTTATATGTTCTGCACCATTTGCTACATTGCTCCTTTTTAGGTTTCTCTCCCCTCTAGTTTGAGGAAAGATCCTTCTCAGTGAATTTAACATCATTAGTTCTTGCTTTTTTATAAACCAGATCAAATTCTGTCTTTATTTCAGCTATTTACATTTTCAGTAATTTATTGCATTATCTGCCGTGTGTCCACTGTACATTGCAAGACTTTTTATTGTTTCTTAAAATTCACTTTAAAGCAATAAATAAAAATAGCTTAAGACACCATCTTGTGTCCTCAAGAAACAGTGTCATTTGTTTACAGCTAAGAATCATGACAGCAGCTGCATGCAGTCCAGGATTGCACTGATTACTATGCCATGGTATCACAAGAATGTTATCTCTATTTGTAGCTGCAGACATATTAGAGCTATCACTCAGAAAGAAAATGTCTGCATGAAATCTCTGATGAGTGAAACAGATACTGACACCTAAAAATTTGGCACCTAAAATTGTAAGAGAAACTGTGATAGAAACAACTCACAGAAATAATCCATTTCTTACAAAAGATAGGAACCTAAAAAGCAGGAAAGACAATTTGCCCCAGAAGCAGCAGAACTGAGAAAACGTGCTTTTATCCCAGTCTCTCTCCCTGTTGCTCACCTTGTTATAATAATTACAGACCCTTCTGTCTCCCTTTGAAACATCTACTGGGAGATAGACCGTAGGAGCTGTGGCTTGTTAGCAGCTACATTTGCATTGATTGGCCATGGAGTTATTCTTAAATAGAGAGTAAGACAGCTGAACTTGTTCTCAATGAGAACTTGTATTTGGTTTTGCTTTCTGTCTTGCTCACCTGCTTCCCCTGCTGCTAATTTTCTTAAAAGATCTTAGAATTTAATTCTCTTTGAAATTTACTTATCTTTCAAATTTATTTAAGTCACTGATAGAAGTCACTGTAGATGTCTCAGTAGACAGAGAGTTTGATTGCATAAGTCTATTAATACTGCCTTTCTCTGGGTTAGACAGGTATGGCACTGCTAAATTGGAATGGTTCTGGAATTAAACTTTCAAAGTACCATTTCCAATAGTCACCTAACACGTAGACACCCTGTTCTGAAGAGTACAGACACTGGTCTAAGGCTTTTAAATTATTCGTATAAGTGCAGCCAGAAAGTATCAGAACATTAATGGGAATCTGAAAGGAGTGGCAATGTTTTGTCCAAGCATGATGGTACCAGATAAAATAAAGTTAAATAATATAGTAAATAGAAGTGGGTGTTGTCCCAGGTCAACAGTAGTACCGAAGGTTTTGTACCCTCCCCCCAGGGGGTTGTGAGTGACTCAGATTATTTTGAGAACAGAGGGTATGCATGTTTATTTACAAGCTGTATGGACAAATGATAGAGCCAAGCATATTGCACACTTCTTTTTAAGGAGGTGGCACATGCTACTACTCTAATGGAGGTTGACATTCATCACTCCTCTTATAGCTAGTATGAGTTCCATTTCTATTGTTCTTCTGTTGAAGAGCAAGATCAACTTTAAGTCACAGTCATGGCCCAGAAGAAGACAAGGTTGTGTGCTGACTCTGAAAAGTAATTTATACTATATCAGGTTGAGATACATACTATCTTTCTCTTCCTCTCTTCAAAAGCTAGCAGAAATTTACTTCAATCGCAATATTTTGTCAAAGATCATGGACAATTATTTGACATACAAATAAGTGAGTAACATACTCAGGCTCAAAAGTAATTCTAGGAGTAGAGGGCTGTAAGGAGTGGAGACAATTGTGGAAATGGGTGTTGAAAGAGGTGGAATTGGAATGTTTACTGATGAAAGAGACAGAAACCAGGAAAGTGTAGGACTTTGAAGAATGAAATCACACAGAAATTGGAGGAATCTGAAACATCAGGGAAATGGGAATAGTGGCCTGAAAGATGTCCAACTAGTATGACAGAAAGAAAAATTTAGTGCCAAAGAACTGCAGATCCTCGGAGAGACAAGTCTTATCATCAGTTAGTTTATAGCACAGAAGACAGAAGTAGACAAATGGAGATTGAGTTTTGGACAAAGACCATGAAAAGGAGAGCATAAATTGTGGGCAAACATTGGTTTGTATCGCAAAATATTTTATTGAAACCAGGTTTTATACTTACACACACACATATTTGCACACACACACATATATATAAAGAATAATTCTTAATACAAGAAGTACAGTTGTACTGCCCCCAAATAAAACTTTTTCAACCTAAATACACTATCTTCATAATATGTACAGGGCAAGAATCCAAAAGCTATACTTTCCAGTTCATCGTCATTCCAGCAGTCTACGGTTTAGACATTCAAACATTCTGAAACAGAGGTTAGACTAATATTGTTGTATTCGAAGTCCCAACGAAGTTTTCTTCCAGAAATCTATCAAGTTATTACACTTAAAGTACAAAGTATATTTCTTGTCAAGAAAGGATGGAGGGCAGAACTTGAAGCAATTGCTTTGAAAAGGAAATTCAAGCTCTGTGAACAGAAGGGGTCAATCAAGGATATGGTGACTGTAAAGCACCAAATCTAATCCAAAGACTTCATTCCAGCTCCTGCAGACTCCAGACAAATTCCCAGGTATGGAACAATAAAGAATAAACAGAGAGTAATCAATTATGCCTTATGACTAAACTCACTGAACTCAGTGACAGAACCTCCTTTTACCTTGTGAAAATGCCCTGAACTCTAAAAGGAATGACTTAGCAGTGCTAACTGCCGTGAATAATGGAAAAATATTGAGATCAAGAGAAAAGTAATATTCCTCCAGTAAGCCAGAAATGAAAATGATGCCTCTCATCCCAAAATATAGATGAAGAAAAAATATTTTCCATGTAGTCTGCAAACCTTTTTTTTTCATTTGTTATGTGTCCTTTAAACATATATAAACACAAGAAATGATAGTATTTTCAGAATTCACTCATATAATTGTTAATTGCATTTATATGGTAAGTCAGAGCATAACAGTAGCTTTGTTTAAGTCAGTGTGGTATATTTGAATGATTCATACAATTTTGAAGTAGTTTACTGTGTAAGTTATATGAAGTTATTCCATAGATACCATGTAATACGGGAATTCTATAGACTTTCCATATCTCTTTATGAAGAAAATAAAAAATGTAAATTCATTGAACTATGAACTCTAACATATATTCCATCTCTGCACAAGGAGAGCTTTAATTTTGTCTGGTTTTAACTGCCGATCTAGTTCTCGGTTCCCTCTCATTCCTGAGTTCCATATCATTGTGACCACAGCTATGGACAATCAACATTTATGTTCACATACCAACAGGTCATATAAAAGTTTTCTATTGAGCAGCAGGCAAGTTGTTTCCTGACTAGATACAGCCCACTGCACAGCCTCAAGAGGATTTCTAGGATTTACCCCACAAGCTACATAAATTTTACCCTCAACAGAGTTTAGCAAGCCAAAGCCAAGCAGCATTTTTTTTTTCTTTATGATTCCTGGTGAGCCTAATGTGTATGAACAGCACTGAGGCTTCTGTCTAGTGTTAGCAAGTTTGTTTCACTTGTTAACGAGGTATTCAAATTCTACAATACAGTTCACTAGAGTTTTTGTCACTGATACTTTACCATCGGACCCAGGGAAATTTCCACTGCGCTCAGTCAAATGCTTTTACAAGTAACAGTTATAGGATTGCCAGATCCTGTCTCAAATATCTTTCAGAGTGCTTGTTGACAAGCACAGAGGAAGAGAACTTCCCATGTAATACCTTTGATGAACACTGTACATGCACCACTTGACAGGTCCGTAGACGATTTCATGTTCGGTACTAGATGCAAATTAAATCTTTACCTTGAGTTCTCAATGTTTAGAGATTCTCATTTATTGTTAATGAAGCGAGCCTGTGTTCCCTCACTACTATTTTCTCAGCAAAATACAATGCTACAAAAATTCTTTGCATGGCATTCATGTTCAGATATTGGGTGTCTCTAGGCAGTTTACCTAGAGAAAGTATCATTTTTGAAGATCACAGTGATAAAAGTACCAAGGACAATTTAAGTGCAAATGTTGTCAGATACAATAGTTCTTAACTATTTTTTGTGCTTTTAAAAATGCAGCAAGATACATACCTTACTGTTCCATTCTGGCTCTGACACTGCCTAACCAAGGTCATTTCAGGTAATCTATAAATAGAGAAAGATCCTAGTCTCTTGAAGACTATACTGGGGAAAAAAAAAAAAAAAAAAAAGTATAATTGACTGCTACAGGGAGAAGATCCAGGCCATTATTTGAATTACACATCCATCTGTTTCAGTCAGTGTGGTTTATAAAGAGGGTTTAAGAGTTAGTTGAAATTGTCAAATAGCACATATATTTTTAAACTATAGAAGAGGTACAATATTGCTGTTGCTTTTGTAAATCAGCGTTTTTTTTTCCTTTCTTTTTTTATTTTTTTCTTTTTCCCAAAGATCCCTGTAATAAACAAATCTATTTTCTAAAGATTTATTATGTAAACCAGGGATTTTAGGGACTTTATTTCACCTTCTTTTTGGCCCTGGACTAGCTTTTATGCTGAGCCTGGATTTAATGTATTCCTTGCCCCTTTGCTTTCTGATTAAATTATTGTATGGAGTTTAGCCCCTTGTGTTATTTCTCAAGGTTAAATATTTAAAACAGAAATATTAAATCAAAACTAACACAGCAATTACATATTTTTTTTAATAAATCTTTTTTAAAATTCCTTTTTAAATTCCTTCCTGCCATATTATGGGAAGGAAGAATGAAAACAACTCTTTCTACAGGTAGACTCTTGCATTTCGTCAGCATTCAATTTCTTAATGTCCTGGCTACCCAGAGATTAAGCACATTTTGACCATGTGATTTTACATGATCTGTTAATATGGCTCACATGTAGAATCTCACGTATTTATCCTCTTTTCCTTGTTTTAGCATTAGTTACCATAAGCTGAGTGCCCCAATGTGCCTGCTGCTGAGGTGCAACCCACAGCCCATTGCTTCCAACCTTTCATGAAATCACAAATGGAATCTGATTTTCGTGGTCTGGAATTTCTTATTATCTCAATGAACAGCATTAGTAGGTATATTTCTGCTTTATTCTTTATTATGTTACATATCCTCTTCGAAACCTCTGGAAGCCACTGCTTTTGTTAATCTCTGGATCACTATAAGTAGTGTGTTTTTATGGTATTAAGTCTAGATGTTAAATTCAAAATGATGACAAATATCTTGTTTTGAAGACTTAGTTTGAAGCATTACATTCACATGTTCTAAGAAAGTACCTTAACTTTTTCTTCTATTCTGTTCTACACAGAAATATATAAATCCAGAATATTTTAGGTTATCTGAACCTTCAGTGCTTCTGTCATTTGACAGTTGATACACTGAAAGAAAATTCCTTTCACAGAATATAATTTCTTCAGTTCTCAGCGTACTTCCTGTTTTCCTATGATTAGAAGAATGTCTTCAATTGAAGCATTTCATTCCCCCAGCTTTGAGTTGTGGGAGTTAAAAAAATTTATGGAAATTTTACCAAGAGGCTAACTCAGTGATTAAAGATCTACTTTTGGATGACAGATGTAGATGTAGATGTAGTATGAGGAAAGAATCAAAAACAATTACTAAACAAGGCAACATTTATTCTATGCTAAATAAGGTTTCAGAAGAATCTATGGATATTGAAATGGATATTCTGACATACTTCAATTGCCTGCAGTTAAGGGAAAGAGTGTAAGGGAAAAGAATAGGAAAATGCAGGTAGATTGCCTAACAAAGATTTCAGAATTACAGGAGGAAAGTTGATGAACCCAGGAAAATCCAGATGTTCTCCTTATAACCCCAATTCAGACAGAGCTATTCAAGTGATTAAGGTCATTCTTTATATCTTAGACCATTAACTGTAAAGTGTTAGTCCAATTTTCCTTCCATTATATCCCATCCATTAATGTTTGTTTTTTAGTATGGGCACGATACTTGTGGTAGAATTTATCCAACAAGCCAACTCATTAGAAAGGGTGGCTTAAAACAGGCTGGCAGAGGACCTCTCCTTATAAGGACCACCACTCCTCTGCTGTTTTTTGATCTTGCTGTTTTTATTACAAAGCAGCAGAATTGCCACAGATCTACGTTACTATACTCTTATATCAGGATATTTTTATGTCTTTTAGATAATGGATGAAGTGGGAATTTTCTTGTAAATATGCACTTGTGTCATCAATTATTAACAATTCACAGACACACCAGTTTATTTCTACACAGAAGAATGAATTGAGATAAAAATTGACTTTCTCTTTCTTCAACCACAGATGTGGAAAACCTAACCTACCCCAAATATGTCCGTAATACCTTTGCTCTTTGATGTACCAAGAGCACATTAGCTCAATAGTTAAGTACAGCATCCTTGTTAATTGCACTGAGATGAAGTGCAAGGATGGAGATTCCATTGCCCTCAAAAACTAGGCCAGGATTTTTTTTCCCACCTTCACTACATTTCACTTTTTCTGACAATCTTTAAATTAGCAAGTTGAAGGTAGCAGTCAGTTGTTTATGAGGTAATAGTAATTTTTCTTCCAGATAGCAATAAAACACAGATGTCATGAGTCCTAGGCTATGGTCTCACAATTGCAATGAAAAAGTTAGAACAGTTTAAGATGTTAACATTTCTTCCTCAAAGAAATATTTTCCCATCTGAAGGGTGGACACATTTCCACTGGAGTTGCCATTACCTCTTCAGCTGCCCTTCTTCAGTCACTTGTCATCAGACCAGAACTGCTACATACCTGCAAACCTCTTCACAGTTCAGAGGAAACAGTACAACCTGCAATGTGAGATTAATTTAGCCCCTCTGGTAGTTCTCAATTGGGAACAGAAACGATAGCACATCACTCTGGCCAGGATCAGAAGATTGCTTGTGAGGATGCAGTTTAAGCAACCCAACATTCCTCTACCACCTATAAAACAAAATAAATAAAATAAAATAAAATAAAATAAAATAAAAAATAAAATAAAAAGCAGCTCGGTCACATAGGCAAGCAACATTCTCTCACGGAGACAGGAGAAAGATAGGAGGCTCCAAAGAGGAACACAGACTAAGTCAGACTACCTATTTGTGTCCCACTGGCCTTTTACTTCCTGTCAAGAAAGAAAACTCAGCCTACTGACCTGCCTGTGCCCTTATCCACCCGTCTTTTTGTTGTTGTTTTTGTTGTTATGTACTTCACTTGCTTGAATAAGCAATGTTTTTTAAAAAGAGCCTTTAAGTGGCTCACACAGAACTAATGTATGTGATTCAACAAGGCAGCATTCTGGCCCACAGGTCCACCTGTCCCAAAGAACCAGAAAGGTTAGACTGACCATAAAATTTTCTCAGCAGAATGGGAGGTTTCCAGACCGACAACGTGCTGCAGCTGGCAATGCCCATTCTACCAGCTGAGATGATGGACAGAAAATGTTCTTGTCACTTCCTCTGCTTTTACATTAAACTGAAACAAAACCAGGCTTTAAATAACTGAACTCAGCAGAACTTCATACTGAACAGCCTTGATTTTAAGCATAAAGGAGTTATAAGTGCTACAGACTATTCTGCAGCCTGTGCATATAAGAATGTACAAAGGCTGGTGGTATTCAAGTAATGAATTTCTGCTGTCCAATTTTAAGTATTCATACAAAGAAGAAAGACTGTTGCTACTTTATTTAGAGACTGAATCAAGAAAAAAATTATGAGTGCAATGTTTATTTTAAAATTCATTAGATTCTGTGCTGAACTAAGCTACAGTGATTCATTTGAGAATAGCACATCTATATATTTATTGCAAATGCTGGATGATCATTCTTAGAAACACAGGTATTGTTATAATATCTTGTATAAATCCTATCAACTAAACTGTAAGGAAGCATCAGCCCCTGGGAATACAAGGCAGAAACAGATATAGTTTTGCAATATAGTTTTTTTCCCGTTAAACATAATTTTAGTGGTAGTAGAGAAGGGAAAAATCAGCCTGTCTGAGTAACATTTAGGTTCCAGGAAATACATACCTAAAGCTGAGATTTTTTTTGTCAGGCTTCTGATTTTTCAGATTGAACATATGAAAAATGTTGCTGTAAAGCAGTAATTCCTGCAAATGTCATATTACTGCACCCAAAAAATCTTCCATTGAATAAAATTGACAGAAGAAAGACATTGTAGCCTTAGGTCTTATGAAGCTTAAAAAAAAAAGTAACTAAATAAATATCCAAACTCATAGGCTGTCGTATGGCAGGTTATGTAACCATTCTCTTAAATGAAAATATTCCTATTCAGGCTGTCATTTGATCAACTTTAAATACCGAGTCTAGTGATTTAGGGTTTCCCACCTTATTTTCAATGCCTGAAAACATGAAAGCATGACATTATCTCAGCCAGTTCTCCGAACACCTAAGACACTTTTATAGGACAAAGACAGCAGCTATCCCAGCCAAATATTTCTGTCAGGCTCTTTTGAGGGTATTCAGACCGTAATCCACCAGCAGATCACAAGTCATTCGAATTGCTATTGGAATACATGTTCTTCACCAGGCATACAAAGAGTTTCCACTGGGCTGACCAGTGTAGCATCAGACCTACTGCTGTATTTTTTGCTTTTGCAGCTAACTCTTAGCTGTTCTTAGCTGAACAACTCCTCAGCTGTTCATTTGAAATGAGTCAAAACTCAGCCCAGTGTGGACACCACCCTATTTATTCACACTTCCAACTACAAAATATTTAATCAGGCAATACAATATACCAGGTCAGATAAAGTAGAAAAGTCTATGTTAGTCTATTTTTCCAACTAAGAAATGCTTCACCCAAATTAAAGGAGAAAGAAAAATGAAAAAAAAAAAAAAAGAATATAAATAAAAAGAATATATATTTCAGGCAGATGTTAGATATGAAAAGTGTCAACTCATACAAACATGATTAAAACCACTTTATGCCGTACACTATAGAATTTGGATATTTTAGAAACTTTAAAACAGGAAGCGAATATCCTGCAGAATTAACCAGTTCAAAAATAAAAGATTCATAGTACTCTAAAGTGCTCTGACGAGATACTTGAACTAGCTTAAGATTTAAGATGAAGACTAGCCTTGTTAAAAACCCTAAATAATCCAAGAATGTTAGGCTTTTTGTCACTACAATATTACAAGTACTATATTATGCATTGCAAACATAACTTTCCCAACAACTCAAACATAGCTTTATATATATGTTAACTCTATTGAGTTACTGATAGTATAGGCTTATGCAGTTCCTGTATTAGAACAAAACAATAAATGTTACATATATCTCCCCTACTGAAAAAGAAAAGATACAGTAGGTTGTTGAATTTCTTCTCTGACAGCTCCCTTAGGAGATTGTACAAAAGTATTTATTATTTATATATAAGCCAGCATGTCAACACGTTGTTAGATAACTGTGTATTTTTTTTTTCTGTCTAGCAATGGAAACTACAGAATAAATTATATATGACATTTGTATCTATTCTAAGAAAGATGGTACTGCACAGCCAGCAATCTACAAATTAGATATAAAATGGTGCATGGAAGTAGTATTATTGTATGCTGTTTAAGTTCCTATTTCACGCTGCTATCTCTATAAAATTCAGATGAAAACTGCTCAACATAATCTTCTGTAATCTGATAATATCTGTCCACTTTATGCACTTTCAGATGTCCTGAGGTGGTATGCCAGCTGTTAGGAAGGTTGCATTTTACTTCAAAACCCACAGGTATAGAGCAAACATATTTTGCTATGCATACCATCTGGTACCTGTTTTTACCAGAGAACAGAGTGCGTTTAATCATTAAATCCCATCCTGCAGTACTTAAATCAAATTAATTCACACAGATATATGCATTTTACTCCCTGTGGATTTTCCTATCAAAATAATCTGGTTACTTTTTGTGACAGCAGATGAAGTCACTAGACCAAATTCTACTCTAAGATACCCATAAATAACCAGCAGGAAATCAATAGGTTTGTACAAGTATAAATGTTCACAAAATAATCGGATGTGAATGATAGCTATGTCTAATAAGTATGTTAGACATATACAATATATCATTATAGACTTTTCTGATTTTATCACTGTATGGTTTAATTAGCAAATCAGACTTAATTTTATGTTAATGTTAAGGATAAGCATCAATATTCTTCACCTTATTTATTCTTGTAATATAGGTATAATAACTTTACTTCTGTGACACTATTCAAAATTCAAACAAATGAAATTTTTGCGTAGTACTCTGGCTCTTTGCCTTATTTTGCAAAGGTTTATCTAAAGAACAAGATAGTGTTAGAACTGTTTCTTAATAGCTTGTTTTGACCATTTGTCCTCTCTGTTTTCTGCCATCATTTTTTTTGTAATTGATGACAGAACAAAGCAGGTATTTAAATCAGCAGGTTAGATTTTTGTGAATTAGCTTGTACCCTGCAACAAACTCTAGCTTCATAAGGCTCCATGGTTATTTTATAACCAATACCACCTTATTGAATGAGCTGTGATGTTCTAATAGCATTCATATCTCTTTCACAAACAGATACAGTTGTCAAAAAAAAAAAGAGAGAGAAAAAAAACAGTTTAAAGAACGTGACATATACAACAGTATTAAATGGCACGTACTGGGTGAGAGAGAAATTAAGCAATTAAGAAAACTGGTTAGTAGAATGACCTAGCTTGAAGAGGTGCTTTGGGGTGGGAATATGTTTTCTTTTGTGTTTTTTTTATGAGTGGAGGAAGGCTGAAGTTCCTTACAAGCATAAGCAAGAAGTATCTGGAATTTACATCCCAAACAAACAGAAAAATCTGTTAAAGGAAAGATTATCCTTTCTATTCAATTGAATGAATAGTCACTTTGAAAAATTAAAACTGATTTTCACACTTACTGAAAAAAAAAAAAAAAGATTGCATTTTTTCACAAGAAATCAGTACAAGTTTCATAGCACATCCTTTTTTATGGCAATAAATATAGTAATTTATAGATTACAATTAATTCCTCCCTTAGAACCAAACTGTATTTGGTGGTTAGAAAAAATGGATCTGCAAAGCTGTGAAATGGTAATCCACTGAATGAAGTCATTATTTCAGAAGCCAAAAGGCTGCAATTAGCTGCATATCTCACTTTCCTCCCTGATATCAAGCTCTCATCAGGTGTCACAGCACTGCATATGGAGAATATTTTTGGAATTCCCAGTTCTTTCACCTTCGAGATTTTTTGCATAATGAGATTCATTTCTATTCATCTGCTTTTGCTCAGGATAGCTAATAAATTACTTGTTGCTGTCTTATAAGCATCCTCAGGTTGGACTTAAAGGATCAGAGCCAGTTAATGAGCTGAAATTCTAACAGCTTCTTTTTGTCCTGGGTTTTCGATAGTGGTCAGACCCTCCAGACTTGTAAACTGGCATACTTTGAACCAAGTTCTGTGCCCTAAACTAAAAGAGCTTCAACAGTACCAAGTGCTGGCTCCATGCAGAAAAGCCTTAGGAAGTTTCACAAATTTCATAATGCAGGAAGAACATAAACAACGTTAAATGTGTTTCAGGGAATTTAGCATCTCTTCCTAACGCAAAGTTTCTGCTAACCTCCTACTTGCACAGCTTTCAGGAGGCTGTCAGGATTGTGTGCTGTCCCTCATCTGAGGCCAGCTGATAGTCCTCCACTCTAGTCAGTGCAGCACAAGAAGTGTTCCCTGTCTCTTATACTCTTTTACAGATGTATGGGTTAATTGCCTTAGTTTCACGGGGTGCTTGTAGAGTCACAAACACCTGTGTAGGCATAAAGAGTGAAGCTCAAAGTTGAAAGAACTGATGCTATTTTGTTTTCAGTTCACTCTTTTTTTTGCAGCACTGTAACACAGAGAGTGGGGGAATTAAGTGTGAAATGTATTTAATTACAGGCTCTTAACCTGAAAAATTAATTCAGAGTACCAGATCTTAATAAAGCTGTTTAACTTTGTCAACAGTATTAGGGAAGCTTTTGGACCAATTAGATAAAACATCTCCCAAACAGCTCTCAGTTCTTCAGAAAAAACAGGGGTAGTCTCATGGTCATTTTGCTTTGTTATGAGATAGGAGAAGATTTTGAATTATATTAACGTGATTTAGCCATGTAGTTCTAGGTCATTTACTTTAACTCATCTTTGCCAGCTTTGTTATTGTTCACCTTTGTAGCCCACGTATCAGCTATCAAATGGATGCTTAGACATTGCTCTCTACAACTACCTGAAAGGAAGGTGTGGGGAGCTGGGGGTTGGCCTCTTCTCACAGATAACTAGTGGGAATAACTAGAGAGAATGGCCTCAAGTTGCACCAGGGGAGATTTAGGTTGGAAATGAGGAGACATTTCTTCTCAGAAAGAGCAGTCAGGCGTTGGAATGGGTTGCCAAGGGAAGTGGTGGTGTCACCATCCCTGGGGGTGTTTTAGGAGAGGTAGGACCTGGTGCTTAGGGATATGGTTTAGTGGGTGACATTGGTGGTAGCGTGATGGTTGGAGCAGGTGATCTTGGAGGTCTTTTCCAACCTTGTTGATTCTACGATTCTTTTGAATAATTAAGAACAAGGGTTCACCCACCATTAAGAGCAGAATACTAGAAATCAGACAGGTACTTTAATCAATAGTCCTTGAATTTTGCTAAGTTTTATTCTTGACTCAGCCACTGATATTACCGATGTTGTGTAAGTTATCTTTGTAATTATTTTCAATATCAGCCACAGACTGCTACCTGTACACAAGACATCAAATGAAAGTACACAAAAAAGCTGCATTTAAAAAAAACAAGCAAGTACTTTCTCATATGTTCAAGGAAGGAAACAAAGTGAATAAATCATACAGAAGCAGTTAAATTTTGCTACTACAAATGAACATCCTTCTTTGAGCTTATTATTATTTCATTTTCTGTTGTAATGTAACATGTAGTATTTTTTCCATAAAACTTTAGTTGAGATGTCTTGGTCCACCATGGGCTCTTGAGGGGGGGGGGGGGCGGGGAAGAGGAAAAAAGAGAGAAAAAAAATGTCTTTGCTTCACCTTTCCTTTTTTTATGACACTGTAGCTCCACCAAAATCCAAAGGTTCATGAAAAACCCACAGACCAGAGGACAGAGTTTCTAAATTGCCTTCAGTGGACTATAATGAAACCTGAGTTTATTTAAACCTGGGTAGCTGAGCCTCAGGAGGATGTCAGTCAGCAGACACTAAAAGCTCCTAGCTCTCTGGCACCATGGTTAGGCTTATAATAGTGTGTGAGCATACCTGTGTATGCAGCATAGAAATAATCCTCACAGTGAGTGACAGCAAGGGGCAGAAGAAGGAGATGTCTTACAGAGATGTATAAGTTTTCTCAGGGTACATTCAGGTCAGTGGAGTAACTGTAAATAGGAGTAACTGCTAAATTCAGCAGAAGTGGCTGCACAATCATTAAATTAAAGGTGACTGAATTTCCTCTCACTGTGACAACAAGATGTTCTGCTGTGCCATGAGGCTGAGCCACTCACTTTCTTTGATGAGTGTTTCTGTCATTAGCTTTTAATGTCACCTGAATGCAGTTAAAATAAGCCTATGGCTAACCAACTATCTAAGAACAGTCCCCATGGAAATGAAGACCTAACATGTCTGTGCAATGAAAAGGATCTTTCAGAACGTTGCCTTTTGTGAAGGTTGAAAAGGCAGCATACAAACACCAAGGGAATTGACAGATCCTCAGATCTTCACAATAAATACAAGCATTTTTACGTGTGTGTGAATTCAGTGGGGAACTAGCAAGCTGACCAAAAATGTGACTGGAATAAAGAATGAAAAAGACAGCTGTCATATTCATTTTGAAGTGTTATACTGTTCGTATTGACATGCAGCTGCAGCAATTGCTCAACAGAATAAATTTAATCTGAATTTTATTTTTGTGACATTGTTTAGTTGTAAAAACAGTGCCAGGCTGTGTTTTCACTTGATATGGTGAAAATGTCAGTCCAAACTGAGTTTATAAATCCATCTGTATGCTGCTGAAGGGAAGCAAGGTCCAGACCACCACAGGCAACCTATACTACCAACATTTCTGCATATACCTTTTTATGCAAATGTTTATGTCCCCATATTTGTACAGCTTATACTGCACTTCTTGTATCATCTTTGCAAGAGGAGAGACAGTGAGCTGCTGTCTTCTGCGCAGTAGCTAAACTCAGACCTGCCACCTGTAATAAAACAGTGAAAAATTATTCAAGTAGACGATTGCTGAGATTCTAACAGAGCATTTGTGAGAGGATTATTAATGAGTTAAAATACTTTCTTCTGTGCCTGTCAATAACCATTGAGCTGTAGGAAAAGGAACTGAGTTACAATAGCAAGGACTGAGATGCAAACTGTTACTGGAATTAATCAGATTAATACAATGAATGAAGCCAAAACACAAGCAACAGGACCTTCATATATATAAGATGGTATAAATCAGAGACAGTCAAAACTTTCCCATATTCTTTTAAAGTGGTTTTTTTTGTTGTTTGTTTGTGTGTGTTTTTTTTTTAATATATTGTCAGTAACACAGTTGTCAATAAGAATAAAACCATGGAAACTACAATGTAGATAAAAGGTTAAGTTCTTCATCTTTAAGATGAAAACTTTAGATAAAAACATGTGTTCTCTTCATTGCCCATAAACCCTAAATGCTCATAAAACCACTTACCTGTACAGAAGCCATAATATTCTTCCTGTTGATTTTAGTAACAGTTTAGGATCAGGGCTACAGAACCAAATGTCTCAACCCAGAAAAGCAATTTATCACATGCCATGAAGGACAGAAGCTGTTTTACTGACTGAGAAACAGACATAAGGGTGCTGACAGATATTGCAGAAGAACCAGCTGAGATGATTTAGAAGTCACCAGCTCCAGCTTTCAGTTCCACTTCTCTGCAGAAGACCTGTCAGGGCTGAATTTCTTAACAAATGGAAGGCCAATTTGCACTCAAGTTACCATGAGATGCTTTTACTTACTTGAGGAAAGGAATGACATCTTAGGTACAAAGTGACTGACTACCTTTGCAAAATAAGCAGAAAGACTTGCGTATTTGCACAGCCCAGTTTCTTCTTTACAAAGCTTACAATGTTAGTTGAAACAACATCTACAGAAGTCTGAAACAGGGTGCAGGATAATTTCTATACATATAACCATACATGTTATGAGGTTGGGCCTTTGTTCTTAGCAATGCCATTGCAAATATGACAGGATCGTGTACAGCTTTTTGAGCTTGGATTTATAAGTGCATATTACTACCACACAAGCATTTTTTTGCATCATCTAAAACAATAAAGAAAAATGAGAATTTAAAATTTATTGAATTATGTCATTCAACTGTCAGTAATGTTTGCCATTTTCATTTAAGTTAGTGTCTCCTGGTACTCATTTAAAATTTCTCATGATATATTTTGCTTTAAAAAACAAATTGATTTCTACAGTATAGTCAGAAGTTTTTCTTCTTTGGAGACTTTTTAAATTTTATTTTTTTTCACTTGACTATATTTATGTATTTAAATATGTTCATCTTCAGCATAGAACTGTCCTGAAGCTCTGAGTACACTGAGTGACAGAAGGTGTTATAAAAAGTATTAAAAAAAAATTAGCAAGAGGATAACTGCATACTGTGCTCATCACAAGTAAAGAAGGAAGATCTTATGTGTATGTATATATATACACACCCAGTGTTTTATTTTAAATTAAAAATGAACTTTATAGAAAATGTTGCCCTTATTATTTTTTTACTATTCATTAATTTCCATGTGACATTTTGTTCTTTCTCCGATAATTCTGCGGATTTCCAATTGGTACTGACAGAGGTAGTCTCTCACTTTCTTAGACAGAATTCAACTTGAAATACCCATTAGTTTCATAATGAATCAGCATTTCTGAATGAATGATCCTATGTAAAAAATTGTGTTGTGTATATCTCTGAGCCACAGAGAAATTACAGCCTTAATTTCATACAGTAACTCTTGTGTTTTATTAGACCCTTTTTTTTGCACTATGGATTGAATGCATGAATAATCATGCCCAAGGCAAGACTTGATATTACAGGCAGCTGTCTTGCACAAGAAAAATACCTGTTGTCTTGCTGACGAACAATGAAACCATCCATGGACAAGCAAGAGCTACCAACTGCCTGGGTCCTTCTGTTGGTCCTTTGCACGTCCTGCAAAGACAGGACAACAACAGGCACAGCCACTGAGCGTGCCACAGCTGCTGAGTCCAGAGAAGGGCTGCATATACGAGGTGACAGCCGCCTCTGAGGAGAGAGGACAAGGGTGAAGGCAAGGACAAGCCATAATCACCACTTTAATTCTCCACTTCTCCTTAGCAGTAGAAAACTGGCAAAGCCAGCTCTTCCTGTTCTCTCCCCCCCCATGGTTTTGCTTATGCTGCTGAACAGACAAGTCTGTTTTGCGTTTCCAGTCCCTGTGAGAGTATGATCCACTGTCCTAGGATGAACTTTGAGAAAACACATTTGCTTCAATGAATATCATTTACCTCATGGGGTGTAATTGCATAAAGAGTGATGTTGGAAAAACAAACAAACAAACAGGGGTTTTAACTCTTTTTAACAGGTATGTAAGCCATACAGTGTCTTCAAGACATGCACTCAGACCAGTGGCCACTCAGGTGCTAATTACATTTAAATATTTGCACAGGGGAATGCAGCAGCATTACTGTAGCTGTCACAACCCTATAGTATTATTCATAGCCTTATACTACAGTAGCAGGGGACATTTCTGAGCAAAAGTCCTGTTTAGCTATGATCCATAATCTAAACATTGCTCCATTTTTATATTTTTGTTTCAGAACCTTACACATTTTGACCTTACCATAGCCGGACATCCTGACCATGCTTTTGGCAGGATCTCTTTTTTGTCTCTTATTCAAAGCAGAAGGTCATTGGAACAAACAGAGAAGAAATTCATAGGCTTTACAGGATTAGGAGGAATAAAGTATCCAATGCCGCACAGCTACTTGGCTCACTGTATCACAAAGTGTGTAGTACTGCAAAGCGTAAGCAGCTAGTCCAATGATATGACAGTCTCAATGTATCGAATTTGACACCTTTTCAATAAAATAGGCTAAGTTTAGATAACCATATGCTCATGCTGACAAGCTAACTTCTCCCTGAGAAGTGTTTTCATGAAAGAGTACAGGAGGGGCTCAAAGTTTAATTAGCTTGAAGTGAATTCAAAATATTGTATTAATATACAGTGGAAAGGTTGAGTAAACATCAGAGATGGATGAATATATTCTGTTTAACATACTAAGGTTTAGCTGCACACAGCACATTAATGTTAATGAGTCACACTGCCAAATTCATAAATCATACTAAAAATGTATTATCTGTCTATGCTCTTACTGCAGTGTAATAAACATTGTACAATTAAAGTCCATTCTCTCTTGACTGCCAGCAAAGCAAAGTTTCACACAAGCAAAGTAGTCTTTTATCAACAGAGATGTATTTATCATCTGTACTTCCGAAATTTAAATTAAGAAGGTGCACCAATTTCACAATTAGAACTTCACAATTCTAATTAATACATCATGTTTAGAGAGTTTTAAAAAACCATTTGAAAAATTAAAAAACTAAAAATTTCCAAATAAAAGTCCCTCAGTAGTTGCTAAATGCCTTTTTGTTAATAACACTGTGTAACATACAACAATACCTACTTATTTGTGTGATTATACCATAGAAACTGACCTTATTTAGTATATCCTAAGATCAACGTCACTTTAAAATTCACTTCTTTTCCTGATGCGTCCCACTGAGCATTTTGATTCCCTTGGTTGCTCATACACTGGTCTTACTAATTTAAAAGCAAGCCAAAATCTGAAGTGTATATCACACAGCTGAAGGCAGAGAAAATCTTCAGTCTCCACTTAAATACAATGACAATGGCATGAATAAACACAGGATACCTAATTTCTTGGAATGGAGTAATAATTAGGGTGATAAATAAAGCCCAGTGATAGAAGCTGAACTTCTGTTTGTTTTTATAAAACAAACCAACAAATACACAATTCCAGTGATACATAATTGTCTGCCTCATGCAAATTTGGACAAAATAATGACTACATTTGCTGACAATCTTTAAGGATTACAATACCTTAAAATACACACAAAATCTCAGTTCATGATGATGATTAGAAAATAAAAACTAGAATAATAGAGTTTTCTGGTTACGTAATATAAAGTATTAAATCGAAGACTACATCAAGAAAATTTGCACTGCAATAAATTAAAACATAAAAACAACAAAGTATGCTGCAAAATGAAGGTCAAAATGTTAGATTTTTTTTTCTTAATTGTACACATGAGATTTTACTTAGAATGTGATTCCACCCCATTTATAGAGAAACCTCAATAGTCTCAATGAACAGAAATATGAATATTAAGTGTTTCACTTCTGAGAAATTAGTACAAATATATAGCAGATACAACAAATTATTCTCCTGCTCTTACAGCTGTATTCCCACTTTCACATGAGAAAATGGAGGTAAAGAATTGAATGTATTATATATATAAAACACATATTATTCAGGTACACCTACTTGAGGACTTTAAAGAATGTCAGATGTGGAATCTTTCCTCTCAGAAGCTGAACATACAAAGAGATTCACATATGCTTGTATAAAGGACATTGCTAGAGCAAGGGAGGCTTTTTAAAGGGAAAGTTAAGAAATTTGTAAAAAGCTAGTTTTTCTCAAAATGCCTGTACCTCTAGAACATTGCATGCGGAGCAAACATGAAAGCCCCTTTATATTCAATTTCTTCTGGCCATGTAGTAACTCCATTCTTAATGCATGTTCATTGCAAGTCACCTTTTAATGTAAAGTTTTAAGGCCGATAAACCCACCTATGCCTGCTGGATATCTATGTCACTTATAGTCTATTTTCTGATGGGCAAATTTTCTGATGACAACATGGTTTCAACATGGACCAGTGATGGAGAATGTGATGCATTTCAAAACACCTCCAGATATGTTAAGTTCACTAGAACTAGGAGTAGCCACAGGAATATTAGTATTCGTGATGACTTTGGACAGTGTAATGCACCATTTAGACTCTTCAGAGAAAAGGATGAATAATATTTGCTAAATTGATTCTAGAATGGATTATCTCACATGAGACATAATGCAAGAAATCTTGTATATTTTCACATGAAAGTGTTTTGAATAGACTTTTATCCCTAAACTGCATATTAAGCCCATACCCCACCTGTTTTTTTTGTTAATACCTTCAAATCCTTACTTTTTCCACAATTTTGCTGTTATATATTGTTGCTTTTCCTTAATCTTATCTTTTCATTATCTGTAATTGTAGTATGATAAAATCCCTGCCCAATGTTATTTAAAATAAAAAAAAATAATAATTATTAATAATAATAAAGTAGATTTAACACATAAAGCTTATATTGACAAGGAAATTTCTTCCAGAGGCAATGCCGTTTACTGGTGCAAGTAATGTTTTACTGTTGCTGTCTTCCAAAAAAAATATTTTGTTAACAGATTTAACATAAAGTATTAACTATTAATAACATTGAAATAAAGAGAGACTGGATCAATTTCAACAAGCAATTTTTTGATTTTTTTTAATAAAATAAAACAATCATGATTACATCAGAGACTTCATAAAACATTAAAAAAATAAAAAAAAAAGAAAGAAACTTACCTTTGATTTTAGACCATGCAATTTATTTATAGAGAAATCATATGCAACGGAATTTGGTTTTCAGTGAAAGAAGCTAAAAGTCTCAAATTGCTAAATCACTTCAGGATGCATGTTATTATCCAGATACTGATAAACTTTCCTTGCATTTCCAGCCACACCACATGCACACAGAGAGGTAGATTAGTACAAAATTAGCTTACTTACACATTTTGTTGAATCTGAGAGATCTTCACTTTGGGGGGAAATCAGAGAGTCACTGTATGTGTTGGTTTCCACAAGCTTTGGATTGAGTAAATCCTGTATTTCAGTCATCACTATGAAAAAGCTTGATAGATTTTAATGTAATGAAGGCAAGCCTCTTTTTAGCTGTAACTTAGATACACAGCTGCTCAGTTAAACTTGCTAAAGCAATTAGTATAACCTATAGCTCCAGAATTTCACGGGAAAAGGGTAATGTTAAATGCTGTCAGATCGTTGCACTTAGTTTTTAACCAGTCCCTTTGATTATGTCATTTCTTCTGTATCCATCTCTGAAATTCAATCCCTAATATGCTAATATAATTCAGGGAAAATTAGTTTAATTCCTCTAATAATTTTGCACTTATATGTATATTTATCTATATATTTGTGTGAGAGATATATGTATGTGTATTATGATTATTAATGTAGTTCTATGGAATGATACAGAGAAGTATCATCTGACTGCACTTATTTCACAGGCTGCTGACTCCTGACTGACTTCTTTAGTGCATTTTAATGGACATAATATGAAGCAATTCCTACTGTGATTTTTTTTTTTTCCCACAGGGATACCAGTGTTTCACTGGGAGAGGGATGAGATTTAGAATCTGATGTTAGGCATAATAACTGATACCAACCTAGTGTGTTTTTCGGAAGCTTACAATAAAATAGAACTCCTGGGAAAAGTTTCCCAGAATGTCCAGGGATGGGTGGGCAATGCAGAAATAGCGTAATCCCCACTGTTAGTCTCAGGAAATAATGAGATTTTTCCCTCAGCTGGTAATTGTCTTAGTCCCACAGAAAACGAAGTCTCATCATTTCATAAAGAGCAAGACCAGATCCTAAATGAGGTAAAACCCATGCCTGTTCTCTCCTTCAGAGTTCTCCACCTTTTTGAACCCATTCCTATATTTGCACACCAAGAAAAATCATCTAACCTTTTCCACTGAAGGAGTAAGGGGGCACAGAACATTTATATTCAAACAAAACAAAGCCAGAAGATGGACAATGTCCATCTGGTCCATTTTCTCTCTTACAAAGAAATGTAAGTGCTCTTTTAGTTGTGGATGAAAAAATATTCTTCACTAACATTAGCTTTTTTATAGAATGTCATTGCAACATATATACACCTAGTGAGACAAAAATATTATTTAAAAGTTTTAGAAATTTATGCAGATTTGAGGAGCACAAGATCAGGACTACACAGAAATTAATATTGCTATTTTATGTCAGTTTATAGAAAGTAATATTGAAATTCCATAGAATCAATTGTGTATTCAATCCTATTGCAGCTCTCCATAAAAGCTTAGTGTTCATAATTTTTGTTTGCATTTAAGATGAGATACACTATTGTCCACAAATTCCAAACAGGGTATACAGTACAATAATACAAAGATAAACTGAATTTTCATATTTAATATCTGTTTCTTCCACAGATATCAATGACAAAATGGACTAATTTCAGTGAGGCAGGAACAAGATCTAAGTGGTCAGTAATATGTTCTTCAGCTTAGTGTTCTCTCAGTTCTGTTCAGTTAACACACTTTTCCATTGCTGTAATAGTTTTAAAGCATTTATTCTGTAAATGAATAGTCAGCTTTCATGTAAACAGTCCATTAGCATTAATCATATGACTCTCACATGATACATTGACAAAAAAGATGTTAGCAATTTTCCTCTTACTCATGACAAATAGGTAGTAAGTAAAAATGAAAAACAGCGGTTGAAAAGGAAGACTATAGCACTTGATCTCCTGACACCATTTCATTTCTCTTCTGAAATACAAAAAGCCATATTCTAGTTAGTGAAAATATGCAGGATTGCATTTCTGTTGATCAAAATATGAGTCCTTGCCTTCTTTTTCACTGATCCTGTTGCACAAATTAACATTTGCATTTCCTTATATACTTCTCTTATGAAAATTCTGAAAAATCTCAGCTTACTGGAGTACAAAATGTGGAACTGCATAAAATAATTGAATGAACTGCGTCACCAGCATTGACTATTATAAACAGATCCTCTCTGTGCCTTATGCAAAGAAATTCAAGGTATTAAAACCTTACAGCTATCAAGATTTGCACCTTCACTAGAGCTTGACTGAACACTGGCTATGCAGCCACAGGAAATAACTTGCATTAGGGCTTCTGCCTGACAGGAAATCATGCTGAACCTGAACCAAAGCCCAGTGGAGTCAGCATGAGTTTTTTCCTTCAAATTTAATTGGCAATGGATCAAGCCCTTTGCACACAATCTCCTATTTCTTCAACATTAAAACAATGCTTTTGACTGTCAAACATTTTCCTCTTCAATATATATTCCAAAGGAGATTTTGCAAACCACCCCAGGACTCTGCAAAATGAATATCAGGCTTGGATTTGTGTGTCAAATAGTAATCTTTAGAAGCTTGCTATATTGCAGATGGAGATTTTAGCTGCCATGTTGTCTTTCTAAAAATAACATGCAGTTTTCCAGTGAGCATGCAGTCAACTAGCAATATCACTGTGCATTTATATTGCAGAGGATCATTTGAGAAATCCCTTGTAAGGGTTTCTATAATCACATTGTAAAAAATATTCATCTTACACATAAGGAAAAATATTTTTAAAAAATGTTTAAAAACATGACACTTCTCAAAGTCTTTTTATGTTTCACAGCAGAAGAAAAAAAGCCCACAAATGAATATACTATCTAAGAACTAATTGACTTTTTTTTTTTATGTGACAATGCTGGCAAACCACAAGAACAAAATATTAAAGTATTTACTGTAATCCAAAAGGAAAAGATTTGTATGCATTATCTCCAGGCCAAAACACATAAAATCCATTGTCAAGCTTGAAATAAAATACAATCAAAAGAACATTTGCAGTTCCAAGCCTTTGTCTCCTTCATGTATTATAAAGTATCCTCAAATTTTCCAGCACCATTTTGGCCCTTTTCTTTAAAGGGCAGATAGCATTTAGTTAGGAATGCACTTGTATGTTTTTTGAGTCCTGATCCAAGTCCTACTGTTGCCAGTGAGATATTTGCTGTTGAATTCAATGAGAATTAAATAAGGTCCTTAAGTAGAACTTAGTAGACTCTACTAAAATTGTTGCTATTAATAGAGATTTATCTGTGACTGCCCCAGTGGCTTACAGGTAAGTTGATGGGACAGGAACAGTATATTTCTTGAATCAGCTATAAGGCAGAAAAGCTGAGGTTACTGTTTGGATTCCCTGATGAAAAGCTGCAATTGTTTCATTTACAAGGTAAATGTACTCTGGCTATTCCCAGAGTGACCTTGGCGGCCAACTGTGTTGCCCTTAGTGTCAGCAGAAAGAAGGCTGTTGGTGTCAGTGGGCTTTGGATCAGGCTTTAAACACAGAGAAAGCTTGCTTAAGGAGGAAAGCAGACATACCGAATAGTTCTGATTTCCCAGGTTTTATCACTTAGAGTTCAGGATATCAACAAGACACTTTAAACCCTGAAGAGTAATTGCTGTAAGTCAATTATTTTGACCTTGCATGTTTCTGCAATTGTATGCAATAATAAAGAAGAACAAATCTCTCTGGCTTAAAAAAAAAAAAAAAGGCAAGTACTTTATTTATCAATAGAGATTTTAGCTGCTTTTTACACCATTGCAATGACTAAACAAACAGCATAAAATAAACATAGGAGAGTATAAAATCACTTTATTCCAGCTGGTATCCCAAGACAACCTTTGACTAAGTACAGAGTTGGATGTTTCAAGTATGGCACTTATATAAATAAGAGCAGAGAGAAGGTGATATAATCACAGTTAAAAGCAATGAACTCTGTTCCTTTGGTATGTGTGTCATCATAGGTAACTCCAGGTAAATACATAACTTGGCTGGCACGAACCAACTCCATCTTATTCATGCACATGTTAGGGAATGAACTGAAATGTACTGATATATTTTGTAGATCACATCTAACATAAGATGATTAAGGTCGCTGGTGTGTGTGTGGACAGGCAAACAAAAAATGGCAAAATTATATTCAGCATTTATTGTTTAGCATAACTAACTGATGTACAAACTATGTTAGAAAATAGCTAGTAATACACACCAGGAATAAACTCTGTGATTTAGACAAGCAAAATAACATCAGACATCTGTGAGATCGGTGAAAGCAGATGTCCTGATTGAGCTGTGGTCAGATTCCTTACAGTGCAATTACCCTCCTTTTAAAACATGCTTACATCTGCACATTGCAACAGTTTCCCCCACCCCATCCCACCCCATATAGAGTATCCTTGCAGATTTTTAATATGAACATTCTACGTGTTTACAACAATTAGTCAGACGGTCCAAACTGTAAACTCATCCTAATGATGACCAAAAAAAAGCCGCTCCACCAACAGATAATACCCAATCGTTAGAAAGAAAAGTAGTAATAGTAGTAGCTGTAAGGCTAGGCCAAGCATGGTTTTATAGCTGTTTTTTCAGTCTTTTACATAGCACTGCATTTTTGCAGCTAGTTCAGTAAGTGCAGATCCAATACCTTAATGGCTTTCTTGGTGGTTTGATAAAATGCTTGCCTAAGCAATGTACCTTTCTCTAATGGTGTCTGGGTCTCTTCCACCTGGCACCGTGTTTCAAGTCTGTCACAGCCTCACACGTAAGCTGAGTCACTTGACTGAGTCCTGCCAAAGTTAGGCATGCTCATTCTTGGCAGGTCCTTATTTCTGATTTCGTATATGGATTTCCTTTTTGCCTGTACTCCTCTCACTGCCATTTTGATCTTTCTCCAGCCCAAGTGGTTCAGTTCTGCCAAATTGAGCACCACACAAATGCCACTGACAGCAAACATGAACACCAAGAACACAGTCTTCTCAGTGGGTCTAGAGACATAGCACTCTACTTCTTTAATGCAAGGGTATCTGTCACATTCGTACATGGAAGGGACATTGAATCCGTACAGGAAGTACTGTCCCACTAAGAATCCGATCTCTAGGGCATTTCGAAAGACCACTTGGATGATATAAAATCGAGAAATGCCTTCTTGCCTCCTCATCTTTGATTTTGTAGTTCTGATGGCAGGGTTGGGGATCTCCTTCACTTCTAAGCAGTCTGGCTCTGCCTCTTTGGTGGAGTTCTCAGTGTTCTGCAGCACGCCATTGACAATTGTGTTCTTGATTTTCTTACTGTCCTCACGCTTCATTGAATCCTGGTCCCTCTCCAGGGTGAGGAAGACGGTGGAGTACCTCCGTTCCCTTTGCTTAGCAGACTGGTGAACGGAGTACGTTATGAAGCACAGGCTGGGCGTGCACACCATGATGATCTGGAACACCCAGTACCTTATGTGTGAAATAGGGAAAGCCTGGTCGTAACAAGCCTGATTGCAGCCTGGCTGCAGCGTGTTACAGACGAACATGGTTTGCTCGTCATCGTACACCGTCTCCCCTACGATGGCCACGATGAGTATCCTGAAGATCACCACCACGGTCAGCAGAATCCTGCAACAGAGAAGCCGGTCAGGGTGCGCCGCCGCCCGGGAGCTGTCCGGTGCTGAGCGGGCACGGAGCGCCTCGGCTTCGCGAAACCGGGGAGACCCCCGGGACCGCCACCGCCACCGGGACTGGGACCGAGCCCCCCGGCCCAAACGCACGGCCCGGCGCTGGGCTGTCCCGCCGGGAGACCCCCGTGGGATCCCTGGGGACAAGGACGGCGGCGTGCGCGGTGTCCCCCCGCCCCGCGCCCCCGCGCACGCTCCAGGCTCCGACCGAGCCCTGCCCGACCGGGACCCCCGCGCTCCCCGTCTCCCCTGGCCCTTACCCTTACCTCCCTATCATAGTAGAGTGCTGCTGCACGGCAGCTTCCAGTAGCCTCTCTAGAATAGTCCATTCCCCCATCGCTGTTCATCCGGAGACAAAGACTTGGGCAAGCGGATCTCTTCACTTCTTCCTGCTTTGTTGTTTTTTTTTTTATTTTATTTTATTTTCCTCTCCTTTTTTTTAAAATTTTTGTTTGGTTGTTGTTGTTGTTTCAGAGGGCGGTGGGGAGGAAAAGCGAACAAAAGCGCAACCCCCCCCTACCGCCCGCAGTCCGGCGGCGGGCAGGCGGAGGGACGCGGCAGCCCTTCCGACGACTCCGGACCCGGCTCGGCTCGGCTCGGCTCGGCTCGGCTTGGCCCGGCTCGTCCCGGCTGGGCTCGGCTCGGGGCCCCGCGGCGGCCGGCCCAGCCCGGCCCGGCCCGGCCCGCTGTGCTCGTGTGGCGGCGCGGCGCGGCGGCCCGGCGGCGGGGCGGGAGGAAGGTTGGCTTTTAATGTCTTGCTGCCTCTAATCTGCCTTTAAGTAGTCTCCGCTTGCGTCACTGACAGGTTGGTGGAGAGCAGCCAAAAGCAGCGCTCGGATTTTCTCATTTTTATTATTCCGGCGAAGATAAATAAATAAAGGCGGTGGAATACGCGGAATAAATAAAGGAGGAGGAGGAGGAGGAGGAGGAGGAGGAGGCCGGGCAGAGGAAGAGCCGCCCGAGCCGGCGCGGGGCTTCTTTGGCAGCCCAGCGACTCCACGGAGCAGCCCTGGGCTGGGACCCCCAGCCGCAGGAGGGCTCCCGGGAGCTCCCGGGCTCCGGTCCCTCCCCGGGCTTGGCAAGGAGGGGCGGCGTGCAGCGGTGGCCTCACCTTAGAGAGCCGCGTGCCCTTGAAGAGAGTTGAGCTACCGCACGTTACCCTCACCCGATTACAGAGAGAAGAATGGCTAAACAGAAATGGGGCGGATACATAGCCATTTCAGACAGCTCCCAGACTGAGGTTGGATTCATGGTAGGAGAGGCACGAAACCTTCACACAAAGCATCCCTAAGCACCACAAGAATAAAGTAACTTAAAGAATTTCCTACCATATAATCCATCTACATATTCCCCTAAAATATTGCATTGTGTTTAAAATATATATATATTTACAGATACCCTCACAGACTGCACCAACCCCACACAAGGCACTGGCACCAATTGGAATTGACTCTTTCCTGGTGGTGAAGCCTAAAGTGTATTCTCTACCTTTCCATAAAGATCAGCTACAACTTCCTACCTGCTGTTCTTTTTGCTCAACTGATCGTATTAAAATGAACATAAGAAAAATTCAAGTCAGTCTGCTCACTATGTTCCTATTGCCAAATTCGGTAAAATCAGTCTGCTTCCAAAGTGGAACCGCTCAAGCCACTGTGAACAGTGTAGACCTTTGTTTTCTTTGCAGCTCTCTCATCAAGCAATTCTGTGTTGTGTTAATGGTAAGTGCTTTCTGAATAGATGAGACCAAGCTTCATCTGAGCAGAGGTCATCTGTGTGTTTCAGACACCCCAAGATTTGTCTTTTCATTTGGTGTGTGCAGATGGTCTCTGATTGGATCCCCAAATCTTTGAACTGGGAAAGTATCAAATAAGAGATCAGTGAATACCTCAGTTTGCACAGAAGTTGATAGATTTTCCTTCTCTCCCAGTCAAGAGTCTGTTAAGAAGCATTCAATAATCTGGAATGTTTCCTTACCATGCTGTTGGGAATTACTGGGGACACTGAGTAACCGCTATTTTCTTAAAAACTGACTCTGTTCTTCCTTCAAGCTGGTTCTCACACTTCCTGCATTGTGTGTGTAGAGTTTGTGAAACCTGCTGCTGCAGCAACACCATAACTAAAAAGAAGAGGCTGTTTCTTTTGTTTTAAGAGGAGTCCAGTACCTATGCAACTACCCTGAATATTGAGTGTTTTACACAGACACCAAAGTCTGTGTTTGGAAATGGATCTGAAAATGAGAGAGATCAAGGCAGTAAAGGAAGTAGTAATGCATGTGTAGGAGAGTGGGCAGGGAATATACTAAGAAGCTAATGATGATAATCCTATTTAGGAGACCAAACAGAGAGGGAAAGCCCTTGACAGAAATTACTGAAGAAAGGAGAGGAGATTTTGGTCCACAGTCAAATACAAGGTTTCCTACAAAGGGAAGCTGTTCTCTAGCATCAGAATATAACACCCACATATCTGAGTTTTTATGACCAGTAAATAAAAAGGAATCTAATTCTGGTTGAATCAAACACTGACCTTTTAATGAACAATCATTGTTTGCTGTATGTGATAAGTTCTACTTACTACTGTTAGCACAGCTGTGGAAACATGAAGGGGAGATACCATAAATTAATGCTTCAAACACATAAGCACTGTTATAAAATAGTTTTTTTTATTTAAATACAGTCAGAGTGAAACACTTTCAGGCCTGCTCTTGCAGGAGTTGCATCTTATTCTGACATAGCTGACCTTTCCTTTTCTAACAGTGTCTTCGTATGCCCTACCACAACCATATTCAAATGGAGGATAGATACTTGGCCTCTCACGTGATACATTTTACTGAACTTCAGACCTTAGTGAATTTGGGTAAAAAATAAAAAAATAAAAAATTCAGTCCAAGAGTCTCTTTCTTGATGCTTACACACATTTTAAGTTTTGGCTGGAAAACTCAAAGGACTTTGATACATCACAAATTTACCTGCAGGAGTTCTGGAACTAAGAAGTGCTGTCATTAATTTGGGCCCCTACGTATTTGTCAAAATAAAAGTAGTAAGAACCAATTGTGATGTTGTCCAAATGTTTACTGTAACAATGCAAAGCATATGAAGAAGGTAATTATTTGCATTCCCATTATTCACCACATGTATAAAGACAACCTGTGGATTTGTCTGACAAATTATCTAAATCACAAAGTGCTCAAACTATGTATAGACATAATTGTAAGAGAGAGTTATAGACATAAGAAGATTTTCAGCTTCTCAAGGTTCATCTTGGGTTTTACACCATTCCCCTGAATGCTTCAGCCTGTGATAAAGCCAGGATTTGCAGAGCAGCAGGCTGCCAAGAATGCTATGGGTGTGTATTGCATTTTGTATGGTATTCACATTAGAAAATCATGCCTATATTTCATTCACAAACATTCAGGATTATCAAAGCTTTATGTTTTACAAAACTGATGGCTTACAAAGAACTATTTCCTACTGAAGCGACAATACTGGTTTGCAGCAGGGTCAGGTCTGTCCTGTTTAATGATTTTGTCAGTTGTATACAGAGGAAACAAAGCTTCACACTGCCAGCATAGGCTTTTGAGTTGGAGGGTGTGTTTTTGTTTGTTTTGCTTTGCATTTGAAGTGAATGAGGACTCCTCTACAGATGAAATTCAGCAGGAACACTGTTGTTATCATAAGAATACATATTCATTACACAATCTTCACAAACTCCATTTACATTAGCAAAAAAACTCTTCATACAAAAGTCAAAATAGCCAAGGAGCTCAAACAGGCTCTGCAAAAAGAAATTAGAGCTCCAGCTTCTGTATGTGTTCAGAGATGACCCTGCCTCAATATTAATTCATGTTAAAATAATATAGACAGAGCTGATCTTGGATTAGGTTTGAAGAATAAAAACTGTGCATGTCCTCAGTCAGATGCCAAACGGAGGTTAATCTGTCTCTAAGAAGTGATGGGACAGATTCTCTCTAAGAAATCCAGCCCTTTTGCTCTGATCTGGTTTTGTAAAGGGTGCAGGAAGCCATCAGATCCCTCAGGCAGCACATTCCCCAAGCACAGAGCTGAGCACACAGGGAAACCCGCTGACACGTTTGGCTCCCGTGTCAGACTCCCTGCAGCCGAGTGTGGCTGGCGTGACTGGGGCGGGATGAAGGAGCCACCTGGCCCGTTCCTACCCACTGTCACATTGCGTACTGAACCAGTGTTCCCCAGCTTCATTATTCTCTATGCTGAGATGAACTCATGTAAAAACAGGATCCAGACCTTACAGAAGCACCCCCCACATACCACCTCCTTTTAAAGATATATATTTATCCTAATTTTTTTCCAAATATTTTATCTCAGAATAAATCTCTGCATTTTTAGTACTATCCCAAGGATCTTCCCTGGTGATCTTTGTTTTGCAGTTGTTCAAAGTGGATCCATAATTACAGCAAATAAATGAATGCCATATTTAGATTCAAAAACTGCACGATGATTGACTGTATTTCATGATTACGTGATAAAACACTGTTTCCATCAACTATAGCATATTGGGAGCAAAGCAAGAACTGTTCATGGACAATTGTAAGCTATTACTTAAGTAAATCATAGGTTTTTCTTTTAGAAGTTTTTGTGAAATGTATTGCCCCACATCAGCTTTGTGATTGCATTTTCTAGGTAGTGTCACAAAAGGGAGATATTGCAGCATTACTTTTATAAAACTGCAGTACTTTCTTTCAAATGCTGTCATGATGAATGCTTCCTTTTTGATAGCATTTGGTGTAATCCCCAAAATCTAAGTAGTTAGCTACTCAACTGAAAACGCCTATCTAAGACCTCTCACAGCCATCTGCTACATTCTGTTTTCATTTGGCGCCATGTGTGTATTAATGAAATGATTGCATCAGATTATATCTTTTATTCATAAAATCATCTAGGTCATCTGCTTCCACCTACACTTCCTCATTAAAATGAACAGTTGTGTGTACATTCACCCCTCACTGTGTGAGTACAATCCTTGCTGCAGTCAGCTGCTGTGTGCATTTTAAAAAGAAATCCCCTTCTCTGCTGTTTCTTATATGAGATTCCTTCAAAAGACAATTTGAGTGTTTCACACCAAAAGAGTGCATTTTTCCTACGCTTGGAAAAACAAAGACTTCCTAAAAGGTACAAGATCTGGATGCACTGGTGACCTTTGTCAGAGGTCATCTGCTTTCAACAGAAAGCAACAAGAAAGCAAGAACACTGTCACTTTGCTACCAAGACAGAGAGCAGAGTCTTCTCATCTAGACAACAGTGTTTGTATCAAAGCTGTCAATAACCAGGCAAACACTTGTGTTCCTAGTTGTGAGAATGGAAGACAGCCTGCATTTGTACACACCAAGATAGAGAAGAGAAAGTTACCAAATGCATAAACATACAAAATACTCGGTTATCCTAATAATCACATTAAAACTCTATTATCAGTCTCAGGTCCATGTCTACTGCTGAAGATTGCCATAAGTGGAAACTTCTTTGGCACCACTTCTTTGGCACTTCATCAATGCATGTTACCAGTAAAGTTTTGTCAGCTGTTCACAAGGACCAGTTTATGAATGAATTAACAGCTCAAATTAATTTCCTTGGAAATAATTTGGACATATATATTGAATCACAATGGCATACACTTCTGGCATATATACAGCAGAGTCTGCACTCCTTGGAAACTACTGAGAATAGCTTCCAATTTGCTGGCAAACAGGCTGCAGCTAGTAGAAAGAAAACTTCATAGAACCAAATCCTTATAAACTGACAGGCTCTAGAAAGAAGTGCAAACAAAGTAAAATATTCCAGGGTCCAGATCACCAGTCCCCAGTCTCCTGATTTTCTCCTCTTTCTTTCACTGGTCTCAAAACATCGCATGCATTCTGCTAAAACATCTATTATTGCAGCTGTATGAACTATGATGGCTTAAGTGTAAATTTGTGAGCAAATCTCATGTAGGTTCCCTTTATCATCTGTTTTAAGGTTCCATACTTACTAAAGAAAGAGAACCTTTCAAAAACACCTGAGACACAGAACAGTGTAAAGGATTCTGTAGGAGATTTAGTACTTACAACGTGCATTTCAAAGATGGGAAGGAATATGCACATCTTTCACTAATGATAATTCATATCTTAATATCTCAGTCCTATGGCAGTCAATTTTCCTGGTACTAACAGCAATTCCCACTGACTTTTGTGTGGCCAGGATTTAAAAACTCTTAAGATCTTATTTACACCGGAACATTTTAAAATTGCTAATGGCAAAATGCTAATGATGAGAAAGTTAGGGAGTGCTTCAGAATAGCAAGAACAGCAAAAAAAAACATATATCAAATAATAAGAAGAGAGTACTGTATACTGAAACTGCAAGCAGCATTTTGATTCTTCTTGTATTCTGTCGGAAAAAAAAAAAAAAAGTAAAAAAAAAAAAGTATGAGAAACCATGCAGCAGTATTTCAGTATGAATGTATTACACCAAGCAGTTTTTTCAGACTTACTGCTTTGCCCTGCCTTATCTACATTTTCCTTTATCCAAATGCTACATCCCTAAACTCCCGGCTGCTTTCCATTCAGTGACATGGTTTGTGGCAGAGTTGCTTTCCTTTGTTTGGACTGTCACACCACCATATGTCTCCAGCATCCTGGTGCCCCTCACTCTCCTCCTCTCCCTCCCTATCTCACCAGTCTCAGAAGGGAATTCACATTACATTAAAACATCCCAATGGAAGCCATGCTGAAACAGTCCCTTGAAATATCTAGGGCAGGCAAATGATTGTTTTGAAAGTAAACTATGTCAGCAGGAGTGGAAAACAGGAGCTCAGTAAGAAATGCAGAATTTTGTAACCCATCTGTCATTCACTGATTTTACAGTTACAATAAGATTGAGTGCCATACATTTGATATGCAGTCTATTACAGACATATAAAGTATAAATGATACACATATATACACGTGCAAATGCATGTATATGCATGTTTTATGATTAGTGTCTATTTGACAAAAAGAAATATGAAATAATATTCACTAGAGAATTCCACAGGAATTCCTGTTTTTTTAGGAAACCTCTTCTATAAGATTGCTGAGACAGTTTAAAAGGCCTGTGTTGAGAGGATGCATTCAAATTCCACGTGATTTTAGACCTTCTTCCATGTAAAGCCCAAGTTAAAAGCCATTCAGTTATCTTTTCAATGACTTCAGTTCATGTGGATCAAGAATATATAGTCACAGGTTTGAGAGAAAAATATGATATATTTTCTAGAGTCCATGTAATATTTAAAATAAATTCTTCAAGTAAATTTAAATTTTATAAACATTCAAGAATGATAATTCTTTAGTCTAGAATCTTTAGTTTAGTTTACAGATCTACACATTTTCACTGGAAAATACTGATTCATAAACCCAGAATGGTTTCCCAGAACCACCCAAGCCATGCACATCTGGAGTTTCACAGGTGGGGATTTAAACTGGACTTTTTATCACTTCCACAACTGGTATTAACACATCACATCTTCTCAGTGCTGGGCGGAGTGTTTGTGTTTCACAATTTTGTTTTTGTTAACCTTTCCTAAACAAAAGTCTTCCAGGATATTCCTTAAATTTTCATGTTTCTGTTTCAAAATGAAACAAAATCAATTTTGGAGCATCAAAATGTTCTATGAATCTGAAGTCCCAAATTTTGAAAAATTGTGATTTTGGTATTCAATTTCTTTTATCTCACACAAAACTGAAGCAGTTATATAGAGATTTTGCAATAATGTTAATGTTGTTTAGTATTCAATTCATAGTTTTCAGAATCTATTAACAATCATGCATTTTTATCTATTCTACAAGAAAGAATTTGTGACAAAAAAAAAAGAGAAAAAAATAAGTTCATAATACATTGTAGAACACCTATGATTGTGTGTGATTTACTTCTGTGCTTTTAAGAAAAAGAAAAATCATCATTATGCATAATGTCGGTATGGTACCGGAAGTTACGGTTTATTTTTCTAGATAACAGAGAAGCCCACGTAATTTCTCACATAGGTCACAGTTGCTCTAGGGCTGCATTGATTTACACAAATCCTATGCAAATCTGACCTCATTTTTAACCAGATATTTATTCTTTAATTTAGATTTAGAACTTCTGCTTTGTAGCTGTTTGCAACCTCTTTCACACTTCACTTCAGGAAATCAGGGACTCTATTCCTGTGAGGAACATAACCAAACTAGCAGAGATTTTTAGGGGGGAAAAAAATGTTTTACTTGGTACCGCACTCCTTTATTTCCTTAATCGAAAACTGCATCTTTCCTCCTGAGTGGGAAGCAGAGCATGCAAAGAAGTACCTCCCTTCACCCTACGCACACCTTCTTCATGGCATCCCCAAGAGGCTGGGGGGCCGGTGTGGGCAGGCGGGTCCCTGCACACAGCAGTGCCTGGCAGCTGCTGGAGCAGCCCCTGGGAACTGCTCCTGCCAGAGCTTGGTCAGCTCTACAGCCAGCAAAGGATGGCAGAGAACCTGGAGCATGCCATCATCCACCTCCTGCCAGGCTGGACACCTCACATGGCCTCTGAACCGTACATACTCTTGTTTAAAATGTTAGTCAATTGAACTCTAAAGGCCACAAAAGAATGAGAGCAGTGCAATACATTTACACTTGCATGCAAGTGTACGTTTTTATCAACTATTATTTTGCATCAATTAATAAGATTTATTGTAAATATGATTTGTGTTTTTCTGTTTTTCAGGTTTTGAAGCATCTCTGGCATTTGTATGTGTCTGTACTTGCTGGGCACACAATAAATTAAAAAAATTTATATTTTTTTTTCTTCAGCCAGTCCCTCCAGAATATCTCCATTTTGCACACGGTTTTCTCAGTGCAGATTCACTCAGTCTGTGTTCAGACCTCCTGCCATGGAATAATAAGCCTCCCTTTCCCCATCCAGATTTACTCTCTATCCCCTTGTTCAGCACACGATGAGACAGACTTTCTTGGGAAAGCCTCTAAGAACTAGTCCATGGAAAACTTGTCTCATCCCACAGGTTTCACTCTGCTCAAAAAGAGATGGGTTACAGAGAGCCAACAAAACAGAAGGACTAGGGCATTTGAGGGAGCGCTGCATAACGTTACCATGGCCAGGCACCGTGTGAGCACAAGCAGGTTTACCTTCCTGCTTGGGAAACCAGGACAGCTTCCAGGCTCCAGGTGACCAGCATGGGTAGTTGGGGGGCTGGATTTGAAGCTAAGCATAGGGGAAATCTTAACTGTAAAATGTGATGACAGCTGCTGCAATTTATTTTCAATCAAGCAGTAAGACTGATTTAGGGATCAGATCAAATACTTGCTCTGTTATGAGCAAGTCTTGAGGATATCTGGGCTGGCCCCATCTTCTTCTCTAAGTTTTAGATTTCATAAAATAATTTAAAATACATTATAATTCCCCAACCCTCAGCATTTTCAGACAGGGATTTCAAGGTCTCTTGTTGCAACACAGCTATCCAGCACTTTCTGAAACTCCAGACCTCTTCTGATGAGAAACAGGACTCAGTAGTTTCCAGCCCTGATTTCACTGTGTAAGTATATCCATCCTAGAATTACAGTGGACAAAAAACAGGCAAGTAACTTCAAGTGCTGATAAACACTTAAAGATTTCACCTGTTAAAAATATGCCAATAAGTAACACATCGAGAAGACATGGATAAATTACTGATCTGTTTCATTAATGTTGTTTGATACATTTCATGATTTCATGTATTTCTTCTGAGCAAAGGATCTGCTTAGGGGCAGAGATTGTGTTATAAAGAGAGAAGGCTTACAGGAAGGCTAGTGCAGTAAGAGAGAAGATGACAGCCAAGTCCTTGTAGGACTTTAATAAACATTTGTGAAGCATATTCAGATTAATTACACCAACTAATTATCAAAGTCCAGTGTCATGCTACCTGAAATGTCAGTGCAAAATGTTCCTTGGGCTTGAAGGCAGTATTGTATGGCAATAATGAATGTGTGAAATCCAAATATGACTGCCACAAAGGCAAACAAGGCATGAGGGAAAACATGAGCTCAAAAATAGATCAATTAATTCAAAGAACACCAACTAGACAGGTGGATGAGTCAGACCTACCAGGCAGGCAGAGTTCCTGTTGAATGGAAAATACATTTAATACAGCATTTTTCACTGTGAAAGACAATGCAACCAAGAATCTAAGCTAAATTTGGTGGCACTGTGCCATGTTGACAGAAACATCCTCAAGCAGAGAACAGGAAATGAGTTTCCCCTTTTATAAGGTTTCTCCTCTTGTGGTTACCCCTTCCCAAATCAAACAGAAAGGTTTTCTTCAGTTCTTAAGATGTTCTTGGAAAAATAAAATAATAATAATATACAGCAAGATATTCTCTTTGATGGGACAAATAATAGATATTTTCTTTTTTTTTTCACTGGGCAGGGTTGGTCAGAAAAATATGTTGAGTAAAATATATCCAAACATACCTAAAGATTTTTAATTGTTCTTTCCTCTGACTGTAAAAAACAAAACAAACAAACAAACAAAAAACCTTTCCAGTACTAGAAAGTGCTAATATCCTCACAACACGGGGCAGAGACGTCTGTCCTGCAGAGATGATATGTCATATCACAGCTGACTGGAGCAAACCAAGTGCACTGCCACAATGGCTATGAATAGCTTATTACAATATTTTTTCTTTTTAATTACATGAATATGTAAATAAGAAAAATCATAATAGAAAAGGCAAATGTAAAGTGGTACATTACTGTGTATAAATGGTTTTGTGACAGCACAGGATTACATTCTTATTTAAAAGAACACAAGAAGGTGTTTCTTAAATTTGTTACTTATTATGAAAATAATCTTCTCAGAAGTGAAAAAGTGTATTCAGATGTATATCACTGCATTTAATATATGTAAAACCCCCAGCATTTTGGTGAGCGTAATAAACAATTCAGAAGTTGCACACACCAGCATTTATGTTAATTCTCAGTCCCTTCATTGAGTTGCACTGGAACCTGACGCAAGACACACAATTTAAAAAATCCACTGTCGGTGCCCTTCCATGAAAACAAAGAGTGTCTCTGCTTGACTCTTTTCAGCCACCATATTCAAGGGTTAATTAGAAGCCTGTATAGATTTGCAGCATAGGAATAAAAAATAAAATAAAATAAAATAAAATAAAATAAAATAAAATAAAATAAAATAAAATAAAACTTTGAGAAAATTGTCATACCTTCATCTGCTTTAGATAGTTAGTAAATTGGCTTCAAAAAAAAGAGCAGATCTTCAATTTATCCAAGCTGAGAATTTGGCCCGTAATTTTTTTAATGAACTGAACAATATAGTGAAACATTCTTTTCTACATTTAAGTTATTTCTGTAATTCCGGTCTTCCAAAGTAATATTTATTGAAGCAAAACACATTCCCACATTCCACTCTTCAAGAGATTTTTAAAGATGTCAACCTATCTATGATTTGGGCAAATTTTAAATGGTTATGAAAATGACTGATGTTGGATGCAGTACCCTCTTTCCCTAGAATACTTCCCTCCACTGCTTTCACCAGGCAAATTTTGTTTGTGGAAATAGCAAGGAATGTGGCGGAGAATGCCAAATGAAGGGAATAGTTCATGTCAAGGACTGACAACAGGGTTGACTTGTAAAACACAAGTTTTGTCCCCAGACTAGGAGTTTCATTATAGATTCTTCAGTGCCATCTGCTGTAACCAGACTCGTTCAAAAACTTCAGAGATGATCAAAGACCCGGTCTTAACGGCTCCATGGCAGGGACATAATGTAACTCTAGGTTTAGGTCTGTCCTACAAAGTGTAAAAGTCAATTAAGGGATCATCTCAACTGTGTTGTTTAATGACCAAAGATTAACAGCTTCTTCACAACTATAGCCGTGTTCTTTCAGTTTTTTGCTACACTTTTAAAGCTATAGCAAAATACCTTTTACACAACTTAATACCTATGGTATTAAGCACTACAGCACCTCCTCCAGCAAGCAGGGACAGAACTGCAGCTGCAGCTTTAAAGACTTGTGAGCAGCAGTCCATTTCATGCTCACCCTCTGAATCTGGAGAAGATAAGTCAAGAAACAATATTTTTTTTCAAAGCGTAAATAGTATCTTGGTGCTGGGGCTCCAGAAATTCAGCACTGTAAGACAATGGCAAAGCCTTTATGACCTCTACCACCAAATGAAAGATTTTTTTTAGGTGAAGAAAAAATAGTTCTGATTTGCTCATTGTTACCTTAATGCCCTTTCTGCAGTTATTGCAAAGAAAATAATAGTTTATTTATTTATTTATTTACTTATTTATTTTGTATGTCTTAGAGTAAGCGTACAATGTGATTGATTATGTCTGTTCTGTCCTTTGGGATTTAAGCAGAGCTATGGAGCTCTTAAGCTACGTCCAATTTATGTCCAACAACTCTCTGCTTGAAAGACCATTTTTCTAACAAGACTTGCATGTTGGGTTGTTTGTCACAAAATACACAGCATATTTTCCAGTTGAAGGTTTCCTAACCTTCATGTACTGGGCAAACTCCATTTTTTTTGTGTGAACGATGTGTCATGACCTGATTTATATTAGCTTTACAACACTCAAACTCTGCTAGGATATCTATTGCTCTGGAGGCTAGAAACAAGACACAAAGAGACATTTCGTATACAAAAGACCTTTAGGTCTTAATAGGCAAGATAAAGGAAGAGAAAGCATAACAACCTCCTTTTCCATACTCGAAAATTCCTAGTAAGTAATACCTGCAATGCATTTCAAAAGCATAGAGCGCTCCAGGTTTAGTAAAGCACTTTGCACCACCAGCACTTTGTAGGTTTTTTGCACAGCAGCAGTTATCTGTTCTGTGGTATTTGTGGCATTCTCTATACTTAGATTGGCAAATGCCACAAATACCATGATAAATTTAACCACTGTGAGTGATAAATGTCAGGCTTTTAATAGCACCCACTGTCTCCCTGTCACCACATGACCCTATTTGGAGACTGGACAATCACCACCTCATATTATTACTTCTAAAAGAAATAGTGTTTTTAGCACTTAAAATGATATTATATTTGCTTTGTGTAATGTGCATGGACTGAACAAGCAGCGGAACCATTGTACACTTTATGGCAGAAGGAACAACCTGCAGGGTACTATTCCTGATCATTTCATATTTTATTTATTTAGAAAAATAAGTTCAAAAGGTAGTTTCCTTTTTCTAGTAGGTATCAGTACAATGACAGAATTCACAATCTCAGTTCAAATGAAAGGGAAGAAACAAATTTGCCCACCCAGCAGGTGACCACTGCTTATGTTATATTTGATCAGAAAGGAAAAGTCTACAAAGTTAGTGCTGCAGATCTTAAAATATTGAATGTGACATCAGACGCAACAAACGTTCCCTACATGACTTTGGGCACTTTTTACACTTCCAGCAGTATGTGATGTATTCCAGCTATATCTGAAGTGCACACTTCTGTGTCCCGTTGACTGCAGGCTGCAAGAAGGATCATTTCACATTATGAATATGATTCTATGATAATTTTGATCTTTTTGCAAAATTCCAAATTTCTGAGGTTTTACCTCAGAGCAGAAAACCAAACTGGGAATTAACTTCAGTCTTAGGAACCAGGCTACAAAATATCCACAGTTTTGTCTTAATCAAATGTCTCTGAATTTTTCTGGCATGGAATATTTGTCCTCCAACCTCAGCTATGCTATATTTCTAGAGGATACTCATATGCCATGTCATACAAACATAGTCTCTGAAACTTGTTTCTGAGTTAGGGGCACTCTTTCATTGCAAAATTAAAGACATATCTTAGGGAAAATATTGGTATGCACATAAATGCACACGTGTAAATATATACATTTTAATGTGCGTATATATATATATAAGTACATATAATTGCTACATACATTTCAGAGAACTCAGAGCCAAATGCAAAAGGCTATCACCAACAATAATATAATTGCTCATTTTCCCATGTATAGGAAAGTTATCAGTACAACATAAGTCTATTTCAAAGACCATTAGTTTTAGCTGCCAAAATATATGGGCAAGAGACCAAAAGCTACTGCATTACTGCGGTTTGCCTGGTTGCCATAAAGAGCTGAGCTGCACAAGATAGCTCCAATTCAATTAAATCATTTCCACACCAGTAAGTGTTGTAAGGCCTAAGACCATTTTATAAACCTGTTCATCACATATTAAAGGCTTTCATTTCTACAATACAAAAAAAGTCAGAATTAAAAAGTATATCTGGGCAGCTTGTAGTATATCATTTTAATGGACTATGATATTTAGTAAGTCATAATAAACATTAAATACCTAGTATATATTAATTCCTGCAAATACATTTTTTAAAATATGGATCAAATAAATTATTAAATATTCATAAGCCTATAACCACAAATTGTATTTCTCATGACTCAGACATCCAGCTGCAAGAAACACTTTCTAGATTTCAGTGAACTAAAAGAACGAATTAGTAATTTTATCTCTCCATAGCTTAATTTTTGCCTTTTTTTTTTTTTTGGCAAGACATATAGCTTTATGAATGTCAAAGATATTAATATAAACAAAAGGATGAAACTGTTTTTCAAGTAACTGGGTTATTTTAAGTCCTTTATTGTGGGAGTTACTGGCTATATTACAATTAAAATAATAAACTACTCCTGCATATTTCTTATTGATTATATCATGAAGAATGAAGGAATGTTAACATTATGCATACACACAAGCTATCTGCTATGAGTTCAGTGTATTAATTATGAATGAAACAGTACAATAATAAAGTTGCTTTCATAACCAATTCTGAACTAGTAACTCATTTGATTAATGATATTAATTTACATCATTGGTTACTGAAATGATCAAACTAATGCATCAGATAATGGAGTTAAAAGTTTAGCACAAGAGGGTGTTTTCTATTAAGCCTGTAACTGAATACAGAGGATGAGATGATTCCCTTTAATCTTTAACCCAGACTAAAGTTACAGCCACAAAAATGGCATGATTTAACTGATGGAAAATAATGTTTCTTGCATGTGGAGTCCCTTGTCCCTTGACAATGAAGGATCACCCAGTTTAGCTGGTAAATTCAAGACATAATTCAAGCTAAAGCAGTAAAAAGTGTTTTTTTTTGTTTGTTTGTTTTTTCTTATGCCTTGTTCAGTGTTTTGTCCTTAAAATCTGCTGAGGTTTCTATTTCTGCAAGAATTCTACTCTCCTCTGGCTTACCAGAGAATCAGAGCACTGCAGTGCATATTGCACTGGCTTTTGAAAGAAACAATTTTGTAGAAAATATTAGACTTTTCATACTTTAAAAAAAAAAAAAAGTACATCTAATAGTTGATGTTTTTAATAACCAAAAATACTTAAATAATTAAGAAAAAAGACTCAAGATGGACAATTTTCTTGCTTTAAAATAACGTTTCTTTTTCTGTTTTGGGTTTGTTTTTTTTTGATGCAGTGGAGATTTAGCTTTTGAAGACGGAAGCTTATGTCCTGATAATATTCAATACCAAAATGCATCAATTACATAAACATGAGGATATGGCTTGATTCTCCTAAACTTCTCTTTTTCTTGACATCACCTGCTGTAAACCCCAGAAGTTGACTCCAAAGCTCTCCATAGCTGGCTATGTGTGAATTATTCCCTCATGATGGAAAATAAGATAGTCACCAGCTATGTTAACTTTTTGCTGATGTCTCCTAAATTCATTTCACACACTTCACATGGGACAGCTTAATCACAAAGTAAAGCTATCTTTTAACTATATAGCAGCATAATATTTTGTTCCAACAATTAACATTTCTGTATGCTGAGTTTACAAGTGTCAACAGTCATAGTCTTCCCCAGGAGAAAAAGCAAAGATAACTGGTGTCATGTCAGCTGCCTGAATTGCTTCTTTCCTGAGTACAATGAGCGAGATTTACTAATCATCCTGTCTTATAAATGATTTTTTTTTCTTTATCTAGTGTCTTGATAATAACAGAGGCCTGCCCAGAGTGATGGGGCTGGGCTCAGCTATCAGCAGAAGAAAGCAACAATCTCTTGCTGCCCGGGCCTCCTATTCAGTCTATCCAACCAGCAGAGAAGGGGGGTTCCCTATTTTTTTTTTATTATTGTACTATTATTGTAGATTAATCTGACTGTCACATATACTCATGGTCACCTAAGTTTTTAAGTATAAAGCTGTCTTATTCTACATTAAAACCTTATCACGCTCTGGAATTCAATTGTTCAGGCTAAACAATATTAGTGCTTTGCCCCAGGCTGGCTTTTTTTAAGCTTTAGCTAAAACAGCCTTTTTAGAGAAGATTTGTGCAAAGTAGACAACTATCAAATTTATAATGACTGTTGTACCAATTTTTTTGAAAGAGCCTTGAAGCACTAACATGAGACTTCTGAAACATCTTATTTCCTGTCAAAAAGCCATCCTATTAAGCAGAAACATCGGCTTTCGGATCCTTAGCATATACTTAATAGAGGCGTTACAAGCTTTCTGTTCTGATCATAGTCCTATCCATCAATACTCCTTAAGTGACAACATGCTCCTAGATCTACAAGGAAAGTTTTCTGTAAGATCTGCGGATCAAGCAATGGTGGTAAAACCCCAAAGTCCTTGAGTTAAAAGCAGAAGCAGGCTGTGTTGTTCTGGCTGTAGTACAGACCATACAATTTTGTCTTAGCTCTTCCTGATGTATGTTAGTAGTTCTTAACACTTTTTAGCCCTTATTGCTGAATAAAGTCTCTTTACCTAGCTTGATAATCAAGTCAGCCTGACTTCCACTGAATGACCTTCATAGTATTTTACATACAAAGCAAAAAGGAGCTGCAAAGTTGAGTAAAAGTACACATGGCTGTGTGGCAGGTAGACATTTTGCTGTGTATTTATACTGCTTTTCAAAACGCATGCATTGAGTCTGTGTGTTTGGCTACAGCATTAAGCTCCTCTCTTGCATCCAACGACAATCTCATCAAGAGTAGTAAAAGTGCTCTGTGAGCCTTTTTTTCTCACAGTTCTGCTGCCTAGTGAATGGCTACACAGGGCTTGGCAGTCAACTTCTGGTGAGCTCTGCCATCAACTTACACGTAATTAGGTCCTCATTACTTTGTCTCTTTACAACGGGTTACTGAACCACTGTGGTGTATGTAGCAGTATGGAATGCTACGTTATTTAGAAGAGTTTCTTTAATATAGCCAGACAGAAGTTAGGTCTGGGATAGCGCCTGCAGGGACTGCAGCCTCCAGTAGAGGGGCAGGAATTGCAGGTGGAGAAGAGGGGAGGGAAGAAACTTAAGGCACTCACAGGGTGAGTAATGTATGTCGGCATGTCTCCATGCCTAGGGATGGTCAACCCAGAAATAACAGACTCTCACTGTATGTCAGTGTTTCCATCTCTGCGGTATTTCAGAGGTGAATTGTAGGTTGATCTGGTATAGATAACCACAGGCAGGCTTTGGTACATTTGGGTTTTATTTAATTTGTCTTTTTCAGCCAAATTTCTGAAATAATCTTACTGGTTATTGTATAGGTGCTCTCCAATGAATTTCTGTATCCGATTCTACTATCTTCATGTGCCATACAAAATGTATACAACTGTAATTGAGGCTTGCTGTTAAATGTAAACAAAGGATAAACTTCAGCAGTGGCATCTCTTACCAGAGTTTTGAATCCTATCTTATGTGACTTTACACTCAAATTCCTCTCAAACTGATCAATTGCATTATCCATGTTTAAAAAGTCTAAAAAATTCCCAAGTTCTGCTTCCATAAATAGTTATCATACTTCATATTCCATTGAATTACTCAAGTTTTCACTGTGCTGAATGGGAAAAATGGCAAAATACAGGATAACCACATTAAAATTGAATACACCTGGAAACATGCTATAAGAAGAGAAAAAGGGTAAGGCACTGGTACTGTTTCATCATACCCTACATATACTTAAGCATACTATCTTTTGCAGAATCCTTGGTGCTCACATCCATCTTCATAAACTGTAAATTACATCACCAAAAATGTCCATGGAAATAATTTTTCCACCAGTCATGCAGACAGTGGCTTCCTTCAGTTCCCTCCTCGTGCCCACACACTCATGGGTGAACTCCTACCCTCAGCCCCGACGGTGCTGCCAGCCATATGCTTGCCATTCCTGACCTGTCGGAGCCAGTCAGCCAGGAATCCATGGGGTCTAACTTAACATGCCCTTTGCATACTTGCTTAACGTTTTAAGCCCCAACTAGTTACAATTTATGTCCAGTATGACCCCACTAATTCACAGTAAAACCTAGAATGACCTTTTTGACCAGCCAAATCTTTCAAATTAGCAAGCCAGATCAAGCAAGAAAAGTGCAATGGTTCTGAACAACAGCAGGCAAATCTCATTAGCAAATCTCATTTAAGTTTAAATATTTAAAATAGTGTTCAAACATTTTGTGAAGTTCCTATATTTTCAAAATATACGAAGTTTCTCCATGATGTGACTTTCAACATGATGATATACTCTGGAAACCTTCTTGAGAACAGTGGAAGATGTTGTCTTTGCCTTAAGAGATTTGCAGGTTAATTAATTTGCATTATATTGTGAAAATTCTTGCTTGTAGAAGGATTTCAGTAATATTGTGTGCAATGTGAAGTATTTCATATTTATGTTTAAAACTTATTTAACAGCTCCATCCACCTTCTATGCCCAAATGCAAAAATACCTAGAAGCATCTAAATATTTCAAATGCAGATCAGTAGTAGGCAATTACAATGGTACCTTAGTAAATTGCCTTCTAAAAAGTAAATTAGACACAGGTACTAAATATATCTTCAGTAGTCAAAGGGTAAAATCAGTTTTGATTAATTGCAGATCACATCAAATGGCCAGTTTTAATGCCTTTCCAGAGAATAAGTGGGAGGAATAGAAAATGTTTCCTTTCAGCTGTGTAAACAGCCTATTTTTATTTTTTTTAATTAGCATTTCAATATAAAATCAGCATGAAATCTCATCTTCCTAAACACATGTAATGGCTTTTAGCTGAGCACATGCTTAGCTTCACACAGAAAGTTTGATACAACTTTTAGGTATAACTTTATTTTAAAAAAAATGCACAGTTAAGTCATAGTGATTTCTTAAAACACAAAAGTCCACGAAAAGCATGCAATTTATGATTGTAGTATCTGCAATTTATGATTGTAGTATCTGGGTCAAATACTAACAGAGAATAGCAAAGACTATGGATTAAAAACTGCCTAAGCCATATGAATAATAACAAAGAATAGCAAAGACTATGGATTAAAAACTGCATAAAACATGAATGATGATGTGAAAATAATAAAAATTGTATGTTTATAAGGCAAAAGTTTGATTCTTTGCATTAGTATACAATAAAGGCTTCACTTATCTCTGGCTTTGAAGAGATAGGAGAAGATGAGTAAACTGTCAGTTTGAATTAATGTTTTGTCATAAATATTTATAGCCCACAGAAAACAACTGCATGACTCTTAAGGACTGAGATAATTAGTTATAAATTGCATTCTAAACATATCAACATAAGCCTTTTTCAGAGGCTTTGGCTTTCAATATGTTGATATTAATATACTTAGGTTGTAAATAATACAACAACAAAATCTAAACCCAGTGAGTGAATGTGAGAGGTTTTCTTTCCACTTACTAGGTCTACCTTCAAGATTACTTTTGTAAGCCTTCACAAATGATGTTTCTTTTGTTTCAAGTTTCAAAATTAAAACTATGAAGCATGAATTCATAGTAATAGTAAACTGCGACCTAACATGCCTACATCAGTTAGGAAGACACATGCTGTGAAGGCATTGATGGGAGTTTCCAAATCCCAGGTTGTTTAGACTCATTTTTGTAACTATTTGAACACTTAAAAAAAAAAGTAAGAAGCATGTGTAGGTTGCAAGTCCCAGATCTTTATTTATAAAGCAATAAATATTAGAAGCACAAATAAATTGCACGGGTGTGTAAACAAACTGTACAATGACTGAAGAGTTCAGGAAGGGATGCCAGAAGACTCCAAGAAGCATATTGTCGTCATCCTGAGTGGGAAGTAAATTGAGGGAAAAGTGCTTAGAAGCACTTGCGGTGGACAATGGATGGACCGGCTTCATCGTACTCCTGTTTACTGATCCACATTTGCTGGAAAGTGGACAGAGATGCTAGAATGGAGCCACCAATCCATACAGAGTACTTGCGTTCAGGTGGGGCAATGATCTAGGATGAAGAAAAACAGCAAAATCCCCTGTTAACGATTCCGTTACTGCACAACCAGCCCACACCACCAGCATACCAAGCTGCTAGTTGTTTCTTTAAGTAAGAATCTCTCTAACATAGCATACTGATCTTCAACAGCTGGAACAATTTATGTAATATTCTTTAAGAAAATTTACAGACCAATTTGCCTGTTTTCTAACACTTGCTTCTCATTAATATAATTAAGTTGATTCAATGGAAAAACTTCTCATTTGTCCATCAGCTGATGATCTCACTTTTGAGTTGTTCCTATATCCCAATTCAATGACAAGGACATTTTCCCCCTCCTTATCCATATATTATAGTACAAAGTCCTCACCTTGATCTTCATAGTGCTAGGAGCAAGTGCAGTGATTTCCTTCTGCATGCGGTCAGCAATACCAGGGTACATCGTTGTACCACCTGAGAGGACGTTGTTAGCGTACAGGTCCTTACGAATATCAATATCACACTTCATGATGCTGTTGTAGGTAGTTTCATGAATACCAGCAGATTCCATACCTTGAGAAGAGAAACAGCAGATCAGTAAATTATACATGAGGTCTTCGTGAAAAGAACTCTCAATATTTATCTTCATTACTAATATGAGCTTCTATTAACTTTTCTGTTGTAAAATTACTTACCAGTAAAAGTTATAGAAATACAAGACATGGAATTGCAGAACTAGCTTAGAAAATCAATATTATTTGTTAGAAAAGCTAAGAATCATAAAGCATATGCAAGGGAGACCCACAACATACAGTAAGAGGTAGACGCACAAGATAAACTCATTTATTATATGGCAATGGGAGCAAGTTACACATAACAGAAAACATGAGTATCAGGTTATGTCAGAGTCCCACAAAAAGCATTAGTTGAATATAGTAAGGATGGCAATAAGAAAGTGAAAACAGTCAAAGTAGAACTAAAAAAAGACACTAGTAATTTCCTTTCTTCAGCCTACCTGAAATTCAGCCTATGCCATTTATAAACATCAAGGCAAGAGATAACTGAGACATGGGCCAGGCTATTAGTACTTGGTGATAAGTAAAAAGAAACCAGAAGCAAGTGTCTGTAGGTTGCATTCCAATTTATAATTTTAACAGGTGCTTCCTGAAAGAGTTAACACTAGATATACAGTAACACGTCAGCTGATGAACAACTGCATTTGTTGCTCAGTACTTACAATGTAAGCATTTGCTATTATCCGTCAGCTGCACCCACAAGCAGCAAAGCTAGCCATTTTGGCCACGGCCATGTTTGATTTCAGTTCATGTAAATATACATATCTTCATTCCATCTTATTCTCTCCCAGACATTTTACTTCTTTGTGGAGTCAGATATTGGTGTAAGCGTAAGCTTTACAAACACAGCACTGAAAGCTGTTCTTGTCATCAGCAACATGACAATATTACAAGTGTACATTTTTTCGCTAAAAAATTGTAAGTCTAAAACCTGGTCTAAAAGTTGCAATGAGAGCCCACAGCTCAGCTAATTACCAGCTGGTAATCATATTATGCAGATCCAACAGGGAGCAGAGAATCTAACTCCCTATTGAAGTTTGGTTTTGTGCCAAATTTAGATAAAGAAGAAGGGGAGTGGGGCACCTTCTAGATCTTGTGATTCATTCGTACCTCCTACTGAAAGGAGAATTTCTTGGGAACACTTACCAATAAAGGATGGTTGGAATAAGGTTTCAGGGCAGCGGAAACGTTCATTACCAATTGTGATCACTTGACCATCAGGCAATTCATAGCTCTTCTCCAGAGAGGAGGAAGAGGCAGCAGTGGCCATTTCATTCTCAAAGTCCAGTGCAACATAGCACAGTTTCTCTTTGATATCACGAACAATCTCACGTTCAGCTGTAGATATATAGAAATGAAATTAAGGTTTGAAGAAGCAAAACACTAGAGAAAGAAGATGGGCCAACAGAGACATGAGGATTTTTACAGAAGAGCAAAGCTGGAGGACCGACCTGTTGTCACAAAGGAATAGCCACGCTCCGTGAGGATCTTCATGAGGTAGTCAGTCAGATCCCTGCCAGCCAGATCCAGGCGCATGATAGCATGAGGCAAAGCATAACCTTCATAAATAGGTACGTTGTGGGTGACACCATCGCCAGAGTCAAGAACAATACCTGGGAGAGAAATTGTCAGAGACCAGTTAGAATCAATCACCTATGAAATGCTTCAAACCTTTACAATACAGTGAGCAGTAACACGGAAAACAAAACAGCATTTTTCAGGCAGCATAAGCAGCATCATTCTGTTTTAGGCAGTTACTGCCATACAGGTCTTGCCAACATTTGCTTTTGCATTTGCTTGCATAGACATTGCCCATTTGGTCAAACGTTCCCATAAAAGAGTTGTTCTGTATGGATTTTAAACTAATCCATATGAACAGCCTTCCACTACAACACTGAGCACCAAGTGTGTTTGTGACAGTGATTGTCTTGATCCAGTAAAGGGAATCTTTTGGGCCCAGTTTAAACTAGTGTAATACTCGTGTTAACTGCAGTATCTTCATAGTAATGTTTCCTTGTTCACATCATAATGCAGACAAATCCATGGACTGTTCTTTCCAAAGACTATTTTGCACTACCTTTTCTGCTAATGTTATTTTTAGTCACTATAATCTTTAAAAAAAAAAAGTCTGCAAATTTGATTTGTGTTGTTTTTTTTCATGCTTGGAGTGGGAAGGAAGGGAGGGATGGGGGAGTCCTGAATGAAAAAAAAATCTAAACGGTGTGTTTATTTTACCTGTTGTACGACCGGAGGCATAGAGGGACAAGACAGCCTGGATTGCCACATACATGGCAGGTACGTTGAAGGTCTCAAACATTATCTGGGTCATCTTTTCACGATTAGCTTTAGGGTTCAAGGGGGCTTCTGTGAGCAAGGTGGGGTGTTCCTCAGGGGCCACACGGAGTTCATTGTAGAAAGTGTGGTGCCAGATCTTTTCCATATCGTCCCAGTTGGTGATGATGCCATGTTCAATGGGATATTTCAAAGTCAGGATACCTCTTTTGCTCTGTGCTTCATCACCCACATAGGAATCTTTTTGACCCATGCCAACCATAACACCCTAAAAGAAGAAAATACAGAAAAGCATGATTTGAGGAAGACAACATTACAGAGCCCAAACAATTACACCACAGACAACTATGCTGTTTTCCAGAAAGGTACGAACATTTGTGCCACTGAAAGCTTGTTTAGGAAAAATGTGCTTCACTAAAATATTAAGTCAACAGAATTTGAAGTTCTCTCTCAAAATCTGTTTTCCTTTAATCAGATGAAAGCATTTTTCCCCTTTTTGTTTAAAACACCATTTATTTTCAATTACCTCTTGTGGTCCAAAAGTTTGACTGACAGTAAACTGCACAATATAATGAGCAAGAAAATACAGATACAGAGATACACAAAGAGAGTTTATCAACATGAAAATAGGGAGTGGAATAAGTCTTCTAGTGAAAAAAGACACAGCCAAAATGGCTTTTTTGCTATGATGGCTCAACAGCAAAGTACTCACAAGAACAGAATATAAATTCCAGATGTTTTAAATAATAATATAAAAAAATACAAACTTTTTAACATGGAAACTGTAGGACAAAGAGTGCTGTTTTCCATATGCTGAAAGACATCACAAAATAGGGGAAGAATGAAATGGGAACAGAAAAAAGGAGACTTAGAAGGTGGTAAGAAGGCAAGATCAGAGACAAAGCAGAGGAGATTCAAGAGTTTGGTACATGGGACATTGCACTGGATGGGTGGGAAGGGCCTTAGACAAACAGCTTCATGCACAAATTGGGCCAACAGAGACACCTTTGAGCTAACACCAGCAGCATGTCTGGCCTAGGGCATGGAGCGGGCGGCAGCTTTGTAGGGTGCTGGGTTTGGGCTCATTAGGAGAGAGGACAGGGTGAGAGTGGAGGGAAGCTGGTGAGTCTGAAATAGCTGGGGCAAAGGGAGATGGTGATAGAAAGGAGACGACAGAGAGCCAAAGAGGGGAATTCAGGGAAGCCCCAAAGAAAACTGGAAAAGCGTCAGCAGTGCCAGCATAAGGTGTGAGCGGAGGGAAAGGCAGAGTGTTAGGCGCAGGACTGAAGTGAGGAGTGAGGTGACTCCTGGGGAGCGGGGCGAGCCCCGGTGCCGTCCGAGGGACGGGCATTTACCTGGTGTCGGGGGCGGCCCACGATGGACGGGAAAACGGCCCTGGGGGCATCGTCTCCGGCAAAGCCCGCCTTGACCAGCCCTGAGCCGTTGTCGCACACCAGCGCGGTGGTCTCCTCGTCGTCACACATCGTGGCTGAGCGGCGCGGACCTGCAAAACAGCGCGGCGGCGCCTCCAGACCCCTGCGGGCACGGCAGCGCGGACCCGGACCCCGACCCCCGACCGGCCCCACGCCCCCGGCACCTCCCCGGCGCGGCGGAGGCGGGAGGTCCCGGGAGGATGCTGCGGGGCTCGGCTACGCTCGTGTGCTCCATCAGCCGCCTCGTAAAGCCCCCCTGTGAGGCTTCTAGGCCGCTAACTCGGGGCATCCCCCCGGGGCACGGACCTCAACGGGAGCGTCGCGCCCCGTCGGGCGGCTGGCGCTGCCCGGGGCGGGCGGAGGAGGGAAGGGGGCGGTGAGGGAGCCTCCCCGTCCCTCAGCGCTACTCACCGGAGCGGCGGGGGGGCTGCCGAGCGGAGGCTGGGTGCCGTCCCGGCCGAGAGCCGCCGCTTTATAGCTGCCGTCGGGGCCGGGGCCACGGCGGGCCGGGGCCGGGGCCGCCGCCGTCTCCTTATTTGGCCGGCGCCGCGACATGGCGGCGCGGCGCGGCCATGAATGGAGCAAGGCGCGGCGCGGCCGCACGGCCCATGTAAGGCAGGCGCGGGGCTGCGCGGCCCCGGCCGCCGCATGGCCAAATAGGGCCGGCACCGGGCCGCCGGGGGGACGCCGACGGAGGGAGGGAGGCCCCCGAGGGAGGCCCCCGGCCCCCGTGTGTGGCCCCTGGGCTAGGCTCCCTCCCGCTGCCCGACCCAGGTGGGCCCGCCAATGTCCCCTTCGAGGTGCTGAGGATGCCGGGGTCTTACCTTTCGTTTATTTCTTTTCTCAGTGAAAACCCAAACCTGGCTAAGCTGGTGCTTAACCGACGGCCCAAGAGTTACCACTTTGGTGGTACCCACTGAGGCACATCTCCTCGGGAAGGAGCAGCGCACGCTCAATTTCTTTTGAACCTTGATGAGCACACACAGGCAAAAAGCTCGTGCTTCTCTTGGCTTTTGGCTGGCAACATCTACAGCACAAAGCGGGAGCTGTTCGTTTACGTTAACGTGCAGATACTTAAACTCTCCGGGTTTGCTCTTGTAATGCACGCTGGGCCAGTAATGCGTAGTGATATGTGTAAGGCAGAGAAGGAGAGATGGGAATAGCTTGGACCAAAAAAAAAGAGCCATGTTATTAATGTAATGTGGCAGTTGTTTTCCTGCTCGGTTGTTGAGCCATCCACATTGATAATTTGTTCCAACCGTAGAACCTAGAAAATCCATGTATCTTCAAGGGTTTTGTTGGTTTTTGCTTTTTGTTCTTCTTTTTTTTTTTTTTTTTTTTCCCCAGTTAAAAATAGACGGGAGAGGCATCCCTTGAGTGGGCCTGGCCTGGTATGCAAAGGCAGAGATTGTCAACGTGTGTCCCAGAGGAGCTGCGTTATAACACAGAGTACAGCGTCCTTCGGGCACGCAGCATGTGAACCACACAGTGCCTGCCTCTGTAAGATACAACGGCAAAAAGAATCGAGGTTTGGGGCAGAAGGCGAGGGTGGAATGTAAAGAGGGGAACGCAGTCAACTGGATCAACTGCTTAAACACAGGTCAAATTAATTAGATGTCTGCAAGGCGTGACATCCATCACATGGTTGTATACATCTTCAGTGCGGTGGAAACAAAGAGCCTGTGAATGCAACCCAACCTGCGCTTTGGGAAGCTTGGAGTTCTTCAGTGTAAGAGCTGTCCTTGCACTGTGATTAGGCTCTAACAAAGGGTACAAGAACTGGAAACTGCTTCTCATTTCTAAGCAGTATCCAAAGGGGGCGTCAGAGTCTCTTCAACTTTAATTTCTTCTGAAATTCGAGATAGTGGAATCAGTTTCCTCATTTCTAACACAATTAATGAGGTGGTTAGCTCCACCCCAGCCCCAGTTTATCTTGGGGTTGTGCCCAGTTATGAACACAACTCCGAAGCAGATGTAGCGACAAACTTCTTGGCCATTGTTAGCTCCTGCTTTTCTTTAAATGCCCTGAGGGGAGACAACCTGTTTCAGGTGAGACACTATTTGTGTATAAAGATGTGTGTGTATATTTTATATATGTATATATATAAATATATATATATATTATATGCATTTTATTTATTTTTTTCCACTCACCAACCTGAGAAAGGAAGGTGTAGGACTGTGAAACACAGTGACCTAACAAGGTCAAAGCAGGGAAGGAGTGTGCTCCAGCGCTACTGCTCTGGGCAAACTTTTGCTCTTAGTTTCCTGCTATTGATGAAAAATCATCCAAAATCAATAGTGGTGTGGGATAAGGACTCCAAGTGAGTCTGTATCTATCTAAATTGATTAGACATGGGGTTAAAAAAAAAAAATTGAAAATATTTTGTTGATAGCAATACCTATTTATATAAGAATTCATATATATATATGCCAGGCTGTATACCACAGACTATGTATGCAGAGAGTTCTAATTCAGGCCAAAAAATGCCATACTCTGCTTTAAATTAAAAAAGAAGTACATTTTAATCTATCATAAATTGCCACATATAATTTAAATCTCATTCTTTTTTTTTTCCCCTAGCACATCTTTTCTACAGAAACTGTATAATGTGAGGGATTGGCCAGCCTCACCGGCACTAGCGATTAGTTTACAGTGTTATCTCAGCTGCTCCTCCATTCCGAGGTGTTACAGTATTTACATAGAAGCCCGCTGCTGATAGCTGCATTGAATTCCTCCCCAATCAGACCCTCCCTGCCACATCCTACATTCCCTTTGGCTAGAGAGACGCTATTGAAACTGAGACAAAGCCAGCTCTTGCTGCAAAAGTGACACAAAACAGTCTGTATTTTCTTGTTTCCTTCATAACTCAATATTGGCTTTCTCTACCCTTTCCTCCAGTTTTAGATTTCTAATCCAGGAGGACTCACATCTCGGATCCTTATGCACTTGAGAGCTCATCAATCTCTCTCCTCCCATCTCTCTCTCTCTTCTTTCTGTATACTGCAAGGTCAAATGAAAAGAGCAGAACACGATGCACATAAATCCAAGATCACATCTGCTACCACAAAGCCATTTGAAAAGTCCCCAGATAAACTTATACCTTTGGCCAAAACAATCTTTGCTTTCTGCACCAAAGTGCTTTTACAACCTCAAATAAACAAAACAAACAAACAAAGAAACAAGAACCTACTGAAGTGTTTTACATATAATCCAGAGGAAAAATACTGTAGCATCTGACAGACCAGGGTCCCAACATGCTGTATACATTTCTCATGGACACAGCTACCAGGAAGCACCCCAGCAACAAAGGAAAAACCAGCAGTATGGGGTGTTAGGACTGCAGGCAGATCTGCAGTGGACCTAAGCTGCACATACCCTAAAATAGCTCGAACACACGGGAGCATGAGGTCTCAATGCCTACGCAATATTAATGGTGTAGCGCAAGTACTATGCGTGATACATGCACACAGGCAAAACTGGATGTGTTACTTAACTAACAAGACACTGCTGTGACTAGAGCCAACAGAACACAAATAGTGGATTATTAGCTCTTATCTCTGCATGCTAAAAATACAAATAAAAAAAAAATACACTGCAATCTTACAATTCCCCAAAATCCTCACAATCACTGTTCAGCTTTTGAATGAAAGAAAAAGAAATATCTTAAAAGTAAAGCCTTGATTCTTCAAACTTCAAAGCATCAAATACTACCACCAACTTTTTTTTTTGACTACCACTGAGATTTTTTACAGTAGTTAAAACTGCAGTCAGAAAATGAAAGTGTGTAGAATCTTTCTTTCTTTCACATTGTTCTTTTATTATCTGAGGTTGTTCCAGTAAAAACAATAACTTTTCATAACACATCAAACCACAGCATTATTTTGATTTCACAGTACAGCGCATCCTGACCTAGTAGGTCTTAGAACAGAAGACTTCTGTTCTCACTTCAAATCTGCTATTTCTAGATCCAATGGATCATGACATATAAAATCTGTCCTAGCACAGAGCTGAATGTTACCTCTTTTAAGCCTCAGGCCAGTGTAATCTTTGGAAGAAATTTTATTTTTTCAGAAATAAGAAGCAAATACCACTCTGACAGGTTCTATTTTGTCTCGTGACAGCTGTTTTGAGTGATATGTGCTTTAGAAATATAAGAAGCATTGCAGTATGAGTCTTATTGATGGGCAGGAGTCCTGATGTTAAACATACAATATATATCACGAATATCACTGTCATGAACGAGTCACTGTCATGAAGGAGTCAAACGTGGTTATCTATGCCTGTGTAGCTATGAAGATGTTTCTGTGCTATGCAGATATACACAGAGAAGCCATAATCTGCAGTCACCACCAACAAGCTAAAGTTGTTCCCCGTGAAATCCTCTTTATTACACATTTCCAGTCAGATATTGAAACTCCAAAGTAAGAAATCTTTCTCCACTTCGGCTAGATGATAGTTTCCCAATTTAATAGCCACACTGTCAGGCAAACTTCTCTAGAAAATTCATCAAATATTTCCTCTTCTCCGTTATGTCTCATTCACCCTAGTGATAGCCTGTGTCATACTTAATACATTCCCTGTCTTCTCAGCATTTAAAGCCTTCGCATAGTTGCAGGCTGTTATCATCTCTTTGCGTCTCTTTCTCTCACTCACTCATGTACTGCTGCACATCTATAATTAACCTAAAACATCTTAAGTGTGCTCTGAAATGATAGAATAATGAGGTGGGCACTGGGAGGTAGAGATGCAGCTAAAGCGTCTTGTTAGGAAGCTGAGAGAAGTAGGAACAGGCAACATAAATGGAGGTGAAAGGAGTTTATGCTGTGGGTCTGACCATCATGAATCATTACTCGCTGTGTGTCACTTACAAAGAAAGAAAGGCAGAGACTCTCACTCCCATTATAGACCCTTTGCAGCAGAAAGAGGACTTAGGGAGAGCCCAGAGACTTGTAAAAGCACTGGGCCAGCACAGGAGGAATTTCTTGCTTCCCAAAGTGCTGGCTTCTCACGAGCCACAGCATAGCAGGTATGATGGGTAGGATGCTAGCTTTTCATACTGTGAAGACTGCAGGCTGCTCTGAAATAAAATACAGCCCGGGGAAACTGCTACAGCTTAGTCTCCTCAGCCTGTTGTATGCACTGAAGGACAAGGAGTAGTTCAAGAGGACAGAAATACATCCCGAACACTTCAGCTGTTTGCAGCATGTATCTCGGTTGCCAGTCCTGTGCAGTGTCTCTGAGAGATTACCTGCCTTACATGAGAATGTTGACAGGCAGATTTTCTAACAGACCCTAAGTCTCATTTCAGCTAGTTTTTGTTGTTGGTGGTGGTGGTTTTGTTTGTTTGTTTGTTTTTACTTAGAAAAAAAAATCTTACTTGAACACCAGAAAAGATGGGACATGAAAAACACCTTTGTAGATGTTTGTTCAGTACCACCCCATCATCACTCGATGAGTGTCTGCCTGCTAGTACAGTATCAACAAATAACAAATCCAAAAGCAATGGGCACTTGCTAGATGTAGAAAGGGTGGTTTGAAGTTCTTTTATATGAGGAATATTTCCAAAAAAATACCAACGCTTAAGGCTAAATTCTACCCAGCCAATTAAAACTTGTAATAATTTTTATTTAAAATGCATTTCCTTCTTATATGTGACTGCAAAAAGCTCAAATTTGCAAAACGCTTACCCAGCAAGCATAATGGAGTGACCTGGGACCTTAGCAGGTATTTCATTCATAATATGAATTATGTAGGTTAATACCTACATACTGAAAGATGACAAAGGAGATCAGTCAGAGGCAGAGAGAAGACAAGAAAGCAAGAGACTCCAGAAGTTGCAGCCAAATGCACTTCCTCACCCTGATTTATGTCTCAGTCCACCTTCAGTCTCCTCCAAGTTCATTGCGCTCCTGTTTTTTGCCATAGATTCTGCACCTGTCACAGTCTATAGAAAGTGATCAGGACCTCATAGCCTATCTGTGTATTGCTTTTCAAATTTAGTATCACAACTGCTACCATACCACTGCCATGAGCAGTTGCAAATCTATTACCAATGACCTCTTCTGGCAGTGTTTCTAGCACACTGCCGTAACCTTAAATTTAATTTATTTCTCTACTGCAAGTCCTTTAGCAAGGTCTCCAATTCACAACCACTTGTACTAATTCATGTCAAAGCCAGTTTCTAAAAACTTTTCAGACTGTTTCATACTAGGAACTGGATCTCTTCCCTTCTTCACTGCTTCTAATGTTCCTCCCCTTGAGTTCCCCTTTTTTATTTATGATTTTATCACGTTCCCCCATCTTCTATTTCATCACCCTCCTCATGTAATTCCCATCTTTTTACATATTTGAGAACTTTATGCTCTCCAGTAGATTGTTGTGTGCAGCCATCTATATAAGATGATAAGAAGATAAGAGAAATGAGGACTCAAACTGTGTAGGGAAAGTTTTCCAGAGAAAAAAGAAACATACTTCTCTTCTTCCCCAACTAACGTGCAGTTGTAAGAAGATGAAATCTAATACATGTATCTTTTCTTTACTGGCATATTGCTTAGGATTGTCTTATTTATAACCCACCACATTACTTTGGTCTCACCAATCTGTATGAGCTGTCATTTGAAATCCACTACAATGCGCAGAGTTCAGTAATCTGAAACAAAAAGAACCTGAATCTACCAGCTGCTGGAAAGCCTTGTGTGCTTTTCCAGATTGCCTCTCAGCTGCCTTCTATTTTTCAGAATCAGCGACAGATGTCTCAGAATTACAGGAAAAGCAACAGCGAAGCTGTCTATCCAAATTGCATTCTAGCTAAGGAACTTTTAATGAATTTGTTCTCAAATAGGAATACGTAGGGCTCTCTGAATCTGTGGTGTACACAGAAAAAAAAAAAGCCACAATTGATAAATACATCCATCCCAAGAAATTCCATTTTACAAGTCTGATGAGTTCTGCTGCTGTAGAAGGAAAAAAATGAAAACTATAGATTTATTTTTCAGAAAGACAGTATCTGAATCATCATAAACAAAACATGTCACAAATAATTGTAAAACAAAATAATAAATCATAATCACAAAACAAAACATTTTAATCAACAAAAAATATATTTTCTGTTTCTGAGTATTTTCAGGGTTTTTACCTTTTAGCCAAATTCAGTAGAAAAATATTTTTATCTCACCTTTTTCAAAGGATGGAAAAATTACTAAGATTTTGATCATCAAAATAAAGTTTCTCTGGAGTCTTGCTGACCATTCGGATCTCTCAGGTATTAAGTGACTAGCTAGAAATTTGTAGGAGTGTAGACAAAACTGTTCTTTTTTCCACAAAGCAGTCTGATAAAAAGACTTTATGCAATAAGAAAAACATACCACAGATGTAAATGTATATATTGTTGCTACGTATCATGGTGCAAATCCAAATTTTATATACTTTTTACAATTTATTTCTCTTTATGTTCAATTAGAATTGAGGAGAGAGGTAAAGCAAACACCGGACCAAAATTTTTTCTTTCATGATGGCATCATAATATGAGTAGATATTTTTGTGCTGGCAACAGATAGGATATTTTTTTTTTCTACTGGCTTTTGTGAATGATTAATTGCATAGTATGTTTTAGAAAGAATATACAAATATTTCCAAAAATAATTTCCTATAACATGTTAAATCTTCAGTAATGTAGTCTTCATTTCAGTCCAACATTCTCATAACATGTTGAGTACAATTCAGAAGATTTCATACCAGACAGACATTTGTCATTTTAACAATAAAATGTGTAACACGATAACAGTACTGACATGTACATAACAGATTTTTCAGATCTCAGAGAGCATTTTCTAAGCTAATCCTATTGCGTACACACAGGGTGAAAAAATACCATAGAGAAGAAGCAGAGTTCAACTGAAGTGAAAATAGCAAAACCACATTTTGAGCCATTCTAGAATGCTTGGCGTTGGAAACAATTTGAAGGCACTAAAAGGGGATTACTTATAGGGTTTAATAATTTCCTAAATAGTATTCTAGAATGACATTGGGGAATGTTTTCTACCAGTATTGTTTTATCTACTGAAGAAAACAAACCAGGGTGTACCTCATTTTTCTTGTAAAGAAGCTCTGTTTTGGACAAGGCTAAACATTTACCAAGGCATTAGCAAGAAGTTTGTACTGTCTCTTCTATACATTTCCTGTAAATAATCAAAGGATTTCACACTTTGCTTAACATGCTTCATAACTATCACAGAAAAATGTAGGGTTGTTTCTGGGTTACCTCTAGAATAGAATGCTTGATTTCAAATGTATTAGAACAATTCGTTCTAGTTAAGCCATCCTTAACACAGGAAGACCCGTTACTGGCTCAGTCAACTTTGTAATTACTTATGCTTGCTATATAGATTTGAATTGGGCATGATTTTTCTTTCACTTGAGTCCCCCTGGCTGTCTTGTTTTCATATTTTCTTCCTTATAATAGAATGGCACTTTTTTTTTCTTCACATTCCACTGATTTCAACAGAGATACAATGATGTCAGTCAGTCAAAAAATCTGGGCTGTTTTCTTTGTACTACTTGCTAGAGATGCACCTTCATTAGACCGTATGACATTTTGAAAGGTAATGTAAAAAAAAAAAAAAAACAAACAAACAAACAAACAAAAAAACCTCTGAAATATTAATCATGTGATGAGATACCAAAATACTGGTGTCACATTTTCAAGTAAAACTCATGTATATTTCACCTGAACAAAATCTCTCAGCCAACATTTGATTTCAATTTATTTATGGACTTATCCCAACTTTTAGCTTACTTTTTTTTCTGAATTTGACTAGATATGCAGTCAGTGGGTCTGCAGGCCAGGTCCATAATTTCATACTAATGTACTGATGTTGAAGACAATGAAATTACATAAAATACTTGGATTTTTTCCTGAGTAAATATACATTTTATTTTAGAATCTCACAGTTTGTCCAGTAAACTATTCCTGTGCTATAAACAGACTAGGTTGGTGTTAAAATTCACTGAGACCTGACATTAAATAAAAACAAATTAACAGCTAAATAATCCTAAACTGTTTAAGTCAAATTTAAATTAGTATTTCATATAAAGATGTTCAATGTGTCCTGCAGATAAAGTAAGAGCTGTGGAGCCACATACTCTTGCATTTGAAAAATCTCTCAGGCATAGCTAAAATTTGTGTTTGTTGTCATTCTTCCTGTAAGAATGGCCCAGACAGAAACTGTCCTGAATCTGGGAACAACGATCGACTCGGGAGAACCATTACAAAACCTGGGAAAAAATCTGAAAAAGTGTGTTAGAACTGAAAGGTTAAATGAAGATTTAAAGGATAGGTCACTTACCTAAAATCTCAGTGACTCAAGATCAGAGGAAGTACCAGATGGCATCAATGAAAATCTCATTGGCAAGAAGTTCACCATTTAAGTCGTTTGGGGAAAATGTTGCTGAAAATACATTTTTAGTCTGTTGCCTTAAGCACAGTAGGAGTTCAGGAAAAAAAAAGTTTAATGGTTCATAAAGGGATTACTTCCCCGTTAAATAACTCCTAAAATAATACACAAAACACAACCAAAGGCAGTCACCACAAAAAACATCTAGATACTTTTCTATTTTGCAAAACAGTACCAAAACTACAGGCCACGTTGTTGCCTCCAGAGGAATTACACTCCTGAAAAATGATAGTTTCTCAGTGCAAAATGTCTTGGATAGACCAAGATATTGGACAGATATCTGACAAAGCTTGACATTCACAAAAAGTCAAATAGAGTGTACTGCCCTTCAAAATGAGAAAAAATGGCCCTAGAACAAGGAACTCGGTTAAACTCAGTAAATACAAGGAAAACTTGCATGCAGAATGAGTTTGCTAAGTCAGCCGTATTTTACAGAGAACACTGGCACACAGACAGGGTCTGGCACTGACATTATCTTCCACTAGAGATAACCAGGACCAAGGTTTCTAGGGATTCAAACTATATTCAGACTGACTGACAGAGTTAAAGGGAAAATAAAAATAGCATGTTTATTTAACTTTGCTTAACTGCATGACGCTTGGAGACCACATCTGCCATGGCCTTGAGGGCACTTCCAGCCCATACTATGGCTGCCCAGCAGCCCCTGGGTTCCCCCCACCCTGCCCATGCCCAGGCCCTCACATCAGCCCTGGGGCCATCAGCCCCTGTCCCAGCAAGCCCGTGGCAGAGCCAGGCTCCAGCTCCATAGCCCTGCTCTGCCCAACCATGGGCCCCTCCAACCGGGACAACCCATGGGCTGAAGTTGGCACATCCCCATCCCCATGACCCTGCCCAGCCACGTCCCCTCCCAGGGCCATGTCTGAGCCTGTTTCCCCTCACTATCCTTGTTCTTGATCCCCACCTGAACTTTGTGTCTCAGTCTGGCCTTGTTGTTATGGGCCTGCTGGACACCAGCAGATCTGCCCAGCAGATGGACTTCTTGACCTCAGACTTGACTCATCACCATGATATTCCATTATGGAGTGGAGTATGGATACTCCATCTGGACTCTTGCTCAGATCTGGATCAGATAACCACCATTTCCACACCTGGCCTGAGCGTCCCTTAGGCCTGGGACCTGCCTGGCAAGATCCCTGTCCTACCCCACTTGCAATGTTGTCCCCTGTGGCTCCCCATCCTCTAGGGAGCAGCCAGCTCTCACTGCTCTCTGATATGCATGGAAACTACTAGATTCAGGTTCAACTGGCCACAAAACCAACCTGTCCTAAAATGCCATAATTACTGTCTTCAACTTGCACCCAAAGAACGTAACCTAATGCGGTGCTCATTGCTGGCTGCTTGCCTGTCAAGATGCTAATTAGAAACACCTGACATCATCCTCTTGTCCATTAAGAAAGCACAAGTGTTTTAAAGGTGGCAGACTGACTCATTTGCAGTGCTTTACTCCTCCTTGTGTAGAAGCAAGAGCTCAAAGAAAGAAGCAAAAGCTCAAAGTCAAGTGTATTTTAAAAAAGTCTTGCTTGTGTACCCAATGCATATATTATTTTGTGTCCTTTGTTCAGAAACTGTTGTTGTTAGTCATATCAGATACAGATCATTCCTTCTGTTGTGAGTTCATAAAACAGTATTGGAGACTATTAAACTCAGGATGAAAATGCCAAGTACTTATTTTACTAAAAATAAAGTTGTGTAATTCATGGTTCTGCAAAAGACAGAAATCTCAAAATACACAATAATATAAAATATTCAAATCTATGTCTAAATTAAGTTCAAAATATATATTTTCAAAACCATACAGGCTCATCTATTGGTACCTATATTTTCACCAAGAAGTCCTCCAAATTTTTACCAGGTTACTAGGTAGCATACCTAATCATACACAGCATTTAAACCTATATGTATCTCTGTCAAGCAAAACTTAGTACAAAGGCTGGGCACACATCATGATGGCAGTTCCCAACAGTGTTCAGAACATGTACTGGATTTTGAGATGAAGTTGCTGCCTTTAAATTATTTGGAGTCCCTCTTACTCTGTCCCACTGAAGTTGTTCTGCATAATGACACATAAAAATCAGAGGATCGGGAAAAGAACGTAAAGTTTGATAATACTGCTTTGAGGTTCAAAACACTTAACTGGCAAATGGATGGAAAATCCTGCTTTACATAGACATTAGGTTAAAATAATAAAAGAAGATGCCCAGGACACCTGCAGCCAAGTATACCTAATGGATTGCAGAGTCACGTTTCATCTCTTTTGTATTCTCTCCCTTTGCTTTTTCATACCCAGAGGTCCACATCCAACAGAATGATGGAGAAACTTATCTGTTAAGCTTCAAAGGCATTACAGTGCTTAGGATGCTACCTAACAGCTGAAGAGAGCATTAAATTTATATTGCACATCCCAGCAGAGTACTCTAATCTGTAATAAAAGGGAGAAGCAGTTGCCTCTTCTCTACCTCCACCTCCTTTTCTATGCCCAGGTGCACTTAAAAATGAACTCAATGACAGAAACAGTAAAGAGTAAGTCCTGTATAGATTCTCAGGAGGAAAAGATACAGTCAAACTCTTCAAGAATTTCAGGTTCTGTCTCCCAAATGAGCAGGGCTTCTATCTGCCAGATACACCAGCTGAAGCATACCAACTCCAGAAAGGAAGGGGGTTTCAGACACATCACAGGATTAGTGCTTCCAATACATTAGCTCTAAAGGTCTTGTCATTACTTCAGCTTTTTCTAGCACGTTCCAGTGCCTAAACCATCTCGTACATTTAAGGTGGAACCAAAACATCTATGTCAATTCTCTAGATTTCTGAGTGACAGGCAACTAAAAATTAGCTACTTCAGCACCTCAAGCCTTAATTTTAGCATACTGTAATTATTTCATGGAACTAGCAATTAAAATCTATGATGGCTTCAAAATACACTCAATTTTAAAGGTAAAGGCCATTAATACATCATCTCTTGTAAAACATAAATCGTGTCATACCTTTTGGAAACTGAAAAGAAATACTACACCTCCTGTAAGTCATCTGCTCTGTTTCCTTTCTCTCTCATTGATGATCAAGCTGGTTCCCACTGAAGGCCCTATGACATATCAAATGAAAATTATCTATATGACTGCTGTAGGAATTACATACACTATCTACCACACTGCTATACCGATCATACTGCAATGAGTTCTAAGTGCCCAAATGCAAGAAAAATGGGCATTAATTACAGAAGCTCAGAAAGGTTATTTTATGTATGAGAGACAGTCATGATAAAAAAGCTTAAGGGGTTGATACAAACCACACTGAAATTGCTAATAAACTGTCTTCGTAGACTTTGGAGTAAGCCCACAAATAGCTATCTATGGATATTGCTTTCTTATCAGATTAAGGAGGACATAACTACTATTTATACTTAAATAAAAAGCCTAAATGCCCAAGAATAAAGAAATATTTATTAAGTTTAACTGTAACTAGCTAATTTACTCTGGGCATTATGTATCACTGTATACCCTACAAACCTGTTAATTTAGGTTGTCATCTACAAAGAAAACTGCAAGAAGGCAAATCCCAGCAGAAACTGGACAGTTAACACCTTAGGGCTATTCATATTGAATTAAGTGATTGAAATTATTTTGTTGATAGAATTCAATAGCAACAGGAAGCGAGTAAAATGCAATACAAGCATAAAATACATTCAAGATAAATAACAGGATGAATCCTGAAAATACCATGTCTCAGCATATTCTGAAAATTAAATAAATTGGGCTGCAAGCAGATAAACTAAGTAAGCCCTTAGAGCTTGACATACTAAGAGGAAAAGCTAGAATATACATTGTGTTAGCTACCAACCTGTTTCTATCCTAAAGTTAGTAGCTTTCTATCTATAAACACAGGTCTTCCACTTTGGTATTACCAAGTTCCTAGTTACTAGCAAATGTTAATCTCCCAAAATTCCTGTGAGATTTTTATAGGTAGGCAATGAGACATTATATAAGGCTAAACAGGAAACTTTTGGTCAATCTGAAAATGAAAAATGAATCTTAGAAGTATTACTCCAATGTTTTAAGCTTCTGTCTGGTAGTCCTCAAATTTTCCACTTATTACTCCATTCCTACTGGCGTCTTGGGACATGCAATTTTACAGACGACCATAAAAACTAGTTTGAAAATGATAACATTACACCACACTAGATTCGTAGGCATATCTGTCAGCAAGATCAAATAGTTGTTGTAATGATGAAATCACTTTGCTCAACCAGGTTCTCCAAGCTGATCAGCTTGAAAGTCATATAAAGTCCTACTGGTTTCAGCAAAGCTATATCCAGCTGAAGCCATAGAGGAGTGAGATTCCAAGTTAAATTATTAGCAAGGAAAGGAAATATTGAAGGGCTTACCTCTTTGAAAAAAATATCTCTACAATATTTAAATGAAAAGAGAAAAGATCTTGGAATTCCGCTTAGCACAGAAACACGAGTGGGTTGAAAATCACAATAGCTTTACTTAAACTCTCATTTCGTCTTTTGGATCTGGAACTGTTATGAAAATGCAGTTAGTTATCAAAATGTCACTGATGCCAAACCAACTAATATGATGTCACAAGCAGATTAATCATTTAAGCTGGGAAAATGTCATGTGGAGTAGATGAACTCTGAAAGAAAAACTAAAGGAAGAAAAGATCCTGTTTTACATGGTATCATAGAAAATTGAATCATCTAAAAGAATGTTAGAAATTATAAATGTAAGGTTAGATATGCTTGTTAGTAAAATGTAAATCGAGATAAACATGAGGTTGTTCCTTTTGAATATTCATGACTGTGAATGACCTTTTACTTGTAAAGCATATTAATTTAAATGATTAAATATAGCATACACCAGCCTCCATCTATTCTTATCTATTTATCATATTTCACTACTCTTACAGGAAGTTAAAGAAAATGAACTTTAAAGTATTATAAAAGCACAGCTTGTTTAATAATGATCTCTAGATTCACTGTGGCAGACACTACCTATTTTTCTGTTCCTGTCATTCGAGAACAAAAAAAATGTGAAAGAATAAAAGAATCAGTGCTAATCATCCTAAACTACTTAACATCATTCAGAATCAATCCCTCCTATAAGCAAGAGATCATTTCTCACTGTAGAATTACACACCACTACTACTGCTGCAGACCTAGTTTCTAATACTAGCACAAACTGTGTAAAAAGAAGTTCTGTTAGAATGAAGTTAAAAGAAGCTTTGTTACAACATTAGTAATGAAAGATGTTTGGAGTGGTTTAGAATGTAACATAAATTCTTTTTAACCTAGCTGCAGAATTGTATATGGCCTGTATAAAATGGTAACCAGTTTGTAAATGTATTTCAGTGATTAGTTTCAAAAAGATGAGCAAAAAAATACACAGAAAATGTAAGAAAATGGAGAAGTGTAACATGAACATGAGTAATTATTGTTTCAGTCAATTCTAGTGTTGGTCTAGTTATTCCAGAGCTGCTACAAAATCTACTTTTTTATCAGATATGGAAAAAATGATGACGAACCAAGAAGGCTTATAAAACTCAGGTGCTCCTTGGAAGAAGTGTGTTTGGGGATGTTTAGAACAGTGGTCTCCGAAGTGGAACATGCAAGACATTCCACTGGGATGCAGGAATAATGTATTTTTGTACTATTGAAAAGCAAAACAAATATATTTTAAATAGCATTATTTCATCTTTGTGCCACTCTTTTTCATTGGTACTTGTGTACATTTTATCGTGTAGAGAATATAGTAGTATATTCATATAATTTATATATTAATAAGTATACATATACTGGGCAGAGATGCTTGAAATGTTTTTGATAGGAGTGCATGCTAAAAACAAAAACAAAAAAAAAAACAAAAACAAAAAACAGTTTGAAGATCCCTGGTCTAGAACACTTCCTTCTGAAGTTCCATTCCCATATGGAAGTCATAAACACAAAGATGGAGTCCAAAACCTGACCAAAAAAAAAAAAAAAAAACATTGTAAAGAGATGCTTATAGAGATCACTCGACATTCCAGCTCCCAGTGTGTCTGTCACAAGTCCTTCTGAGATTTGGCATCACAGACACTGCCTTGACACAAGAAGTGCTCTGTGGTATCAACCAGATAAGAAACAGAGCAAAATGAGGAGCAAAATAACTACAACTCCACTGTTCCCAGGAAAGAAGCTGCTAGATTTCAGCAATAACTTTAAAATGTTTGTACATTTCAGGTTCCATTTTACCAGTTAGTACAATTGTTGTTGGAAGACAGACAGTAACATTTACGACTGATTTCAAAAAGCTTATTCTGTGTGAGAAAAGAACATTACCACAGACATATTTTAAAAGCAGCTTTCAACAAAAAAATTTTTTTTTTTTCAAAAGTTTGTTTCAATACTATTTGGTTATTGTGGAGCTATAAACGAGAGAAAAAAAGAGAAAATATCCAAGTAATTCTGCTTGTGCTGAATAGGTCAAACACAAAATTATTCTTTTGTTCCAGCACTTTGAAGGCTCCCTACAGGCAATCCACCACATGAACCACAAACTTGTTCTAGGTTTGAGTTTGGGTGCATTTATTTCTCCTTCATCTTCCTTATTCAGAACACATATTATGGTCAGTCTGAATCACATATTTCCACTTTTTATCTTAAAATGCATTTTAGATAGACGTTAAATCTACTTTACATTATGTTACAGCTGTTTGGAATGCCATAGCAAAATTCACATCTACTCAGTTCAGTGATAATACACAGTGGCAGTTAAATGATTCAGAGAACAGAATTAACAAAAAAAAATAATTAAACTTCTATTTATCATCACCTAATTCAGCATAAGATGATGCTTGATGTTTGAGGCCAACTGGGGACAAGGGTCTTTTTGAAATACTATCCCTGTTCACAGCTTACGTGATCTTTTTTACTATTCAAGATTCACACCCTGAAAACTTCTTCTAAGGATTCAGACCCCTAGCTATTCTGATAAAAAACAAAGACTTCAGTTATGGCAAACTTTATTTTACAGTGTCCTTTTTATTGCAGTAGCTTACTGGCAAATATGAATTCAATTGTCTTCTGTTCTGAAAAGAGCAAAAGAAATTATCAATCATACTTACCCTTCCCTTTGTCAAATTTTAGACATGCAAATGGTGGAATGATTAGAACCTCTCAACAGATTGGCTCTACTTTCTTATTTTTACAGAATACATAATTTTCCCCAAATACATTTTCAAAAATAGCTAAGTAGTTTGGGGATTTTCCAATATCCAACCTGAGGTAGACGTTTTACATGAAAAGTCTCTGACCAAATGGCCACAGTTTTGGCAAAAATAGAGGAGGTCTCTAACAATCAAGGCCAGTCTCCAGCTGCCATAGAGACCCATGCAATCAATTAAACCTCTTCAAACTGCCTTCTAGGTGTGATCATTCCTGTAAAATGCAGTTACTGTCACCCTGGCAGCTGGTCACTATACAATGTCTTTTGAAGCAAGAAAGAAAACTTTTAGAAAACAAATCTTGTTTTCATATATTTACTTACTATTATATAAAGATAACAGAACCAGCAAACATGGGACATAAAAAGCAAAATAAAAAATACTTTCTCTATAGACCTATTCAAATTCTTGGAAATCACAAGTATTACAAGTAAATGGTTGGATAATGCTTAGTGTTCAATGGATCATAAAAATATGCCAAAACAGAAGGACAAAGTAGGATATAAGGAAAGTGTCTACAGAAATTCTTTCTTTATTTAATATACTTGAAATCAGTGCATAGAGCCCACCCATCAGCAATGCTGTTCCACTGAAAAACTGTTGTTCACAAGAAATTAATACAAAATAACATCATAAAACAAAATATTTCTAAAGTCTATTGCAAAGGAAATAAACTAAAAAGGCACCGAAACATATATATGAAAACACGCACACTCCAAAGACCTCAGATCAGAATTTTACTTCTCTTACTATTGAGCAATGTACACTGGAGATTAAAACATTCACAAAAATAAATTTCCAATTCAGAATCTATTCTTCTTGGGTGTCTTAGTCGCACCCATTAGGTGCATTCCATCATCTTCCATTTAAATAGATTTTGACACTAAGCTCAAATCCTGAGATAAGCACTTAGCTACCTTCTCCATGTACACAGCATCATTACCCATTTTGAAAACAATAGCTGCAACTTGTATTTTATATTCTCAGAGACAAGCCTCTGAAGTGTTAAGGTTTCTAGACACTCTAAAGAGAAATGTACACACTGAAATACTAAGAAAAAATATTTGGAGTTAAAAAATATGAGATTAATAGAGTAAACAATGAAATTCCATTTTATACAGTTGAGTGCTTGTCTGATGCAGGGCTGTCCTCATTGCTTAACATGGGGACTTGCCATTGCGCACATTCTGAGCACACTGCCTCCCCAGACATGCACCCTTCAGCAATGCTTCACTTAATTCATCTAGTCCTATTAAAGTAGCCAGAGGAGAAAGGAATCCATGAAGTGCACACATGAGTATGCTTATGGGCCAGCCAAGAAACACCAGGACAATGAGCCAAAAGAATGACCACACTATGCAGTTGCAGTCTGTCATCTGAAACCTAGCAACAGAGAAAAGAAAGGTTAACTTTGATGGCAAATGTATATAGAAATATACAGATAAAACTCAATTTTGTTTGGAAAATCTTATTTTGAGGGGTAAAGGGTATTTTCAGCCAAGAAAAATTTTTTTCCTATATTTAACAAAAGTCTAACATAACAAGCACTAAGTCACATATGCCTCCTGGGAAACTTCCTAAGGAGGAAAGGAAAATATCAGATTCCCTTTAATGAATAGTCTTCTAGACTAGAATGACTTGGATGCAAATTCTTAAAATAGCTCTACAAGTTGCAATGTTCTGTTTATGCATGAGAAAATAGAGCTACAGATGAAAAAATAATTGACATTTAGAACATAATGCAATATATTAGGAAAATCCTGAGGTCCAGAAAATAGGTGGCCCATGAAGCTGCAGAACTTCACAGGTTGTCAACAGGTAACCAACCTATGGAGGATGCCTCCCACTGCTTATTCTCTGGTTTAATGAGAAATGGTTGCACACAATTGTAACCAGCTTAATTTTTACTATCTGCTGGTTCTTTTCACTATCACTTACTCTCTGTGCTGAGCTTTGAGAATATGTGCTTTTTTTTTTTTTTTCTAAACAGATCCATCAAGCCTATCATCCACCAAGACTATTAACAGACATCTCCCCAGTGACTGAGAAGTGTCATGAGCTGTCAGAGCATTTTATTTCTGCCTTGTTCGTTCTTTCAGCAATCTGGGAAAATGCAGATTTAGTTATATATATCTGAAAATGCTACACAATCCAAAGCACGACCTGGAATTTCCAGCTAGTCTTGTGAGATGTACTGCAGCTAAATAAACCAAGAAAAAAAGTGAATTGACCATACATAAAGCACTGGACCATTTCTCAGTATTTTACTTTAATGATTCATAATTGGGATTTTATGGCAAAAATATAAATTGTTGGGATACTGAGGAAATTCTTTTAATATTAAAAAAAATCATTTAATATGTGCATCTTGGTTATAAAAGGATTACTAAACACCCATATATAAAAATATGTATATATAAATATAAATATATTCAGATATATGTTATATATATAAACATAAATATATAAATATATATAAAGGTGATAAAGTATACATTGAGGAGAGGGAAATGGAAACAAAAGGTAGAGTAGAGAATTTTATTTTTTTTTCTCAGCCTAGTGAGCTATCACTGCAGGTGGTAAAGTATTATTGAGTTAGATAGGTTGTTCTAATTCAGATGCTAATAAAATGCATGAACACAGCAACAGACTGCTCTGATGCTCAGACTCTCATGAAAGAGTAAGCAGTGCCATGTAACATGATAGTAACTCTGGAGTTAAGGATATCCTAAACAGTTCCACTTCTTTAGCAATGTTTCATTTACAAAACATTTAAAATATATCCAGAAAGAATAAATATGACCAGAAATATTTTTTTTATTGAATAACATAATTCTACCTAGATAGAGTGACTCATGGACTAATTTCATAGTAATGTTTCATACTAACATCCTAATGCTGTTTCTCGATTACTATTTAGGTGAGACAACAGCAGCATACAAGCAGCACACAGAGAAAGGGTGACATGCATTTATCTGCTGAATTTACACAGCCTTATGATATAGTTCTGAAAAGCATACAAATGTGTCAATTATCAGTAAAACCAGAAAAATATATGGCTAATAGCCTTACCTTTAAAGCATAACTCTATGGTCCTTTAAATGAGCAGAATTTTTCTTCCAGTCATACACTAAAGCAGAAAAGCAAGATAAACACCTTGTTTGACAAAAGCCCTTTCCTCCTCCTTTCTCACCTTAACTCAACCAACCCCCAGTAACCAACATGCACTCTGCCAGTGGCTTAAATGCTAGGCCGGGTACTGAGAACAGTGGGCTGCTTCAAACACCAAATGTCCCAAATGTCTTCCATAAATTGAGGCACCCCCATGCCTGGCCTTCCCTGACAGTCCCCCACAAACCTTCTACCTTGGGTGATCTTTGTGTGCAAAACACACCGCAGAGGAGGACAGGCCCTCACGGCTGTGCATCAGCCTCCTCCTCGGGGCAGGGGATTTCACACACACACAATCGCAGACTGGCTGAGGTTGGAAGGGACCTCTGAAGATCATCTAGTCCAACCCCCCTGCCAAGCAGGATCACTTAGAGCACGTTGCGCAAGATAGCATCCAGGCAGGTTTTGAATATCTCCAGAGAAGGCGACTCCACAACCTGTCTGGGCAACAAGATCACACCAATTTCACCACACCAAGGCCAACCTGGTGTCACCTGGGCCAGCAACCAAGGGCAAGGTGCGGGACCAACGTTGCCTCACCTGGGGCAGCAGCTCTACAGGACCTGGGGTGATGTGAAGCAGCCAGTGCCTCTGCTGGCAGGGGTGGTGGAAAAGAGCCACAGGGAGCACCAGGTCCCACCACGCCTTCACCTCAGGGCAGACCCCTGAGTAACTCCTCATGCCAAGCCCTGATTACAGAGAGGGAAATACAAGCTGTTTTCCAGCCATCTCTTAACCTCTCCTCCCTTCAGCGCCACCTTCCAACGGCCAGGCCCCAGCCGTTGAGGCTGAGTGGGCCCAGTGGGCCAAGGGGTGCCAGCCGCCAGCGGGAGCTTCGAGGTGGCCTGGGCCTGGCTGTGAGGGAGGGAAACACCAGGAGGGAGATCCCTGGGGCTCAGAAACCCTGGGCAAAGCAAAAAGCAGGCGGTGGTGGAGCTGTTGCTTATGAAGAGGTGGTGGTACAATCACGTCCACTCAAAAATAAGTGAATAAATAAAATAAATATAAAAAAAATCAGCACTGAAGCTGCTAAGCAAGTGTTATCATTGAAAATGTAGGTGTATGAATGTTGTGATGTTCCCAGTTGTAATGTTACTGGTATTCCAGCTGAAGTTTTAAACACCCAGTGAACTTAAGTGGAAGAATGAATTTAAATAAACTGCACAGGACATAGCAAAACACTGATATTAAATCTTCGGTCTCTTCTTCACTGTACAGGTCCTTACTGTTGGAAAGCTTATTTTTTTTTCTCCTGATAGAAAACAGACTAATCTTCACTCTGAGCATGTACTCACTGAATAATGTTGTAAAGTAGTGTTCAATTTCTGATCAGCTTTGGTAAACAAGCTAGCGAATTAAAACTGTCTTCAGACATCTCAGGTGTCAGTATAATCAAGCTGTCGTAAATCTGCCTTCAAGCCAGAAAAAGAAAGTACAGTCTTTGTTGTTCTATTGAATGACTTCCCTATTCTGAGCAGATTTTACTATGTTGATAGTCCATAAAATTTAATAATAACACTAGAAATATGTTAAAGACTTTTCTCAGAAATATCAAAAAGATCATTGTAATTGTTCCTTATCCCCAACATCACTGGTTTGAAAAGGGTGTTGCAAGACTCACTGCTTTTTCTTCAGCTATTCTTATCTATGCAGTCTAGAGCTAGACCTGAAAAAAAAAAAAAAAAAGACTTTTGAGACTGTCATGGGACGTAGACATAAAAATCTAAAACTGTACCCTGAAAAATCTGCACAAAATCCTGTCTAATCCCAAGAGGCTGTATGGCTCATGAGAGGCCTTGATGTATATAGACCAAATTCAGAGCCAGGAAGTAGCAAACTAGGTTACTGGCAGTTTGGCAATTTAGGCAGATTACCTTAATACACATTTCTACTTACATGCACAGTGATTCCTTTTCACATTACATCTTTCACAGGCATACTATATCCATTCCAGAAAGCAAACATGGTTGATGTCTTTTCTCTCAACTCTGTGTGATGTGACCAGATTGCAAAATGCTGCAGCAAAAACCAGCAAAACTCAGGCAGCTAACAGTTACCAAGTAGGAAGAAAAAGGTCTGGTCACCAGCAGACTGAGATAGTGAACTCATGTCAGAAGGTGGAAAGTAAGGGTAAGATTCCCACTTAATGCTTAGCTGGCTGACTTGAGAAAGAAAGCTTTTTCTCTGCTTGCATGAGGTTGAGAAGAGTCATAAGCAACAGCCTGTTCCCTACCTTCTCAAAGGAGAAAGGTAGCCTAAGGTGGAGACAGGTGCCAGGTGGAAGACTGTTTGATCAAAGCAGATGAGGGAAAGACTAAGGATATCCATGACAAGTGAGTCCAGTAACAGAGATCTCCTTGATCCCAGGATTCTTGACCTGGTTTTTAGCTTTGGGTCCCATCAACGTACTCACTGTTGTCTGCTAATTCTTTTGGAACAGTGCTACAATCTAGATTCTGAAATTGACATATGAGACATCCCAAACCCGAAATCACTTATAAATGCTCCAACTGGGCTGTCGGTTACCTAAACTTTCTTGTTTGTATTCTTTGGGATAACATGAAGGGAGAGTGAGAACAACTCAGTGTATGAGTCAGTGACCTCATTCTCTGAGAGAGCCTTTCCAGACTCCAAAACAGAACTCCTGAGATACAGCGATCATCTTTATATCCAGTAATGGCCACCCCGCCTTCACAGGAATATTGTTTTTTAACTAGCTCCTTACTATAGACTCCACTGGTATGTTTTACTGCTCTCCCCCTAGGTACAAACTGCTGCGCAGAAGTTCTGGGAAGGAGTTGGAGCTGCTTGCCAGGATACAGTCAAAGTCAGTGCCCTAAACTTACTGTGATGCTTTTCTCCAGGAAAAGTTGAGTGCTTCACTGGAGTGAAGTGCAGCTGCGGTCTAAATGGCACCACAGAAAAGAGCAAGATCTATTAGACACATGGGGTAAGAAATTTGCCATTTTCATACCCAGGTAAAACCTGGTACAAAAACATGCACACACACACATATTTCTGAACTAATCTTTAGTCAGCTGCACATCTATCCCAGTTTTTATATCTAAAATCACTAAAACCTTTTCCTACTTGTGCATATATACGTATATATTTGCAATTGTATTTATAGTTCATTTAAAAGATCTTGCTAGGTGAAACATAACTGTTATTAGATTCATAAATTAAAGCTAAAGCACTGTGGTATATACATGCCTTACTGCTATGCATTACGGGGCATATCATAATATGCTTACTGACCTCTGATCTAATGCCCACCCCCCTGAAAGAGAGCATGGACATATATTCATTTATAGTTCTGTATGTTGTAATAATACCAACAACATTTTAAATCCTGATTTAAACTAGTAATTTACTGGATTAGCTTTACCTTATATTAAGCAAAATACCAGGTTTCATACAGACAGCATCAAGCATATCATATTAGTTATTGTAATAAGAAATTCTCTTAAGAATTGACTCTCTTAAAAAAAAAATTACTGATACACAAGATGTGTGTGTGATCCCCTGATATTCATGTGGCTCATCTAAATCCACCACACTAGCTAAGTTTTTCTTTCCAGTTGATAACTGTTTCAGCTTGGAGTTACAGGGAAGGTACTGTGTCTAGGACCGAGAACCAAGATGAGTCAGGACCAGCAGCTGTCCTCAATGCCTCTTCTCATTACACAGTTCAGACTGACAGAGTGCCGGTGGGTGAACACTGCAGGAGCAGGGAGCAATCTAGGACAACTGCCCCATTCTGAAGTATCTATGTATGCAGGAGTACGATTAGCTCTTAGTACATTAGAGATCAGATGAGTTGAGGAACAGGGTATATGAAAATAGAAGTAGAAAAGTCCTTGCCTCTGTGTAAGCACTGCTGTGCAATGACTGAAAACATTGGTGTGTTATCACCACTATTTGCATCAAAAATCCAAACCACAGCATCATATAGGCCTCTACGAAGAAAATTAACTCCATCCCAGCCAAAAAAAAAAAAAAACAAACAGCAAGACAACACTTCTGCAGTTGGGCTTTTCTTTTTCCCTAATTGTCTTGTTTCAGTGTTCTTGCATGTGTCCTCAAGCAAAAGAGGATTACTGTTAAGGCTCTTTCTCCCCTTTATGACTCAGCATGCAAAACATGTGGTATGTCTCATTTTAGAAAATGTGGTATTGCCCAATAGGACATGATTGCTGCTGCCAAAAATCACTCCCAAAAATAGGGCAAGTCTGCACTGCTGTGGATTAAGGTCAGAAAGAGAATCTTAGTGCCTCTATGCTGAGCTTCCCCCTACCCACTTCTGCTGCCCCTAAACTACTTCCTTTACAGTAGTTACGATACATTATGTCCCTAATGACCGTCACATCTAAAAATAAGTGCTCTTGACACACAAGAGATGTCAGGCTAGCACAGCAGGATGCTGAAGCGTCTCTAGATGTGTAGCAGGGCTTCTCTTACGCTGGATTGCAGCAATTTAGGAATTCACACTTGATAAATGCAATAAGGGCGGCTTCTTTTTATCTCTCACAAACAATGCCAAGAGTGACATATTCCTGACCCTTATTTGGGTCTCTAGCTTATTCTTTTATGCTATTCTCTGGAATCATAAAATTCCAATGTTTCATCAGGCAAATGTACACTGTGGCTCTATATGCTTTTTTACAGATATCTATAGATGAACCATGTAATTGACAACAGTTGGCTCAACTTTTTGCTTCAGTCTACATTTTCCTAAAAATGAATCATACATGTATACAGAAATGCATTCTCTGTTTCCTCTGATAATGTTTTTCAAGCAAAGAGATAATGTCTGAACTCTGGAAAGTTTCTTACTTGTAGCTGAAATAACTCTTCTGCTTTTTATTTTTATCTTGTTTTCCAGACACAACAGCACAGCAACCAGCTTCTCTGCATTACACTTAACTAATGTTATTATTACTTGATTCAAAGATCCATGTCCTTGCTCTGTTTTTTTTTCCAAGGTGATAGAAAATCTAACAAAAGCTATATGAAACTATTTTTCTCAATAGCACCGTATTACATTATCCCTCATATGTGCCAGATTAAGCTGATTAAAGCCCTTCCAGAGAAAGGCCTGGAGAAATAATCTGCCCTTGTTACCTACCATAGGAGTGGGAAAGATCATTTTCTCATTCCAATAGCGGTATTTAGTGCCCTGAAATATTGCTATTTACAAACTGAGATTGAATAACACGGCAGGTATTGTTTCTTCCTCTTTTCTTGCATTCTTTTAACATAGTGATTGTGTAGATACACCTGATGGTAAGGAAAAACTTTGTTTTTGAAGGTTGAGAATTATACTTTTTCAGAAACCACACAAAAATTAGGCAAATGCATGGACTTACAGAGGATGCTTAGCTGAAAGACCTTTAAGGAAATTCTTTATTAATTTGCAATTTTAATAGCTTTCTTTTAAAATGTGTTTCTTAGTACTACAGCACACAAACATTGTACAGAGTTCTTTCTTTTGTCAGGTTCTTAAGCAACCAGTCCTCTGAGGTACAGGACTGTATGAAAACTACACTGAGAAACCACATAGCAGGGCAAGCACTAAGGGATGTAAAAACAGCCTTCAAAACTCCCCTGAAAACATTCGTTTTCTATTGATTGATTCTGCTGGGAGGATTACCATGTTTGGCAAAGGAAGCTACACTGCCATATGTCTTAATGGCATTCACAGCTTCTTGACTGCTGTGGGTCATGATTCATTTGTTGGCTAGGACATTTACTTTTGTCTATTTGCTCTACGAGATTCCAAGTGTTACCTAATTCTCGTTTCAATAGAATTGTAAGTCATCTTGTTTATCCAGTATGTGAGCAACATCGCCTGAAGGTTCTCTTTTTTAAAAGAATTCTGATTTCAAAGAATAAAAGTAGTCTTTCCTGTCCTGTCAGCAAAGGCCTTCTGTCAACAGTACTTAACTTCTACTCCACATCAAAATACTGTTCTTCAGCACTGATACCCTTTTATGTCCCATGAAACAGCAAAGACCCAGTTTAAGAAGGAAGTGAAGTGGCAGAATGCTTGTTTCCCTGTTTGAAAAATGTTAGAACCTTACCCAACACATACAGCAGTACTAACGCAAAGTCAAGGTAGGCTAGGAAAAAACAACAGCCTTGTCTTTCAGAGTTTATGGATGCTGTCATTAAGATCTCCAGCTCCTACAATCTTTTCCCTTGGCAACTTTTTTTTTTTTTTTTTTTTGGCCACATTGCCAAGCCATTTCAAAGTTCCATAAACTAAAGCAAAAGCAAACCATGCTCTGAAACGATTACTAAGGCATTTTCCTAGATCATTTCTAAACCTGCACTTACTGCATTATTTCAGTCACAGATGGAAAGTGCTGCATAAATACAGGCCCCTATCTCAGCTATGTACGGATGAAGGATCAGTAAGAAAGTGAACTGCTCTTTGCTCGTTTTTCTGGTTGTTACAGAAATGAGTAGTACATTGAATTACGGTGTCATTTTTATATCAACACAAAATAGAGTCTAAGGAGTTGAGCTGTTGCTGAATAAATCTGGAAAGTACCTTCCAAGTTGTTTCACAGGCTCAGTGTAATAGAGAAAGATTAGACCAATTAATGGAAGTGCTGGCTAAGTAAATATGAAGAAAAAACACTAACACTTCTTTACTTTCATTTAAAATGTCCTTAGTTTTTTATTGCATGGCTTTGGAACAATAAAAAAAAAAAGTGCTTTTAAATATTTTCCTTTTGTTCATATGTTTAAAGGATCTTCTCTTCACAAAGATTTTGTTCTCTAGGTTTTCATGCATTGCTATAATCATTCTTTGCAATAATGCTTGGATAGTGTTTTGTTTTTTTTGACTGTTCACTTAAAAAAAATCATATATATATATATCATGATTTTTGTTTGAAATTTCAATTATCTCAGGAGTTAAATACATTATTAACATCTAGACCTCATTGTTCGCTAGAATAAAGATACAGACATCAGAAGGGGATGCTAAATTCCAAGCAAACATTGCCTTTGGAAAACAAAGTGCGTAGATCAAAATTAACATTTTCACTTCTCCCACCAACTCTTTTTCATAATAAAGTTTAAATAGAAAATCAAAACTAAATATATTTTCCTGGAAAACACTAAGTTTATGCTTTACCAAAAAATAATAAACAGAACCAATTTTTTTTTAAAGGCCTCCGAATCTATAAAGAACTTTGCAACCACTGCTACATGATAAACATTATTTTCCAGGCTTCTGAAAATGCATTCTCCCAATGCTTTCACGTCCCTGAAAAGTGTAAAGTTCAATGTACAGAAGACGGCAGCAAGGACTAGCCAATAAAATCTTTGTCACAAGTCCACTCACCATTTTAGGCCATCACTGAGGACTAGAAATTTAACTGTATACCTGGCTGTTCTACAAAGACCCAGTGAGTCAGAAGGGACCACATATGCAGGCCTGCACATGGGATGCAGCATCACACAGGTCAGTGTGCTCTCAGACGAACAGCAAGATTTCACCACAAACCACATACCAATCAAGAATGTCTTCACAGTCCCTTTCAGCTTTGGTTGCTTTTTCCATCGTATTTATTGATAGAATCTCTGCCAGTTAAATCATCCCTTTTCGAAAAAAAACCCTTCCAGAATCCTTTACCATTGTTTCCTAAAATTCTGAAGCACAGTAAGTGATTGTCAGACTCATATTTATAGAAAATGGTTTGGAAAACAAAGATGACAACCCTCAGCTGAGTTTGTCACATGTTGCCTGAAGGCCCTGTATTATTCATCCCTGCTTGAACATGTGAACATTACTGCACGAAGCTTACCACCCTAACATCGACTGCTACTTGTCCTCCAAGGGCAGACAGTTTGGAAGTAAGCAGTACATTCCTTTCCACACAGAACAAACAATGAAAGAATACAAATCTGCTCAAAAGAGTATTCTTGCCTGAGATGGCTCAGCAATGGATGAAAAGCAAACCAAAAAAATGAGTACTATGTGCCAATAGTAAGTATTATGGTTTGTTACTCCTGAGCTACCCTCTAACTGACGGAGGATAATTCCTGGGGGAAAGGAAGGTGAAATGAGTGCACAAGGCAGGTGCATGATTATGCACAAATATATAACACATGTGTTTCATTGAGCTTGGCTTACATTTACTTTTTTCTTTTATTATACTACAAAAATACTAAGAAAAAATAAAGACCTTAAGTCCTAGTAATAGGTTAATGTAGGTTGATGAATCTCTAATCCATTTAATGAGGAAATTCTTCTGGCAGATTCAGAACTGCAATACTTGAAACCCAAGTATTTCCCCATTGTCAACAGTCAAAGATGTTCCTATGGCTACTCCTCTGTTTGAAAATCAAACTTGGAAATTCGTAAGTCTTATTGAACCACTGGAAAATTTGCTAAATTGGTAGATATTTTTAATGAACCAGGGAAAAACCTCTCACTTGTCACTTTATGAAAGATATCTATTTGGATATTACTCTAGAAAACCCACTCAGCCATTATGTCTTTAATATCAGTATTACATGTTTTGTAAATCCTTCATTCAGTGAACTACTTTAATATTTATTCCTCATAGGGCTTTATCCTGTGTCCTCTTAAAATGAAAGAGATCTTATTTCAAAGCCCTAACTTAATGCTGTTAAAAAGCTGCATCTTAACTTCTTGTGTGAGGAATGATTCAATAAAGCTTTTTAAAAATTTCAAAGTCCCATGGTAATTCACATTGCTCATATGTGCAATTAAATCTTACTGAACTTGAGCCTATGCCTCAGATGCTATCTCAGTGTATATAAGTACAGTTCTGTGTAAGAAATTATCCACTGTAAAATATTAAGGAAACTGTAAAGACTGTCTGGTCAATACTGAATACAGTTAATCAGTAAATTTTAATGTATAACTCAGTGATTGAATTAAAGACCAATGACTTAAAAAATATTCACAACTTGTATAAAAGCATCTTTACTGAAAAACTTATGAAAAGGAAACTATATCATTTGAGGCAATTAAACAAATTACATTACAAGAACTCAGTAAAACGTTTGGCAATCATTTTGCTTGTCCACAAAGTATTCAGTGAAAATATACAAAACAAGGTCACATTACACAAGCAACCATTTAAAAAAAGTCAATGTAAAAATAGCAATCATATTTCTAACTGCTTTTTCCCATCTGTTTTCCAAAATACAGATATGAGGACAAACATCACTTGGATCACTTTTCAGTCTCATCTTCAGGTTCACTGTCTTCACTATCACTGTCTCTTCCGGGGTGTTCTGGCATTGTTCGATGTTCAGCCACTTCTGCCACTTTCAATTCTTCTTCCTTTATTTCTTCTACCTTATTTTCTTCTTTTGTATCTTCCTGCATGCCTTGCACTTCAACTTCTGCTTCAGTCTCTTGAGTTAGAGTCACTTCAGCTTCTTCAATCATGGCAGGTGGGGGCAATAAACGCTGAATGATAGAAAAAGAAATAATTTTCAGTTTTTACAACAAATAAATCATTTTGGTATCTATTCCTATTTTAGCCTAAACTGTTTGTTCACTTTAGATTTAAGGATTTGCATTAGATAAAATAACAATAAAGCCTTAAAATTTCAAAGCCTTAATAGGCTTCTAAAGCCCTTTAGAAAGTGCCTATATAAATAAAATGAAGAGTCATCTTGGTTCACACAGAGGTCTTACTTTTTTTTTTGCATGAAAAGCAGGTGTTAAAAACTCAGTACTTCCAACTCAAGGGTATCAAACATTTCATTATTCCAAATAGACACACAAGTGACGGGACCACAGCAAAGCCCTATTTGGAGCAACAAGCACGTTCCCACCAAAACCTCATCTATCAACCATTTTAAACTCCAAGATAAGCTGGACTCCTTTTTAAGCCTGACTTTAACAACCTATTCCAGTAATTCAGTAATTTCTCCTCAAAACATCTTATAAAGTTTTATATGGACATTATCCGTATTTATGCAAGTTCATTCACAGCTCTAAAAGTAGAACAAGTTCAAATAACAGGTAAAGAAATACTTAAATATTTTTCACATAATACTTCTGTAAATGTATTTTAGTGTGTTCAAAGTGCTTTGCTCACAACCAAGAATGCGGTTTGCAAGTACAAAACATTACAAGCAGCAGTTGTAGCCACGTTACAGACCTGGGGCAAACAAACAAAGAACACAGTGACCTGAAAACTATGAAGAATGCTATTCAACTCCAGGCTGTATAGAAAATCTCATACTTCTTGCAGCTTGGTATTATTTAATGACATGGTAGATACTTGCTTGAATACTGTGAAGCATTTCAATGAAATAAAAGCTTGATAAATCTCCTGTGGATGATTGTTTGGTTATGTTTTGCTTAAAGGCAATTTGGCTTCTCACGTACAATAAAATGTTTAATTATTGTGAAGTCTTATCTTCAATTAGATGACATTAATCTTACAAATTTCTGACAAGCATGGACCAATCTATGCAGCAATTATGACTACCAGCAGAGATAAGCTTTTTTTTTTTTTTTAACATACTTTGAAGTTATGCTGTTCCCCATAATCCATTTGTTCACAGAAAAAGAATGTCTAAAAATCAGAGATCCTTTAATACAAAAATATGCATGCTCAACATATGAGACTTCTGTAATGAAGTTAGATTCGCAGTGTGCTTTGTGACTACTACTGTGAGGGCCAATGGAAAAGAAAAGGAACACCATGTTGTATTAGAAGGGGTAAAGAAAACTTTATGTCCACAGTTTTTTAAATTTTTTTAACTTTACTTTTTGGCAACTGTTGCAAGAAGAGCGTGATTCATTTCCATGGTAGGAAACCAGTGTTTTGTTTTTTTTCTTTTTAAACTAATTTTAGCTAGCAATGTAAGATTAGGATGCTAAAAGGAATAGCTGGTATTAGCAGAAGGTGCATATTCAATTAGGGAATCAAGCAAACCCATCTTTTAGTAAAATTTGCATGCTACCATCTGCTTTTCAGGACATTCATACACTTCTGAGTGTAACCAACTGCACAGTCCACTGCATCCTCATTAAATGCAACCTGCAATATACAGCTACAAGAAACGATTTTACTGGTGTCATTCTTCTTCCTTATACCCTTTCTTTACAACAGACAGGTAATTCAAGCATTTCCCCAAAATAGCAAGAAAGCAACCAGCCTACCTGGCAAAGACTTGTTCTGGGTAGCGAAGTACTTAAATTTGACTAAAACTATATTGCCCAGAAGAAAAAAAAGTTCCATGATTCATTGAGATAAGTAGTGCGGAGGAAAAGAAATGTTCCATTCATAAGTACGACATTAAGCTGAGAGAGAATTTTGGGTTCTGATCTCTACTTATTACACAGTAATGATATTAGATGAAAGTCATTGGAAGAAGGAAGGAAGAGGTGACAGAAAAACATCCCTGCATTAATGAACAGAACCTAGATCTCATAGACAAGCACCCTATTCAGAAATGCAGAGTCACGTTCACACTCTTTCCACAGTCAGCTAGAAGAAAGTGAGTAGTATTCCCTTTACATCAATTTCTTCTGCCTTTGGAAACTCTTCAGAAGAGCAAAAACCAACAAGGAAGCTACACAGAGTACCATGTAAGAATAAGTTGTAAGTAATATAACTGTAAAACATCTAGGTATTAAATGTAAGGTGTTGCAGTTCAGGGATAACAAAGACCTCTCTGTTTCTGTTTACTATCAACTATTCCTAAGCATCTACAGATCCAAGTGTGTTGACTAAAGGCAGCTCTCTGTATAGCATTTAAACTGTTTTAAAGCTCTGCTCACGTGTTTCTAATGTTTTCTGCTCCAGGGATTAAGCAGTGACAAAATTAGGAACAAAATTGAGAAAGGATCTACCCCTACTTCTGAGACCATACTACTTAGCGTGGTGCTGAACTAGTACTGATAAAAAATTCCACCAGACTAAAACACTGCAGCTGCTAACCAGACTGGATAATACAGCCAGCTAACTTGGTTAAAATGGTTTGAAGACATGACATAGTCTCTCTATACACTGCAGCCATGTCATGAAAATATCTATTACAAAGCATTATTACACCATGCGGCAGTGCTGTAATATTACTAGCTGCACTTACCTGAAGCATAATGCACAAGTTTACCTCAAGTAGGTATCGAACAGACTAGATCTTCAGTATTAATAAGGAATTTTGCGGCCCAGACAGAATTATATCAAGCACTCAGCACTAGTTATGGCTGTTTTGCGGGCCTTAAATCGGGGCCTAATTTAGTAAAAGATGCAACTCCTGCTACTGCAAGATTTTAGAGACATCAGTATTCTCACTCTCAGCCATAAAACCTTCTTGAACTGTAAACATAAAAGGACAGTCTCAAACCTCAACAGTATCCCTGGTTACTTACTGAAGTTGATTTTATTTTAGGTATGCACCTTCCAATAGTAAGAAGGCCCTTACCTGTTGGTAGTGGCGTGTACTCTGTATCATGTGCATATACATATTGTACACAAAGTTAGCCATCTGAGGCATGTTCTTAATAACATGTATTTGGTGAGATGGTCGTTCTCCATTCTAAAGAGGAAAATAGTAGAAATTCAGCAAGCAAAGCAACACAACCATTATCCAAAAAGTTGTTGTACTGTTTTAGGAAACATAAACCCAGTAAATGAAAAAAATGCTTTTTAAAAAAAGAAATAGCTAAATTCTTTTGAATGGTAGGAAATGTGGGACTTGCATTTTGGGTGACTGGATTAATCATGACACTGCAGCCCAACGAAGAAATTTCATTTCAGGACAGGCTGGGTTCCAATACTTAATCCATAAGGTACATTTAGGACTCCAATCATTTAACTCAAGGCATAAGTAGTTTCAGTTCACATTAGCCTACTTATCTGCCAGAAACCACCTCATCCTTGCCTACACTCACACTCTCTCTGACCATGTACACTTGTACACTCCATTCTTTGTTACAGAGTAGACCAGTTTCAACAGAAAGGCTCCCTCCTAAACATGTCAACAGCATTTAAGACCACGTAAACATTTCTAACTGAGTTTTGGATTCATGCAGGTACCCTTCTCAAAGCTTCAGACAGCAAAGCAGACATGTTCCTCCAGTTCTCATTTGGTTGTTTAGCATCCTACTCATTGAGAGTCCTGTACTTAAATACTTGACCTTTTACTAAAGTTTACTAGTACAATATTACAAAATTTTTGTATTTACATACCTAGCTCAGCAACAATTTTAATCGTTATCCTGAATTACTCAGTCAAATGCAATTTTACCAATATTAATGAAAAGCAATTAGCTTTGTATTTTTTTTTTGAGAAGTGACATTTATTTGTTTTGTAACAAGACAAAAATTTATAACACTGTAAAACCCTACATATTTATCCTAAAATAAAAATACAGAATTACTTTCACAGGCAGAACTTAGGAAAAAAAAAGCAGGTATGACTGATAAATTAGTTTTGTGAAATAATCAATTAAGAACAGCTGGTATCATGATCAAAGTTAACTCCAGGGACATAACTATCCAAGGAGCACTGATTTAACAGTGAAGACACTGCAGTCTCGTCTCTTATAGCTCACTTAAAGGCAGGCAACAAGTACACCCCATTGCAGGCAGCAACATTCACAGTAGCTGTTCCTACCTGTCTTGCTGCCGGAAAACATTCTGTGGGAATTATATGGAGGTGAAGTGGTCTAGCTGTGAGCTGGCTGAATGCTGGAGTTAGTTCAAAACAGTTCTGAAACAGCGATACTCTTGCAAAGATATAAAGCCCAAGCCTGGCTCTTGACATGGCAACGACTAATCGTCGGACATCCCTTCAAAAAAAACAAATAAATTAGTCATGTATCATCAGTGAGAAAGAACAACTCCAATAAAAGTAACAAGAAGTATGCAGAAGTCTTAATTAAAGTAACTATAAAGGCATCTGTTAAAATACTATTTCGTTTTCAATTTTTCTTCCTACTATAGTTTCAATAACAAAATCCTAGAACATTTACATAAAAGACGGCTCACTATATTAATGATACAAAACTCACCCTTTAGTTCTAAAGTCTAGAAAAACAGTTAAGTTTTACACTGGGAACAAATCACAACTGCCTGTCTGTATCCCTGAATGAGAAAACATGCGTTCCATAACCCATCTCGCTGCTGCTGAATAAGTCTTCCCCCACCCAACCCCAAAACTGAAGCATAAACAATTTAAATGGCACATGATGACACAACTTTGGCAGCAAACACTGCTGATACAAAACAAAACAAAAAGCTCACTTATGGAAAATAATCTATAAGAAATTTTAAGCCTGCATTTATTCAACAAGCATTAATTACATTCCTATTAATCTACTACTTAAGGTGAAACCAAGTTCAGCCCACCTGCAGCAGTATACACTTCTTATTGTGTAAGAGCCATTACTAAAGGATAAAGTGGATGTAAAAAGGGAAGCAGACAGTTGTAAAAAGGAATTGGGTCTGAATTTCATTCAACATATAGCACTAAACTTCATTTCTACTAAATACTGCAGAGGTTGAACACTTTTGCATAACATTTTCCACATCAGAAAGATGTTTATAATATGTGCACCTTAATGTCCCTACAAGAGTATTTTCTTACATACCTAAGGTGGCCTACAGCTTTGGTACGCACTAGTGACAGGAGGATATAATCATTTTGTTGACCTTGAAATCTGTCCACAGTTGTTACCTAGACAATCAAAAAACAACAAACAAACTCCATAGGTTAATATTTGCCATTTCAATTACAATGTGATATCCAAATTTTAACATCAACTTCCTATTCAGATTGTATTAAATAAGAAGAGAAATGAGAATGTTTTAATTCTGTTTTAGTTCACCTCTAACCAAAGATCAAACTCCTCTTTCTGGGAGATGTGACTATATACCATTTCTCTCACATTTTTATTCAATTAGGACAGCTAACTGTGGAGTACTAATAACAAACACTTGTGGAAAGCTACGAGTTTTATAATTTAGAACTTTAACCTGCAGACACCAGAATTTCATAAGATATTTTTGTTTCATAAGATTCTTCATCATGCATTTTATCAAATCGCCATTTCTACTCTGGGTGGATCTTTCTTTCTTTCTTATTTATTTATTTAAAAGGAAGACAAAATAAATGACAAAGAATTATTCTGTCCCACGTAGTCTGTGGGACACAGACTACATGAGACACAGACTACAGTCTCTATCGAACTTCACTGATTTTGCAATTTCCTTGTATGACTAATTACAAACAGGCAAAAAGAGTAGTGAAATTCCACAGAATGCAAGTTAATAAGTATGTGCTGTTAATAAAGGAATACTTGCACAGAAAGCAGTGAATCTATTCAATCAGATGGAATAGATTCAATCATGTCATGTTCTATAACACAATAATCATGAAAAAGAGAACCACTCCAATGATCGATATATTCTGAAAGACACCTTGTTTGGCCGTCCGATCAGTGGATTATTTCCACACCGCTGGTTAATGACATCACGGATCAGGTGCTTCTGTCCATTGTATGTTGTCAGGATGCTTATCTTGTCTGCAGGGTAACCAAGCAGGCACATATACATGAATAGTGCCACAACATACTCTGCTTCGCCGAGATTCTTAAGTTTAAAAGGAAGGAAAAAGTTATTAATTTTGTAAGGTCGTAAAGAACAACTGTCTATTTAGAGAAAAATCTCAGTGCTGAAACATTTATAGATCTGATGATTTCACTTAATAAAAGTCATTTTGAAAGAATAAAAATCACAAGCAAGTTTAATAATTTAGATCCTTCTTCAGTCAGAAAACCGCTAAAAATTTCTGTCAATATTATTGTTAGGCAATAGATTGACACTTTCCAGTATCAACTGAGAAGTACTCAGTTTTATTTCAATTAAAATCTAAATATTTAGTAGTCCTCAAATATATTAAAATGTTTAAAAGAAGTGTTAATATTTGAATTATATTCAAAGACTTAAATATTTACACATTTGCACCTAATGCATTTATATACTTGGCAGCCCAAAAGAACCTCCCACCTTAATATATTACTACAGAACTCAAGAAGTGCTAATACAACTTTTTTCTTCTACTTAATATATCAAAAAAACACCTCTTATTTAAAACTGTGGAATTATAATTTGTTAAGAAGCATTAAAAGCTGATAGTCTACAGATACCAGTATTTAAATGTAAGGGGTTTAAAACAAAACAAAAAAAAAGAGGCAAACAAACAAAATCTGTTTAGCAACAGTTTAACAAGGTTTCATATAAGCAAGCAAAAAAAGGTTGCAACGAATCACTCTCCAGTATACTCAAAAAAAGAACTCACTGAACTAGAATAATGAAACTCAACAATTAATTAGGGAGACAGACACCTCGATTATCAAAACCAGTTATTTCTGTTTTAGGCCACACCTATTCAATCTCAAAGTATCTAATGTTAAAGTATATTTCCTAACTTTTTTTTTTTTTTTTTTAACTTATAATATACAGCTGTCCCAGAGCATCACTCCTCTGGTTGTAAGAGCTTTTGTCCGATTTCCAGAGTTAACTTATTTGTAGCCTGTTTACATCCATTTTCTGTGAGCAAAAATATCTTTCAAGTTAAAATGTTATTCTCAATTGTGGATTTATTCTTGTTATATTTATATAAGGATCTTATCGTCACTTGGCATGTGTTTGACCAGGCTGGACATGTCAGCCTCCTTTATTTCTTCTCATTATTAAGGGGGTTCTGCTCTACTTGAGAAATGGAGTTGCTATATATACCAAACACCTGTGGGTATAAAGCTACTCTACAAATATTAATCCTCATTAACTCTGGAAAGAAATGCCCCAAATCACAAAGAGAAATAATACATGGCAATCTGTTAGAAAAACTATTCAATGTCACCAATGTACCCCACCGGTATCTCTCTACCCTCAAGATATCAAAAAACAAAAACAAACAAACAAAAAAACTAACTGTAGGACATACTAGAAGAGTTTGTTCAGAATAGCTGTTGTAGCAATAAACGTCTTTTGTGTCCTTGTGACTTTTAATCTCCTCAGGACAGAAATGAAATAAAGTAGTGCTCAATTACCCTGTTAAGGCACTAATTGCAGCTGTTCCAGCAGACAGCTTTTTACTACTTATACGCTACAGTGTTATAGTTTAAATTCCAAAATCAAAAACTCTCCCCTCCAAACAACCATCACCCCAAGCTACAAATGAGAAGCAGTGGACTATGGCTCTCCTTTGTTTTGTTCACTAACAGCATGCTAGCTTGTATTAAAAAAACAAAAGGCAAGAGGAACCCAAGCATACCCTATGAATACCTTGCAAAAAAAAATAGATTAACATAATTCTCAATGATCTCTGTAGGCAAAAAAATGACCATGCATATTACTAGCTTAAACTATATTGTTTGCATTCCATAACATTAAACAAGATATAAGGTGTTAGTTCTATATTCGTATTAAATTCATTAACTTGCACACAGATCCAGCTTCTAACTTTTCGGAAAACCCAAACAGATTATTTAAGTACCAGACTGTTCCCATCTTTGTTTTTAAAGCAAAATTTTAGTGAAGAAGAATAAGAAGACTGAAAATATAAGCACCTCATTACAATTGTCAAAGCGTTTCCTATTTTAAACAGATAAAGGCCGTTGTTGCTGGCTTAATTTGAAAATTTAGTCAAGAAATTTCAAGGCTAAGCTTTTCTTTTGCAATTCACTTCGCCCTCAATGTCTCTCTGCTTCTTATGCATGCTTCTTGTAGTACTGTTTCATTCTTTTATGAATGGGCTCTTTTGCATTCTTATATACAGATCAAATTAAAACACTGCCACAGAGCAAATGTTGATCCTTCATACAGAGAAATGCTACTGTTTATTTTGTTATCATGACAGTACAGCAGCCTTTAATTTGCCATAGGCCAAAACAATGTTTCATAATGAATTATGCACCAAATCTCTGCCCCAACCCAGTAACTTTGAGAAAATGGAAACAGCAAGCAGTCATTCACTTTGAGCAAAAAAGCACAACATAACACGTTATCATCCTTTTCAACATTCGAAAATGATAACGAGGAGAAAAAAAAAATCATTCATGTGCATGGCTGTGTTATCTGAGAACATAAACATCAGTTTACAGTATTTTTAAAGTCTTCATTGAAGATTTAGTAAGCCATATCCAGATTAAATAAAGTATACACTATTTCTCTTACCTGATAGAAATAAGGATTGGGTTCAGACTCTCCCACACCATTGAAGTCTTCTACGTTTATAAGCTGGAAGTCATACAAAAACCCAGCGTTGGCTGTTCTGAACTCCGGCATAAGCTGGACATGAGGCAGATTACCCAGATTCTTATAGCGCCAGTTGTAGAGGTTACATAAACTGTCCAAAACCACACAGACAAAAATAGTTAAAAGTGAGTTCTTGAACTTAGTAATTTTTTTTTTCCATTTTGTCTGGTTCTCTTACAGAAAACTGTAGATTTTACTTCTTTCTAGAAAGCACACAAATTTGGCTAATTCTTCACATTCTCATCACACATGGTTGTAACCTGAATTGAATTCCCCCTTCTCCTGCTCTATGGCTACAGGCATCTTATATTACGTCATAAAGAACTGCTGGCAGAAACTGAAAGAACCACAGTATATTCCATTTTGCAAACTGAGAACAAAACACACAAACATTCTAATAGCAAAGTTTTCGGAAAGGGTTTTGGCAGTTGTGTTCAAACGCTGCAGCTAACAGAAATTTCCTGTGGTAACCGATCAGAACATTGCCACGGATAGCCTTAATTTATCTGTGGATTCCCAAAAGGGAATGTGATTTACCTCTTTAGGAAGAATTTGGATATTAGATCCTGGTATTTAAGCTACCAATGAAGAAGCTAGAGACAAGGAAGGGAAACTAAGTTGCTAGACTGCACACAGAAGCAATTCAGTTGTTTAACTACTACCTTCCTTTAAATATTGTTTCCTGCAGTAAAACACTATTGTATAGAGAATTACTCTGGGACCTCTCAAGCCTGAATTTTTTTCTGCCAGTAACCTACATTATGACCTTGAATACTTAATTCCTTCATTTCAATTTCATCTTCTGTAAATGTGCAAGAAGGTGGATGTAGATCATTACTCACAGTTATTCAGATTAATCTGGGGAAAAGCCTGACATGCCCCCCATTTCTGTTTTGTTTTGAAGGCAGAACAAATCATTAATGCAAAACAGTAGGCTAAAATCGTCATAAATTTGGATAGTCATGATCTTGCAGAAAAATGTCATGCCACCCAGTGATGTGATGCAGTTGTGAGTGACAAGCTCACACCATGAGCTTAGAAGGACATTTTATTTAGAAATGAGTTATCAGTCTGAAATAGAACAAAAGCCTAAAAAAAAAATCCCTAACAGTTTGATCACCGTCTTCTCCCCACAAGATAAGCTGCACATTGAGAGGTAAACAGGCAAGGGGTCCCTCACATTTAAGAATTTTGATTTGTCCCTTTAATGTTGAGCCAATATGTAAACAATTTCTGCCTGAAGGATCTGAATATACTCTGCATGTGATTGGAGATAGAGTTGTTAACTTAGCTAGAGGGACCGTTTGACAAATAACAGTTTTAAGCCTGATCTAAGTAAGTGTTGATGAAAAGTATACTGCAACTACACAGACTAGCCAGCTTGTAACACAAGAGGTCTGCCTGCAAAACGCACAGAAGCATCTCATTCACAGAAGCATATGTCTAGCAGAAACTCAATACAGCAGTGTCTCAGCCTTAAGCCTGCTCTGCCTGAGCAGCTCTCCATTGAAGGGTACCAATTTTGCAAAGAAATCTAGGAGGCATTTTCAAATGACAAAATTTAAGAAATATTAATACTTCTTCACAAGGAAGAAAGGAGTAAGGGCAAACGGATTTTCTGCATTATTTGTTGTAAAGACTCTTACTGCAAAAAGAAATTTATTTTCTTATCTTGTGCCTTGCCATGTATTAACTGAAAAGCAAAGGGAAGCTGACAAAAACCTATACAATTCTCAATCATCTCCGATACTTACAGGGAGAGTAATATAACCAAAATGCCTCAATCAGAAATGCAGAACAATATCCTAACCAGGTAAAATAACAAATACTTCATGGGGAAGTTACCTATGAGTACAAAAGTAAAGACAAATAAAAAAAAAAAGTAAAAAAAAAAAGAAAGACAAAAAAAGGAAGGTATGGAAATAATCCTTGATCAAGCAACTTTCTTCACTTTGCAAACATTCTGCTGTTCTCTCTAAGTTCTCTGAGATGTTGTAAAATAGTAGATAGCAAAATAAGCTTCATTTATCATCATACTAAAGCATAATTTGCTTTTTCATCATACTGAAAATAATTGTCGTCCGTATGGCAAGAAAATAATATTCTAAAAGCCAACATTTGTTAAATGAAAAAGAAGTTCTTCAAATTGTTCGATCTACTTTACACCTAAAAAGAAAAGACTAGGATTTAAAACTAAGCATATTTATATGCGTGTGTATATATATATATATATATATGTGCATATACATATATGATTTATATGGAATCATTTTCTCTTGTTTGGTTTTATTTTTCCTTATTAATAAGATGCCACAAATATGAATAAATTTGACAAAATGAATAAATTTGACATCTAAATTGTCATATTGAAAATGTCAGTTAAATGAATAAAAAAAGAAAAGCTCTCTCTTACTATGAGGAATTAGTATAGATCTACACACAAAAAGGCATTATGTTCTTGGGAGGACAACCTGGCTGACAATCAGGCAGAGCTGAAGCTCAGCTGAAATCCCATAATAAAAGCATCTTTTTGCAGACCTCACAAGGAATAGCAAACGTTTATTTAGCTTTGAATATATTAATTCAGAAAAGGAAGCTTGTAAAAAAAAAAAAAGGCAGCTTCTTCCAAGGGAAAAAAAAGACAACAAAAAAACCAGACTTAACATTCCTTCAAATATCATTTTCACTGAAATACTCAGAGATATATATATATATATATATACACACTATATAAAATAAAGTAAAACTTACTGCATTTCAGCAAAGTAAAACCTGCCTTCTAGTCTAAGCTAGTCTAGTCTAAACTGAAAAAAATGGAACAAAATATAAATCACAGTTTTGCAAACTCCTGCCTTGATAATCCAAAGTTTCCAATACTATACATGCATTTTTCCATTTCTTGACCTGGTAGTAGCTACACATGCCGTTTTCTTTAGCTTACCTTGCTCTTGCTCTTCCTTGTGCATCCAAATCAACAGTCGGTACTCCGACACGAACAAACCGTGTGAAGAGGGACTGCTCCATGTTGGAGTATTTTTGAAAAGCCATGTTCTTAATGACTGGTGGCAACTGGTGATGGTCGCCAATCATAATCCACCGCTTCAAACGACTGAATCCATCCTGAGGGTTCTAGAATCAATTACACAATTGTAAGTATTACAATATAATCAAGGACTCAATTACAACACATTAATAGTCAAATTAGCTGTCTAAGTCCTAAGTTTTATTCTTAAGCTACACTGAACTGCAATCATTTTAAAGACAACTATTAACTTCTTTCTAATCTCTCTATTGCCTGCCTTTCGAGTGTTTTTGTGGTTCGTATGCTTCTCCTGTTCACCTCTAGAATTCTCACATTTTCTCTTCCATGAACACGATGTGCCTGCCACCACGGCTCTTGGACTGAAAGCCCTTCAGTATGTTATGTATAGCTGTTTCCAGTTCCTCATCATCCTCTGTGTACCTATGTTAAGTACTGAGAAAGTGCATGAAGGACTATTTTAACAGAGGGATGTAAAAGGAACAGATGTGTGGGTAACATTATCCTGGAATCAGAATCCTGAAGATTTCTGACTGCCAGTTTTACAGTTCTGACCCTGTTATTTTAAACACTCCTCTGATATTTCCCTGCCCCCATGGGAGAACTATTCAAGACAGAGCCTGAAGTTCCTTTTCTTGCCACTTGAAGATGAAGAACTCTGAAGCCCTCTCTGATCAGGGAGCAAGGAAGGAAACTGAACTCTAGACTGTCCACCTCATCAAGCCTGAAGATGCCTTAAGAAAGAAAGAAAGAAAGGATGAAAAGTATTTTCAATAGCTGGGAAAAACGCTTTATTTCTTTTTCTCCAAAAAAGGTTACCGATTTGGAGAAGTTCAAGTATACTATGTAATCATTCTGCTCTTATGATCAGTTTTTATCTCAGACATCAGACAGCTCTATTTTTTTTTTAAAAAACTTCTTGCTCTGAATTGCAAGAAATCAAGTACTACCACTTTGTAAGCCTAGTTCTCTTTTTTTAAGCAAACAAAAAAAACAAAACAAACAAAAAACAACCAACAAAACATAAACAAACCAGTCTCAATTTTCAGTGGCTATTTGAATGGCTCCTCTAAGAATGGTCATGGGATAACCCACAGAATGTATCTTTATCGTAAAAAAAAATAAGTTTGCCTTAATTACATAAGTCTTCAGCTTCTCCATTGCTTATATATGCTTATTTCCCTTCACTAACCTGATGCATCATGTTATTCAGTATTCATTCAAATAGTTAAAAAGCACTACATGATGATTATTTCACTAAATGGAATAATCTCATTATAAATGAAAACCACGGAAAGAGCCATGCAGGAATTATTCATTACACAGCACTGCAATAGCATTAAATTCAAGACCGCCAAAAGGCAAAAACAACATTCTGGAGAGTAACACTTGTCTTTAAACAGAGATTTAAATAACTTAAGGTTCTACAGACCAGCTTGCATCAGAAGCCACCCAAACTACAACTTATGCTTACATACCGTTATGACACAGAGATATCTAACTAAGCAGAAATCTCCTTATATTTCAGGTTTCACTAATTTCACTGCTGTTCTAGAGACTAAAATGAGGGCTCATTAAGTCCACGGGACATAAAGAAACCAAGTCCATTCCACTTTATTATTGTAATTGCTGAAATAGTAATTGAAAGAGAGCAAAACTGTTCCTGTTTTATGATTTGCAAAAAGCCTCAAGTTTGATTGCTCTCCATACACCCCCCAAAAGACAAAAATATGCGCTCCTCTTCAGAGTTCAGGCCATATTCAGGGTTTAGAGGGTGAAATAATTAGTTGCCTCTGTGCTCAGAATTATCAAAACTCGGTCATCTTTACCACATCACAAAGGTGATAAAGAACCACGTTAATGGCCCCAAAACTGAAGAAACCTGCAGTAAGACTGAACACAGGACTTGGGCTTTAATAGCAGTATCTTGGATATGCACATTCTTTTGTGCACTAGGCCCATACTGAGTTACTTTCCTGCAATTGTATTTGAACCTCTATTGTTAAGGAGCAAAGTGAAAAATTATGAATATAACCAATATTTCATGGAGTTTCTGTCATGCCTTTTTCAATTTACATTAAGTTTCTTTTGGAATGAAAATCTGAGCTTGGATGTGGTTTTCTAGGGGAATTTAAATCATTGTTTTTCAATGAAAATATTTGCTCCAAGCAAAACGTCTAAAAAGGACACTTACTTCTAGAAAATGAATAGTCTCTGTATTTTTTAGAAAGCCACTACACTAAGAATCAAATGAATAGCACAAGCTGTCTTAAGTTTCACCAACCTCCCACACATCATCTTCTGATTTGCTGCTAAAGAGTTTGCACAGAGTTCCTGAGGGAGCCCACACTTCCCTCCCAATGGTGAAATTTTATCTCACGTTAATCTGAGATTACAGAGATAACTTGAAAGGGGTTGAAATTGTCATTTAAGCCACAGATGTATGAGAAGTACTGTTTGCTTACTTAAGAAAGCCTACAGCTCTTAAAAGTAGGTGGTGATGCATCTCAAGCTCAGGATGCTAAAAGCATGTTGACCCAGAGCTGGGTCAACAATCTTCACCAGAGGCACAACAAATCTAAAGACAGGCTGAGCTTAGAAGTATAAGAGTAAATGTTTTTAATGAAAGATATGCAACTGTAGCAGTGTTAGCCCTCATCAACTCCTTATATTGCAAGAGTAGGGGACACATTTCTTTGCATACAGAGCTACTGCTATCTGGCTTTCTAAAGACTGTCCTATAAACATCCCACATGTCACATTAGCTTCAGTTTCCTTCCTTCCTTCCTTCCTTGTATTAACAGCACACTTCCAGCTGCAACCATATCTCATACACATTCTACTCAACCATATCACATACACATTCCTTTTATAGCTACCAATTATTGGTTTGCCAAACAGTATAAGCGGCAGTTGATACCAGACTAAGCATTTACCAATTAAACTAGATAAAAGGTGCATAACTATTGGCCCAAAGTAGACAAAGTAGAAGTAGTAACTTTTTGCTGTTTGTTTTTTGGTTTTGTTTTTTTTCCTCTCCCTGTGGTGTTATAACATCAATTAGAATGTCTCCTCTCTAATAGCTACAGTTTTCCTGAAAGTTTTAGGTACTTGGTATCCACTTTATCTCTGTTAATTTTGACTGAAACTGAACAAGCAACACTGGCAGTCAAGACGAGAGAGAGCACTTATGATCTTGGGAAACAAAAGTTAGAGCAGTTATTTCATAATAAAAAATAATTTTTAACAGTTTTTAAAATTATCAGTGATTTAGCAATATGTATTAAATGAGAAAGAATATAAGTGACAACAAAGTGACAAAGCCAGGAGCTAGTTCACTTCAATATCTTCATGCTTCCAATGTGAAATCCTGATAGTACTACTACTTAGTCACAGGTACACAGGACAAACAACTAATGAAGAATAACATGATAATTCTTATTGTCTGCTCCATGGGAAATACCAGTTCTATGTTACTTTCCACACAAGATACTTTCCTTTCAATATTTGGTATTGTTCAAGAACACAGACTTTCAGTTATCATTTTTTGTAGCAAGTTTTATAACTCAGGTCTAACCTGCAACAGGAGAGGTATAAAGGTCTCTATCTCCAGAATCTGTGCAGACTCCTCCATTAAGATGTTGTCATACTGAGAAAGAAAAAATGGAGATGCCCATCAGCCAAGTAACACAAGTTAATGTTGTTATTCAACCTACCAAAGGGAAGCATCTATTACTTATTTAGGAAATTAAAGTTTTTTCATTAGTAGGTCAGTTATTGGTGGGAAGATGAGGGGGTTTTGTTTTTGCAAGTCTTTAGTAAATGAATACTTATGGTTAACACCGCAGAGTGAAAACAGCACTGCGTCATAGCTTTTTTTCCTCAAACTGTTCATTTTTTAGGTAAGCAAAGTTATAACAGACATGTTTTTCCCTAATTCATCCTTTATTTTATCACCCAATCATATCACTGCAGTTCATCTCATATGGCAAAGCTAACTTTTTTTTTTAATATGTATACACTATTAAGCATTTCAATATATGTCATTTAAAAACAATCTCATCTTTTACTTACAGAACCAGAAGTTAAAATTCTCTTCAATAAAATTACAATTAAAAACATAGAGGTAAAAACATGCAACTCAAAATAATCTAGATGCAAAGAATTAGGAGAGATAAAGGTCTAAATGAAGCAGGGGGAATGACAAAAAGAAGAAAAAGAAAAAAAAACAGTGTAGTATCACTAATGTCATTACTTTGAAACCTAATTCAACTAGGTCGTGTCGTTTCAGAGCAGCGTGGGTACAAGTCATAGCAATGATTTTTGCTTCTTTCACCAACAGATATTTGGATCTATCCAGGCCACTGCGGAGAAGTTCAAATGCTCTGAATTCCTGTGGTAGAAAAAAGAATTTTGAAGAACAGAATTAAAAAATAAATAAAAATACTGCTTATGAAACATATTCACTGAAACTATCTGTCCACCTTTTTAGTCAAATTAAGCACGAAAGTTATGAGTATGTACTGTTAACAATTCCATCTTGGATTTTTATTTATTCATTTGTATCCTAAACCTGGAGACAATAGGATTTCAAAACATAAGCTTGTTAAAGTATATCCAAGAATTCTGCAACCTGTGTGCATATATAAATTCTCAGACAATTATTCAGTTGATTCTCAGGAACCCTCCCCTCAACAGTTTTGCTTTACTGCTTCTTATTTTCATTCCGTCCTCCACTCCCCCCCCCCTTTTTATTTTTTAAACAGCATCATAAATCACATCTAATATTAGAAAGGCCAATACAGGTAATATGATGAAATGATACCCTGATAACCCTTACCCTAGAGCTTTTAAAAGCCTCTCAAGCAATTCTGGGAAAAAAATGTAAGATAAACCATTTATGTTACACTTTTAGGTTATCTGATTAAAGGCAAATCACTGTAAATACAAAGACCCTGTAAAGATCAGGGGAACAGTGAGTGATAAGTGCACCAACTTTAGTAACCTAACCAGTGAAAAAGAAGCAAATAAAATGGGTGCTTCCTAAGCTTAAAATAAAACAGATTAGACCCTTGTCTCTATTTTGAAGCACACCTGAATTACTCAAAGGGGGAAGTTCTCACCTGAATGCCCTGCAATCTAAAGAAGCTGCCTAAAGGCATATATTGCTTTTAGGATTTAGGGCAAACTGTATTTTGGAACTGTGTAAACTTTCTTTAGGATTAAGCAGATTCATTTAGCTTTCACAGTTACATGTCACTTACCTCAAGCTGAGTGAATATTTTCTTAATATGTCTAAAACAGCCTTCAGCAATCTCCATATCTTCTTCATAGGATTTGCCTTTGAAAATTGGTTGAGGAGCATTTGCAAAATACTGGTGAAAAGGAAAGAAACTGGACACATCCGTAACATTTGGCAATTTTCCACCTTTAACTTTCACTTTGCTGATATATTCCTCCCAACGAGACATTACCTATAATAAACAAAAGTGTCATGCAGACGTGTTTTTAATATAATGAAGTCATTGGACAGTTATCATCTTGCACACTTACTAAATAAAATAACCGTTTTTAATCACAAAACCAAGATGTCTACATTAGCATTTGATCTTGTATCAGGAGGACATTTTCAAAACTGTGGTGCAGTGTGTTGACCTTGGCTGGATGCCAGACCTACACCCAATAACTCTATCACTGAACCCCCTTACCAGGATGGGGGAAGAAAATACGATAGAAAAGTTTGCAGCTCAAGATAAAGACAGGGAGATTACTTACCAGTAAGTCAGAGGCAAAACACTTGACTTGGTGAAAATTAATTTAACTTAATGTCAGTTAAAAATGGAGTAGGACACTGAGAAACCAAGACAAAACTAAAAGCACCTCCTCTTTGCACCCTCCCTCCTTTCCAAGCTCAACTTCACACTCTTATTCCTAACCCTTCTACCTCCTTTCCACCCCTCCTGACGAGCTGTTCTAGCATGAGTCCTTCCCCTAGGGTGCAGTTCTTCAGAAAACAACTTCTGGCCAGGAGCCTGCTCCAGCATGGGTTCTCCAAAGGCTCCAGCTTTCTTTAGGGTACCTAAATAAAGGGTACCGCCTGCTGTGGCATGGATCTCCACAGAGTGCAGTGTGAGTACGTGTTCTCTTGTGGCCCTTTACAGACTGCAAGGGGACAGCCTGCTTGACCATGGTCCTCTCCATAGACTGCAGGAATTCCTGCTCTGGCACCTGGAGCACCTCGTCCCCTCCTTCTGCACTGACCTTGGTGCCTGCAGGGTTGTTTCTCTATCTCCTATGCCCCTCCCTGTCCCCCCAGCCATCAGTCCTCTTTCACAGCTGGAGCGATGTGAGATGATTTTTCATCCTTTTTTAAACATGTTTTCACAGAGGCACCACCAGCATCACTGAATGGCTCAGCTTTGGCCAGCAGTGGGTTTGTTTTGGAGCCAGTTGGAACTGGCTCTATTTAACCCAGGGGCAGCCCCTGGCCATTATTCACAGAGGTCACCCCAGCAGCCTCCACCTTCTGATACCAAAATCTTGCCACACAAACCCATTGCACAAGCAAAATTCCTGATTCTCTCTGCTTAAAATACTTTGATTTAAATATCAAACTGTATTCCTTCAGGAGGAAATTAAACCAGAAGGTGTGCTTTAGCTGTGCTCCTAGCAGTCTCCAACACCTAATGAATATTTAATAATGTTTAGGAACACACTACAGCTATCCCAAGTTAACTTCTCTAAAAATATGTGTAGTGTGGGGATTTGGTCCTAAGTACCACTCCCCATGTCTGCTTAAGCCATATTACTTGCTAATGTGGACATGGTCAGTGACAGGTACACAGAAGGAAATGAAGGATAAACAATATACAGAAAATCACTGTTCTGTACACTATGAATCTTATTTCAACCATAAAAGCTTTCTAGAAGGAACATTAAGTAGCTGATCTACTGTTTGTCTAAAATATAAAGCATCCCACAGATTTTCTTATTTGAAGGGGAAACTCCAGGTTAGAAAATTTGCCAGTAGTCATAAAGAGCAGGAATGTTAGCCTTTCAGTTTGTGAGTCATCAGGCAGGATTTAAGACAATAGCAATACAAATAAGTAAGGTTATAATTATGGCTTTAGCTATTATTGTATTTTGAACCACCAAAGAAAACACTGTGTGGTTTTGTTTTTTTAAGACTCAATCCTGAAAATTTCACTGTAATTTTTATAGTGTGTTTCCTAATACATTGAGGTCATGCAGTCTCTGTAAAGCTATTTCAGTCCTTACTTGGTATAAGAAAAAGTGGCCAGCTGTTTCACAAGTATAAGAAACATCTCCTGGGACTCCAAGACTCTCTTGCAATCGCCCAACTTCTCGCAGAAGTTCAAGTCTTCGAGCCAGAACATAATTAACTCTTCCATACCTACAAAATGAATTAAGGTTAACATATTTTGTATTTCAATTTATTTAATCCCAAGTGGTTTATTTAAGTATCAAAATGAGATATCACACCTACTAGTAGCTTGCAAAACATAAACATTTGCTACCTGCTGACTATTTCTATCTAGATAAACCCTAATAATTTACAAAACCATGCAAGAACTATTACTGTAAAAAAAGCTTTTTAATCCTATCACATCATTAAAAGTTTCATAAATAGTAGTAAAATATTCTCATAACAGGAAAGCATTACTTCCTACGTGCTGTGTAGGAACCATTACACATTATACAAGCATATGCAAGTTACAGAAGTCTATGGACCATCCATCATAACTGGAACTGATAACCCAAGTTTCTGTGTAAGTCTAGCTTCCTTTGGTGATATACAAAACGCCTTGCAATAATGCTTTGACCACCATAACAGACAGATCTGCATCCACACATAGGAAGTCCTGTACTCAGAGCTGTCCATTGAAAACCTTTTATGGCTGATTAGTTTGTAACTTACTCCTTCCAGTCTGCTTTCTCTTATCTAATTCATTCCCACCTTTTTTCCTCCCCTTTAAAAATGATTAAAATAATAATTAAAAAAATCAATGTATCACATTTATTACATTTTCATATTAAGATAACAAACATGAAAATTGTTGGAATTACAAATGAGGGAAACAGGGCATTTTCTTTTAAAAATGCATATCTAGTTAGAACCTCAAATATGAATAAAGGCTAAATTTTGAGTTCCTATAAAGCTTACTATTCATAAAATAAACTTTCTGCACAGAAAAACAAAAGACAGTCCTTGGGACCTCAATGGGTTCTATTGTCTTATTTACAAAAGTTAGGGAAGCTAAAGCTAGTGATTTTAATTTACTAAGACACAACTGACGATCATATTGTTAGCAACTGGAAAAAACAAGTTTCTCAGGAACTAGGGCAGTTAAGATCATCGCAATGTTATTTTTTTCTTGAGCAAAACTAATCCATCATTATTACAAGTGACTGCAACCATTTTTTTCCACGCTTCTAAATGTCCTCTTATTTCTCACAGTTCAAGTCATATGCCCTCTTTTATATATTCATTCCTTGCTACAAAAGTTTTCTTTAGCTATGATTCCCTTTGTTTCTTAAGTGACAGTATCAGTTTAAACAGGTCCTCTCCACCTTATCCTTGCAAAACTCACTGTTTTGCTATGTCTGCCAAGGGAGCAAAATAGGACAAGAAGCTTACATGCAGAATAAATTCTTTTAAGCAGTACTGTGCCTTCTAAAGCAGCCTAACTCAGAAAACATGAATTCTAAAGCAACTTAAAAAACAATAAACAAACACAGAAAGCATACAGGAAATAAACTTGTCTGGAATTATGCTGGATATTAATGGAAATAGACAACAGAATATCTCAGAAAAACCTCCTTTTAATGATGAACACTACAGTTCAAGGAATATTATTAAGTCTTAGATATTACTAAATAAATATCTACCATGACATCATTTCACTAAGATCTTGGTTATCAAATTACTGGAAAAAAATTTATTATGTCAAACGATTCAAATTTAAAAAAAAAATCCCTAAGTATTTCTTTTCCTAAATGAAACTCGAAGATGTGTATGTGAATAACTTCTAGTGACTATACATAATTTTTACTACAACTTTTAGAAGTCAAGGTATTGCTATAATAATACATCACAGTCCAGTTATTTCCAGTGCATGACCCCTATACCCTCGCTTGCATTTATGAATGTGTGTAATCCTATTGACGTCAATTGGGCTAACATGTAACATAAAACATACAAGAGTTTACCAGAACAGGTTCTCAAGTCTTTGTACTTGATAGCTTGACTTATGAGTCTATTTTTCAAAATGTATTATTTACCAATGAAACATGCAATTTTGTTATTAATCAATATTCTGAAGAACTAGAAGCACCAAGTTTTATTTCACATTTACATGTACACAACATTCAGTACGCCAGCAGAGGTGCTATCATACTTGCACAAAAATTACTAACCACAAAAATTTAACTTTATCATTCAAATTTCTCCCACAAAACAGGTCAATTTTATAAAGCATGTGTGTATGTATAACATAGTGAACTACTTTTATTCAAGCAGATGAATTTGTGAACAAGCAATTGCCTGATTTTGTCAATTAGAACAGTTTGGCTACTGATTAAGAATCAAAATTACTTAACCCTATATTGAAAACAAGTGTACTCTACATAACTGCAATTCAATAGCATGAGAAAGGTAAAACTTGCCAAGCATAGCTCCTTGCTCAATGACAAGAGAGGTAGAATGGATTCAACATGTGGGTCTCAGCTACAATACTCATACAAGCTATCATTAGCACCTCCTTTCTCACCTGCTGAAATCTTTCTCTGTCTCTAATTCCTCTTCTCCGTGACCCAGACGCAGGAGGTGGCGTTCATCAATGTCTAGAGCCATGATTTTTTCAAACAGCTGGTTCAAGGCCTAAAGATTGACAAGAACAGGAGAAAAGGTAGTTTTTAGAAACTCTTGCAGGGAAAACCAAAGAATTACTTGTAAAACAGTCAGCAAATAATGCCTATTTCAGTATAACAAAAGCCAAAGCACACATGAAGTCAACACTGAAGCTAGATTGTGTTAATCTTGACAATGGACATATCAGCCTACTGAAGCTCTTGTCTTCACTTCCTTTATGAAGCAATTATATTTGATTTTACACCTTCCATTAAATCACCTAGTTAAAAAATCTAGCTGATAAAGTTATCAATTCATATGTTTTTCCTCAAGAAGCACAGTTTAAAAACAGTTATTTTTAGATCACTTAGAAACAATACTGTTCATTTAACTTTTACTGTAAATTATAAGAGTGCAATCTGGTGGTGATTGACAGGTACTGTGACTATTCCACATGGATAAATACATTTTGCTGAACTTCAAGGTTTACTGTGGCTCCTGCCTTAAACTATTCAGTTTTCTAAAGCTTAGTATCAACAGCTCAATTCAGTGTATCCTAAAGGAGCTGAGTCTATAAGCACTGGATCGTCAAACCACAAAACTAAGAGTGAAGTACAAGCGGAGCTTGCTCACGTTTAAGTCAACTGGAAGTCATGCAAACACGTTTAAGTACATAGTCAAGGCACAGGAAATGAACCCTGCTGAGGTAATAGCTTATTTCCTGAAGTGCAATTTCAAATATTCACATTAAGTCTTGTCCGCTAAGAAGAGTTACCTACCTGCCTCAAAAACTATTTACTTCCTTTACTCCACAACAGAAATGCTCTCAACTCTAATACCTGTTACTCACCCACAACCTGTTGCAGACTGGCCTGTATTATTCCAGATATTAACTTATCACCAAAAGGAAGCTACACTGTTGACCAAAGAACGGTCAATGGAAGTACCTGATCTTACTCTGATGAACAAAGATGAAATGCCTTCCAAATGGTAAGCTCAGTTAGGATAGCTGATAAAGGAGATAGGATAGGCTACTTAGGGAGACCAGGAAATAATGACTGTAGTTTTCAAAGAAACCCTTCAAAATCACAGATGGCTTTAGAATAAGAATCTATAAGACTATTATTATTATTTTATGTGGTCAAGAATTAGCAGGTAGACTCCATCTCTTATGAATGGGAAGCAAGCATTTATCTGAACAGGCCATTCTACCTTTCCTGCCTTTCCTTGGAAGCATGAGGCACACAGCAACTGGTGCCTGAGAGAACTACTTAGTACAAGTCAACTTTGGCATGCATGCAGTAAATGTGCAATTGTAAAAACTGTGCAGATACTTTTTTTCAGAATACTTCCTAATTCCTAACCCCTAATGAGGTAAACATCCAGAAAACCTCTGATAAATACCTCAGAACTACTATCCTTAAATTCAAAATTTTCATGGCATATTTTAGAATTGGCGAATCTGCTCACAAGCTAACTTAAGCTTTCATTAGTAAGAAACAACTGCAGTCCTGAACGCACTGATTCTCAGTATCTGCTGCTCTTCTTTATTTTAACTACAGAAAAATTTCATACATGAAATATCTTACCTGATTAGAGTGGGTAACTATAAGAGTTCGTTGTTCTGGGAAATTATGATAAAGATTGGATATTATCTGGACTGCTACGTCAGTTTTCCCTGTACCAGGTGGACCCACTACCTAAAACCACAAAATAAAGAGAAGAAAAACAAACAAAAAAATGCATATGATTTATAAAAATTCTGCACTGGACAGAAATACAGCTTGTTGGGAAAAACAGAGCAGTCTCACAAGACCTCCTCAGACAAAAAACAAGCAACAGTAACAAAAAAGCATGCTGTTCATCCCCAGGACAGGCTAAACATAAGGGAAATTGTGAAAAAAAAAAGAAACAAAGAAACATAACTGAGAAATAATAAGGTGAAGTAAAGAATAGAAGACAGACTCCATTCTCATTTACTTAAAAATCTACAACTGATGATACGATACCAAGAGTTAATGTTTTTAAAGGATCAATTATATGTGTATAATTTCTTAAAGTTGTTGGTAAAACATTTTAAAGGTGTAAATAAATATTATAAACAATATTATAAACATCTCAAAAGTAATTTCTTCAGTGTTAAGAAGCAAATACCTGCTTTCATATGTATCTACACATAATATAAATTGCTAGAAAATCGTGCTTGTTTTATTCAGACAGAATCTCATTGCTAGATTCAAAAATAAGCAGGATTGTATTTCTCAATCATATTTGACAGGAACAAATGAAATAATGACAGAAAATAAAACACAGGCTTATACTGCATAACTATTTTCTCAAGCAGTCTGCCTTCTCTCCTTGCAAAAACAAACCAGGTGATTTTGTCAAAAAATCGTAAATACATCCTCCAAAAGAGTTGACTTAGTCATTGCATTTCCCTTTTGAACTACCGGACTCCCATTCAGTAACCTCTTCTTAAAAAATTAGTAAATATGTTTTTAGCAAAAAAGTTAAAATTATACATATATACACACACATATAAAGACCATCTTCTCAAAGATTTATATAAGCTGATGGAATAACAGACACAGTAAGTTACTCCTTTAAAGCCCTCAAAACGTGAGATAGATGGTAGATTATGATTCATTATATACTGCAACAGAAAGTCATTTATAGCTCAACCAATATTAAATGACACTAATAAACAGTATGCAGTGCTATTTTAAAAAATAAAATGAAAGCAAAAATTAGGTGACAGAGATACAACCTCCCCCTCATTAGCCCTGGTATTTTGTTTTAATTATATACTAAAAATGGTAACACAGATTTTTAATTTCTCAGTCTTCTTTCCTGTTGACAATAATATTGATATAAAACAATACTCCTATTCACTGGTGTGGGTGTTCTTACACTAACACTGTAATTATGTAAAACCCAGCAGTTCAGATCATTGGGTTAATTTCAAAAAAAAACAAAACAAAACCAAAAAAAAAAAAAAAAACCACCCTCCAGCATTGTTAAATAACCAAATTTAAAGAGTCTATCACTGTGACATTTTCACAGTGTTCAAAATAAAAAACTTCTCATTTATGAATAAACCTTAACGTTGGTACCCTATCAACATATAGAGAGTACTGCAATAGAGAACACGCCATACTCAAACACTACAATGTGTTTATACATGGTTTAAGACATTATGAGTGTCAGCACACCTAGTAAGGCAGTGACAAATGGCATACAATTCTACTGAAATTTATTTTCTCCTTTGCGTTGCACGTTTCATGTGCTAGGTACAGAGTGCATAGGGAGTATTAAAAATATAAGGGAAGGGAGAACGAGGACTATGTACTAATGAGTACTAATTAAAAAAACTAAAAAATAAAAATTAGCATTAACACCCATATAGTCCAAGAAGAGATTAATAGTACCAGAGAAGTCATTGCACTGAGAAGTCACTAGCAGGACAGACTGTACTTCACTGCAATGCAGGCACTTGTAGTCAGCTAAGCCTTGGAGACCTTTGCAGATATTCATTGTTCAGAAATTACTTTCCTAACAAATCTACAACTCTTTTACAGCTTCTTACATCTAGAAATCAGCAGGATATAAGGGATTGTACATTAAATTTCAGAAGATAGAAGAAAAAAGCTCCCTAAGGACAATTCAGTAACTTTCATTTTCTTTAATGGAGCTAGACCAAACTAAAAATGACGCAAATACTTTAAAAGAGGAAAAAAAAAATACAGACATAGCAAAAGCTAAAACTAGCAATCTAAACAGTCTAAAACTAGCAATTCAAGCACTGAAAAAGTTAATTTTGGTTGTTGTGGAAAGTCTTCAGTCATTAGGACACAGGATCCAGTTATACAGAGATCAAATGTCTTTCTGAAGCACGATTTAGTGAAGATAGGAGGATGCTGAACATTTGTTATTTTCCTATATTTTAAGCTACTAATAGAGTAAGTACCCTCAGAGAGGCTACAGAAATAGGCATTACAGGTATTATATTGAATGTACCTGAAGCTAGAATCAAGTAAGAGCATAAAATGCTTAAAATAGATAAATAAATAAAAAATTCTTACCATAGTTAGCCCAGGCTGCATTCCTGCTCGTATAGCTTCAATTTGAGTGTGGGTAAATTGAATAGTATTGCTGTAACAAAGAAAAAGCACAGAAAATTGACATATTTTGCCAACAGTTTTGGTAAAAGCAACTGTTTAAACATTTTTAAACCAAATTAATTGGCTCTATGTTTCTCCAGAACTACATGCCTACAAATGTTTATACAAATTAAACCAAAATTACAATTATCTTCTTTATAGATAGACCTGGCAATTTTGCAATTTCTAAGCAAGACTGCAAATCACAATGGCCACGTGAAAACAAAATCATCCCACCTAAAACGATGATTTCAGTTATTATTGGTTGAGAGTGTCACAAAATTATTTAGCAATGATTCTCCTTTTTAACCCTATAGTAATAGAGTGACATGATGAAGTAGAAAGTTAAATGACATTACTAGATTACCTGGATATAGAGAAAATGTAATGACTTTTTTTTTTCCTCTCTCCTTTAAAGAAAACAATCTGACAAAGGATTGTCAAAAAATTCAATTTCAGACCTGCTATTCTTCAAGCAAGAAGAGTTCTACCAAGGCTCTCCCTGCTTTGCACACTTTAAGCACATACTTATGGCACTTATCTGAAGTAGGAGTAGATCTAAGTTAAAATACTCACACTGTATAAAGAGAGTTTGAGTATATGTATGGATTGATTCTTAATTAATTGCAGCAAATTATTGCTGATGCTATCATTTTGCAAAGGAATTTTATTATAAGTAAAGGAATTATTTGTAAAGGAATTTTATTATAAGTCTTTGTACGAATAGCTAGCTACCTGTTACTGTAATTACTACAACAGTTTACGCATGATCAGCACTTCTTTGCACTGATTAAGTGTTCAGCAAATCCAGTAGCCAGGGAAAGTAAAGAAAAAGTTTTCCAGAAAACTGCTGAATTCCTAAAGGTGCGTTTCTCCTTCCCTAACACATTCATACTTCTGCAGATATCATAGCTAGGAGTAGATGTTATACTCCATTCCAGTTCCCCTCACCCCTACCCCCATCTTTAACATGCAGGTCTTCACCTCTAAAAGATCCGTAAGTCATTTATTTCATGAATAGTGTCACACGTTTGTCCTGCGACTGTGCATACAACCTAGTGTTCTGATGATATACAGTATTTTACATTTCTCACTGCTTTTAAAACAAATTATTGAAAACAAATGGAAGCTTTTAATGTATTTCATTCATGTAAGAGACCCTTCAGATTCCAGTGTTACAGAAAAAACAAGTATTTTGCATACTCATACAAGAAAAATACTTATTCACCACTGTCCTTACTAGGCTCTCAACTGTTATAAAAAGTCACTAGTTAGAAAAGATCAGTAGAGAAAACAAGGGCAATTGCATGAAGCATTAACTTTTCAATACTAATATTCAAGTCCTGACAATACTAAAAGCTGGTCTCTCTCCATGTTTTTCAATGGAATATTTTTAAATAGAGAGTGGATAATAGAGTACTTTGATTTAAATACAAAGCATAATAGTCTCATATCCAAATCTTTTTTTGGTAATGAAATCAAAGTGACATTTGATTTATAACATACAACATGCTATTCTTAGTTCTGAAACCGAACTGCTATGCATATTACCATTTTCAACCAAGTTCACATGCATCTATTACCGTTTCGGTTGGTTATATGGATATGGTCCCCTGTTTGGAATGACATGAGGCTCTACAATCAACGTTTTAGTTTCTTCAGGTTTTTCTTCATTCCCATCATCTTCTTTTCGTTTCTTTCCTTTACCCCCCTGTATTGGGAATGTTATCCTGTAACACATAATATAAATGTGTTTTCAACACATGCACTATGACACTGGACTGTCTTAGACTTTTACGAAGAAAGTTTTTTTTGTCACCATAAAGACAAACTTTCACAAAACAAGGTAACAACAGGCGATGAAGACAGCAAAATGCTGATGAGGACATTGAAAAGGAAAAAAAATAAGTTGATGAAGCAGCCTTTAAGAAACCATATTTGACAAAAAGTATGTTAAAAGTGTACTTTACATAGCTTGAAAAGGCAGGGGCAGCGCTGTGAGACAACTGGAAGAACACTGGCAGCAAAGAATTTAGAAATAAAAACTTGAGGAAAGGGAGATAGTTATAAGCATTTCATGGTAGAAGAACTCCAACAGCAATCCAATCATATTGATACAAAAATGCAGATATCTTTAACATCAGTAATCTCTTAGTCTCTTTACAAGGCAAAGATACAGCAATAGGAAGCACAATAAATAGCTCTTCATACAGTGGAAAATCTGTATTTTGATCTAAGATCTGAAAATTAACAAAAGTTCATCAAGGGAAATTGCGTGTGGTAGCTTTTCATGATTCCTTAAAACTATCATATTATTTCTATAGTGTTAGTACCTTCTCCACATACACTGCCGTGTTTCAAAAAAGCTGTTAAAGCTTGTGAAGCTCCGTGCAATGTGAAATTCAGTTGCAAAAGCACAAGGAAGCCAACAAGGAGGAACAGAATTTTCGAATCTAAAAATTGGCCACTAAAATTCTGGGCTGGAAAACAGTACTGGTGAAACAAAATACGTAAATCTCACTTACTGGCCACAAAGGTAGGCATCCTACTTCAGAGACCATTTCTAAAATAAGGGAAGCATTACGGGATATCAAACTTTAACTGATGTTGAAATTGCTGTAATTTGCTTCAATGTGACATATAAGGAAATTTTGCAATTAAAAATCACTAGGCTGAACTTGAGGTGGGTAGATACCATAACCAACGAGGGAATACTATGTGTCTTGATGCTATTTCACACTGTTGCTTTTCTCATAAATCCAACAGCCTTGACCTACAAGTAACACTCTGATGTATGTTTGTACAGAATAGCAAAGATGGTCCTGAGCCTAACTGTAGTATACAGCTACCTCAATTATATAATTAAGTCTTGATACTAACATATGAACATCTTTTCTTAAAAGAAAGAGCACCTCCCTTCAAACACTGAACTCAACTGCATGTGACAAGGCAGCAAGAATACCAGACGAGGAGTACTTGAAATTTTGAGATCACCTGAAGGGGGGTACTTGCAGATCTGGATTGTCAACAGTCACTTTAATATTATACCCAGGAAAGCTAGCTTTTAAGTGATCAATGGACAGGAAAGTGTCATTAAAATCCAGAGATGCAATCTGATTTGGCATTTTTGAATAATGTGCACTACTTGGGTCTCCATATCCAAGAATGATGTCATGCAGCCAGTCAGGAACCACACAATCTGTGTTCATCAAATTCCTAATAGTCTCCAGAACAGCCTGTAAATTGGAGAAGGGAAATAAAAAAGATTGGAGGGTAACTTTTTAACTGAGAAAGTATGACATATTGAAGTCTATCCAAGTTATTCTAGGTTGTTAGCATGTATCAATCTTTCACTGACACTTATTTTTTAGATTGAGTCAGTATCTATACAGTGTATATATGCAAAAACAACAACGTCAAATTCCTAAACTGTCCTGTCAGTAGAGTTACTAAAGAGCACATATTTCTGTTCCATGATCTTCTCCAGGACTTTCAGAAGGCCATTCTGTTTGTATCACAAATGCATTAGAAATTCTGCATGCTTATAACATGGGAATATAAGCTTATAGCCCTGGCACACATACGCCTTGACCGAAAAGGCCAAACACAACTAATCTGTACACCACCTCTTGAAAGACTGAAATTAAATTATAAACTAATATTTATTTTTATTTTTATTTTTTTAATTAATGCTCAAATGAATTAAGATTGTTCTGATTTTCAGTTACTCCAGCACTTAGCTGTAGAAAGAAATTATCACCTGCTGACAGGCTCTGAGATCCTAAAGTGATCCAACTCCATTTGGAAAGGCTACCTACACATAAATAAAATGAACTAGTTTCAGCCAGGAAAACTTCATTTGAAGTTTCAAAGAGCAGTACCTTACCTTGAAGTTGTTTTCTTTTGGTTTTCTTCTCATTATAATATTAAATGTCTCATAGACATCTTCTGCTCCATTTTGTATTGTATTGGTCATGTCTTGTTGATACTGGTTTGGGTCCAGAAATACTCTGTATGTTCTGCAATCCCCTTTAAGTCTAGGTTTGGGTTCAGGTCCTGCCCGTAATGAAACGGTAAAATTAGAATTTGACATGTTGCCAAAAGTAGACTAGCACCCAAATAAATGACCCATAATTGCTCCTGAAACATATTTTAGACATATTCATATAATTATTTTCTGCATAGCATTACAAACATTGTTTCATGTTTTTACGCCATTTCTAGTAGAGTTTTAAAATACAAGCTATTTTATTCCTACACCAAAAATGTACTAGATGTATTTAATTAAATCCACTTCTATCAGATTGTACCAGAGGAAATTAACCTCTCTTGGGACTGCATATATAAATATATATTTTTTTTTTCCTCCAAGGATGTGCTTTCAAATAATAATTCAGTCAGTGTTATTTACAAGAGAACCAAGTTAATAATTAAAAACCAACAAAAGACAGACATATATTTCAAACAAGTTTTGGTGCATTATACCTTCTTCAATAACACGGCCTTTCTCATCCAGCATGCCTTGGATTTCACAGCCTCTGACATACACCAGACCAGTTTGCTCAACAAAAGGTCGCCGTCGGTCAAACTTAGTGCCATAAGGTTGTGTGGGACGTACCGTAACCAAAAAACAGACATCATGTTTACGTAGACCTGAGTCCAAAAAGGAATATTAAATGAATTGATTGAATGCCATTTTCCTTTTCCATTCTTCAAATAGATATACTTTTTTAAAAAAACAAAAATCCACCTAGATCATAACATATTCTGTTTCAAACTATCCCTTTAACTCAGAGGATAAAGCACCGTAGGAAATTGTCTTTTCCACTACTCTTACACACTAAAATCTGCTAGGAATTCAGATACAAGGAGAAGAAACTGATTGCTTTTTTCATGACAACACACTTCATATTCTGAGATTATTCTGCTCCAAATAATCTTATCTCAAAAGTAACGCATCATTAATCTCTTATTCTTGTTGCTTTCTTCTGGATTACTCTCAATTTTATTTTTTTAACAACAATTTAAGTGTGGTGCCTAGAATGAGCATAAAATTCCAAAGTTACTTCAGTTATCTTCTTAGTAGGGTATAAGGTCATTTAACCAAGTTATTTGTTTTCCATGCTACATTACATTTTATAGAGCCCAATATGATTTGGTAGAGTGTTTTTCCCTCAGGAGTAGCATATTGTTGTGGAGTCACATTTGTTTTTGAACCATGATGAACTCCGACTTTTTCCCTCCTGCACAGCTACTGCCTAACAAGTTATTCTCCAAACACACATTTGTGCAGTAAATTGTTCTTGTTTAATTTAATGTCTTCTATTCATCTCTGTTGAATTACACCTTACTTTTAAAAGGTCTTTTCTCCACTTCACTGTTGTCATTTTGAACACTAATCCTTTCTTCCAGTATACCTACCAATTCTCACATATCTGAGAGATAAAATTTAGTAAACACACACTGTATTCCACTACAAAATTAACAGAAACTTTGCACAGCATTAAGATCACTGCAGAACTTCATTTTATAGACTGTCTTTATCTGAGGCAAGTACTTTCTCCTTATTCACCGGATGTTGTTATCCAACTTTATGTAGTTTCATCAAGACCTTGTTATGCCAGACAATTAGTCATCAATTCTTCACCTCAGTCTTGATTCAGCAATAGTTTTCAATATTTGTTTTAAATACTACCTAGCTTAAAGCATTACTGCTTTTGATCTCTCAGAAACTGCTCTAGTGTTTAAAAGCAGGGGAGGAAGGATCTACCTACATTGGTAAAGTAGAGCCACAAGAAGGATATTAGCTGCTGGAATATTCCTGCAATCTAACAATATTCAGGACACGGTATGTTGCTGAATGCCAGAATTTTACCATGATTAATTAAATAATCATAAATTAAAAAGAAAAGCATATTAAAAATAACCGGAAGAGAAAACATTGGAAAAACAAAATTACACTAGAGGCAAGTATTGGCTTTTAGAAATACATAAACATAAAATTCCTTGGAGTTAATCCTATTAGCTAGTTTAATAAGGGGATAGAAAAATTTGTCTGAGTCATTTACCTACAGAACCTAACACTGAAGTGCTTAAAAGCATATACAATTCTGTTGAAGCAGAAGCAGGGTAAGAAATTACATTTCAATTTTACTGACAAATTTGGATCTATCTTAATCTTTATTTCAGGAAAATCCCTATTTCTTAGGCTTTGAATTTGAATAACATACTTTCATATAGTGTATTAACATGGACAAGTCTACCTCAGACACAGAACCCTTTTTACAATTAAAATTAAGGCAAAGGATATTTTGATAAGCATTTATTTTGAGCATCTTATTTCAAAGAACCACACTGTACCTTCCCATTCATCTTTGATGCTATCTCGGACATTCAAATTAATTGTGACATCTGCTCGGACTCGCATAGGCCAATTTTCACCAATATTAGGCTTTGCAACCTCCACCACTGTGAAAGAGACAATGGGTTGTGCCATCCTAGCCCATCCACCAAAAACCACGCCTCCATATTCTGATAGCCTTAAAAAAAAGGAAAAAAAAAGACCAAATAGTTTTGTTAGTCATTATCTGATAACAGATTCAGTTCCTAAACTGTGAAACAGTGAACTCTAAGAAAATAGAAGTCTTAATTTTACATGCTACTGAACTAGATTAACATAATCCTGCATTTTAGAATTGAAATATACCATGAACTGATTTATTTTTACATTTCAAGAAGCAAAGGCAACTTATGCTGGCATTATTGAAAAAAAAAAAGAAAATCAAAGTCAGAGAGAGAATAAGAAAAAGGGAAGATAACAAACAGCAAATAATGAGCATAAGAGAGGCCATAACAAATGACCCTTTGAAATATAAAGAGGATCAAAGTGTGGCAGATGGTAGATTCAAGAATACTCAGTAACACATTTAATATACAAGAAGAACTGATGGTAGAGTTTCCATATTTCATGAAGTCAGAAATGCTCAGTTCAGTACTTTTATGTTATACTGTTAACAAAGGTTGGTTGTTAACATCCAACATATGTTCTTAACACATCAGGTATATGTATTCATGCACTCTTGCAACATCATCTCACAGGATGGCAACATCTTGTGGAAGAAGTTAATACAAAACATATTATGTATTTAGTACGCACACAACATCAGTTATTCATTCTCAAAGACACTTTGACTACAACTGAAGTTGAGCTGCACCAGTTTATAAATATTTTGCATCAGTTAATAAATATTACCATGGTTTCATCCTACTGACACTGTCTTCAATATCCTGTCTGATCTCGTAGGTGGACTCTAAGCGGAAGAGATTGAAGTTCCTTAGCAGGTAATCATGAAGAGTCAAAAACTGTAGATTCAGTTTGGGAAGTGCAAGACAGCCTAAGGTGGATGGAGATGGTAGGGAAGAGGTATTTGATGGGCAAAGAAAAAGAACATGAATTAATATATTGGTTCTACATATTCATAAACATATTATAATGCACTATAACAGCTGGAGTTATCCTAGAAGATTCTAAGAACTTCTCTTTTTAAGAATATACTTCACTAAAAAAGTATACATTTTTCTCCTTCCCTCCCCCAGATTTTCAGGTTTTCTCTAGATGAACCTGCACACGATTAAAGGAACTTTCATCCTTCTGGCAGTCATACAGGGGACTATTAAAGGACTGAATCTTTTGCAGTTTTCAGACTCCCATGAAAATGACTTTATAAAAAACAAGACAAACAAGCATAAAAAACAAACGTAGGGTAAAGTAATTGTACTTTGCAATTCAAAAACAAAACCAGCATTAAAAAGAATTTAAAAGGCTCATTTACTAGTGAACAATGCATTATCCAGCAATTCTCTGACTCCAATCCTTTACGTTTATTACAAACCACAAAAATCATTAATGTAGACAAAAATTTTAAGCCAAGAAATCCATTTTTAATAAACAACTTTTCTCAAAAGTTTTTTACTGATTATAGGTTTTTCAATGAGAATGAAAACACAGGAAAATTAGGTTTAACTCTAAGAGTATCAAAACTCCTAGAGGAGTCCACATAACTAACCACTTGCATACCCTTAAGGTAGTCTTAGATGTGAATCTGCCATAATAAAAATTGTTAAATGTTACTTATTTATCATTACTGGACTACTCTTCCAGTTTGACACCTGTGCTTAACACCTGTGAAAGCATCAGGCATTTGTAACATGCAATATTATCCTTGAAACCAGTACTACACACTGGCTTTCACATGCTCTGAGATACACTGGCAGTAAAGAAAGGCGACAGAACACAATTTCTATTCTGGAAAGCCATATGGTGATAAAATACTTTAACACATTTCCCAACACCAAGTAACAAGCCCTGTCCTGTAAAGCTAGTTATATGCACAAAGGGCAGGGCCTGAAGCAAGTCCTCTTATGGCTGCACAGCATTTATCAGACAGATACTCTTCTCTCCCATTTTATTTATTCATTTTAAAGAAAAGAGAACAACACTCCTCTCTTTCTCAGGCTAAATTAGTCTTCTCTGAGTTTTAGACAAAATGAATTTTGCTGCTTTAAAGACCACAGAAAAGAAACATCTCTTCTCAGGCAGATATATAAATGGTATTTGTATCATATATGAATGCATAAGATCCTTTGTTGTCCATAAACCTATGTTACCTAAAGTGGTTAAGATTCCAATGTCTATCATCATTGGTGCTTCACAGAGAAATCACCCCTCTAAACTTTATCTGCTTAATAAAATTTATTAAGTCTTATATCCACGCAAAAAGCCCACCAGAAACATACTTCGCACTAGTCTTTGAGGACATATAGAGTAACTTGGAACTTTCGTGTTCCAAATTCCAATTTTTACAATTCTAATGAAAATTCTCACAATCCACTTTAATATTTTCAGCATAACATTTTAAAAAACAAGTCTTTTAAAAGAACTAGACAAAAATACATGTGTCATGTTTAAAATTATGTAATTCCTTCCTTGCAACACCTGCAGTTTGCTTCCTTGTTCATGAGCACATTGAGCAAGACCACTGGGTTCTGAATTTAGAATGCACACAACTATCTTTCACTGACTATGTGTACACTTCTGCAGACAACTGATTTTCTGCTGCATATTTACAACCTGTTTCACCTCACTGTAACTATCTGGTGGTATAGTGTATTTGTTGCCCAGATTACAGGTAGAGAATTGGCTTTACGTGAACACAAACTCTTGGATTTTTCTTTAAATATACTATTTATTCACTAACTAATTTCACGTCAGAGTCACAACTCAAAAATCTGAAAGCTGACCCTTCGCTAAGATACTGAAATGTGCCAATTGCTGCCTAAGTTCTGAAGACAGGATAAGCACAGATATCAGAACTGCTTTTTAGAGCATTTACTGCCCTGTTCCGCCTTTATGGAACACTTATCATACCTTCTCCGGAATAATATTCAGTTGGGACAATATTTTCATCCCAAATAATCTTCTCTGTGGGATACAGAGGCATCTGGTTGAGTTGCTGAATTTGAGATATTCGTCTCTCATGACGGGAAACCTAAAGGATGCATTTAGAACATTTAAAAGTCAAAAACAGAACAATAAAGCTATCTTTGGAACACTAGTATTAATCCACAAGAACGCTGGTGGTCACTAGCCATTTCCTCTGTTTTATTTTTTTTTTCCCGATTAAATATAACTAAATCCATACAATTGCATTGAAAGATGAAAAAAACATACTCCAACTATCAATCATGGCTCTGGAATCAAACAGTCATCTGATGAAAAATGGCACAACAGAACTGAAAATATTCAGTGAATACTTAGCAGAGAATCCACTTTAAATGAATTTAAAAATTATATATATATATTTTTTGCATTAAGCACATGTTCACATGTTCAATAGCTAACTGTAGCACTGCTCATCCAGCAATAGCTAGTCTTAATTCCCTCAGGGAGAAAAAAAATCGATTCAATATTACTATACTGTCAGCTAAACAAATATCTCTTCATAATATCAGCATGCATCATATTCCTACCACCTAATACTTTTAATAAAATCATATCAACATTTTTTGAAGGAAACAACAACCACAAAAAAAGTTATGAAGGATACTGAAAACAAATATGCTTTTCTAATATTGATACTAATATCAATATTAGACACCTACAGTAACTGTTAATACACTGAATATCCAAAAATAAAAATCATGTGCATGAAATGGTATTACAAATAGGTTTGGGAAACCAAACAGATACTGAGCAGCTAGACTTACTTTAGCATTTTTTGTTTTTAAAAGAGAAAAATGGTGACTATATAAATAACTTTACCGGAAGAACCCAAAACTGTTGCTGGGCTCTGCTTATTGACCTTTACAATTATGCCAAATATACACACACTAATTTCTTAGGAAAACTACTTTTATACATTAACATTTTCAAATATTTAATTTATATGGTTTTAAACCCCATCTTAGTATCTAATTTACTGTTATAGCACTGCTGTGGTTCACAGGTGGTTTAACAAAAGGTGCTAAATAGGGACTTTACTACAGTGTAGTTGCTAAATTATACGAATGATGATTTTACCAGCAGCTCTAGCAGAAAATCCTTTTCATAGCTAGTATCATTCCCTTCAGGAAGAGGAGGCAGTAAGCAGAGGTATGATGCCACCTGGTGGAGTGTGTTTGAGCTGCATAGTAGAAGATGAAGCTTTAGTCACAAATACTGAAAACTGTGAAAAACAGGTTATGGGTATCTTTTTTTTTAAAGTACAACTATGAAATTTCATCAGAGTAAAAAAAGCTAAATTAAAATAAATGTAGCAGTAATTACCTTATAGTAAGTAACCTTTAATTTTTTAAAAAAGCAGCTAGCTATTTTCCAGGAAATTAATACTTTTTCCACATATTAGAAAAAATGAAAAGGTTATTTTTCTTACAGTGGAATTCTGAGAGTTCACTACTAATTTCTACTAGTGGACCCAAACTCTCTATTTCTCCCTATTTCAACACATGTAAAGGCTCCAAAAAATGAAGAAATATGAATTGGTCTTACTAACATGAGGAGTCATACAGGAAGATAGAAATTTGTTAAATTAAAAAACTGAGAAGAAAGAACATGAATTTTATGTCAAATTTCATTATAATACGTTACCTGAGGGGTCCGAATAACTTCACCAGTGAATCACGAGTATCTACTGCAGCTACATTTGAGAGTGCGAAGTCATATAACTCTGGGAAATGTGCAAACGCTGTTCTCTACAAAAAATCCAACCCCCAAAAACCGAAGGTAAGCACATTAATGAAGCAATTAAATAACAATCTAAATATTTGCACAAAACAATTGTTTCTTCTGATTCATAACACAAAGTACCCTGTGGACAATTTCAGACTAGAAATAAAAAAACAGGTGAAATCTCCATTTTTCTGAGCACTACTTATTTATTACTCCTGGACTTCTAATATACTGTCTGATACACCGCCTATCAGCATTTGTTCTGTCATTAAAATAAAAACATAAGGGGACAGACACGTAGCCTTGCTGACAACTAAGAAAAACAAGGAACAAATTTATTTTAACAGTGCTTCCTTGAATTTTGTTGTCAAAAGCGATGTGAAAAACTCTGATAAATGTAACTTTCCTTATATAAGTACAGGTAATGTGAATCTTTATTTTCTATCTCTTATGTAGAAGGAACCACTACTGCTATCATGTGTGGACTGAACTTGAAGAAATGGTACCACCTACTGCATAACCATAAATCAAGTTCCTACTGCACTGAATGTTCACTTCTGAATAGATTTAATGGGAGCAGTTCACCTTAACTTAAAAACATCAAAAGTGGTGGTGTTTTGCTAGAGCGTTTTATTTAGTCTTAGTCACATACATCAATTGAAGTCTTCCATATAGCAGAGAAAGTCAAATTACAACTATTCCTGAAAACTCAACATGAAAATTAAGGGGTTTGCTTTGGGAAATAGCCTAATTTGTGCATAGAAGAGTTGTAACAGCAAAACTACCTCCATCCACGCCCCTAAACACTTTACCTGTAAAGAAGTAATTCTATCATAGTGAATTGTCGTCATCTCATTCTCGGTCAAAGCATTTCCAGTCTGATCATTGATTTCAAAGCCAGTGTAGAATTTAAGCATATCTAAAAGCTGAGACATCGTGCATACAAGTTAGTGGATTAACAATAAGAGATACTCTATCACAAAAAAAACACCATTTAACACAACAAATCTGGGCACCATGCACAAACAAGAGTTTATCAGAGTACTTAAAGAAACAGACCATCTAAATCTGGTATCTAAAGTTGGCTGATGCACAAAATAATTCTGGTAGGTATCTCATCAAGCCATAGAAACTACAGCACAGACCACAGCCAAAGTTGTTTCTTCTACAAATCAGTATTAGAAGCTAAGTATGCTACTTTGACCTAGCCAGAGGTTCACTGAGACACTGAATTCAATTTCTGGCTTGCTGGTATCAAAAGGGAGAGGTCTTGCTTCAGTCCTGCCATCTCTAATGCCAGCCCTGGAATTCATCCTAATTTGCAATGATTTTCTTCTTCCAAATTACATATTGTCAATCAGATGTGTTGCTCGCTTTCTGTTTCATCAACAATGACCCTCAGAGAAACCGAACACGTGCCAGAGACGGGGGACAGTAAGCCTCAAGAAAAGTAGCTGAGAAGCAGAAAGAAAGAGATCTTCAGATCCTTAGCAATATACTATCTATGACTGAGTAAACTCAAGGACAGTAGTGAATAACAGCCGCACTGTATAACTGTCAGAGGTCAAAATGAAGGAGAGAATGCACTGGTGACATGACATCTGTTATACATGGGGTAAAGCAAGCCGTTAGTTCCACTGCTTTCTGGATTGTACTTTTCAAAACTGCTGAAAAACAGCCAGAAACGTAAAAACTGATGCACACAGATACAGGTAAGAAAGGACTACTATCTGAAGGATTTAAATAAACATATAATTTGCATCCATCAGAAATATTCATAAAAACTTATGTTAACAATCAAACACAAAATACAGCAATTGCAATATTCAGAGTCACATCAGAATGAAAGAAGTTATTTTCAACAACTTCCTATTTCACCTGGCAGAAGAGATGACCTTCCTTCTCTCTCTTGGCAAGACTAGATAGGTAACAGTGAACAACAAGATGGGAGTCATCCAACACTGTGTTAAACCAGCGTCGTGTAGGAAGCAAAGCCTGTGGCAAACAATCTCACATTAGTACAAGCAGTTCTTCAAAATTTAAGAAATCTTAGTTTCTGAAATTTCCATTTCAATAAAGCAGATCAAGGTAGATTGCTGCACAGTTATTTTCATATCTAATACCCTAACAGAGGTCTTCATATTAAAGGAGCATTTACCTGTGCAAAGACACTGGTTTTTATGTGGGTAGGCTGCTATGATCACTGACTTTTATAGGTCTGGTAGTATGGCACAAGCTCATCACAAGGCAGATTGCTCCTACTAGCAATAAAACGAAATTAATTACAGCAATTGTTCTACTACTAAGTGTCTGTATAATCATTGTGTATTACATGATACATTAAACTGCTGCAATATTGTTTTAAATGTGTGCATTCTACACTCATTTCAGTCACTGCTGCTTCAGCAAATTCTGTCTTATTCCAAAGTGTCTTCTAAAGCTTAAATTATTTTAAATAAATTGTTACTTGTGTGAAGTGGTGTCATTTAATGTTTTACTTCTAATTCTGGTACCGTGAAGCTTAAAGTTGTCCCATTTTCTCAGTACCCGCAGATACAAAAACCTCACTTGGCCTCCTCATATTATTCTGTAACAAAACTAAATCACCAAAACTGTTTCCTGTAAATAATGAGTTCTAGTCAAATAAAAATAACTTGCATTTCAGAACTACAGATTCCTTCTGGGATTATAATATGCAACACAGAAGATATTTTAAATAGCCTATCATGCTGTGGGAGGAGCACTCCCAGATTAATCCTAATGGATTAAAGCCTCACACACTTTCCTCAATTGCTGGAATTATTACTAGTATTCCCACTAACAGTCCTCAGAGAGCAATTTAGGATCCTAGATTTCTCTAATAGTTTATTTGATTTATAAACATTGTCAGTTCTCAATATAGCTCCACTGTTACAACCTCCTAGTTACAGATGCAAAACCGCTATTAAGCAACCATAATATGCACAGCTGTGATATAACTGCCCGTTAACTGGAATAAGGCTAAAGTGACAATTTTATGCACATAAAAGCTAGAAACAGCCTGGAAACAGGCTGAAACAACTTAACCTACCTCAAGATCTATCATGAGTTCAATGAATCTCTCACAATAATGAACTTTGTCCATACAAATAGGACCTAGATAGAAATAAAAATCTTTGTAATTGACTCACACCACAATATGCTTATATTTGAACTATTCTTTAAAAATATATTAGATGTTGCTAATACACAGTATTAATACAGTATCACCTTCTAATGAGATTAGAAAACTAACTAGTACGTTCTTCTCTTTTTCAGAAACAATCCTTTCCTTCACTACAAACTAGAAGATTTTTGGATATAAAAAAAAATGAAACCAGACTTTTAGAAGGGAATTTATTAAATATCCAAACTCAACTATTTTGTGATCTTGTGAAAACACTTAAATGAAGGGCTTAATAAATTAGTGTGAAAGTGAGATTGGTGTTAAGATTTTCTTCAAATGAAGTAGAGTCAGATGAGCCATCTTAGATCTAAAAAGGAACAAAAAATGATCTAGAAAGTGGTACTTTTACCAGTATCTTATCCATTTTACACTGAAACTTCACCAAATGAAGCATCGATGGCTACATTGCACAATGACAAAAGCAGCTTGTATAGTCTTTAGGTGGACTGCTGAGGAGCTTTTAAGATCAAGTCAAAACACAAAACCAAATCTGCTTTAATGAACATCTATTTCCTAAAGCCCTCAGCATAACTGTTAATGTAAGTCTTTGTAAGACTGATCTTCACAGAACTGGGAAGATGGAGGGGTTAGGTACCATTTTTGAGGAAGTCCTAATACACAGAAATTCCCTTACAGCTCACGAAAACTCTCAGCAAACTTCAGCTCTCAAAAGCAAAAGCAGAACTTTTAGAAGTGATTTCACCCAAATAGTGTTGTGCTTGGAGTACAATAAGCTTTTCTTTTTTTTGTCAAAAGGCTAATGCCTTCCTGTAGAAGCATTTTTCCTTTCTAAATCAGGCAAGCATGTAATTTTGCTTGTCACAACGATTTATAAATCAAGAGCAGTCAAATCTTACAGAATTTCACTTCACTTAGTTTTTGTTCTCACCATAGATCAACAGTAGTGACAGGATATAGTCTTATGATATGCATTTATAACATCTGTTTAACAGGACATCTAAGCACGCACTTAAATGCTTTAATGCTGTAAGGGTATAAGCACGCAATGAAGAATATCACTTTCCCAAAATATATTTTTTAAGTCCATACTGAAAAGAAGTAGAGGAGGTTTAAGGTAGCTTTCTGCTATTTCATTTTTAAAGCATATGAAAATTTGAATACTAATTTTGACATGAAACCCACACAGACAGTCTTTCACTGAAACCCTATATAAATAAGGTCTCCAACATCAGGTTGGTATCCTAAGGAGTAGTTGCTTTTCAACAAGAGAAATATTTAAGGCTGATTATCAGATTATAAAATAACAAAAGAACCACAGTTACCTGTGACAGGTATCGATTTCAGCACAGAAATAAATTTCTGAATGAGCTGTGAAAGAAATCTTCTCTCCCGAAATGCTCTAAAATCAGACATATGACAAAAGTATTAACACTTCTCAAAAGCAGACTAGAAGTACGTCTTATCTTTCATTAATACAAAATTAGCTGCTTTAATATTTGTATAATGGTAAGTTTGCTTGAAACCATACCTAAACTGTTTAGATGATAACTTTTCTCCTTTCTTTTGGGCAGACAGATTAGCAGAATCTGTATTTTTAACTTCCAGCACAGAATTGATTAACAAGCCATGCTTCTACAGAGTAAAAGAGAAGTAGGCTACCACCTATGCTTTACCACATTGTAACACAAAAAGTACTGGAACACTTATCTTTGTTAAGATACACGTAAGTTTATTCACACACTTTAACAGCTGTTCAAGTAAGAGCTAAATCCTTGCTGAAGGTCACGAAAAATACATGAGTAACTATATGAATATTCTCATACAGTTCTCATGTTATAGCTCTAAAATTTGGGATCATAAATTCACTGATCAAATAAAATGTTAAGTTAAAATATTATTTTGCATAAAGACTACTGGAAAACAAAAGTTTCCAGGAGACCACACATGATCAATCCTTACTTGTAATCTTTAGAGGCTTCAGTTTATTTGTTTTTATACTATACATTTTATTATTACAATAACTTCACTTAGCTGAATTATGATGAGTTCATTAACGGTTTTGGCTTTAACAAGAAAAAAGATTTCTGTAACATACTGCATTCTTGCCTCTTCATTCATTTTCTCATCATTTTTCTTAATGAGATTCCAGAATTTTCTTAGTTTTGGTGTCTTTTTCAGCTCTTGTTCCAGTCGTTTCTGAAAAGGTAAAATGGTATTAATTCACCAAGAATTAAGAACTCCCCCATTTTCGCAAGGGAAGTAAATATTGAGAGACTCAGTAACTTCAAGTACTAATTCTGAGAAATATCCATAGAAATCACTGATACATATCCGCATAGTGCAACTAGTTAATCCAGTCCCACCGCATTTATCATTCTCAGTTGTCTTTTTGGTATTATTCCTCCTGTCCTATTCCTGTGTTTTCTGTTCCCACACAGCAGGCCTATTTCCCAGCCCCAGTGTTCTCATGTCCTTGTCTACAAATTATAGCTCAGAAATGCTATAAGCATCAAAGCTTTGTTTTATGAAAAAAACAACAATTACAAATGAACAATATAATTACAAGGAAATTTACAGCAAACAGGAAAGGGAGTTTTACCAAAAATATAATTCCACAGCAATGTAGGTAGCTTCATACATTAGACAAATAACTGTCACTACACAATTCACACCCCAGGACTCCCATACTGCCTAGAACATCACTGCCAGTTTACAGTGTTATGCTTACAGGTTGTAGAGCCATCCACATTGGTAAGGAAATGAGCTGTTGCACCTGACTTCTGATCAAATCCACTTCCTGTTAGAAAGTCAGAAACATAAAAAGTGTTTTTAAGAGCTCTTATATTTTCTCATGTGCCAGTCTTGCAAGTATATTCTTACAAAGTCGATCAATGGACATTACCATCAAAGTATATGTATGTTGCAATATTATATTTCACAATTTCCTAACAAGAAACTACACAGTATCTCTCCCTGGTAACACTTAAAATTGTTGGTGACTTTTTCATTTTAGGTTCTTTTCATGGATTCCGTCAACTCTTAATACTTTGTGAGGAGCTTTATCCAGGTAAGTATTTTAGGGTAGAAGCTGAGAACTGATGTTATTTCTTCAGTCATTTCTTGCCCTTCAACTGAGTTTTCTTACTATGCTTTCTTTTTACTCAATTATTTTTTAAATCTATTCTAGAGGTCTCAGTAAGCCCCTCAATTATCAAATTTCTCCCACTTCTACATTCTTCCAATTCTAAAATCACTGATTTCTCTGTAATTCAATGCTCTTTCTCCAACTCTGCCTGTGATCTGCATCCACAAAGTTTTGCTTCTTTCCTTAACTACTGAAGAATCATAGAATCATTAAGGTTGGAAAAGACCTTCAAGATCATCTGATCCAGCCATCACCCTACCACCAATGTCACCCACTAAACCATGTCTCTAAGCACCAGGCCCAACCTTTCCTTAAACACCCCCAGGGATGGTGACACCACCACCTCCCTGGGCAACCTGTTCCAATGCCTGACTACTCTTTCTGGGAAGAAATGTCTCCTATTTCCAACCTAACACCCGCCCCCCGCCCCGCGCAACTTGAGGCCATTCCCTCTAGTCCTATCACTAAGGTACCTGTGAGAAGAGGCCAACCCCCAGCTCCCCACACGTTCCTTTCACGTAGCTGTAGAGAGCAATAAGATCTCCCCTGAGCCTCCTCTTCTCCAGACTAAACAACCCCAGTTCACTCAGCCACTCCTCACAGGACTTGTGTTCCAGGCCCTTCACCAGCTTCGTAGCCCTTTTCTGGGCACATTCCAGGGCCTAACTTCCACCAACATCTTAAATATATCCTCATGGACAAATATTCCATATTCAGCATTCTGAAACTTCACACTTTGGTGCTCCCTATTTAAAACATCACTGTGACTACCCTGTTCTTCGCCTCACAAAGTGTAGCTTCTAACAGAAGTATGCTTTTGCAAGCACATTTATACCAGCTTACGTACTGCGTTTTATGAGAAATGTCCTGCAGACAGGACTACGTAGAGTCACTATCAAACTCTCCTTAAAAAGGAAGATTAATAAACTAGACACGTGAGGGTTATGATGATTACTGGCTCCAATAATCATCCCTAATTCCGAAATCAAATCATACACTTCCTCAATTGTTTTGTGAGACACTATTTAGTTCTTTGCTTGTGCAAACCCTGATTTTGACCAATATAACCTATATCTAATACAAAAGTCCAGTTACAAAAGAGGTAACAGTACCATGTCTCATATAAAATACTTTTATTTTACTCTCCACAATTGCAAACTAGGATCAACAACTGTGCCCAGTTTCTACTACAGACTGAGAACACAATCTGGCCAAATGGTTTCTTAGGACTAACTCAAAAAATTGCAGACAAATATTACTTTAAACATAAATTCAAAAGTGAAAAAGTCTGCCATCTGTCTCAACTGTTAATAAAAAACAATGGTTGCAATGTTGCGATTTTGCAACAAAACTAAAAAAGCACAGTAATAACGAATCTGCTTTTAAGGGTAAGCCACCTTTTTAAATATAAACAATTTTAAGCACAATTTGAAATACGTGTCTCTAAATTGCAGTAAGTTTCATTACTTCAAATTTTGAGTCTCTTACAATCTTGTGTCAACATAAATGTGGTAACAGAAACAAAGCAAGTGTTGAAAGGGTAAAAGCCCTTCAGTACCAGCATTGTTTCTAAATTGAAATTTTGCTTTACCTGTCTCCTAAGGAATTACTAAAACTAAACTGCTGCTAACTCAGAATGGTGTAACCACAAGTATTAGTTGCTTTTAACTTACCAAACTATTGAAGCAATGATCAAGGAAAAGCAGGAGGACTGTCTGTTCGTGTAGAGAGAATTCACTGTCATTCTCAACCAGTGATGCTTCCAATATGCATTTGAAGAAGAAAGGAAAGTGTTCTGGTTTTTTTTTGAATGTCTAGGAATAAAAGAGAAAGTTAATCTTGAGTCAAGGTGATACAAATTATTTCAACTTTCATTCATATAACATAGATTGAGACCTCCAGGTTTGTTTAAATCTGTAAAAGGAAGAAGAATTTATTTCTCTCTCTGTCATTTATTCTGACCAGGCAGAACAAGCAAAACACTTGATATCCTCTAACAATATCCTCCTGATTAGGGAACCCCAATATATAGGAGAGCTTAGAGGAACTACTGCATTCTCTGCTTGACCTCTAACACAGGTGATGCATAGGACAAACTGAACAAGAAGAGCAAGTGGAGTGGACTGTGTTGTGGAAATGCTCAACTGATGATCACACAGTATTACTGTAAAATGACAAAGGTTAGAACAATTCCTTTAGACCCACAGAATTGGTAGATTTTAGCCAAAACTATGGCAGCTGTTTAGTGATCTAGAAAAAACGAGCAAGCAAAAACAACAAAGATTAACTACAGTTGTGGAACTTGCATTCAACTGCCTCAGACGGAAAAAGATAGTGAGTTACTGCGGCAATAGTTTCTTTAAAAGGGCGGCCACGTACCAAATAATGAATTTAACTAAACTGCTTGGATGGTGACGTGCACCTGTCATTTTGCTTCTAGCACCTACGCCAAAGCAAAATAGAAGACACAGACATCACATGCACAAGTTATTAATCCTTTGTGTTTTGCCAGCACTGAAGTGGTAGCACAACTACCAGAGTAAGTGTGCTTCTAAAGCGATGCTTGCATAGAATTTCTAAGTAGGCTTACGTCATTGAGACGTCCTGTGAGAACTGGACTATTTGTAGAAACAACACATTATTTCTGAACCTACTACTACACAAAACAGTACAAATAGAAGCAGAATAAGAGATTACTTCACGATAAAATTTCATGCAGAAAAGCTACAAAACCATATTCACAGGTTTTAAACAAGACAGTATTAGTTAAAATGTCAGACTTCCAGTGGTGCCTTCTTACACCCACAGATATAAAAATCCTCTCTCTTTTTTCAATACCAGAGAAATAACTTCTCTGCAAATGCCAGACATGTTGAGTGCCAAAAAAGCAAACACTGCTGATGTAAAAGCATCATGCAGCAGAACAAAAGACTCATGCACCGAAAAGAATCAGGTGATCTTCCATCCATCCCCTGCCTTCTCAGGAAAGAACACACACTTTAAAATACCATACGAGACATTCCAGCTGAGGTACCATTTACTTTTAACACTACAAGATTTGCTACCTTCTGTCATTGTAAGTGAGCACACCACAGAAGCTGCAACTTGTGGATAAAAGTCAATTCTAGCTGTAATTGTAATTGGTTACCTCCCACGCAGGGACATTCTCTCTGAACTTCTCATTCACCATACAGCAGATTGACATTAAATATGCCTTACTGGACACCTCTGGAGAATAATTCATCCATAGGTAATTTTCAAGATACTGGCTGTGAAGAGACAAAGAATATTTCATTAGTTGCTGCCACCCACATAATCTGTCACTCATGTGAAAAAGCAGTTATCCGCAGGGTTGGGTTTTTTTCTTTTTGCCATCTTTGTAGTTTGTGAATAGTTCCCGAAGTTACCTCTCATCTAGGTCACTGCAGCAGAACTTTTAATGGCAGACTCAGATAACTGCTATAAGAGACAGATGAGTTCTCATCAGGAAGAAGCACCACTGAAGGGGGATTTCAAATGTGCTAAGTAGCCACAGCTCAATGCAAAGTCAGAACACAAATTCATACTGATTTTCCAGAAGGAAAAAACAAAACCTAGTTGTCTAAAGAATGTCACTTACAGCACTTCCTAGCATAAGATGCAAAAGACAACTACTGTACAACACTATTTGTATTATTAAACACCTCTTACTATACAAGGAAATGGAATCATCCAGAGATTTTATGTTTGCAATCATCAAATAAAGGTAGTAAATATATATATATATATATATAAAAATTACTGGACACTGGGAAATAGCAGCTTCCTAGCAACATGCATTTCTTCTTCATTAACATGGCACATTTCTCACAGAAGAAACTCTTAAAATTACAGCTTAGAGATGAGAGGCAATTTGGACACACAACTGTCTCCCTCTTCTAACTACCTATTGAAGCTACACAGGGTAGCTACTCCTGAGGAGGCACTCTCTAAATTCATCCTTTTCAACAGTGTACTTGCACCCTGTGCCATCAGAAAGTCTTGTTTCTTCCCAGGCCAATTGTTCACCCGCTTTCCTATTAATGCCAGCTCTAACATTCTTTTTGCCCTTCATGAGACAATCCAGTTTTACTTATGTACTTTTTCTACAGCTTATTTTTTTTGATGTCTTATAGTAAGCTACTTCAATCACTTCAGGTAAGACAAGTACCAGAGACAGTGGGGAAAAAAAGCAGCAAGGGCTTGTATGTAGCCAGGACCGGAAGACTCAGTAAGGGTGAGACAAGAATTGACACTTTCTGGGGGCTCAGCCAGAATGCATAGCATCAAATAGAGCAGCTGAGATAGCTTCAGAGGCATATTCAAGATGGAACACATACTGCTTCCCAAGAGCTTGAATCTGCCAACAGCAGGGGAAGAAAATCCACAAAATCCAGAGAGAATTCCATACTTCATTTTCGCCCAGGCATTTTAATAAACTTCAATACATTTTATTAATAATAATAAAAAAAAAAGTAACACCCCCAAGTGAGGATAAACATATGTGAGCAAGAATGGAGAACAGGAAAATCTTAAGTTCTCTTGCCTTCTCATACATAAGGGACAGATGAGGAAAGAAGAAAAAAAATAGAAAAATGACTTACAGGACAAATGGCAGTAGATGGGGCTATACACCAGAAAGTACTTAAGTTACATTACAAGCCGATAACATTAAGAATGTTCACAGAAAGGATTAAAACGCTAACTCCACGGTTATTATATTTATCCTAAAATTCAACTCTCCTCACTGAATTTTCCTATTTATGCAATTCAAGGCTTTAGTATGAGGGAGCAAATTAGTATGCTACTTTCAAGCAGATTCACTGTTCTGCATTTGTTTCTCATCTTTATGAGTTCCTACAGAAAAACAACTTAAAATTTCACTCAATTTAGCTTACCTGAATTCAAGAAGCATTATCTTTCTAATAGCAAACCTAAAAAAGGAAAAAATTAATCAATTAACACAGAAAAGAAAGCTTTCCATACACATCTTAGCTTAGCTATTCCCCACCCCCCGTTATATAATAAAACCTGTTGAAGCATCTAGAAGGTATCTTCCCTGCCCCCCTCCCCCCCCCCCCCCCTTTTCTAGGCAACAGCAATCACTGGAATACAGTGCTTAACTGCTATAACATTGTGAAAGCTAAAGTTCATGCAGGATCATTAAGTAACCAACGAATTTACATTAAAAACATATATCCAGATTTCTCTTTAAGTATGAAGACACCACTTCCAACAGTCTTGAAGATATTAAATTGCTGGAAGCTGACAGAGTATTCTGGAAAACTGCAACTATATATTTATTCAGTCTGTAATGGTATCACTTCTCAGTCAATGGAACTGCAAGCTTGGTCTGATTCTTCGTGGCAATTTTTTCATGACTTTCATAAAGCAATCATAAATAGGATTCTCTCCAGAATTCAAACTTCTGAAGAGATCCAAATAGCTTTGGTTACTACTCTAATACACAAAGCTGTAGAAAACAGTTTATCTAGATTATTTTGTCTCCATCATCTAACGTTAAAACTTACTGAAATGAGACTCTCCCTGGTTAAAATAATTAGGAAAACAGCAAAAAGCTAAAGGCACCACAATCCTTAACTGATTTTTTTCTTTACATACCTTGGTGACAAAGGAGGGACCAGCCTTCTATAATCGTCACAACACAAAACTAACGCAAATGACAACATACTGGCAGATCAAGGAACCAAGCAATATTACATCCAACCCTCATATTCAAGGAGCATAAGCCCATGAGCTTTCTTTTTGCCACATTCAGACTTTGAAAAAAAATATAAGGATTAAATTACTAGAATGAAATTGAGCCATCTTCCCCTGCTTTGAACATGTTAATATATTTCAAAGCATTCTATGGAACATTAGAAACAACTGCAACAATGATGGAATGCTAGTCTATATGAAAGTGACTAGTATACTTACTTTGACTTGACAATTTCTTTTGTATATACATCTTCAATGACCTATGGGAAAGAGTAATTCAAAAAGTTTATACTTCATGAAATGGTTAAAAATGCATTAAGATGTTCAATGCACTCAAAGTTACTCTGTATTAGTTACTCTCTGCTTAGTACTATTTGATGAAATATGTCACAACAGCTAAGTCTCAGCTCTGATGAGACCAAAACCTTCACAGACATACATTTCTGACACAGAAAATGAATCAACTTAAGGAAAAAAAAGCATCTAACGATACAGAATTGATAGGACCTTAATTCAAGTTACTCAGAAGAAATAATCTACATCTCACTGAGAGTTCATTTAAAAGTCAAACAGATATGCAAGCCTTATTATTGTTGGTTTACTGTTGAATTTAAGGAACACCCTTTGAAGAGTCAAATCTGTATCAACCCAGTCATCAGTTGTCACTGTTTCTTTTAAATGACAACTAACCAGTTCCAGCCACTCATACCCAGTTGTTACCATAGGAGTAAAATAATCTGTTCTATCCGCTGCAATACTCACTTTGACATAACATGACAAAGATCTGTAATTCAGCTGCTTATCTTCATCCTAGCTCTAACAATCGCAAGTACTACAAAGAGCAAGCAAACTGAGGCTGAAAATGGAGATATAGCTAAATAACCACATGAGAAAGAAACCTAATGTTGAAGGACCCTGCACTACAGAAAGCCATCACAAAACCAAACATATTAGGCCAAGCTTTAAGCACTCAAAATACAGATATCCACCTGAACAGCACTCAGGTTGTCCACTCAAAACTCTTTGAAGAATTTTTAAGTATTACAGTTCAGTATTGCATGTATCTTTCACCCTCTGATTTTTAAGAGTATCTCCTCAAACATCTTTTACGCTCACAGGTTCTTTGCTAAAATAAACTGAACACATAGTACACAAAAAAAACCGCACTGCTATTGCATACCATCATAACAGTGCATACACTTATAAATTACAAATAAATAACAACCAACTTATAACTACAGTGTGTTAAGTAACTGTTGACCTTTCAAACAGTCTCACATACTCTTCTACAATATAGGCATCACCAGAGATTAGCATGACAGAATATCATTGATCTTCATTCCTTCACACCCTGGCACAGTTCTGGTAGAAGTACTGACCTTTGAATCAAAGCACAATTTTTTCTTCACATGCGGAGCCCAGTATTTATTTGCTAACTGTATGAAAAAAATAAAAAAAAGTTAGAATATACATTTTGAGTTGTAATGACAGAACAGCTCTGATCCAATCCCCATGCTTTATTTCACTATTCTTTTGCTTAATTCCAGGTTATAACTACATGCACCAATGCTGTTTTTCCAACAGCAATGCTTTTCAACCACTGAAGGTTCTACACCTAAACATTTTCTAACAGAAGCGCAATACTCCGTGAGAGTTTCAGATGCAGACTGCTATATAGTAAACGCTTTTTGTTGTTGTTTTTGTTATGCTACCCCTAACACATCCCTCTGAAATACACCAGGATCTTTCATTGGCTGTAAACCCCAGCCTGCAAGCCTCAGGCAGAGGCGAAGGCAGTGGGTCAGGGCCTAGCAGTGCCACTGGAGCCGTCACTGCATCGCTACCAAGCTGCGCTGCCAAGGCCTTCCCGGACCCCGTTATTCATGCTGTGGAGGAGGATGGAAAGCACAATTTTCAGGGCATGTATAGCTACTTTATGTACCAGCTGCAAGCCAGCCACTGTTTACATATTGCAACAGATCTGATTACTTTTACAGCACTCTAGTCTGAACGTTTGGGGGCATATGCTCTTCCGTGCGTGACACAGGCCCTCAAACGCCTCCGTAGCTCAGGACAGTGCCCGGCCCTTCCTCAGCACCCGCGGCTTCCAGCGGCCATTTGAACGAGGAGCTCGCACCGCCAGGCCGCACGGCGGGGCCGGGCTCCCGAGCAGGGCCGACAGCGGCCGGGGAGGCCTCTCCAAGCCCCGGCCCGGCTCAGCCAGCCCGCGGGGAACCCCCGGTCCCTCCATCCCCCCGGTCCCTCCTCGCCGTGCCCACCTGGGTGACGAACTCGGCGTTGATCTGCGACACGGTGGGCGCCACGATCTTCTTGGGCGGCGCGGAGGCCGCCGGCGCCGCCATCGCAGCACCCGCCGGGCAGCGCCCGCGTCTCTTCCTCCCCTGCCCCGACCCGGTCCCGTTCCCGGCCCCGGCCCCGTGCCTCCGGGCGCCGAGGGGAGCGGAAGGCAGCGGCGGTACGGAGCGGTTCCGGGGCGCAGCGGCCGGCCGGGAGGGACGGAGGAAGGGATGCGGTGTCGCCACCTGCCGCGCTCTCCCGGCCCTGCAGCCCGCTCCCGGCCGGTGGCGGCGGGGCAGCGCCCCCCGGCGGGGGAGGGACGGGGCGCCTCGAAAGGATCCCGGTCGTTCCCTTCGGAGGAGGGGGGTGGTCTGCCGGGCGTCTCTGCCTCTTCCCTGGCTGTGTCAGCGGGTGCCTGTCCTCGTTCCCTTGCACCTAATGGTACGGGCAGCCTCTGTGGGGGAGCGCAGAGCTCCCCATCCCGTGCCCAGCTCTCTGCAGGGGCAGGGGCAGTTCCTCCCCGCCGCCGTGGTGCCACGGTTTGTCCTCACCACACTGGACGGGGGCTCTTAGGGCCGCTACTGGGGCCAGCCCAGCACACCCCATGGCGCCCGCAGCCTAAGGGAAGCTGCACCCGCCTGGGCAGGCCGAGGTGGAGCCCAGCAGCCCATATGGCCCAGGGAACCAGGCATGGAAAGCCTGAGCAACCCTGTTTTGTTTAGAGCAAAGGTTGCGGTCCAAACAGTGTACAGGAGGTACTGTGGAAAGGACCTGTTCTTATTAATGTCAGACAGCACCAATATCCCAACACTGCTACGTGTTCTGGTCGGTGTGTATGCCTATATACCTGTGGAGGAGAGGGGAGGCAAAGGTAAGAGGGAAAAACTACATGCTTACACAAGTCAGCAATTTGGTAATCATTTAGACCTGTTAGCAATTAGCTTACTCTATTTGGTACACAGATTAATTACGGAGGAATTTAACAGAATCTCTAGAGAGGTTCTAGTGCTTTGTTTCTTTGCTCATTATCCAGCACCTGCCACTTGAGTACTTTAAACTTCCACGCAGATATCATTGAAGTCTGTTTGAATATGACCTCCTTTGTTTTGATATCAAGGTGATCTCCATTTCATTTCTTCAAGCAGAGGTTAAACTAAATATTCTTTTTGAAGTTGAATTAGAATGTGCAATGGGAATGGAAAAAGTAATGACAGTGCCTTGAATAGAATCAGACAATGGCTGTATTCGAATAAATACACCCACTGCATGCCTTTGCTTTAAAGCTTCCAGAAGATGTAAGTTTCCTGTATGGAAACAAGTAAAATAAAAAAGTTTAAAAAGTACTGGTAACAAATTATCTAACTAACAAGGACTGAACACTATTTGTCTAATAATTGAAGCCTTTAGAGAAACATGCATTGGATGAAAATATGCAAATGCAAAGCAATTAAAATACACTTACACCAATGCACCCTGTCTGACACTTAAATTGTGATAAAAGCAAGCAACTTAAGATGCTACAGTTTAAATTAGTCTGGAGTTTGCAGCTTCATGATTGACTTAGGCTTATCAAAATCTACACTTGACACCAAAAAGGGTAGTTATACTTGCCCCTTCTCCATCACTTAGTACACCATCTAGCATCCATGGACACATATAGAAAATATGAGTAAAATTTACCTAAGCTCTGAGCTGGCTGGATGAGCCACGCTAGCATGTTGCAGCACTCCAGCTGTGTTAGAAAGAACACTGTAGGCAGCACCATCTTCCACCATTAGCTTGTATTATATCTGACTACTTCAGAAATCACTGTAGCTTATGTTTGCATGTATCAGAACAAGTGGAAACGGCACAGCTTGAAAACCCCTTGGCTTTCAAAAAAGTTGGTTTTCAGATGAGAGCTGTAAGTCTGACTTGTGTTTAAGACACAGCATGGGACACTTACAGGCTATGATGTTTTCATGGGATCAGAGGTGACAGTAGTTAGTCCTTAAATTTCTTTCCCAGTAGCATTGCCACCCACAAGGCAACATTTTAGGAGCTATTTCCATACCGAAAAGTAGGCAGACAAATAAATTTTGGAATTGGGCTGATAAATTATCTAAAACAGCTTTGCAAAGCTAACTCAAACCCGCTGACCTCTGTTTATGATAGATCATCAGTTGTGTCAAACCCCTGAAATTTCCACATGGTATCAAAACTGTGAAAGCTCAAGGAGGAATCCATGTTTCCCATACTTTCAGCCTTTGGATGTCCCAGTGAGATTAGTTGTCTTAAATTTCATAAAAGGTCAATGTAGCAACCGAGGCCCTTCCAGAAGGCAAATCAGAACTCATTTAAGTGCTCTGAATGAGCTTCTGGCATTGGAAACTAGTATTAGAAGCCTAATGCTAGGTCATATGATTACAGCCCTCAGTGGCAATGCCAAATAAAGCAATAAAGATCTCATCCCTATAAGTAATGTATTAAATATTTCTCTATAAGGGGTAATGTTTAGTTACATTAGCCCTATGATAGTACAGTAGATGAACAGTGAAATTATTTAGTAATATTTTGGCAAAATATGTTGTTTTCAAGTCTCAAGAGCAGCTGAACCTTTAAAAGGGTGTTGCGGTGAGACCAGACATAATGATACACACAATCGCGGGTATGTCCCCATCTGCGACCCTCACCCCAGCTCACAACTGTCTATTAAGACTAATCTCCTGAACGCAACGCTCAGTTTCCCCCAGAGCAGAGTCACGTCTGTCACTTTCCACCCCAAACTGCTTTGTAGTCAAGGGAAAAATAAAACCCTGCACCCCATCTTCCCCAAAGCCTTCTGTGAAGTTCCCCAGCTTTCTGTACTCATTGACTTAATGCGTCAAAAAATCAAATATTCTTTTCAAAAATCTGTTAATTCATTCATGAAGACATATATTATTTAAAAAGTCACACATTTGAGTAGATGCTGTTTTCAAGACTGTTATACATTTCTAGGCTGCATATAGTCCTGGTCAATTTATATTCAATGCCACTTTCTTGCTTAACTAGCTCTGTTTTGGATGCTTGCCCTTCTATATTACTGCAGCCAGCAAAAATATGCTTCTCTCCTTTTCTTTGCCAAGGTCATAAATAAGCTGGCCATTGCTTTTATCTCAGCAATATTCTTCCAAATACAGTATCTGTGCGTTAGGAAGTAACTAGGGATAATCAGCAGGGGCTGAGTCTGTCTTCTGTCTTGCCTTTTAGATTATTTTGGGTTTTACCTAGAGTCACAGAAATAATTAATTTACAGTGCTGAAACTCCGAGAAATTCATCTATAAGTGTTTCTAATATTAATTGATTTTTTTTAGGTTTGTTATTATGTTTGGGTCTTCAATGAGACATAAGTTAATTTAAAGCAAACTGCTGATGTTTTGGTACTCTAAAACAATTCAGTAGTTTGATGTCGCTTCTGTAAGAAATCTGTGGGCTTGTATCTTCGCTGCAATGCTAACTTATGTGCATTATCTAACTATTAATTAGAAATACAAGGACATTCCAAGTTTACATAATACATATGCAATTCAAAGTACTCTGCAAGGTGTAAATATAATTCTTAATTCACTTTTAGTAGAAAAAATCTCAATAATATGCACACATCTTATGCCATGTTTGAATTACAGCCTGTTTTTACTCCAGGTCATACCAATATGGCTGTCTAGCAGAGAATCCCTCCTACAGAATTTTGCTAAATGGAAACACCTTTTTTCTTTAAATACAAGCATAACTAATACAAGCATAAATACAAGCAATAACTAAAGAACTCAGACACGCTAAGGAGTAAAAAGAAACCATCCAATACAGACTTAAGCCATCATGGTTAGAAAGCTAGTGCAGCTCTTTAAAATCAGCTTTTAAATCTAGCCTGATGAATTGTACACTTAAACACAAGAATTTTATTTATTTATTTATTATCTCTGAAGAGCTCTGGAACAGAAAAGTCCAAACATTACAAATGTCAAGTCTCATCACGCATGCAACCTTCCACTTACAGCTTTTCTTTTAACTGAAGAAGGAAAGTGACTGGATATGCAGCATTTTGAAATATTACTTCCAAAATTATATGAAATAAGTTTTATAAAGGGATGGAGGAATGAATGGCATGGAAGTGGAATAATATGTACATTATTCAAAGAAGAACAGAAACCTCCTGTGTCTCTTACCTGTTGAAATGATAAAAGAAATGTATTGATTTAACTTGCTTTCAGGTTAAAAAATAATAATAATCAGAAAGCTTCTCAAAAAAGATCACAGGAATCTTTCACAGCACGTATAAAGTTTAGGCACGATGAGAGGGGTTATTTCTTTGGATATAGTTTATCTTCAATAGTAGTTAATATTCACTAACTGTTCAGTCTGTTCACTATAATTTTAATTCAATCACGTTGTACTGCTTTTACAATTTTATTTATGTGCATTCTTCTAGTCCAAGAGTTTGTCACAGTGTTCATCTCATTAAATATGGGTACTCACTCAGTAAATATGTGTACTTCCAAGTATGTGTACTTCCACTCAGTAAATATGGGTACTTTCAAAAATGATGCCTCAGTTTAGTAACAGATGCTTCTTAAAATATTTAGAATTTTAAAGTGTAAAGAAGCCGTCAGTAGCATTCTGATTTGTGTATAAATATTTATTTAGCACACGTTCTGGCCAATGTACTGCCCTTGATTTTTGTGCAAAACTTACAGTAACTTCAATGGAAATTCTGAGCTCATGACTAGAGAAAAATATGGCTAATTCAGCAACCCAGCTGCTTTTATATCCCAGAATAGCAAGCAGTGCCTCTAGTGAGGGAGGTGGGGAAATATGGGAGTTTATGTCATTCTTAGCTTTCTGTTGCTGGGCTCACATTTCGCTAACAGCTCAACTTAGCACAGACTCTGGGGTATCCTAATTCTCTTCAGAGACTTTTAGCTGGATTTTTAGCAACTGGAGCAGAACAGTGGTATGAATATAAGAAATCAGTGGCTAGTACCTATAGCTCTAGAAATATTTGCTAGAAATCCTGTGAGTGCAATGTGATATGTGATAAAATTTCTGTGGGGAAAGTGCCTTCTTAAATCCATACCACAGCTTAACCTCTTTAAACATACTGTTTCCAGCTTTTCAAAAACGTCTTTTCTTTTTGAGTATTTACTTATTCTACTCTTTCTGTCACAGAAACCAGAAATTAATAACAGAAAGACTACATCTAGCAGAAATTCTCTGCTGGTAAGAAAATTGTAGACAACTCTCTTAGGAAGATTTGTAGTACTGTGAAATCCTAGAGTGTATGAGTTGAAAAACCTCTGGGTTAACTACAGTGTCACAGAAGAATGACAATTTCAGATCAACCTTTCAAAATAATATGACTTAGATTTAGTTATGTAACTGACTATCCATAAGCTCAAATACCCACAAATAAGACCTCGAAAACTAGAACGGTTGGAAAATCAGCACACTTTAAGTATTAAGCTAAGTGTTTCCAGACAAGTTGAATTTGCTCTGTTATTTGAATATGCATTATATTGTTCTAAATGACAGCACATCAAGACAAGAACTTTAATTAATAACCTCTCCCTCTTAAGTGTGCAACTCTATCTTATCTTGCTTGCTGCACACTATTCAAGCACTTTATGAAAGCAGCATTATTCATTTCCTTTAATCTTTTTGCAGGCTCTCAATGTATTAGCTGAGTGCTACACAAATAATAACTAGTTCTACTTCTGCAAAGCTCTCCACATGGTGATATTATCCCTGTTCTACGAAGGGGAAACCGAGTAAGAGTTTATGGCCAAAAACAAAAACCCTTAGATAAGACTACTTAATTTTACATGCATTATACCACGTTGTAAATTCAAGTACAGGCTCTATTGACTACACCTGAAACTCTAAGATAGTATAGCTACAAGTCATATACAGGGTCTTGAGCTGGCAACCAAAACTGAGGAATGCACAGTGACAAGATGACTGTGGGAAGTCATCTTCAAATATTTTCCTTAACATTGCATAAGAACTTTTCAAGAAGATGAGGGAGAGGGCCCAGTTTTTCAAGTCCGAAAGGATTTTTCCTTTCTAGTAATTTGGTAATTCCCTGCTGTTAATATTGTAGACTTGTTTATAACAAGACCTTCAACACTAACATGTAGAAATTTTGTTACTAGTTATTTTTAAAGATGTTCAAGACATACTTTCCTCCACAGCTGTAAGATAAAGCATTTTAATTTGCTTTCTCCTGATTTCTAAATTCTATACTTTAACCCATAAAGTGTTTCACTATTGCATAGAATAGCGTTCCGACTAGCACAAAAGGCAATCAAGGCTATCTTTTTTTAACAGTCCTTATACCACAGGCTCAACATTTCTAATCAGGGAGGATTTTCAATTTAGAGCGCTCCTCTACTGCATGCATCCTCAGTAACCAAATCAGATCCTATTTTCCTACTACTCTGATCAAAGCTCTACGATGCCTTACATTTAAAAATAATAATCATGAAAAAGAAATATATATATGTGCCACTTGATATGTTTTCAGAAGCAATGCTATCAGTTCGGCACTGCAAGTGGTATTCCTTCCACCATATTAATTAATACTAGGACACACAGTACAAAATACAAGGTAAAGTTTGCTATGGCAAACAAGGTTGCCCTATTACTACTTCAAAGTTACCCTCAACGTCATGAAAAAAATCATAACAAGTCTTAACAACTATCCTCAAACCGACAGCCACACTTGAAGTGTCTAAAAGACAGCAAATTTCCACACAGTTTATAAAACCTGTGTTGTCACAAACAGGAGTGTCTCTGTTCAACTGTATTTTTGGGATCCTCTTCAAATCAAAATAAAGTAAAAACCGAGGACATCATCTGAGTTTCTGTAGCTCAACAAGCTGTGTTTGCAAGCACATACCAAGCATTATAATGTATACTCTTCCAAATAAATAAATAAAACATACAGGTAAAATAACACAAATTTGCATGCCAGGAAGGTAGTGGTTTCCATGATTTCAACAGAAATTTAGTTAGACCAATGCATTAGCAATATAAATGGGAGACAGCATGGGTAGTTGGCTTCTTTAGACAAGGAATAGATTTTTTATTATTTTTATTTTTTACAGTAGTGGCCCCAATTTTCTGTGTTCCTCTCCTTCACTACGTCAGCAAGACACATTCCAGTGCCACATCCTGTGAAGCAGCTTGAGGCAAAGCTGGATAGCCACCATTTCCATATACTCTTAACTACCCTAAATACCCAAACCATTCAGTGGAGAAGGAGACACTGTCTCCATCACAGCTGGTCAACTTCTTGCATACTCATGTACTGCTTCTCATACCACACTTTCAAATGGGTGGCCCCAAACTCAACAGTTCCTCAGCCCCATACGTGGGCCCTCAGACCTCTTTCACATATCTTCCTACCAAGACGCACATCCCCTCTGCATATACTCTTCTAGTTTAAAAGCCCCACTCACCTGCACGACATATTCTTCTTCATTACTCATGCATCTCATGTAGAGCCCCAAAATTTACTTTCCCCATAGTCCTCTGTAGTCAGACATTCAGAGAATCATGGAGTTTTTTGGGACAGGTTCTCAACACACCATTTTGCGTATACTGTGGCAGCACATACGTGACAAACAGCTCTGTGACCTTCCATAAGTCACATGGGGTTTCACAGATCCATACAAATTAGGATCTATATATCCAGTATATATATATATACACACACATATACACACACACACACACTATATATAGTGTAGTATACTATACTGGAAAGATTCCAGCAAAGAGGAAAAATTTCAGCCACATACACAAATTATGTCAGGTGTGCAACAGAATCAAGTCATACATCAGCAGATCCAGGAAGAAGACAAGAACTGAAATGGCAGAGTACAAAAGCAAAGCAGCATTCAAAAACTTGTGATATCTCATGGCAGCCAATGTTCATGTTAGAACAGTGGTTTCTGAACAAGGAAATGATCAGTTCTACTTGTGTGTGATTTTGTTGGTGTAAGGATGATTAATCCTCCATTTTCATGGACTTCGAAGATTTACTTTTAAAATCGATGCTAAAAAAGATGCTGTTTAAAAGCTGCTTGACAGATTTAATCTGTATATGAAGAAGCCCAATTAATATGCTTAGCCTGGAGAAAATAAGGTATATGAGAGCACAGAAGAGTCACATCTGTAATTTCAGTTTTCCTTACAATAACCGTCTCTCAGATGCATCTCATCCATAGCTACTGGATGACAAAACCAGGCTATTAAGTTCAAACTTACACTTAAAAACTCCACATAACTTTGTGTTAGAAATAGAAACCATGACCCCTTTAGTTACTTACAACATCTAGACATTTTGAACATTATGACAAGGGGCGATTAGGACCGAAACTATAGTCTTTATTGATTCAAGAGTCATCCAACTGTACTTACCTAAGCATTACTCAAGTGAGGTGCTGTTATGAGATGACAACTCTGAGTTTTACATCTGTGCTACAAGAAAGACAGGAAAACTAAGCATTAAATCCAACATCACAGTTTGAAGCCGAAGGTCTGATTAATTTCAATTAAGTTTCTTCTGTGTCTGTTTCCCATTTGCCTCATCAACTTTTCTTGTTGGCTGTAGGTACAATAGCAAGAGTAGATCACAGACAAGTGACAACCTAATCGCTCAGCAGCTACAAAAACAATAAAATGCTTTTTCTGTGTTTTCTGATGGCTTTTTTTTTTCCAGTTGATTTTCGTCCCCCCATACATATTTTGCAAGTTGTGACTTTCTGCAAAAACTGCAAGGATAGCACAGCAATCATGTAAAGTTGCAAATGTTTTAAAGCTAACCATAGCTCTATTTCCTAGATAGAAAATGGACTATGTGGTCAGATAGTACTGCAGTTCCAGGGAATTTAGTACTGCATACTCCATTTGCCTTACAAAAAAAAAAAAAGTCCTGTTAACCTTTCTCAGTTTATATATAAGTATATAATTAATATACAAATATTGACCTTTTTTATATCACATAGTACTTCCTCAAAGCTGAACTCAGTTTGATAAGTTCACCTGAAGGAAGTTCAATATTAACACAGAAGGACCCATCCTTCTCCTGTTTACAATGTACTTCAGAGATTGAAGGCTTAAACTTGCCTGGGATCACGATGGAAAATGACTAACCTACTAATGACCAATGTGAAATATGATTCTTAACACTGGGAAAATCCCTGTAGCTCAAATTCACAAAGATGCTTCCAGAACTTTACTGTTGACTTCAAGAGACAGGATTTCAATCTTAGATTTTTTCCCAACTCTTAGAAACCTCTTTACCTCTTTCTAGCTGTTTTATGCTGTAATTCTGCTAAGATTATGAATTTATACTGGCATAAAACTTTTGATAAAAAGAATAGAGAGATAGATAAACAAAAAGGTCATTACTGCCCCTCTGAAATCCCACGGAAACCAAAGATTACATTAATTTCTAAATTAATCAGACAGTAACACTTTCTACCTGTCTATCCTTCAAAGTTACCTTTGTGTATTATCTTCCTCCATTTTACTCAAATTGGTATTTTTCAAAACATACCAAGCTTATTGTTCTCAAAACATTACACTCAAATTTTATAAAATGACTGACTTCTTAAAACCAGATCTTACTCTCTTCAAATATGTTTATACTTTACTTCTATGGCAAAAAAAAAAAAAAGGAAGAAAGAAATGAAGCCTATTTATTCTAACATACAAAGTGCTATTTTGATTCCTAGTTTTAGACTTCTCTGCATACTGAATATTATAATTTCAATACTCTAGTTTGCACATAAAGTATACAACAAAAGTGCAATATAAATAAAATAGTTTATTACAAGTATTTCAAGAGCTCTACAATACGCTTTCAAAACATTTTATACAGTATTCTCTTTCAATATGAAACAATTCACATGGGGAGAAAAAAACCTCAATATATAACTATAGTCATTCTTAAGACACTGAATTAGCCTGTCATACAAAAATCATAGTAACTAAATGTTTGAGTATCTTTCTTAGTTGTATTCTCTCTCAAAATAGGAAAGAATAACACAAAAATAAAATAAAAACTCCCTTCATCCTTCATTTATACCAACTACTATAAAGCTTATGCCACAGCAAGACCTACGTAAGTTGTTCAAGAAATAATAAAAAAATCAAAAAGTTTACTTAAATAAATACGTATCTATTTAAATAGTGAAAAGAATGCCGTGTATCTTACAGTTATATTAATTTAGATATAGGATAAAAAAAATCATGTTTCAACTATTCAGAAGCTGTGTAACAAAGGAAAATACAGTAAAAGGTAGTTTCTTCAGAGGAAAAACAAACAAACTTCATTCTTGTTCTTGATGAATAAAGCTCCACTGCACTTACACTTTTTGCCAGCCCCACACGTACAATGGACAAAGCTCTCTACTTACCAGAAGTAAAAACTACAGGCTCTATTAACACAAAACCAGAATTTGAGCTAAAAGTCATTTTCAGTCTCTAATATTTAATGCAACACGAACATGACTTCCCAACAAAACTGCTTGTCTGAGCTATTATCACAACTTAGAGAACACTTCTTTTACTGGTGCAATACGCATGTCAGAAGGAACAGATAGTAACTGCATGTGTAATATTAATGATAATTTCTTGCCCTCTTTGCCTGTAGAAAATTCAATATAGCATGAATTGACAAGAAAAAAAAAAGAGAAAAGTTGAAAAAGCAAGAGATATTGCAAGAAGTGGAAACAATGAAGTGGTAAAAAGGATTAAATGATTATCAACCATGCTACTTTAGCATTGTCTACTCATATTTTACCGTAAATAAGTTAAAAATGTAATTCCTCACCCACAGATCTCCAAGCATATTGCAAATATCCAGTTCATTTTTCTCTTTATTAACTGTTCTATAATGCTAATCAAGTTTTTCTCATTAAACATTCTTTCCCCCTTCCACAAATTTGTTTGGTTTTTTTTTTTGCATCTTCTTCATCTAAATTTAACTGTTTTTTGTTTTTGTTTTTAAAGCATGAACTAAATACAGCAAGCATATGCAACACTTGCATATTTGTTTGCAATGTACAGGGAGCCAGAAGAAAGTAAAGGAACCATTTCCTGTATTCTGGAAATTACCTTGTTAATCTTTACTTTTGGATAGTTATCGTTGGGCAGCGTACTGTCATGAAATCCTATACAGGAAAAGGTAGGGAGCTCTGCAGATTGCTGCAACACCATCAACAGTGTAAGAATGTAAATTTATAAATACATTTAAAGAAAAGAAATGCAAAGTAGCTTTTTTATTGCTTTTTTGCTTTGCTTTGTTTTTTTTTACCATCTTCTCACTGTCATCACATATTATAATCAAGTAGACAGTTCTGAAGACAGCAAATTAACTCTTCATCAGGTCTTCTCCATAACATAAAAAGATAATCCTTTCAGTCAATTATTCAATGTAACATAAGCCTTTTAATAATTACGCAACCAAAAATGTTAATGTATAATTTCACGGGACAGCATCCAGTTACAATGAAAACAATATGTTCCCTTGTTGTTGCTCAGTGGAACTCAGTTTTAATCTCTCTTTAAAGTGAGTAAGGTGATGTCTCTTCAAATGTGGGGACTGTCTAAAATTTTTACCACAAACTGAACATTCAAATGGCTTCTGTCCAGCATGCATTAGGTAATGTCTTTCAAGCTTAGAAGGCGATTTGAAAGTTTTAAAGCAGATACTGCACTGATACACTTTCTTAACATCACTTTTTTCAATCCCGTCAGAAAAATCATGCCAATAACTGTAACAGCTTTGCTCTGTTTCCAACAATTTACTACACAAATAAGGCTGTGTGTTTCTCCTGCTGGTGTCAAGAACAAAGTCCCCTGACTCAATTTCAACTTTGATTTCAGCTGCTTGGTTTGACTGAATCAGCTCAAAATCTTGAAAGCCAGATGCCTGTGAAGGTGTTTGAGAATAACCTGAATAACCCACAGGCTGCGAAGACTTAAATTCAATGTGATCTCCCCGATGATTGAAAAGTTTGTTCAGATTTTCAAATTCTACCTGGCAAACAGAGCTTTTATAGGGGTTCTTTTCAGTATGGGTGAGCTGATGTCTTTTTAAGTGAACTGACTGTCTAAATGTCTTCCCACAAACATTACAGCCAAAGGGCTTCTGTCCCGTGTGTATAAGATAATGTCTTTGAAGTTTGGATGAAGATGGAAAGATTTTTTCACATCTGTCACATTTACACACTTTGTGTCTGTTATGTATATTTTTAGTAGGAGCTGAAAAAGCACAGCGAAGTACTTCTGGATTATCAAAGAAGCCATCATCTGATGAACCATAAAAAGCATCATCCTTATTATGTACTGAATCATCGATGTTTAACATGCGCTCACCAGTAAGCATACCTTTTAAATTAATTCCTACTTCGCGAGGTTGTAGGTGCTCTTGCCAAGATAATGGCATGGCAAATACTCTTTTCGTCCGATTACTAACTGCTTTGTGCATGTCAAGCTTGTTACAGCAGTCCTTGAAAAATTTAGTAGAAGCATTCTTATCAGAACGCTGATCTCTAACTGCAACCAGGTCAGGACTTTTAAAGTAACCTGATTTCATTTTTTTCCTGCCAGTCACAGAAAAATCTGATGCCTTTCCTCCAGTATGCTTCAGCTTCATCAGGATCCTATTTTTCATGCTGACTGCATGGCTGAAAGCTGTTGTGCAGTTATTTGAACTTTTGCCATCTCTCAGGTAACAACATTTGTGCAATTTTAGAACCTGCTCTGTTTCAAAACACTGCTTGCACATTGGACACTGAAAGGGTACAATATAAATTGAACAAACATCACGTGGGTCATTCTCCTGGGACTTGTAAGGGTCATTCTCAAAACTATCCATCTTTCCTTCCAACAGTTTCTGTGGTCTGAGATATTTAGGAGTCTTTCCTTTGTATTTGATATTGGGGACAGTCTTATTTCTGGCATGGAGCTGTTTGTGCTTCATGAGTTTGCTCTGTATTTTAAACCCCTTCTGACAAAAGCAGCACTGAAAAGGCCTTTCTTCTGTGTGTGTGAGCTGATGGACTTTCAAATGGGTTGACTGTCTGAAAGATTTACCACATGAAGAACACTTAAAAGGTTTCTGGCCAGTGTGAATAAGGAAGTGTCTTTCTAGCTTAGATCTTGAAGGAAATGTCTTGTTACATGATTCACAAGCATGAGTTTTCTTTCTCCTTCTGGTACCACGCAGATGATCTGCCTTGAGGCACTGATGCAGCATCCACCTCTCTTCAGTTGTAAAAGACTTCCAGCACACAGAACATCGAAATATGCCACAAACGACCCTGTCTTGCTCGGAATCCACAGATTTTCCTGCTTGCTTGATATCATTCTGATAATTTGCATTGTGAAGCTGCTGATGCTTCAAGAAAGTAATTAAGTTTTTGAAGTTTCTATGACAAACAATACACTTAAAAGGCAGGTTATGGGTTAATTGATGCCTCTCCAGATGGACTAACTGCCTAAACGTTTTATGGCACACGTGACATTCAAATGGCTTTTGACCAGTATGTATCAGATAATGCCTAGCTAATTTCGATGGAGTTTCAAACTGTTTATAGCAAGTGTCACAAATGTATGGCTTTTTCTTGGGTATCCTGTTAGCTGTTACACACTGCTGTACTTTTAACATTTTTAAAAAGCAATTACACCTTGCCTACTGTTAATTTCTTCAGATAAGTATTTCAAGTGAAATCATCAATTGCCCACTAAGATGGAAGGCTGTAGAAGCAGCAAATTTTCTTAGAGGAGAGATATTCTTAAATCCCACAGGTCCCTAAAATAAGAAAAAGAGTATTACTTTAGCCATAATTGCTCAAGTTTGTCCCTTGTTTTCTACATGAGAGACCAAAAACATCTGAATTAGAATACTCCTGACTTAATTTAGCTTAAAATGCTTTCCTCGTTGCAGAGTATTTACTTGTTCTGTTACATGATATGGAAAAACTGAAACTTGTTTCATCTGAAAAGTAGTCAAGTCATCTGTGCTGTAATGCAGGTATTACTCAATCCTGCCACTTATTTCTAGGTCATATACAGTTTAACTACCTTATGATGCTTAGGCTATTTACAAATAAAGGATATTCTTTAAAAAAAGAACAAAAAACATATTGTAATAAATTTCTCCCCTACAATACTACTTCTCAATCCCACATACAGCTTTATAAAGATAACAAAGAGGTAGGAGCTAGGGATTCTTGCACTTCAAAATAATTAAATGAATGCCATGTTTGTGGGAAATGAATATTAAGAACATATTGAAACAAAACAAAACACAGTTACTATTCACATTTGCGTGCTTTGTTTTGTCAACTGAATGCAGAACAAACAGTAATCGTTTTTGCTTTATCTCAGAATGGCAAACATCAGAGCCAGCCACCACGCGTAGCAGAGTGGAACCATAAGCTATCACCAGAACAAGGATGGAACGCAGGCTACATTCACTGTATCACAACCAAGCTAGAGTGCCTGAGTTGTGATACTTATCCATGCATATGCTCTTTTGTCATCATAAATATAAACATTATCTTAAATCATCAGTGAATGTATTAGTATAAATCAAAATCATGGAACAGTCAATTTTGAGTTTCCTCAAATTTTCAACACTTGGGCAACCTACTGTGTCTCAGCTGAAGAACAATGATTTGCAAACAAAAAATAACTTCTCATGCACTCAATTACTTGCATCTTTATTAAAATATTCACAGGAACTCATATGAGAGACAACCTCCAACAGGGTCTTAAGCACTTCCACTAAGGGGGTTCTTTAGCCTCAGCAGGGTTCCCTCTCCAATGTTTGCCTTTCTCACTAAGCTTCTCCTTGTGCTCAGCTGAGCCCTGCTTTACTACAAAGTTACTTCTCTTGTCCTTAACCCCACTGAATGTGGAAAACAACTAAAGGTTGTTCTTTGTGACAACTGTGTATTCACAGTCTTCTTTCTGTCCTTTTTTTTTTTTTTTTTAATAGAACAACCTTGTTTTTATGCTTACTTTTTTAAAGAAATAAAAGATTGGTGTTTTTAATCATCTCTGGACTAATTTCAATTGGTCACATCCATCCTAAATTGCAGCATCTAAGGCAGACGACATATTTCAGTCTGCAAGAGCGGGATGAATAACGTCATGAAAATACCTTAGCATTATTACCTATATTCCCTAATATAAAAAGGGAGAGTGATGTAGGGAGCAAACTTTAAAGCAGTAGCATAATAGCTAAAACATGTGACAACTCTGTGGCAGAATACATTTTTGTTAACTATAATTTTGCTACTACAAACTCATAAGTGGTATTTTGATACAAGTCACAAATCATGTATTCTTTCTATATACCAGCAGAATAAAAAAAAAAAATCATTTTTTCAGTGTCTCTAAAAGCACTGCTTCTTCCCAAAGAGGCAATACCCCTAGTTTTTAAAAATTCAGAAATACCTGAAAAGTCCATTTAATGTAATTCCAAAGAATAAAAGCCTACTGCAGTGTAAAGCAAGTTATGATGAGATTCAAGATGTGCACAAAAGACTGAAAATATCTGGTAAATCAAAGTTTTTCTTACACTTAATAGAAAGAAACCTGGTCATCTGGTAGGATCCTTCCATCCCTCATCAATACGATCCTATATAATTGTGGGCCTTATTAATAACGTTTGGATGTATGCCTTCAATGCAGTTGTCATTGCATTGAGGAATTATGTAATCTCACTCCTTTGATAGGACTTGCCAATACCGCAGAGGAGCTGAGAAAGTCAACTTTTCCTTTCCTATACTCTTCCTATACAATTTTAACAGCTACTCAGTTGCAGTCTTTTGAAGATGCACGACACCACACAACACTCTTAGGAGACCCTTTTTTCCTCCCAGTTGTCACGTCACGTGAAGGTAGGGAGGTTGCAGTGAGTATGTAACACCAAATGCCTTCTAGTTTGTGCTACAGTGAAGCTACAGACAGGTAGGCTGAGAAAAGCAGTGTATTTCTCTGCTGTGCTGGAAATTCCTGTACAGCTGTGGTTCAAAGCAGACTCCATTAGCAGGGAAAGAAAACCTCCTGAGAAAGAACTGTAAAGACTGATGAATTTTAGCTAACATGCTGTCATACAGATCTAATTTACACATCAGGAAAGTACTCAAGCAGTACAGTGACATGCAAAGAAAGAAGTCCAAAGTGAGAGACAGCTGTGGCATATTACACAAGGGATTTTGTATTTAGCTTATAAATGTATTAAAGATTCTACCTGATGAATGAGGAAAAGTGTTCTGTAGTACAAGGTGTCAAAAGCAGAGCAGAGCTTCTTACTGTGGTCTTCTGCCAATGAAAGACTGAAGGCTCAAATGAGGGAAACTTAGGCAATGCAAAAGAAGGAGAAAGGTGTTAAGATGGGCATTACTGTGCAGCCCAAATATATTTTCAAATCCTATTTAATAAGGACATTTCTGTGTATTTATTTCAGGGTGATCTGTGCCTTGCACATCTAAGGAATAAACACACTGCTGCTACAGATCAAAGAACAAAAGGCAAGCTCAGAATATTCTCTTCTGCCAGCCCTAGAAGTACATAGGCTCGTCCTAATTAGAGTTTAGATTTAATAGATACAGATTTAATTTACGGACTGGGCCCAATTTAATACTAAATTGACACTACTTTTCATCTTGGTTGCAAGGTCATGCAAAAAAACAGGATGAAGATGCAGGCAACTGAAGGTTCACAGACCTTCTTATGTCAAGTATTACTTAAGTACATATTATGTTTATTAACCTTCCGAATGACAGCAAGCTGCAACAAGCTGAAAACACAATGGAAAAAAAAAAATCTGAATTCTAATCTTGCCTTTACTAATCAGAGAAGATTCAAGGAAAAAGAAAACAACAAAAACCAGGAAGTGCACTTTAAGAAAAGGAAACACAAGATTTTCTATTTACAAGGAATAATCAACTGGAAGGGGAACAACTCAGCAGGTAACAGTTATACAGAAGAAACCTGGAGACTAAGTTGGAACAGAAGCTGGATATGCCAATAACATGCCATATACATACCAGGATGTATAAACAGAAATAAAGCTTGAAGGGCACATAAGTCTGCCATGCTACTGCTTAGAATTCAGCTGGAGTACACTATCCTGTTTTGAGTACTGCCCTTCAAACTGAGTCAAGTACATAAACTAATTGGAATGAGTCCAGAGAACAGGATCGAGAACGATCAGAGCTTAAATGCATAATATAAAACATTAAAATAACTGGGAACGTTTAAGTTAAAGACAACACCTGATTAAAAAGCAAAACAAGCACCAAACAAACATAAAAGCTGAAAACAAAAGTGAAGTCGCTCCCAAAGACATTTATAGCTGTGACTAGAAATTCAAATTATTGGAGAGAGGATTCAAGTACGTTATCCTTATAGTTACACAATTTTTCTTAATAAGCTTTCAAGTAGGTTGTGTGGGAAGACTGTCCTACCTCCAGCAGTGGAGGTCTTCAAAAAAGGCTGTATAACGATCTCTCAGTTCCCTCACTCATGTAGCAGACCCTGCTTTGATGCATGGGAATAAATGAAAAATTAATATCCTGGCTTGTTTTCCTATGGCTCATTAATATAATTCAAAACAAACCACCTACAAGTTGAAAATTCAGTGTTTTCAATTTGCCACTAAAGGATTGTTCTGCACTGTTAGTGTGTCCTCCAGACCCTCTAGAAAACCTAGTGGCTGTAGCCTTCCTAACAATTACAAAATTTAATTCTAACAATAAACGTATGAAGAAAGGTAAAAACAGACAGGTGAAAAATGTAGCTGCTGACCTACCAGACACATAGCGTGCAAGAGAAACAAGCATCTGAGCACTGAGATAGGCACACTGCTCACTGGATTTCCCCACCAGTTTTCCCTACAGAAAAATTAGGTTGCAGTGTTGGGGGCACACAGTTTACCAGCAGTGTAATCGTCACCTTTATACAGAAATCAACATCAAGCATTACAGCTCCTCAAGGCTAGCACATCTCATCTCCCCCCCCTCCATTCTCCATGTATTTTTTTCAAATCATTCTCTGAAACTAAAGCACAGATGAGGGGGAAGTGGGGCTAGTTTAACAGCAAAACTAAGTTCTGCAGAAGGGGCTTGGGACCTGGCACAGACCCTTTCCACCCCAAAACGCCAAAACAGCTTCCTTCCCCCGCTCACACAAGTCTCTTAAATACAGTTAAAAGCAACCAGCGAAGCGGCCCCTACAGAAAGCAGACACCGAACAGCCCCACAGCGGCCGGCACCTATCCCACGGCAGCAAGCGGGATCCCTGCTAAAGGGCCGCGCCGGCCCGGCCCCGAGCAGCCCACCGCCTACCGGGGGCGCGGTACCGGTACCGGCAGCGGCACCGCCCGGCGGCTCGGCTCGGCTCGGCTCGGCTCGGCTCGGCTCGGCTCGGCCCTGCCCGGCCCTGCCCCGCCGCGCCGCCGGCCGGCCCGGGTCGCCGGGCTCGCATGCCGGCCGAGGGGAAGGTGCAGGGGAGGGAGCGACCTGAAGAAGCAGCCACCACCTTCCTCAGCCTGCCCGCGGCGGCCCTCGCCTAAACGCTTCCGCCCGGATGGCGCCCGGCCGCCGGGCCGCCGGGAAACCCGGGCCGCGGCTTTCCGTTCCCCCGCGAAACCCGGCGTGGCCGGCCGCCTCCTGCGGCTCTCCGGCGCCGGGCACCCCAAGGGGGCAAGGGGGTTTGAGGCCGGGCCGGGCACGGGGCCCCTTCCCGCGGGCGAGCGTTTTGTCCTCACCCAGCCGTGCCGAAACCCTGCTGGTGGGGTGATGAGTTCTGCGTTCCTGATGACACACGTTGTTCCCCACAAGCAGGACACGTTTTATGCTGAAGCATCACAAAATAACTGATTCCCAGTGGCCGCAGGCTGTTCGATGGAACCCCGCTGGTGGAATTACAACAAGGCCAAAGCCTGAGGTCTAGGACGTTGGGAAGCGACACTGGGAAAGGAAGAAGACTTTCCAAAAAGATACCCAATAACTTTTGCGCAGAGCAGTAATAGTTCTGCAGAGTTCTGCCTTTCTTCTGAAAGAGAGACCAAGGAAATTCAGGAGATATGGGTGGAAGAACGCAGCTGGAGAAACTGGGGCTGCCAGAGGGGCCTAGGCCCGCAGCGGCAGCTGCTGGGCTGTGACTGACCTCAGGTCTGCCAGACAAATGCCAGAACAGCCAGAAAAAAAGCAGAAGCTTTTTATTTCAGAAAGGAACATGCAGATGGTACAGCAGAGAATAAGAGATTCACCGTAAAAGTCAGTTAATAATTAATAAAACGCAAGAATATGGATGAGGCTGATACTGTGTTCAGACTGCTGATTATTATGCTGACGGGCACTGTTCTGCTCTACTCCCCTTTATCTGAATCCATCTGCTTTCTCCAACTCTCTGCTTAGACCGTAGCAGCTTTGGGACAGAGCATTCCTAGTCACAGGTACATATTTACCTTTAGAGTAAATATGGGTGGGTTTCCACAGTTCTGCCACTGTTGCTCCCACTCACGCAGCTCCCATACTCAGATAGCAGGACCGAATGGTGCTGCAGTACTGCACAACTCCTCTTCACAGAAGAGGGGATCGACATTTTTGTACAGTGCCTGGAGTAGTGGAGTCCTGAGCCCTGACAGCATCTTAATAGAGTAATTATAAATGGATACCCAGAAGTGTCCTGATATAGTATGAAAAAAAGTTCCACACAATGAGCATTTATCTTTGCTGTTTTCTTACTGTGGTACATCACTGAGCAGAACTCAGTAAATTATTGGATATTTATCTAGAAATGAGTGAATATTTATCTGCAAAGCAGCAATATCCAGCCAATAAATACATAAATAAATAAAAATGAATTTGGGAAATGACATAAAGATTCAAGTTTCAAGGCAAAAAAAAAAAATATATATATATATATATCTTAGCCTAATGACACTGTGAAAAAGTTTTCCTCATGGACAGATTGCTTCACACATGATTTTCAGTTTCTTTTTATACACTTCAGTAAATGGAATCACAGAATCATAGAATGCCTTGGGTTATAAGGGACCTTAAAGATCATAGAATCATTAAATCTTAGAATGGCCTGGGTTGGAAAGGACCTCAAAGAACACCTAGTTCCAACCCCCATGCCATGGGCAGGGATGCCACCCAATAGAACAGGTTGCTCAGGGCCTTGTCCAACCTGGCCTTGAACACCTCCAGGAATGGGGCATGCACAGCTTCTCTGGGCAACCTGTTACAGTGCTTCACCACCCTCTGAGTGAAGAATTTCCGCCTGACCTCTAACCTAAGTCTCCCCTCTTTTAGTTTAATACCATGCCCCCTTGTCCTGTCATCTGGATGATCAAAAAGTCACTCTCCATCTGTTTTATAAGCCCCCTTAAAGTGTTGAAAGGCCACAATAAAGTCACCCTGGAGCCTTCTCTTCTTCAGACTGAACAGCCCCAGCTCTCTCAGCCTGTCTTGACAGGAGAGGTGCTCCAGCCCTATGATCAACTTTGTGGCCCTCCTCTGTACCTATTCTAACAGATCAACATCCTTCTTGTGCTGGGGGCCCCAGACCTGGACACAGTACTCCAGGTGGGGTCTCACAAGGGTACAATCCCCTCCCTTGCCCTGCTAGCCACTCCTCTGTTGATGCAGCCCAGGACGCAGTTGGCCTTCTGGGCTGCAAGCGCACACTGCTGGCTTATGTCAAGCTTTTTGTCCACCAGAACCCCCAAGTCCTTCTCTGCAGGGCTGCCCTAAATGAGTTCTTCTCCCAGTCTGTACTCATGTCGGGGATTGCCCCGACTCAGGTACAGCACCTTGCACTTGCACTTGTTGAACCTCATTAGGCTCATGTGGTTCCAACTCTCAAGCTTGTCCAAGTCTCTTTGGATGGCTTCCCTTCCTTCTGTTGTATCAACCATACCACTCAGCTTGGTGTCATCTGCAAACTTGCTGAGGGTGCACTTGATCCCATTGTCTATGTTGTTAATAAAGATATTAAACAGTACTGGTACCAGGACAGACCGCTGAAGGATACCACTCATCACCGGCCTCCACCTGGATATCAAACCATTGACCAACACTCTCTGGGTGTGACCATCAAGCCAGTTCCTTATCCACTGAATGGTCCACCCTTCAAATCCATCTCTCTCCAATTTGGAGGTCAGGATGTTAAAACCATCATACGGATGACAGAATGACAGACCTCATAAGGATGACAGACATCGTAAGGATGTCAGGATGACAAAACCATCACAACACAGGATTTAATAACTATAATTCTCTCTTCGGATAGAGGACAAACCCAATCACCTCTCTCTCACTGTTGTTGAATTCAGATAGATATCGTGTTGCTAAAAAAAAAATCATAATTGTTTACACATGATTTTGTATAGAGTTATGAAAGAGAAGTTAGAAGCATTTACAAGCTTAAGCACTTTTTAAGGCCCCAGTAACTGCAGATCTGTTCTTGAAATGTATTTTTTGATAACTAGAAATAACTGCCTATAGAACAATTTCTTCTTCATAGTTAGTGATATTAGAAATTAAATCAGCCTCATCACCAGTGGTTCTAAATAATATCTGACCTAGTTTGCGATACATAAGCCAAATTTTAACACTACAGGACAAAATTTATTTGCAGTGAAGTTTAAATGCTCAACAGCTTTAACAGCGCTGTTCACTTCAATAGTATGCAATTAAGACTACCAAGTCTTGCAGTTAAATGGGGATTGGACAGCCTATATTTGAAAGCTTGGAAATGTTATATGGCCAGAAGTGAGTGATTTAGCCTTCTAAGTGTCAATTTCCTGGATATAAAAAGTACTTAATATTTGCCACATGAATCTCAAAAGGCTATTCAGGAAATTAGTTAATCATTTAATGATTGTAGATCACCTGAGTATGTATCTTTTATTTTTAAAATATTGCTTTCATCTTAAAGTATACTCAGTCTTAGCAGTTTGTTCTTCATGAAACCTCTGGGCTGATCTGAAGCAAGAATGCAAGCAGCTGAATTCTGCTTGTTCCCCATAACAAATTAATGTAGTAGATCCACAGCTGGTGTAGATTGTTGTAATTCTCTTGATTTTAATGAAGCTGTAGGAATGTATACCAGCTGAGGATCCACTTGTATAATTCTGGGAGTTAGCACAGAGTGTAATCCAAAAATACTAGATTCAGTCTCAGAGCCCAATTAGTACAAAACAGAGTAATTAATTTTAAATGTTCTTGTAAAGAACCTGTCAACACGGGGAATCAATTATTTGCTTTTATGGTGCTAAAGAATGAAATATGCACAGTTGGTAGGAAATGATGTTGCAATATTGTAGCAGCAATGCAAGACCTTCTAGGAGTAGAAATTGGTTTTATTTTAAATCCAAAGTGATTTCAGTTGTTCACTTACACTCTCATCCTATATACTGTTTTTGGATATGCCTGTTTGTAACCTGGCCGTGGTTATTTTCACCATCCTGTCCCACTTTGGCAAGTCATTGGGATTTATTCACTGTCCTTTGCCTCCTTCTCTGGGTGTCCAGGTTCTTGACCTTCTAGTCTAGGTGCTATGAATACATGCCATTCTTCAGCTGTTTTTTTCCTTCTGATGCTTCAATACCCAGATATTGCTATCCATTCTCCATGCATACAAACCTTAAAATTTCTGTAACAATTATCTACATACTGAGAATATGCAGAATGTGTGTGTTTCAGTATACCCCTACTACCCCTGTTTTATTTAACTACATAAGATTTTATTTAATACATATTACTAGATACGAGGGGCACACTGAAGCAATCTGTATGATTGTTATCTGACTTGGCACTCAAGAAGTTAAACAAATCTGGCTCTGGTGATAGCTGCAGTATCACATGGAAGATTTTTTATTATTATTATTATTTTTTCTCCAAAGAAAAGAAAAAAAAAGAAGGGAAAAAAAAAAGAAAGAAAATTCCTAAACTTCCTATGCTTTCTTTAAAGAAAAACTGGGTGGTACTCTAATTTTGTTATCTAGAACTGAACTTCAAGATCTTGAAATGTTGAATTGTCCCTTCTTTTCTGAAATAAAACTTTATTTCCCACTTACTACAACAACATAAACTATGTAATCCTGTTACCCTACCCTAAATGCATATTACTCCTCTTCTAACAGAATGCACAATGTTTGGAATAGGCATTAGCATCTCAGCTTTAATATTAATAAAAAATGAGTGATTGTTTCTTTTGTGGGTGCACACTTTAGTAAATTGATATGAAAAAACAGATCTTGTTCAAATAATTTTCAATTTTCTTTAATTTTAGAAATCTAAGATTTTATCTTAAAATATTGCAAAGATGCCTCTGCAAACTGACAGCTGGTAATTCAATTTCATGAGTTGCACAGACAGTCTGTGAGTTAACTGCAGCACATTATAATTAATATTGTGGCTGCTTCTGTAAGGTGTTCCATACTTTAAACACTTCCTGTATATGCAATGTGTTACAGTGATTTCCCTGGTATTATTTTTATTGAATTTTAGACTAAAGAGGCACATAACATAGTATATAACTTGCTAATGTGTCAATTAATGCCACCTCAGGGCTGAAGTAAATTGTAAAGACTTTTAAATCTGTGAATACACATTTCATGCTAGTCTTAGCTTTCTTCCTTCTTCTCTTGTCCTATTTTCTGCCCTTTTTTTTTTTTTTTCCTAAATAGTCCATCTTAGAGCCCTCTGGTGCATAACAATGAATTGCCTTGAGGGGAAATAGTTGTTTAATGAATCTCAGAAATATGTATTCTACATGTGCAAGCATCATATTTTATTTGATTAAGCACTATGTGTGACAACAGCTCTATAAATTCTCTTTGTAAACTCAAAACTTTTTTAAGAAGAGTAAACTTTATTCAACCAGACTTGTAAGCAGATAGAGCATCATATCAAAAAAAAAAGTAATAAAATAAATTTAAAAAATCAGTTTTAAAAGAATATGATGAAATTTCACAAGCAACAGTTTAGTTCTGTGAAATGTAAATACAGTTGTATTTCAATAACATTAAGGTATAATTGTGCCTAAATGCAATCACTTCCATTAGCTTTTTGTCTTTGTCTAGCAATATATTTTGCTTTGCCTAGCACTATATTTCAAGATAAATTTCATATCTACTATATTATATTTAGAACCAATACAGAAAACAGTTACTTTGGATGTTCATTTGTTGGGTAAAAAAAAATAAATTAAAAAAAAAAAATTGCTGGCTCACAGCCCTTAATCTCTAGAATCCCTTAAGAATCCCTGCTTTGAAATGAGTTGCAGGCTCTATCAATTATATCTGTTTAAATGGACAAATTTAGTTACTACAAAAGAGCAATTGATTTTTAAATTACCACTGATTGCACAGTGGGTATCTCAGTGGGAAGACAGGTACATGCAGGCTCTCAAATGGAATCAATGTATTAATTAATCTACAGATTGACATACTCCATAGAAAGTTTCCCTTCTCTTCACCTCCTTCCTGTCGACTCATTTGTTTCAGTTTAAAAGGAATCTCTGATGATCTAGAAGTGAAAAATTCAGATGGAGTATAAAGTTGCATATGCTGTGTATAATATGTAAGTTTTTGTTTCCAACTTAGCACATTCTGTGACATTTGCTAGCCTAGATAGCCTCTACATGATAAAGCATTCCTTACAACATTGAAACATCTAATTATGCAATATCATGCCGAGGTATACATATACAGGAGCGGAGGTGAAAATGACTGGCAAGTCAAAGTGAAATTAAATTCTTTTGTGCAACCAGTAAAATGAACATAAACAACAAAAAAAGATCTTGAGAAAACAAACAAGCATCCCCAGTACTGTGTCTAGTACTGGGCTCCCCAGTAGGAGAGAGATACGGGCATACTGGACTGAGTCCAGCACAGAGCCACTCAGATGATTAAGGAGCATCTGTTGTATGAGGAGAGGCTGAGAGAGCTGGGGCTGTTAAGCCTCGAGAAGAGAAGACTTAGCAGGGATCTCATCAGTGGGTAAAAATACATAGTGGGAGGGAGTAAAGAAAATGGAGTCAGACTCTTCTCAGTGGCAAGTGAGAGGACAAGAGGCAATAGGCACAGACTGAAATATAAGGAATTTCATTTAAATGTGAGTTTTGATTGTATATTTTCTGTGAGAGTGGTAAAACACTGGAATAGATTGCCTAAGAGGTTGTGGAGTCTCCAAATTTGGGGATTTTCAGGGCATGGGTGGGTCCGTCCCTAAGCCACCTGCCCCTGCTTTGGGGAGAGGCTTGGGCTGGATAATCTCCAGAGGTGCTTCCCAGCCTCAGCTGTTCTCTAATTCTCTGGATGTTGTTGACATGTTTACCGTTTATGTAAGGGACTTGCTGTAATATTTCATTTCTAAACCTGCTTTCTAGTCATGACATGTGTAGCTTCTTATCTTCAGAGGTTGGTTTTTGAGGCCTAGACCTCTTAGAGAGCATGATACCTTTCCACTTAGATGGTACCCACAGCTGTCTATTTCCTTTTGCAATTGATAACTAGAAAATGTCGATTCTTCAGGGTCTTATCGCTCTCCCACAGTATAAGCTTATCTTTTACCATATGTTATTGAAGTTGCTAGCTTTCTATTTGTAATTTAAGTATTCTTAAAGCCCCGTAAGCAAAGGGATATAAGCTTGAAACTCTGGTCAATCCAAAAAGCTCCATGTGACCCAGGATCTTCCTAAAATCTGGAAGCATCCAGTTGTACTTCTTTTTATTTGGCAATCTGATTTACTTCTCTTCACAAACCCTTTCCAACCTTGCTCTGGTGGGGACATTGGGGCTTTTCTAGGACAAAGTCCAAACTACCTTGTTTGCTTGACTTAAGTCAGCTAACATCACTGCACAGACAGATGGCATAAGCAAGCTGCCAGGCTTAGACATGATGTTCCAGGGCTTGTCTTCACATAAAGTACATCTTCGCGTTAGCTGTAAGACGAGGCTTTCTTGCTAGTGGTACTGAATAGGTTTCCCAGAACTAACCCTGAAAGCTTATCAATAGTCAAACAGTATGGATATGTAACATATGTGGCTTCAAATCTTGCAAGTATAAGATTTGTTACAGGCTGCTCCTGCCCAGCAGTGTGGTCACTACCATATAGGTATGTTTGGGATTTACACAAAAATTCTAAAAACCTTGATGCATTCCTTGGTTTTTAACTTCTGCTTTATCTCTTGTTAAGAAAGCAAAAAATATTATGAACACCTTCCTGGGCTTTATGGTCTGTTTGGTAACTTCCTGTGCAAACTCTTGTTTCTGTAAGCCAAACTGAAGATGCTTTACCCCAAAGGGTCAGGTTATGTTCCAGCAAAAGCATGACATAATTTTGCCATCTGTTGATGAATTCCAAGTTCACGTGTGGCATTTGTTGTAAAGCCACCCTATTTTCTGTAATAACAAACTAATAATTTCAGAAAACTAATCAGAATTCATAAACTGTTGGAGATCAGCCAATTAAAAGGAGACAATCCCAACATCTAAAAGTCACCTGGCAGAGACCAGTGCAGTGTATAGAAGGATCAGACACTGAAACACCAGTCCAAAGAGAAGGTCTCCTTATTGAATGAAACAACCTTTTTATCAGGAAATGCTAATTCACTAAAACTGATTTTTTTTTTGAGCTACCTATCAGTTTTAACACAACATTTTTTGGTGAAGTTACTTCCTGTGACTGAAACTGGAAAGTGAACCCCCCTGCTACCCGAACAAACAAATAGCTAAGGCATTGATAGAGGATGTGGAAAATCCCAGTTCAGATCTCTGCTTTGAATCTGGTGAAACTGGAGTTTAAACCCATGTGTATGTGATGTGTGCCTGAGGCGTGGGGCTGCTGAGTGTCGCTGTTTCACTTGTTAAAAAAAGACAATTCAGAGTTAACCTACTTTACTGTAGAATCAGATTTCCTGAAATCTGCCCATCTCTAGATGTGTGTAGCAGCTCTTATCAGTGTAAATTAAAGTATTGTCATCTCATAAAATACTGCCCCAGGTTTACACAGCATTGCATGTAATATTAAGCAGCAGCAAAGTTGCCTCTGCAAGTGGTCACATGTGTTTCAGATGTTCATCAGAAATTTCTGTCTGTAAGGTGAACCTGTATCTATAGAGATGTACTTATCAGAGTGAAGATGGGTGTTTCAGGGCACTGTGGTTTCTAGAGTGGCTTGTTATGTGGAAATACTGAAATGAGGAAGATCTAAGCAGAAGACTATTTTTATTATTATTATTCTTTTTATTTTTCATTTTTCTCCCTCTGTTCCAGAGAATGAGGTATTTTTAGTGGGAGCCACACATAAACTTTATTTCTCTAATTTCTCAGACCATATTTTCAGCTGTCTCCATAGGATAAGTTAGCCAACTCACCCTCTCAGTAGAAAAATGGATAAAAAAAATATTAGTTTGATTTCAGTTTATCAGTTTTGATCAGACATTCAAGTGGAAGAAAAGTGAGGAAGATCAAACTGTCTATCTATTTGTACTGTATGTTTGAACTTTAGGATAGATCCTTTAGCAATGAACAAGTCAAAGTTCCCCTCTACCTAAAATTTAGTTGTCTCATGATTAGATTTCAGATAGTTTGAAGCAGCTTAAACGTATCACGTCTTTATACAAGCTCACTTTCAACATATGGCTAGTAAAGGTTAAGATGAAAACAGTGTCCTGAGATTTTGAAAACCTCTGACATAAGAACTTCAGTTACAAATGATGGTATAGTTTGAAGTACAGGGAAAATAGAAAACCACTTGGGGTTAATATTCCTATAGAGAACATGAAAGATTAGTTTGAAATTAAAGGCACTTTTCATATCTCTAGTATAATTGAAGCAAGGAAAACAGTTGGTGAACATGTCACTCACTTTTTAGACATGTCACAGCTGTCCACGTGCTTGCCACATCACCCCATTCAATTTTTAGAGTTTTTAATATGAATATCAATCCTTCTTTTCATAAATGTAACCTGTAAATGCCAGGAATCCCTTAGGACTTTTCTCAGACTTTATTTAATGCCCTACAAGAAAGGATGTAAAAGAGACCTTTCTTTTGTAAAGTGATCCTTTAATTCTGTTCAATATCCATCATTTTCAAGGCCAAGTAATCATATTTAATGGATCCTAAATTACTCTCTGTCAGGCAAGGATTCCCTCGATAATATTAACCAGTAGAGAGGACTGACACTTGGAGGGCTGAAACTACGAGTTTTTAATGCAAGCAGCTTACAAGTGCTTTGACTGCAGTGGCGTTCACTAGCACTGCAGCAGGTAAGGGTCAGTGTTTCCATTTTGACCTATGCTTTCATGGGTTTTAGCCTGGCAATAAATACTCAAATTGGTTTCTGTCAAAAAGCAGTGCCTAAGGTGACCTGCAAAAGATTTTTATCCTTTGCTGTGTTTGTCTTCTATTTTTTTCTCTTATTTAACTGAGGGTGTGTATGTATATGAAGCCTAGGTTTCTTGGCACATAAAGATGCTGTCAGGGAGCAGCAGGAGCAGGGAGCTCTGTAAGGGAGGGGGAGCAGGAGCTGAGGGTGACCCAAGGCAGGGCTGTGATGGCACTGGCAAAGGTGCAGTCCCGTAGCACCAAAAGAAGAGCAGAGCAAGTCTGGTGATGGAAATAAGGGCCGGCCAACAGTCCAGGGATTGCTAGACAAATCTGTAGTGGTGAGACAGGTCAAAGTCTGAGTGAGACTTGTCCAAGTCAAGTCAGTGGGTCAGGGTCAGGTCTGGATCAGTAAGGTCCATGGCCAGGCATGGGATCCTTGGCAGGGACCAAATGCAAGGACAGTGGTTTGAAAGCAGTTTCTGAGCAAGGGGGAGCGACCACCCCCCTTCTTACAGTTCTTTCTCACACAAATCTTTTCTCAGCAGTTTGAATCCAGCTTGTGCAGCTGCACCATTTCTGCATTGACTTGAGTACAGAGAGATGAATCCCTTGGAGCAGAGGCATGGGGCTGCACTCAGGGTACTGGTAAATGTCTGCAATTTTTCACCACCTCAGCTTTCGTTACTGTTTTTTTTTTGGTTTTTTTTTTTTTTCATATTGATCAGCTTGTTCTGCTGAAACACTTAAGAGTCAAGATGAGGAATGTTATGTCTAGTCTTTCATTTTGAGTCAAAGTATTTGTAAAGGGAAGGTTGCTGTGCTGTGTGAGAGGTGGCTGGGAAGCAGTCCACTCAAAATAGTGCCTAGAATTTTATCTAGAGAGCTATTCACTAATTCAAAAGTTATGGCATTGATATTTTAACAATGACACTCTTTTCCCAGGTATTCAGTGCGCACTTAAGTTGAACAAGTATTTAATAGAAGCCATTTAAAGCCCTCAGAACAACATTATCAAAACTCTTTCCATCTCACTTGTTTATCTTTCAGTAGAGAATGGTGCTGGAGATTTCAGGTTTTGAAAGCATGGACTATTATGGCTTTGACAGTATGGATAATACTTGCTGTGGAGTCAAATGGAAAATAAGTTGTTATACCTATTGTACAATTGATCCCTGCAGTATTGGGGAATGGATCTGCTCTGCATTACTGGAATTCAGGAGCAATAATGGGATACACTGAAAACCCAGTGTTACCAATGTATGTTTTTTAAGGAACTAGACTATTATGGACTCCAAGAATCTGGATAACATTTCTGAGTTTGTTGACCAAAATTTTCTGTTTTCACTATGGATCAGTCATTTAAAAATTGATCTCACTCCATTATTTAATTGATTACAAGTGTAGGGTAAATGCTTTTCAATCTGATGGGAAATACTCATCTTCCACATAGAAATGGTAAAGCATGGAGGAAAATGTGACTTTCAGATTTCCTCTGCGCTTCAGTTACCTTCTGCAAGATGGAGAAAGCAAATATTTTCTTGATCAAAATATGCTTTAAAATAAAATTGATTATTACTTGTGAAGTGCTGAAACACCATGACACCTAGTGGAATGTAATGCCTGTGAATGAACATTTCTGCTACCCAGAGAAAGGTCTTCAGTTGTTTCTCCTAGAGTCACACTACACAGATGTGGCTAAAGGTGGCAGTACTAAATTACAAGTCAATGATTTTCCAATACTTCTGTATTCAAAGCTTTTTCTGTATCATTCCAATAACAAACAAAACATCCAATAAAGAAAAAAGGAAGTTGTGCCACACCAATGTATCCCACAAACAACCTAGGTTTCCTCAGAGACAGGAAAAACAAGGCAATGGGCAGTCACTTGCACAAGAAACAGCTCAAAAATCTTTTGTTAAATAAATTTTCTTAATACATGTTCTTTCCATGAAGATTTACATGAAGTCTTCGGGAGGTGATGATTTAGTGTATAGGTCTTGGATGGGGAAGACATTCACATCTGTTCTGTCTGATTTGGAGGGAACAAAGCTGTGCTGAATGAAAAAGGCAAAAAGCTTATATTTGACTTCCAGTACCCTAGTCAGCAGGAAATGGACTTCTTTATGAGAATTTCAGCACCATTAAAGTTTTGAAAACTAGTTTATTCATTCCAATTGGAAAGGAGTGCAAATGCCAAAAATGGCTACAGAAAGAGAAATTATTGTCATCTATGTAGCTCTATTATGCTGTACCTTCTTCTGCTCTGCATTTACCACTTTTTGGCACTTTAAAGCACAATCCATTTCTTACACATCTTCCAGGAGAAAATCAATATGAAACTCTAATCTGAGCTATAAGTAGTTGCTACACTGAACAAAAAAAGTTTGATACACTGGACTGCTCAACCAAATAAATAATTTAGGTAAGTGAGTCAATGGTGCTGAAAAGCAAGTCTTCATTAATGGACATCACTGAAAGAGCAAAGAAAGCAAAATGAATCATCACTCCATTGCCTTTAATAATATGATTAAAGAAAAAAGGTACTGAATTATTAAGAACAGTAGGGATGGAAAAGGAAAAAGAGCAAAAACCATAAAGAGTACCACTTTTTAGAATGATGAGGAACTGGATACTCTTGCTGTTCTGCAGGGTTTTGTTTTTCTTTTTATGTTTTAACTCTGAGAACTGACAATCATTAAGTCCTTGATTCTTCACCTAGCAAAATCACAGGCATCTTCTTCCCTCAATTTCAGATAAATCAATGATTCATGTGATTTACATATAAAAGTAGATTAGTGACTGGATCTGGAGGAGGCCCCTGAAGAAGTATTAAAATCAAGTCCTGTTCCTGCTGAGGTTAATAGCAAAAATCAGACAGACTGTAATGAGGACAAAAAGAACCTCCAGGATTCTGAAGATGGGACAGGAGAGTAACTTATAGACATTATTCTCTTTAAAGAGAAATAAAGAATTAATACACAGAATTGAATTCTAGTAAAGAAGGTATATTTCAGGATGACAGTAGCATGCTTTTGAATCCACCTTCCAAATAATGACACAAAGCCAATTTGTTCAGATACATTTCTTCAAGAAAAGGCTAGACTGACCACCCCATCTTATTCAACTATTCTAGTGTATATAGCTCTATATACAACCTTACGGTGTACACTTAAATGGGATGTACAGTTCAAAGTTTTCTTGTATGCTGGACTGGATTTTCTCTCACAAACGATCTGATTCAGCTCTCTGGATATAGAATCCCTAAGTAATTATACATTTGGATATAGTTTTAAATTTGCAGCTCTTCAAAAGAATATTGTAAAAACCTGAGGTAAGTCCTTGTCCGTGATATCTGTGCTTAAAGATTTGCTTAGTTTCACTTGGTTATCTAAGTATGTGCTTTTTACATGCCATTAAAGCATGATGAAAGGGTGTGCTGGGGATTCTATATTTTAATTTGATTTGATCAGTTGTAAATTTTTATTTCTTCTGAATTGGATATTCTAATAGCAAGGGTAACCTCACTGGCTGTATTGCAGAGATCTCTGTTATTATCACTACTAAATTCCAAGATATAAAAGCATGCATTTATTTTATTATTTCATTTATTCTCATAAATTTACTTTGATAAATTTACTTCATGCTAACCTCTGCTGCCTAACCATGTAGCTGTATTGCTATAACCTTTGTCCTTAGTCCTCCGCCAACTGCTCTATGTTTTGTTTTGTTTTGACATCCTTTTGCTATGTCATGTCTAAATTGGATTGTCGGCTCTCCTAGGCAGAAAATAGAGCATTCTACATGGCTTTGGTACTATAAAAATAATAACAATAATTGCAGTCTGATCCCAGTCATAAAAACTTCCGTACACCGTGTCCAATATTGAAAACATGTATTACAAATTGATTGAAGAAAATGCAGAAGGAACTGAAACATATGGTCACCAACAGATGTGCTCAGTATATGACCAGCACAGCAGCATCCTGTATCATTTGGTATGTACATACCTAGGAGAGGAGCTGTTTAATCCTTCTGAGTAGGTTGCCAGAACAATCTCTCTGTGTTCTGATCCTCATTTAAAAGACTGAGGAAAGAGAAGGACGTACATCAGCAGCTGAACTGCCCTTACAAACCTCACCTAACCTGCAGGCTATGATCAAGGCACTCCAGCTCTGTATTGCTGAAGATTACATACGGATACGAGAACATGTTGCTTAATGCATTGCAGACAGAAACTTGTATACTACAGTAATGACTACAGTATCAAAATCTCTCCATGGCACAGTATTCTACAGTGTAAATCATCATACCTTCCAGAATGAGTGGCAACAGAGTTGGATAGGTATCTACTGCTTATTATTTCTTCCTATGCAAGGAACAATGGCCCATCAGGTGAGATGGATGACAGATAGGTGAGAACAGACAAAGGATGTGCTTTGCTTGTTTTCAGAAGTGACTTATGTAGAAAGGACAGCAGATAGCAAATAACGCTTCAGTAGTTAAAAAACATGGAGGACCTGCCTCTGACTGGAACCCAGAAGATTTTAGTTCCAGGCTTATCAGGAACAGGATGTATCCCACAGCAGTTTCTCCTTCTCTTTCCTCAACTCCTTCTTCTTCACTTGTTACATACATGACCATGGAGCTCCAAGTCACATTGATTCAAACTCAATCGTTTCATGACAGCTAAATATGCATTCTCCAACTGATTCCTCTTTCATAAAGTGAAAAGAAAAAAGAAAAAACAAACAAACAAACAAACCCAACCAAGCAACCACCACAAACAACAAAAAAAATAAGGTATAGCTGAGCAGCAAATGTCCATAGATCCACAAAAAGATTAAGGTTCTTACATTGTCAGTTTGCCAGAACTGGTAGAGGTCTGCTAAAAAATTCTCCTTCCTCACCATGGCACTTCTGGCTTGTTTCCATATTGGCAAACTGTCTTCATTTTCTGGCGCAAAGAAGGAAATTTTCCTAACGTTTATGTTCTAAGATACTTAACCCATTGCTTGGTAAATTTTAGGGAGTATCCAGACCTTGGATTCAATTATATCAGTTGCACTTCAGTATAGTTCACTGGACTTAGTTGCAACCATGCAAAAGACTTTGGGGCTACATATTTCTAATTTTCTTGTCTTTAATTTTTCCTGTGTCCCTTCACACCTAGTATTTTATGTGGTTGCAGAGCTGCAGCTGGCTACCATAAATTCCAGTGTACTGATGATGGTGTGAAATCAGTGTGTTGGCCAGTAAGGCCTAGGTTTTGAAGAACAACCTGAATATGTCTGCTTATACCTGCACTTTCATGTTGTGAAACATCAGTGAAACTACAGTAAATATATCTGTCTACTTGAAAGACACAAGAAGGATTCAGCAATATTTGTCAGCCTACTACATTTTTTTACTTATTAAAGAGAATGGTATCTTGACAGACTGTGATATTATTATAATTACCAGCAAACATGAAGGCAAAAAGAATAGCTAATTTAGACTGACATAAAAACCCCAATAAAATGTCCTATTCAAAATTGTCCAATGTGCTTAAGTCCACAGGTGACAAGCATTGTTTTCACCCAAGTGAGGTGAGGAAAAGAGTAGAAAGTGGAGAAACAGAAAACTATGGTAAACAGAATCATGAGGAACTCAATTATTTGTGTTGTGTCATCTCTGCCTTTCTCCATTAGGAAATAATATTAGGAATTAGGAATAATCTCTTGTCTAGAGATGTGGCTCTTAACTGAAAGGTATCAAACTTCTGTCTGTGTGTATGACAGTCACTGAATCCAATGTTTTAGGAGATGCATACAGCCCTTCTAGTAATTCTGGAAACAGACCACAGTTTGAACTTGCCCTAAATAGTCTGTTGTGGACTCCTGGGAATGATGATGATTAGTCAGGAGTTACTCAGGTAGTGGAAGCTGCTGTTGACCAGCATCCCAAACTGAAAGTAGTAGTCACCAAAAATTGTTGCTATCTTCAGGATATTATTTAAAGAAATCATCTTGGCCTCTGTGGTCAGCTGATGTTTTTTAGAAAGTCAAGAAAAGTGCCTAAGGGTAGCTGTGTAAAAGCCTTTCAGTGCTGAATCTCTGATCTTTTGAAATCCTCAGTTATCCTGTGGGCTGCAAGACCAAGTAAAAGTTATCTGAATATGAATAAACAGCAGACCCAGCTTTTAGAATTAATATCTCTTAGGGGTAATCTCATTTATACACATCAGACACTACTTTATATGAAAGGTAATTCATGCAGGAAGATGGTAGAGTGGCTACGGCAACTTCTGCTACAACCTCAGAGCCAGCTCATCCAAAATTAAAACTGTCTTGTTATCAGCTTTATCACTTCACCCAAAGGAAAGCTGACAGCTTCTAGACAACCTACTCTCGAAGTTGTCCTCTGGAGAACACTCTCCCCCTGGAGCTTGATGTGTGGCTTTTGGCAATTACAGCCAAATCAAAACTTGGACGCACAGGAGTCTCCATTAGCTCTTCTCACTGAACATCTCATTAGTTCTAAAAGTGTGGGTTTCCCAGGGCCAATGCTCAATGGTAATGTTTCTTCTAAAATATTTGATTTTAAAAAATAACCACCTTTGCTTAACCTTACCAGGATTACTTGATCTAGTGGGTTCTGCACAGTAGCATTTTTCACTGACAGTCTGTATATAGTGATAATGAGCCTCGGTGTCATATGGATTCAGCTTTTTTCATTTTAATCAGATGCCCATCAAATAACAGACAAAAACATTCGTGACAAAAAGGCAATATCTAAGACTTTGAAGTACTTTAGCAATTCCAAATGCTCTCTAGAAAACATGGATGCAACTGGAATCATAACTGAGGCTTGATTCATCACCTCTGTAATACTGATAGAAAAAGCATTCTAGAAAATATCTAGCAAGGATACAAGTGTGTGAGTATGTTGGTGATGTATGTGGTTAAAAAGCCTTCTGATTCCTTTAAGGAAAAGCTGACGTATAGCAAACCATACACAGACCTAGGCAAAAAATGGAAAACAGACATTAGACTGTTTTTGGACAAATTCCTATAATGTTAGTCTTGCAATGCATGACTCAATTTCTACACTATGTTTTCTTAAATCAAGGTTTTCAAGATCAGTAGTATTTTGTTATGTGAATAAACTTTTACTAAAGAAGACAAAAGCTATCAACTGTGAGACTAGTGGCTGTGCCACCTGTGACCCTTCCTGTCTTTCTCATTGCAGACTTGAAATTAATGTTGTACCTTAAATATATGAGATTGCTTAAATCACATCGAGCCCTCCTTAGGGGAATGTTAAACAAACAGAGACCTGTTAACATAACATTTATCAGCACACACTGGCAGAAATAGTCTCAGAGATTTTGAATAAATCACAAAGGTATTTCCATCTCCTCATTTTTTTTATTTTTATTCAGAAGACAAAGTATATGGACAGATGACTGTCTTAAGTGATAGGTGGTAAAGCTACTATAAATGTCAGATTAATAACAAGACTTACACATTCCAGTAAAACTTTACAATGTGATCAGTTTAGCACTCATTATTTATTTACAGTATTTATATTTAATCACTATGTAAGACAATAGTAGCTAAGCTGTGCCTGTTCCAGACAAAGCTGAAAGAGTTTGGAGCTATTCCATCAGCCAATACCACAGTAATTTCCATCTTTTGAATCTGTCTCAAATGGAATAAAACTGTCCAGTCATGCTGAGGAACAATATTTTCTCAAATGCGTATCAACTCTTTTGGAGACCTCTTAATTTATATTCTACATATTAAAGTGCTTTTCCAGAGGGAGGATGTTGGAAGGCACTAAAGGGAAAGGAAAAGAATCTTGTCCAAATATTTTACAATTCACTCAAAATCCATTTAAGTGCTGAGTCCCTGTCAGTTTTTGTGACTATATTTCAAGCCTTGGTTTCAAAACGTATGCTGTTCCAATCCCAGCAGAAGTCCCAACTGGTTGGTAACTCTTACTCCACCTTTGATCAAGTCGCACGCATTCACTCCAAGCTGTCAGGCAGCCTTCATTTCCTCTAAGAACCCATGCAGATCAGGCCTGGTGGGGCTGCTGCAATGCAGAAATCACTTTTTTTTTTTTTGCACAGTATGGTATACTAATTTAAATCTCTCCCCCATCATAACTTTGCTCTTTGTAAGACAGCCTCAGCTATGTCTCCACTTCTGCCTCTGGGAATACAGGCTATACAATTTCTAAAAATACTGTTAAGTAACAATATATAACCTAACAAAAAGTACTTTGTGAAGCTCTTTTCAGTCTTGTTAATAAGATAGTCCAAGTCCTTTTAATGATTTATGTGTTGCTCAAAACAAGAAGGAAGCAAGAAACCCTGGCAGTTGACGACAGTGTCCTAGAACCATGTGAAGCTCTGAGGAAATAGTAGGAAGTGGCTATTTTGTGGTGTCTTCTGAGACTGTTTTCCAACCCTACTTAGAGTTTAGAATACTGTGGAAACACTTCTACATTACTAGGAGTTGGACTCAGTGGTGGAATTTGGACTTGATGACCCCTGTCGGATATTCTGTTCTGTTCCTGAAATCAGGCAGCTGTAGATCAAATAGTGTACATACATCAGAGCTTTATAGGGAATTGCTGGTAGGTCACTGATATGCAAAGCTAACCTTTCATTGTCTTCAAATGTTTCAGGATCATTTAAATTGCAATTCTGAAGGGAAAGAAGGATGGAAATGTGAAATAAAGAGTCTATGGGCCTGATTCATGAAAAAGCTACAGACCATTTATATAGGAAAGGAATGCATGAAAATCCTTTACAGTGTGCCTACGTGATTTATTAAATTCCTTTTCCCTGTGCATTCAGTTAACTGCACTTGAAAGGTATGGAATCCAGAGATGAGAGAAAAAGCCAGAAGAAAATGAAGTAGAGCATTGTAGCTTGCTCAAGGTTTGCGCTCAGCAGGCAAACAAAAAGGTAACTGGGGTAAACATAGAAAAGATTTTTGTGGTTCAACAGGCTGCCTTCAAAGTGCTCGCTGAGGATGAGTTCATGAGTGCTCAAGGTTCTCCTACACAAGAACAAGAAGTACTGCTGTACTGAAACATGAAAAATGATGCTATGCTAGTTTCTTTCTTTCTTTTTCTTTCTTCCTGGAACCAGGAACGTGTTCTGAATGTACAAAGTGGGATCTGGCAGTTAGTTATGATTTACTAACATACAAAGTGGGAATTTCCTTACTCGCATTACAGACAAATTTGTTTAACATCACATTAGATAAAACATTCTTACTATCACAAGGCAGATTCTGAGCAGACAAGCCAATGAAGAACAGGGTTGGAAGGATAATACCAGACCATATCAATATATGCGAGACTAGAATTTCTAACAGTCCATCAGTGAAAATTCAGGTAGCTAAGGAAAATGTAGACAAATGGCTAAAGAATATATTAGAGAGAAGGGAAAAGGAGAATAAGAAATACAGAAATTTATTTGTCAAACAGATAATAAAGTGTATGGAGTTTGAAGGATTTCTTAATTTGAATAGAAGGAAAGGAGAGAAGTTTTTGTAGGAAAACAGGAAGTCCCTGGAGAAGGAGAGAGAGAGAATACAAAAATCTCTCAGCATCTCTAAAATCATTGCAGAACTCTAAAACTATATGAGCTGGCAGAGCGAGATACTCAGCCAATGTAGAGAAGAACAGAGAAACTGCATCAGTATATTAGCATGGGTTGTGCTGGAGTCTAAATGAAGAGTCTAAGCTGAATGAACTCTGTGTGGCCTGAAGGGTATATAGCACTGGCAGGACAATAAAATCTGGATGCGTCCTAGGATATGTTGTAGAGATTGAACAAGTATGTAATGAGTAACAAGAATGAACTAAGCTATGTGGGATGAGCTGGCATGGAGGTAGAATGAATGTCTGCATATATCAAACAAATGGTTTGGTTGTATTTATGATTTACAAGATGAAAAAGGAGCTTTTTTTACCCTTGTTTTGCTTAGCAACAGCAACAAAAAGGAGTACTCAGCTGGGACTGTCAATTGCTCAGCTCATTAAAATATTAAGAGAGAACACATCTTAGCAGAGCTCTGAGCCTGCAGAGCTGCCAAAATCAGCTTCCCAGTAGCCAGGAAAGAAGTGCTGCGAGTTTTTCTCCTTTTTCTTTTCTTTTTTATCCCTTATTGTCACCAGTCTTGGAACATACCTCTTCCTACAGTTAGTTTTTACTAGCTGCTTTTCCTTTGTCTCAAGTAAAGGTGGCCAGGGCACCATGTTCCAAGGCTTCTTCGATTGATGATATACATTAAAGTCCATCCTAGAAGACTCACCTGTTGCAACTGCTTTCTTTTCCTCAGATCCTCATGTAGGAATAGCAATGCAAAGGTTCCCCTGCCTTCCATGGCAGCCTGATTTATATAAGTGGAATAATATGACCAAAACTAAGAAGATAACTAAGGGGTCTGGAGATATTGGCAGCCTGATTTATATAAGTGGAATAAAATGACCAAAACTAAGAAGATAACTAAGGGGTCTGGAGATATTGAGGCTTGCTTGATTGTCTGGATGCCAGAATACATTGATAAAAGTAGCAACACACAGAGTCTCACTAATTAGTCTCACTAATATCAGGAAAGCATATGTTAAGTGTCTTGATGAAGTGGACCTTTGATCAGCAGTTTTAATGTACTTTAGGGAATAAATCCTTACTGTTAAATAAGTATTTAAACAGGTTAGTCCAATATCAGTGCAGAAACTCTCAATGAAAGTCAAGGTTTCTTAAGGAAACGTGAAAATCATTTTGTTTGATACAAAACAGCTCAGAAACCTGCACAAGTGGTTATTTGTACTGAAAAGTTTGTACTTGAAATAGCAAAGACTAAGACAACAAGCAGAGAGAGAGAAATTTGTTTTCTTCTTCACTTGCTTAATTAGTGACTGGCCCATTCCTGAAAGGGAACACAAAGTGTTCAAATACATATTAAAAACTAAAATAAATTCAAGGAGATAGTCTTTCAATAGCATGCATGGTTTCAAGGCTTTTTTTTTTTTCCCCTATGAACAAAGCTTTTCTGGTCATTTCCAGTCTTTGTCAGTTGTTGATCAACAACACGACCAGCTCCTACCAACATGACCTCTGGTATCTTACTGTGTACTCATGGCACCCTTCTGGTTCCAGCTGTTGTCTCTGCTTTTACATCATTTACTTCTCTTAGCAATGCTTGTCTCTTTCTCTGGGTTGCTAAAATATTTACTAAGAGGAGGCTTCCTCTTCCCTTTCTGCTTTCTTATGCTCCTGCCTCCATTGTTCTAAAACTGAACTCTCCAGTTTTAGAGAGCGGCCAAAGTATCAAGTTTGTCTCTGTTTTTACGTGAAATGCATAATGCTCATATAAAACTAGATTAAGGTTCTGAGTACCTATGCTTACACTATCCATAGTTTCCTGGTGGTTTGCAACCATCAAAGCAATTGATATTGCTGTGTTGGAATGCTCTGCTTCCCACCTGTAGTTTCTCCGTTTCACAGCTCTAGTGGAGCATACATCTTTGTCTTTCTTCTTAGAATGACGGAAGGATTAAACATAGTTCATTTTCCCTATTTAATCTAGTTACTGCAAGTAGTTTTCTTTTGTCCTTCTCAAAGGCCTCTGGGAATTGCCTGACATTAGCTACATGGAGAATCAGGATGGCAGCTCTATAAATAAATGTTAAAAAGTAATTGGACAAGTACATATCCTGAAGCACATAACTTTTCTCATAAACTTAAAAGTGACAATACAAGGATGTATATGTGTTTGATGTTTAAAGTAGAAGACAGAAGTATGTATTTGGATTAGTCCTCACAGTGCAGTGACTGGGGGCCTGATTTAGAGCCAAAAGAGAGATATCGACATTTGCCACTTTAGCTCACAGACTCTGGAACAACATCACAGATTTTCCCTGAGCCCTGGTGGTAGACCAGGATCATGGATGTTCCTTCGTACCACTGCAGAGGAACAAAAGGGAGTTATCTGCAGGAAGGATAGCATGAAGACTCTTCTCATAGCTATGGGAGGGGGTGCTTCAGCTGCTTTTATCAGAGGTGCAGCTCTGCACTGACCTATTCTGAGATGGAGGTGAAACATATATTTTGTGCCCCATCCTGTATTACTGGTTGCTGCTCCACTTCCCGAGGCAAGGAAGTTTGTGTCCGTTAACAGCAATGACACTGGGCACATGCTTAAGCACCCAACTGGATACTCCGATTAAAGCTTACAGCAAGAGCCAGACACTCGGTAGGTCAGTGACTCCCAGTTATAGCATCCCACCAGCTAATACTGATTCAAAACTCTCTTCCAGATTTTACAGTAAATACATTTGGGTATGGTTGTCCCATATCCACTTGAATTTTACTGTCTCTCTATCCTGGGTGGGTTTTGTGCAAGGTCCAACCCAGCTTAGGTGTTTGATGTATGGAGAGACTGCATGACTATGAAGTCTGGCATGGCTGATTTAAGGACACATTCATGGGATCCGTGTCTCACGATGTGCTTCATACAGAAGCCATTTAGGTCTTCAGATTCTACTAGCTGACAAGGCACCTTGTACAGCATCCCAGCATCCTTGCTCTCTTTCCCACCACCATCACATTTTGGGAGAACACTTCACACCGCAGATGTGGTGGCTGCATGTGGCAAGGCTCAGCTGGAACGGAGCAGTACAGCATGGAGAGATGCTCGTATGGAGGTGGTAACTGGAGGCACTTGTCTTAGTTTCAGATCTTTTGATCTTCAGAGTGAGGTGCAATGGCCCACAGCTGATGACTGCAGAAATGGATGGCAACATAGGATCCACAGTAACAATCTGCTGCAGGCTCCTTCTAGGCCTCGTCTTCTTACCATTTGTTTGTGTACTGGGTACTGTCAAATTTCAGCTGGGAATCCAGCCTGAATCTGGGAGCTAACAAAGGAGTCAAGACAGACAGGGCAAATGCTCGTCACAGTCTCTGGTGCCTGCATTACTCCAGCGGGAAGCGAGGCCTTGAAGTAAATGTGATGAGATTCTGCTGTGCCCCATTAGTGCTGCTGTAACAGCTCATTCAGGCCTGGAGATTCAGTGGATGCCTACTCTGCATCTCAGTGACCACTGGGACAACCTGCCACTGTCTGCTTAGCTCTAAATCCCTCTGAATCAGACGTACCTCATGGGAAGCGTCCCGGTGCAAAGTGCAGCGGTCCTCAGAGCACCAGTGTGCATCTAAATCCAACCCGGGGCCTTCTGTGCGGTGTTACAACGCGCTAGCATAAAAGCCTCCCCGGCAGCCTGTTTCTTTCAAATGCTTCACAAGTGCCAAGTCAGAAAATGCTAGTTTTGTGGAAAGAAAACAGCTGTTTATTTTATTTTATTTGAATGATGGTGTGGATTTTAATTCAGCAAAGACATAAAGTATGTTGGTAAATTGTGAGCGTGTGTAGGTGGGTGTGCTGGTGGGTGTAGGGAGCATATGGAAGAAACTGCAGCATGAGAAAGCAACCAACAGAAGGGTTTAAGGAAGTATAAGACAAAGCAGACTTCTCTCTTAATATATTTTAACTCTTCTTTGGGCAACGCTACCACCTTTTTCTCCTGCCCTCCTGATAAATTACACTCAGACCACTCTCTATATGCCGCGGTTGTATGTCCTTTATAGCTCTAAGACTGAAAAGGCAACACAAACACAAAATTAACAAGGAAAAGTTTACACGGCAGAAAATCCGTACATTAAGGCCCTGCGTTTGCTCGTGTTACACTCCCCCCGCCTCCCCTCCACGCATGGAGGCGTCCCGCACCCCGTCCCCCCTGCAGGCAGCTCCGCCGCCCCCTGCGCCCCCGGGCCGCCTGCCCCCGCCGCGGCTCGGCTCGGCTCCCCGCGGCCACCGGCCTTCCCCGGACCCGGCGGCGGCGCCTTGCGCCTCGGGGCCGGCAGGGGGCAGCATTGCCCGCCGCATGCCGCGGGCCCGGCGGGGCGGGGAGCGGGGGAAGGCGGCAAGGCGAGGCCCGGCTCGGCCCGGCTCGGCCCGGCCCGGGGCTATGACGGCCGGCCGTGGCGTGGCAGACGGCGTTGGTGCTCGGCGGCGTACGGTCTGGCGCTCTCTGTGAAGCCCCGACCCACAGAAGTGTGAAAGAGACAAGGAACAACCAGGATTTTTTTGTTTATTTATTATTTTTTTTTTCTTGTTGCCCTTACCATTTATTTGAAAGTTCTTTTCTGGTAAACTTTGGAAATCTTGGTCCGAGCTACCAGATTGCGAACATTTTCCTCCCAAGAAACGTTTTGTCAGAGATGCTTACATGACTTGGGAGCTTAAATGCTGCTCGCAGTTGAAACAAGAATTACGTTCCCAGGCACCCAAAAAAGGGTGCTTTGAAAAGCTCACCCGGAGTGCTTAGGCCTGGTAGTGCAAAGGGCGATACTTCAGTACTGGGTCTCCTTGCTGAGGGACATGTCAAAGCCACGTACGAGTGTGGAAGGCGCACTCACCCTAGCTCGGATCCAGAAAACTTATCAGGTGTTTACAGCCTGCATTTTTAGACACACCTGGTGTCAAGGGGGCTCAGTGTTCGTGCACCAGCTTACTTGGCCTTGTGGTCCTCAACCTAATTCATAAGGTCCTTAGAAGTGGCCACAGAGGAAGCACTAATGTGGGGCTTTCCTTTTGTTGAACATATACCGGACAGCACAAGTCCATACTGGGGAGAGGGGAGGAAAAATAAAACCAAAAAGGAGAAACAGGAAAACAGAGAGAGGGAGGTTGGACATGGTGCTTAGGGACATGGTCTAGTGGGTGATATTGGTGGTAGAGGGATGGTTGGACCAGATGACCATGAAGGACTTTCCAACATTAATGATGCTACAATTCTGTGAATAAAGACCTATGGTGGTGAAAAGGCGGTTACCCACCATGGCTATCTGAAGACCAAAGACATGCAACAACATCCAATGGTAGAAGAGAAACAGCAGTTTTCTCAATTCTCCTGCACTATTTGCAGTCTTCCCCCCAACTCCCAACTTCTGTAAAGAAGTAGTCATTTGAAAAGCCTAGTAAGATTACAAACAGTTTTCTAGTTTTGAAGATACAGAGAAACCAAGAAAATGTGCCCTCAAAAGTCAAAGAGTATGTGTATGCTATGTACTTGTGTGTATGCTCCATGCTGCTGTATAGTGCAGGGACAAATACCCTGGACATGCAGCTTGTACAGCCACCCTTCTTCCATGTGGCAGATAGCAAGAGATCGGACTCTATGCTCCAGGCTCCTGCGTCCATCGATACTTGCAACAGCACCCCCATTCCATGTTGGTCTTCTGGGTAGACCAGAAAGCTCCCACAATGTTGTATTTTAAGAAGTCTCTGTGCCTTACAACTGACTGAGGGCTCAAAATTATCAACCTCATCAACTAAGGGCTTAACGAGCATTAGGCATGTTCTTCTTTCCAATAACATAGTGCTTACAGCATACATCCGTGTGCACCTACTGCCGCTTAAAAGAGAATCTTCACAACAATCTAACCCATTAATCATTTTACAGAAGGGAAGAGGTCATAAACATATAACTTACAACCATTGCAAAGTTCAGTGTCAGCACTGGAATTTAATAGGTCTTGTCCCTCAGGTCTGAGCTCACATCAATTAACTTTATGTACACTAAAGAGATAAGTTTTGTGTTTTTTTGACTTGAAACAAGGTGTCTCAGAGAACCAGAAAAAAAATCTTTTAGACAGAATTTGGTTTCTGGCCAAACATTTAAAGAGATGTAAATTGCAACAAAGTCTGCAACAGAAAGGTTTCCATGGTCCAAGGATTTCTGGTAATTTCTGAAAATAAGAGAATCTGAACGGAAAATCTGACGTTTTCAGTAAGGCAATAAACACTTTGACATGATTTCCTTGTGAAAAAAAAAGGGAAACAATAAACCCCCCAAACTATCCCCCCCCCCCCAATAAAAACAAACAAACAAACAACACAACGTTTAAACTCTTTTATTTTCATTCAAATAGGAAATAAATATAAATTTGAAATGATAGTTGTTGTAAGGCGGAGTTGAAATCCTTTGGCCAGCCTCTTTTGTGCGTTGAAATCGCTTTGTGACACACATCAAAAAGTTTGGCCACCCCTGATATATGTGCATATTAGAGTGTGCGCTCAGGGTTTGAAATACAGTGTATGAAATCACTCACAGCACATTAAGAATGCTCAGCAATGTGCAATTTTAGGGTCGCACTTTATGCTGTAAGACGCATTGTGCTGTTAGCAATCTTTTTTCTCTCACTAAGCACACATTATTTGAGTTTTCTAGTTGAGCATACACCTGAAAGAATCTTTATTTTTTTAAAAGAGGACCATAAATTATCATCAAAGACTGGAGTCTCAAATCAGCTGTTATTTGAACACTATCTGCTTCTTCTGAAAGTCCTATATCATCCTTACATCAATATTCTTAATAGCAAAGCATGAATCCAGAGGATGTATTAAATTAAAGATGCATTACCTACAAATTGCACATTGATGACAAGGTTTTGTTTTAAAGAAATTTTTGTCCTCTTGTGTGGTTTTAGTGTGACCTTTCTTCATTTCCATAGTTTATTTTCCTTTTCAAAGACTTTCAAAGCTGACTGCTTTTCATCCATTTTTTTGTCCCAATAAAAAATAGAAGTCATTGTCTCCACTTCACTGCACTCTCTCTCTCGCTTCCTCTACAGGGGGTTGATCCACCTGTCCTCTAAAAGGGGGAGAAAACAGCTTTGGGGAGCACCTGTCAAATACTAAAGTTGTACAATGATGTGGTTGTGTGTGTGTGTGTGAGAGAGAGAGAGGGAGAAAAATCAAATAAAATCCAGAGCTGAAAAAATAATTCACTGTATGTAGCACAGAAGAAAAATCATGATGAAGTCCTAAGCTAACTCACATAATGCTTTCAGGAATCAGAAAAATGACACTGTCAAAACACAACATTAGTTTTCAGAAGCCTCCAGGCAAAATTTTATTTATTTAAAGTTAGCTCCTATTTTAATAACAAAAAAGTGGCAGCATATTCTACATCAAAGAAAAAACTTTTCCTAATGTTTCCATTCCTCTTGTGAAGTACGGGAGCTGAAGTAGTGGAGCTGTCTTTCTCTAAATAATTACGTGAGTGGCAGGATCTCAACCTGAGAAAGCTTTTTGTCTGCACTGGGGATTGTAGCATAAAGAGAATAACATTTGGCTTGCCTAATCTGAGTGGCAATATGAGATATTCTGACTTTTAGTATTTAAATAGTTAGTTTTAAACAAGATCCATAACAATGAAAGGCAAATCCTGAATCAAAATTTTGGTGCGCTGCAATGCCTCGGTGAAGGAGGAGTACAAATGAGAGCACACTCACGGGCTCCAGGTCTCAACTCAAAGCCACTTTCCTCATGTGCACTGGGGCAGTGGCAAGGAGAAACGTCCCCTGACAGCACCATGGCACACCATGGTGCTTCCTGCTGCGTATTCCCCCATTTAAGGCATCCTCACATTCAGAAGCCAGACCAAAGCACTCTGTTAGAGCAGTCGGAGTGTGTATTGTGTTCTACCTTGTTGAAAGAATTAGAGTTGCATTTCTGGATCTCTTTCCTGGAAACCTCTATTTATTCCTCTTCATTCGTCAAACGTTAATCTTTTATAGTTACACCTAGTACCCGCGAAAAGGCAGTCCAGGGTCCACATCTTCAAAGACATCCTATAAATAACGAATAACCTGCTTCGGTCCCTAGACCTTTTGTTTGCCTTTTAGCTTGGCTTCCCTACTGGTTCCTAATGGCACCATTCTTCTGGCACTGACTTCTTGCCTGCGTTTCCTTTCTATTATTTCATATCATTTAACACCGCCTGCTTTGAACCGTAACAGATCCAGCTCTGGCACTGTGTGAATTTGGTTCAGTTACAAAAGGCTCTGCATTTGCATGTATCTGGGTCTTCCTGCAGAGTGAGTGGATCTGCGTGGGAGTAGGGCTGAACTTTGTTGCAAAGAGAGAACTCTTACATCTGAGAAATGTATTCCTTCCTTCTGGACCCATATTCTTCTGTAAACAACAAAATAAACTAGTGTCAAGGCAGCTACCAACAAAACCATGGGACTCCAAGCAGCTAAAGCCATGCTGGCATGAGCTTGTACCCCTAGTGCAATATAACACTCCTATCTCAGAGAGACGGTGTCTTTCCTGTAAAGTGGGGTTATGGCAGTAATACGGTGTACCAGGGAAGCTAGGATTATTGAGAACCGTCAACAGCTGTCCATACCAGACCTTGCAGAAGGAGAATTGAGACTGCTGCCTGACAGAGCCCAACAGAGCGGTTTTTCCTTCCTTCTTAGCAAAATCTAAAGTGGAACAAATCTTTGCCTAAGTAACAGGAGGTAACATGGCTAACTGTGTGATGATGGGACTTTGAGGATGAAACATCTCAGTGGTAACTGTGTTTCTGCCAAAGCAAATATCCCTGCTCAGGAGAGTACAGAGAGCAGAGGAGCTCCTGTCTGAGCAGGATAGCCACAGACGTGTCTACCCCAGTGCCATGGAGAAGGCCAGCAGTGCGTGTGGCTGCCCCGATGATGGCCCACGCGAGGTGTAGTCAGTGGACTTGTACAGCACTTCAGGTCTGTCCAGAGGAATCATGCTGCAAAATGTATCGTTAGTGTTACTAGATGTATTACAGGCTTCTCCTGTGATCTCAGACTGCTGTAGGCAGTGTGCTAGGAGAAAAGCTTTCCAGATTGTGCTCATGCAAATTGGTATCTGCGATCACATTCATTATGGCTCCCACTACAACATTATTTTCACACTCTTGTGTGCTGCTCACTCAGTCTAAACTTTTTGTTACTGCACGTTGTATGACTACAACATAGAATCTCTTTGCCAACACCTTTACGAGGGTGAGAAAACATTATTTTAAAGCTACAAGTATGGCAACAGAGGCACAAGAAAAGTAGGGGTGTACTTAAACTTAACCAGTAACTAGGGTGGCATGACCCTAACCTATATGTTCTGACTCTGGAGTCCCCTAACAGGTTACTAAAGCAGAGCAGCTGTAAATTTGTTCAGGGCATTTAGTTGACATATTTTTTTTTCCCCCCTGAAAAAAATATTTTCTTCTGAACTAGAGATCTGCATAATTTAGAGAAGAGCTGGAATTGCTGAAAGCTGGGAAAAGCAAAAGTGAAATATGACCACATTATTGAGCACATTTTGTTTTTACTGTGGACAGTAAGTCTTGTCAAAGGGATTAAATTATGCAAACTATTTCAAAATTATTTCAGATTAAAGATACAATCACAAAATAGCAACATAATAGGAAAGGCAGGATGAGCAGACAAATCCAAGAAATGGTTTTCAAACATTTCAAAAGAAATGGAGAGTGAAGGCAATGACAAGGAGACTGCTGTCAGTGACATAGCCTTTGAGAAGATTCTCAGAACAACCTGACTATTTGGGAATATAAGGAAAAATCAGGCAGTTCTCTAAAAAATAAGAAGGGCAGAAAACCAAAGGCAAAACCTAACCATGAATTAATCCAACAAAAGTAAAAGCCAAGAAATTGTGAGCAGTGAGTCATCAGTAAAAGGGCACTTGCATGTAACATACGGGTTCAGTTCACAGGTACCCAGTCTGTTTTTTAAAATTAAAATTTAAAATATGTCAAAAATATTCAGCGTTCAGAGGAAAGTTGAAAAAAAGAATCTTTCAAGATCTCAAGTCTGTATTTTGAATGTTTGGCTAATACATCAACACAGGCTGGCTTGCCAAAAATATTAAAATACAACTAAAGAGATCATAAATTAGTAAATTGTCAAGTATTCTTAATACGCATTATCAATGCCAGACATTTATAATAGTAAAAGAAGGTTACTTAAATAATAAGTGTCAGTTGGTACTGAGAGAGAGCAGGGTAGTTTTACTTTAATGCACAGAATAAACTAGGTTTGCTTCAACAAAGCCATTCGGAAAGAAGTAACGATGCTTTAACTTGGACACATGAAAAGTGCCCGCATTTTAGGATTTCAGCATTCATTTAGAGAACTATTATACCATGCAGTACAAGCCTTGTATTAAATCAGTGCATTCATTTATTTGAAATAAAAGTTTTATTCAATCATTGTATTTTGATAGACTAGACTATAGCACGTAGACAGAAGATGGATTGAGCAGAGTGTCCTTGAAGGAGAGGAGCTGCTTCAGATCACCTCTTTAATACTCGGGAGACCTCCTGCTTCCACTGCCTGTTGGGCTTCTGAGAGCAAACGGGGAAGATGCGCCACTGCTACCTGGTGTAACAAATCAGCTCCTGAATCACCTAACTATAAAACCTGCAGAGAAAAAAATTAAATAATCTCTGCTTAAAATATCTCAATGTCATTTTAAAATCTATTTAGGAAGATTGGCTCTGGTGGCTTTATAGCAGCTTAGCCATGTGCATTGTAAAGGCTCGCTGGTACTGTAGCCATCACTGGGTTTTGAAATGAGTAAAACACAAAGTTATTAAATCAGTTTTGGTCTTGCAGTCCTATTTGGTCAGTTCACTTTAGCATGCTTTCAAGCAATTAAAGAAATTGATACACAGAGAAGAAGCAAGAGGCAAAACTTCACCGACACAGAGATCTATAACAAACAATGCATAGATTTTGTTTAAAAAAAGAAAAAAGAAAGAAAAAAGATATTTTAACACTTGTTACAGCAGAGAAAGGAAAAATTTAAGGCCTGGGTTACATTTTTACAGACTTTTTCCCAGCTATTAGATAACTTTTCTGTGTTCTGAGTGCTGGAACCAAGATCAGCAAACTTTTTGAGTCATAATACGCACACAACACATTTTCCTGCAGGCTAAGCAAAAATGAGAGAAACAGGCGAATTTGTGTGTATATATCTAATCCTCAACACCAGTGTAATGGAACAGTATGTGAATTTATAGTCTCAAGATTAAAACCTGCTGGGGTAAACACTCAGCAGAGCTAGTCCTGCAAACGAACAAACAAGACGGAACAAAACAAAACAAATAATAGTAATAATAATAAAACAAAACTGTATTTATAATTTTTAAGTATTAGCTGTCTTTTCACTAAAATGCATATATGTGTGTGTATGTGTCTGTGTGCCCATTTCCTGTCCTCCCATCTTCAGCTAGCACTTTTGTTACAAAGAAGCTGAAAAAGCTCTGTGAAACAACTTATTCACAGTAGGACCCAGTAATTATGATGCATCTGCAGCGTAAGGCAGATAAAATGTTGTTAATACATTTCTTTCTATTATAAAAGTCTTAGGTGCCTATATGGAGCAGCACTTTACCCACCTACCTTGCATACCAATGTTGAAAAAATTGCCTTGTTCGTACTTAACACTCAGCAGACTCAGCTTATAGTCTTAGTTACTCACACCACTTAGAAGCTGTATGAAGCCTTTCAAGGAGACAAGTCAGCAAACCGTTCTTTTTTAGCTATTGACAAAGTAAACCTGATAAACCCACTGCAGATTTTCTAGCCTCACCAAAAAATAAAATAAAATAAAATAAAATAAATAAAATCTTTCTTTCTTTCCGTTGAGAAAAAAAATTATCACTGTTTTTGCAACCCAATGCATTCTGTTACCATTTCTCAATGCTAGGAAAAAGAAGGCTCATCTGAGTCATGAATCTTGTAGAAAACTTGCAGGAAAAGCTAGTTTGTTTAAGAGCAAATATTCTGCCACCTTACAACATGCAATATAGTACAAAAGCTAACATCAACATGTCTGGGTGTCTTTTCTAAACTATGAAAACATGACTATTGCAGGAGACATAGGCAAATTCATTCCATCTATTTGGCTTCCATCTCTGTCTATGAAAAATAGAGCTTTGTCCTCATCTCTCTGCAAGTACTGTCTCCCATTTTAGTCCAGCTTGTGTCTCTGGGCCGTGGACACTCTGCACTGAAAGAAACAAAAAATACCAGTATTTCCAAGGAGAACTAAGAAAATGATTTAGCCTTCTAAAAGAGTAGAATTCAAATAGAACAGGCACATCCAGGTATTAACAAGTTCCTTTCTGACTTTGGGAAAGAATAAGGATCAAATATGTTAAAGTATAACCTAAAAGTGATGCTGAATGCTAATAAACTGATGCATTGTTAACAGATTCTTCCCTTTCTTGTTATGAAATTTAATTTAATACATCCATGTATTTATACACTGGTATATAAAAAGCTTTTTGCCTTCTCCCTTCTAAAAATATTTGAATAACTGTGACAAAAATAATTCTTACTAAGGAGGATAGCAGCTCTGCTATATTTCTAGATGTAAAAGTAATGAAAAATGGCATGTAACAGTCTATTTTCAGGTAATAACCAGCACAATGTACTGGACATGCCAGGATATTGCACCAAACAGAGGAAGAGCCTCTTATCTTCAGGCACTGGTTTTGTATCAGCAGCCCAGTGCCCCTCTGGCAGTGGGGAAGAAGATGAAGCTGTAGCCCTACATCTTAGGCACCCCAAGGTAAACCTACTGCCATTCAGTTGATTTTTGTGGAGTCATTTCAGAGAGATGCTCGCACAAAGGAATGGCAACTGTAGCGCTGGTCACATAGCTCCAGTGCTCACACAGGGGAAAAGAAGCAAGGAGAATATATAGAGGTAGAGCATAGGCAAAAGTTTCTTGAAGGTTTAATTTTACAGCCTTTGACTGAAAGTAAGATTTCACTACAGTGTCTTACTGCCTCGAGCTAAGTCCAAAAAGCTTTCTCTCCTATACTGATCCTATATCATGAGTAAAATATCAGTTGCAATGAAATCAATAGGAGCTTCACCTATGTGTCTGAACCTGCTTTAATGAAAGCAGTAGTAAAACTCCTGTTGATTTTCCAGAGAAGACTGAAGCCCTGGGGAATACTGGTAGCTATTTATTATGAGCTGTCTACCAGATATAAAGCATGAGGGTACTCCCTATCACCTCAGAAAGCAGGATGGCAAACCCAGCAGTCTAACCATCACCTCCATCACTCACTTTGATAAAACACGCATCCTGAATGCCCCTGTGAATAATACTTCCCCAGCGCCAGAAAAGGGTTAAAATCCAGCCACAAATAGTGTCTTTGTGAGTTGGCCTGGAGTCAGAAAATTCAACATAAAACTGAAAGGAAACAAAGTCTTTAAAAAAAATACTGGCATTAAGGTTCTGATTTTACCTCCATCCAGAAGATCTGATGTTGTAATCAGTTCATTGTAACCAGGCCTAAATATATCAAACAAAAGAACTGAAGTGATCAGAGCAACTGTCATTTCCCAGGAGCCACCTGCTAATTACCAGAATGTATCTAAAAATAAGTCAGAAAAAAGCACAATATTTTGAAAAGAAACCTTTATTGTTCATACAAAGCTGACTCTGTCACATATCATAAGGCATCATTAACAAACTAAATATGACTTTGCTTAAATCAAACAATATTGCTTAATGAAAGTATCCAACATAGTTGTGATCAATTCTTTTCTTTGTTCTTTCCAGGATGAATGTGTGTTTTGGTATCAGCTCATCTCTTTTAGACTGCTAGCTTAGCCAGCACGTTGCATGAATAACTTCCTTGCCAGGTAAATCCATCACAGGGACTAAAATCAGAGCTGGGGTCTTCTTGCCCAAGTATTTTTCAAGGTTTTCTTGCAGTCCTAAAACAGAAAGAAAACAATTCATGAATTCTTTTTGTCTTACTTTCTATCATGTGTCATTTCTTAAAAGTGATTTCTGAGTATGTTTTTGAAAGCTATCACGGAGTAGCAATTAACAAAAGTGAAATGCAACTCTGAGTTTTCAGGGTATACAGAAGGAAGAATCACCATCTCCCACCTGCCTGTCAACTAATTTAAGATCAGCTTTACCTAAGGCCATATTTCTGCAAAACTGTTAAAAGCATTTTGACCAGCTTTGAAGGAGTGGTCCGCTGATGACAGACACAGCAAGCTGACACTAGGTGCAGGCAGTAAAAATAACTAAAGGCCAGCTGAAATTAAGTGGTTTGTAAATAGTGGTATTGGGATGATAGGTGCATAGTTGTCTGTATGTGAATTTCTGCCCTCAGGTCCCACCCTGCTGCAGCAGTCTACTAGAAGTTAAAATGGGCCATTTTTAAAACCATTATGAACATGATTTCTATTTGAAATTGATGCAAGCATGCCATGTTGCCGATATGATGAAGAAGTCCAGCGATGGCAACATACATGGCAGCAGCTCTAGAACGACAGAGAGGTTCAAAGTATGAAACATACAGGATGCAGCTACAAAGAGCTTGGCCGGGACTGTTCTGTGACAGAAATCACTAAATTCCAAGTCCATTAGGGGAACAGAATCGATAATGGAGACAATCTAATTAGGAGAATAATGGAAGAAAAGTAAAAAACGGAAAATTAAAACTCTACATTAAGACATTTCTGGTGATGCTGCCGCCCCGAAGGACACGCTAGGAATCCAGGTGCACAGAGCTTTTAGAGAAGAGTGCAGAAAACCTTCCAAACGACTCTGCAAAAGGCAGTTTCCTAATGGTAAGGTATGGTCTGCATGGTTTTTGGTTTTGTTAAGTTATTTCTGTCTGTAGCTTCTGTGATTACAGCAATTCTTTACAACACTAAGCGTTCTTGGCTAGAGAGGGTGTAAAGAGGGCAGAACTTGAAGACTGTCAAAGGGTGTTTTCTTTTTTTTTTTGGCGTCACTGCCTGTGAAACTGTGAATAGGCAGTTCAGTCAAAGTGTTACCTCATGTAAGATAAAATAGGAATTTTGCCATTGTATTCGCCGAAGCCAAAACTGTTCTCTCTTGTTACCTGGCAGCAGTATAATAAATTAAGGTAATAGTGGCAACACCACACGTGAAATACGGCAAAGACAAAAGCAGTCTTCTGAAATTCTACTGTCTTTTTTGTATTAACGTCACTGACATTAGAGGTGAAAACAGATGGGGTGAGCCAAAGATCAACAGTCATCTCAAAGGCCAGAGCACTTCATGTTCAGTGTAAAAAGTGACTCAGTCCCTGTATCTCAGATATTCAGCAGTGCCTTGCTAATTAGGCAGCAGCTAATGGTCTCATTCGAAACTTAGTCCTCAGTAAGCTTTATAGCTATGCTGGATCAGAAGGCATTCAGTGGAAGTGGGTAAATGAAATTCACCTCAAAAATCACCGACTGCACCCTATTACAACTGCATTTCCTCTTTTTCTTCAGTTAATATTGTAAAAATGTAATTTTGGTCTTTAACTTTTTACAGGTTTAAAAGTTATGAAGTAGGGCTAAAAGCTACCATAAAAAAAAAAAAAGGTTATTTTCAAAGGGATAATTTGAAAGTGAGGCTATCTGGAAATTTAACTCCATTCTTTTGCTTTTTGGGACAGCCAAAATAGCCATAAATATTTACATTTGAACATGACCTTGTGGACTTGCTTAACAGTCAGAAAGAGACACTTTTCCAGCTTGTCTATTGCAAGTGTAAATTGCCACAGCAAAGCCTGAACATATAACTATCTTTATACATTTGAAAATTGTAAGTAAATGTCTGCTCATGCAAATTTCCCCTGAAAAGAGGATATAGGGTCTTCCAAAAAAAGTAAAATTATAGTCTCAGGTCCCCACAAAAGACAGTGCACAATTAGTAAACCTGTGTCAGGCTATGTAATGATAGCTAACACAATGCAAAATTTGACAGCTATATATTTTACCTGGTATAAATAATAAATATAAATAAATCTTCCAATACTAATTGTATATTTTTAATGATATGACACAATCCTTTTTTTTTTTTTTCACTCCTGCATACTATGATTTTAGGTAAATAAGAACCTCAATCAACAGTATGAGTGTTTTCTGATGTGTGCAACTCCTTGTTCAAAGACACCTTAGACTTCAAAAATTTCTTTGCTTTATGTGACTTAGGGAAATATTTCATTAGTTGCAGGCCAAACTTGTAGAAGTTGTCCTTAGAAGTGACTATATGTAAGGGACAGAGGGTTATAGTGAGTGTGTTTACCCGAGCTTTAAAAGGAGCTATATAAGGCTGATACCAGTCTTAAAGTTACTTAATCTGCCCTGATACAGAATATTTACTGAAGTATAAACAAAAGCAGCTGATTAGCAAGTGGCAAACATGTGGCGCATATTGTGCATGTTTTCATCTTTTGTGCCACCACCATTCTTTATTATTACTCCATGACATTTTCCTAAAGCAGGTGATCCTCACCCTGTAGGATGGACGTCCCCTACTTGCAACTGAATGGCACAAGTTAATGGCACAGGCTCCATGCCAAGTTTCTTTCTGCACCACTACACATCTTTCCATTGGCACAGCTGAGGGATACGGACATAACCAAAACCCAAACTGAACAAAAATAATTCAAACTTTTTCCCTCTTTCACTAAAAATTCTGGCATTGCTATCTGTTTCAGCCATTCCTCTTTAAGGACAGCATACTGAGATCAACTCTCTGATGATCTCACACTGACTTTGCAACGCTTACATATAAGATAGCATATAGCATCCTAAGCTATTGTTTTTGAAGGTGCTCTTCAGACTAAGTAGATAAAACAATGCCCTGAGAGCCTCTACAGGGTCATTGCAAATGACTGTTTTTACATCTTATGCTATCATTGTATGATTTGGGCCAGTATGAGGTGAGGCCACAGAATCCACTTACGTGTTTCCAGAACCAGGTCCCTATTACTGCTGACACTCCTGTTTCATGGGATATTTGCAGGTGAAGAATAATAAGATTACATTTAGCCCAGCACATAAAAAATCACTTTCATATTATAACTACTATATTTCTTTCACTTTTTAGCCAAAAGATATTGTTACATCACTTAGAGCAGGTTTTTAAATCCCTGAGCTAATAAAGCTCCATTGCTTCAGCTGTGCAGACCTGACATGCAGCATGTACTCTGAAAAGATGCGTCACAGGGGATCAGGTTCCTAGCAGTTGACTAAGAGTTCCAGTCCCAAAAGATGTGCCCTTGGTGTGCAGAACACTTAACCCTTCGACCAGTACCAACATGACTATTCACAAATTATTGATGTCCCTAAATCCCTGGCAGATTGCAGGCAGTTCTTGTCTCCCTTGAAGCCAAAGCATATGGTCACTAATGAGATGGATTAAAAAATACATATACACATCCAAGGCTTTGCCACACGAGTGTAAAGCTACAGAAATGGAAGAAGGTGATTGAACTCGACTGAACGCTGTTAAATACATGATTAGCCTCTTGTTGTGGATCATTTCCATTGATCTATATACAGTTTCACAGCATAGTTTAATTCAAGCTGTCTAGAACAAGCCTCTGCCTTAAATGGTCAGGCAGAGCAATGAAAAGGTGAAACACGAGGAACTGGAGACCCCCTTCCCTTTCTTACGCATCCAGCTGACCGCCTCTCTGGTTACAACAGCAATGGAAGAAAATTTATTTTTTAAAAAAATCTGTTTTTACTGTTTGTGAGGCTTATATGCTACAGAAATCAGTTCAGGATTTTCCCCACATTTTTACTTAAAATAATATAAAATGTTGTAGCTGAATGTAAGATTTTAAAATAAAACCAGTGCAGTCGGCTTGCTTGATTTTCCTTGTCCAAAACTAAGACCTAGTCTAGTCAACAAAATTCACTGTTGGAATGTAAAAATGAATTGCTTTGCAAAATAGTACTTTGTGCTTTTTTTTTTTTTTTTTTTTTCCATATGGTACCTTACAGTTTCCTTTAGTACTCTTGATGACATTGTTTTATGTCGGTCATGTTGGTCGGTTCCCTGTTAATGGACTACATTTTCAAAATTGCTCTCTCTGCCCACAGCAAAAACTGAGGCAACATTTTGTAAATAATTGTGTTTCCACTTTGATAACTAAGCTCATCAGCTTGATCTTCAAATGTACTAAGAGCCTATCAGTTCCAGGAAAAACTGACCAAAGATATGTTACTCTATGCTTTTATAAATGTCTTCCAAAATCACATAATTTGAAATATGTTTTTTTCCCAATGAACAACAACAAAAAAAGGTACAAACAAAAAAAGGGTAATTAACAATAATTAAACTTAGGAGGATGGAAACAGAACTTGCTTTGGAAGCCAACCACTCCTGATTATTTATCCTGGCTGTTACTCTAATTTCCCTTGGTCCTTCTGGTTTTAAGTGAGTTACAGTCTGTCTTTGCCTACTTATTTATACTATCAGGATAACAATGGTTTCCATACTTGTAGTGACGATCAGGGTATAATTGAGTTTTGTTAAGTGCTCGTAAATAGGGGAGTTCTGTAGCACCTTTTGGCAGACCAGATCAGGAGCAGCTTTAGAGACAACATAAACTCCTTCATGCAATACTGGTGATGCACTTTTATCACTCTGGCCTGGGACATTTTTCCAAATAAGAGTTAAACAGATGCTTTGGATTGCAGGGGCAGTCTGTTGCCATGACATACAGCACAAATGACCAGTCTGAATGTGGGTGAGGCTGTGAAGCTGATTTAAACCAGTGATTACCCAAGCCAGTCTTTGAAACTATGACGAGCAAGCTAAAAGAATTTGTGTTCACTGCTACATAACTTTCAAAATCTATTTTATTTTGGAAAGTTTTCTTATGCTGTGTCTAGACTTCTCTTTTATTTCAAAATCAACATTTGATGAATGAGCTTTTGTGTTGCATGGTAAATGCGTAATAGCATTATTGTTATTATTTTTAAGTAACTTTCACGATTTGGACATTTAAGAAAAACAAATGCACTGTTTCAGGTGTATTTGTAAAGTATACGTACCCCAAAAGAAATAAAAGTGAAATTACAGAAGCAGTTGCAGGACTGCATTTGGAACTCAGGTCTCTAAAAATGCATGCCTTGCCAGATGCCAAAACAGCCACTCAGGTCTGCACAGTTGGTATTCACAAAAAAGATCTTTCATAAAAATGTAAATTCAAGGATTTGTCTTGCTTTTATGGACCCATCTATGCTGAAGGGCTTCTTGCTTCTCTCACCAAACTCGTTTTAGTTGTAAAAATTAAAGCGCCTTTTCTAAGTAATCACATAACAGATGAAAATACAGCCTGGACTTGAAGCACTAAATAAAATGTTAGCCCTCCTCTTTCAGCTTGTCCCTAATACCAAAGAACCATTTCGGATGGCAATCTTGTCTGTGAAGGCTATGTTTATTAGCACCCAGACAGTGCCTTTTTGGTCATAAAATTCTGTAAGTTGTAGGCACAGCAGCCCATTCATCTCAGACCAAAATATGCTATAAAAGGAAGACCACCATTTCATATTTTACTGCTAGCACTGTTTGTGCAGTGGATTTCTTATTCCCTTGGAATCTATCCCAAGCCTGATTAAAAAACAAAACAAAACAAACAAAAAAACAGTTCCAGCATGTCTTTTCCCAGGCACAGGTGAAAGCAGAGTGCAGACTGGTGTAGGCTTAGATGGGTGCCTGCAGGAGTCTGAGCAGCCTCCCGAGCTGGGCAGAGGAAGAAGAGGAGGAAAACGACCTGTTTCCCTGAGTGCCTCACTGGGAAGTCCCGCTCTCAGAATCAGTGAGGAAGAGTTGCAAGTATGTGAGGCAGCAGTCATGGACCTTACTGTTAATGGCAGATAGGAGAAAGGTGAACACTTGGCTTTTCCTAGTCCAAACCAGCGAGTCAGTGAAGGTGCCTGCACTCTGCACTGCTAGTGCAAAGTGGAGAGGGATGGCCAGCCTCACACCACCAGCTCCAGAGGAACCCAACAGCTGCCTGTTCCCTTCCCCATCCCACCAGCCTCTCTGCTGTTCCTCTTGGATTAGTTGGGAGCGTGTGGGAAGGTAAGGGGGCTCACTCATCATCAGGGAGGGTGTTAGCATTTACAGGAACCTTACTTTTCTAGAGCTGAGTCATTTGGCTGAGTAACTGCGGAAGTTTTTTCAGACTGTAGCTAATGCATTTTTTAGCATCTGAAAGAAAATTAGTAGACAAAAAGAGTTATTTTTAGTGCTAGTTTGATTGTGGGCCTGTCAGCCTTGGCAATGCATCTCTTTTATCAAGCTGCCACGATACCTTGTTTTGTTTTCAAGGCAAAGTTTGATTAAAGACCGATTTCAGAAAAGTTACTCACTGTGGGTGTTAATTAGTGCTTTCTGGACTCTGCAGGGTTTAGCTTATGATCCTTTTCACTTACTAAACCCTGTAATTCAAATTACATGAAGATGGGAATGAACCAACCCCTTTCTATTCTTCTGAAGGCTTTTGTTTAACTCAGCCAGAACAAATCTCTGTCCTCTCCTGCCCTAATATGGAATTCTATTTTCTGTCCCTTCCTAAACAAAATTAAAAACAATACTTCACATCTAAAAAGAGTTTTCAAACTAATGAACTGAGACACATCCTCAGAGCAATATGGAGTAGATAAACTTTGTCATCAGTGGTGCCCAAGTACACCATACATCTTAGGAAAAACAGGGAAACATCTATTTCCCTTCCGATTTCCCGTGTATTCTTCTGTAAGAAGAGTATTGCCATTCTGTAAGAGAAGGTCCCTGCTATTCCCCTCCCTTCTCTCAGACAATCCTTTTGCTTTTCTGCTGCTGTCACGTTAAGCAAAAGGCCAGCTACTAGCTCGGAAATCTTAGAAAAGTAGTTGGGCATACTAGTTAGCAGATTGAGGTGAGTTTATAACATGATATGATTAAAACAAGGAACTAAGCAATTAAATACATTCAATTAAAATGCCATTGAGTTACTATGCAAAAATAAACAGACAAAAAGTGCAGCCTAAACCAAAATCTGGTACAGAACCTGCAGAGAAGGATACTCAGCTACGCTGGATATTTGAAACTAGACTAGACAAAACAGGAAACCACATACTAAAGAGAATAAACCTGTGAAGAATTAGAGAAAATGACCTAAAATGATCCATCGCAGTTTTCTAGCAGACAGCCTGTAAAGGAGAAGAACTGAAGTTGTACGAGGTAAAATACTTAAGCTGAGTTCATGAATACTACCATCCTAAACAGCCCTCTCCCAAGGACACGCTGTCTCCTGAACTTCCTCCCGTATTCTAAACTTAAACTTCAGCTTAGTTTGAAGGCTGGTATGAACTCTTCCTGAAGCTGTACAGTGTGACAGATGCACCATGCAAGCTAAGGATGTAAGCAAATCAGGCATCCATAATTACCAAATGCGTTTTTATACCGATATTTATAACGATTGTAATTACAATCTCAAATGCCTCCCCTAAGATAATGATGTGCCACACAACTCTCTTCAGATATACAGACGTTACCTTCCAAAGTACACTGTACCAATCAAATTAGATATGTTATCACGCACATTGATGGCAAGACACAGAAAGAAATGTGACTCTCCTAAAGATAAACAAATGTTGCTGAGCCCTTCTGCGCATTAGTTATGGCTATTTCTCAGCAGAAAGAATTAAGATTTAGCTACCATAATAATTCTTTCAAGCTGCCGGCTATAGTTCAGAAAATAGCAGAGCATGAAAACTCATTGCTTTGTGTTTTCCAGCAGTCTGCTCTAAGCACTGTCCTATATACAGGTTGAGAATCAGCCTATACAAGGTTATAAATGTTCACTTTTGTTTAAAATGTCATTAACCTTCTGCACTAAATAAAGAAACACTTAAATATGGCCTTTCCAGTACTCACAGTGAGGTCTAAATATAATTTCAAAGAGAACGGAGGACTGAACTTTCCAAGTACAATCTTCCAGGGGAAGAACTTGCGCTTTTTCTAAAACCATGACAGAGTGCAAAGATCACAAGCCTGTTTTCTCTGTGTGATATCTTTCAACCCTGAAACAACCCAATCTCTTTAAGGGGTGGATGGTTATTGAACTTGTATGCCAGCTGTGTTCAAAATCTCTGGGGAGGATGGGCAATAATGACACCAAGTGGAGATGAGTTATGAGTGGAGACATTATTACAAACATATAAAACAGTAAGGACACATTTTTCAAGTAGCATCTGAGAACGCACTTCACAGTATGTGTAAGCACTTGTTTGCTCATGTAGTAAACTGAATGTGCCTATGTGGACAGATAAAACTGCAGGAATCACTGGAGGCTCATGTACACATTTTTTTGTATGCAAAAACAGAGCAATGTGCACTTTCTTCTTCTTTTTTTTTTTTTTTCAGATTAATTGAAAACTTGGTGTGAAAATGATCAACTGCAACAGCACCTGTGCAGTAATTATGAAACTTGCTTTTTCACCTCTTGGTCACATTACAGCTCCTGACTTTTGCCCCGCAGTCCAAGAGCACTGGATGGCACAGATTCGCAAGCTGTAGGACAGTTGGTAGCTATGCCCTCCAGGTAAGGTTGGGAACACTGGTGGGGCAGTGTGTGTGGGAAGCTCGGCTGTGCCTGCTGGTAATTCAAGAACTTTTATCTCCAGGGCCTGTCAATCTGGCACCTTTCACAAGTGTTAAATTCACTTAAGTATATTTTTTAAGAAGCTGTCATGAGACATACTGAAGCAAATATGTCCTTCAGTGGTTACACATGGACTCAGTTGTAACAATGTTTGTTAAGTGCTTTGACATCCCCAAATGATATGTTTGGTACAGCTTCCACATTTGTTCGTTTATTCAAGTCTGCTAAATAGTTCCTAAAAAACCAACGGGTTTAAGAAATATCTGATTGGACATGGTACATCTAAAATGTCTGACCATAAAAAGATGATTATTTAATGACTGGACATACATCTACTGGTGGGAGATACGGTAGAAAAGATTTCTAAAAAGGATTGTGGTAAACGTCTTTAGATTGGGCACAGAGAAGATAACATGGTCCTTGCTATATGTCAAATTATGCCGTGATCATTTAAAATACCACTGATGGAATAAGCATTTCCAGTTTTGAGGACAGATTCTCAACTCTTGTAAATTGTAGTCATGCTAATTTACACCTGCTGAGGAGCTTGCACAGTAGATCACATATTTATATATAATATCACGTGCAAACTGATGAGGTTATTTCTAGATGTTTACTGTTGGAAAGAGCTCTGAAACTTTAAATCAATCTGCTGCACTAATGTAAACAACTTATTGCAACAAAACTAGATAAAAGAGCACTGAACATGTTAAATACATTATTAGGTCGATGAAGATCATTCATATTGATCCAGGTCTGGCTTCACAACACAGTTTAATCAAAGCTGCCTGGAAAAGGTAACAAAGAGTGGTCATGGCATTCACCGCCTTTCATCCTGAGGTCACTGATTTAATCCTACAGTGGGTCTAGAAATGACTGAAAATTCATTATTGCTGCATCTGACAACTTTCGTGAAATTGGCTGGAGCAAGCTAAAAAGAAAGGTAGAGTAATTTTAGATTAGGAATAAAATCCAGCTGCTGTTCCAGCCAGGAAATTCTGCTGCTGGAGGTTGCTGTTGGCCCATCCAGCAGTTTGCAGGCTCCTGATAGCCACACAGCTACTTCCCTTCGATCTGGCAGATTTAAATTAATTGGATTTTTATCCCACGTGGCAGAGACCCAAGATATCAGTACCCTCTTATTCCCTACAGTCAAGGAAGAAAATGAGAGAGATGAAAGTCTTTTGTTCCTCTTCATGGCCTCCAAAGATGACAAATAAATCTCACTGCTAGTGCTTCCTGTGTAATATGAGCTGGTGGTTTGTTACAGATTTGGGAACAGGAGACTGGGAGAGTCATTCAGCTGTGTCAACCGACTGCAACACGAAAGAAAAAGGTCTGAAATTTGGCCATGTAACGATGTGAGCTGCAAGTAATTTCTGCTCTAACTTGAAATTGTTAACAGCATAATTTATAAAAGCCTTCCACAAGACTTATGCGTCATTTTATCTGGCACTGGGTAAACACTAAATAACAGAAAAGGTCTACCATGAAGAGTTTAGCACCACCACAAAAAATACAGAGCTTAAAAAGGAAAGCGTGGCAGGTAGGAATTTGGCAGGTAGGAAAAATGTGTCAAAATTACACATGATTTGTTAATGTAATTTTTGGAGAAAAAAAAAATGACACCAAACTCTGACCCACCACACTTCCTTTCTTCCTCTAGAGAGCACACCACAGCTACTAACGCTTACTAACAGCAATAAAACAATGGCCAAGAACTGAATCATTCTTCAGCTGGCACTGCTTCTAGATCTCTGTAAGCTAAAACGGCTCCCCAGTAAAGCTCTGCTGCCTGGATGTGTCCCACCTGCTCTGGTGTTGAACAACTTCACTGTTCAGAGACCTTTGCCGTTCTTCCACTAACGGTAACCACAGGGGTTTATAACAGGGTGTCTGAAACTTACTTGTGGGCTTGATGCCAGAATAGCCTATCACAGATGTCAAGGGACTACACACCTGACTGTCTTATGAATGCTTGATAAACATTATTATGTATTTTATACAATTTATCACAAAAGGCTACAGTGAAATTATTATGTAAATATATAATAAAAAACAAAGAATATTTAATCACCAAAATACATGCATGTAAACACCTGTTTTTAAAGACACTTTTAGGGAAGGGCTTTTGGAATTATACAAATTGCACTGCCTCATGTAACTCTTGTAAATTTTTTGATTTATAGACACATGGACAAGAGGTAAAGTACACAGCATAGTCTCACAGGGAATGGAAAAGCTGTTCAGATCTGCCCTACAGCTCAGGGGCTCCTAGTTCCAGCAGGTGGGCCAGCACCCACAGATGAAAAGCCCATCGGCAGCGCTGAATAGGTCCCCTGTTTGCACACTGGCTCCTTTGAAAGGAATTTCTAGTTCTGGAGCTGTAAGCCACAACTCCACCAAAAACCATGTTAGCTCAAAGAGACACTGGGTTAATGAAATTGGAAATGCTCAGAAGGAAAATGGATGTGATGCTTTAACCACGCTTAGGAAACATGAAGTGCGAGTGATGGAAGGGTGACCTTTATCTTTCCCACAGAAAGAAGGCTAGCCTATAAGGCACAGGGAAACATGCTTTTGATTTATCCTTGTGCTTGCTTCTCTTTTAAAGATGTGATCTGTGGTATGAGATTTGGTTTTAACAATGCTGCTGTACTGCTAGAGGGAAATAAATTGTTCAAGAAGAGATGTCAGTTTTAAAGTATAACAAAGATGCCCACACAGCCCTCTCCTTGGTCAACACTGATACTTTATGCCATGGGCCTTAACTTGTCAGGGGACATCATACCTTCTGCATAACAGAACACGGTCGTGAGAAGGACAGGCTATAGAAAGCCATTAAAACCCGTTCACAGAGCGCCGGTATTCTCCTGGAATATCATCACTGTAGTGGTCTTATTGGTATTTTCTACATTACATTAGCAGGCTGTGTTACACCATTGCCAGAAAGATCCATTAGTATCAGGCACATTTTATTTTTCTTTTGCAGTAAGTAAGCATACATGGGTAGAAAGGAAGGCAACAAGGCATGCTCGACCTAGCTGAAATTTTGCCAGATCACCTTGTGGGGCAAATCAAACACCTACAACCTGCCACAAGAGCCCCTAGGATCATTAAAGCCCTAAAGAATCTGGTAAGACAAGAAGGTGAAACGTGAAGATACTAAAGGCTTTTGATTGTTATGAATATCTAACAGGTTTCATTTCTGACTTACCAAGAGCAAGGAGGCAGAAGAAAGGAAAACTAACTGGATCTTATTATATATATATATAGTCAGAACTTCATGCTAAATATATTTGTGTCCTCCATAAGTGTTTCAGTTGGCGTTTTAGCAACTAATTTAGGCAAATGCAGCACTTTTAGATCTAATATAGTCAGATCTAAAGTTACTGGTACCTCTCTTTTCTGTAAACAATAGAACAAAAGAAAAAAGTCATAATATACTTGTTTAAAATATGAACCTGGTTGTTTATTTCTCCAGAATTCTGGCTTTCTCTCAGAGGAAACTTGGACGTTTGTTCTATCCTTTGACCTTTTAGGCATTTTCTATTTATTGTCACATTCCTGCTCTGATTTGTTTGTAAATTATAAATCTGATTTTACCTTGATTTTTCTTAAACCACTTGCTACAATCCTTCAGAGAAACCTACTCACAGTTTCATTCTTAAGGCCAACTGAAGATTTACAATATGCTAAACTGGGCAAAAATTCTGTAGTAATCAGCACAATATATTTTATACTCCATCATAATCATTTTTCTGGCTCCATGTCGATATAACTTTTTCTGCTTTTTACAATGGTTTACAACTTAAATAATTTAATACAACAGTTGTTATATTTTTATTGCAAGCTTATAAAACTTGTACCATAAGTCTCTTCCATGCAATATATTAAACAAAAAAATGACAGAGAAGAAGGGGAACTGATGATTACTAAAACTGTAATTCAGTCCTGAAGTACTGAATGTGTCATAAAGCGCTTCTGGCTCACTTGCATACAGTAGATCTTGTCAGAATTTCTCAAATGAACTACCTCTTCATATTTAGCTCTTCTTACCTGTTATTTTAATGTTGATATAAGAAAAACAACAATGATTTCACATTTCAGACAATGTACTGATAGTCCAGGACAGAGCATAAAGTACCCAGAGAAAAGGATGCCAGTGCCAGCTCTACTCCTGAGTCGCTGGAAGTCCTTGGGTTCTTTTGGCTCCAACAATATGTATCGAGCTGTGCTTTACTGAATTTTGCAAGGGCTGCTAGTGGTGTAAAGGCAGGCAGACATCTGCTTAGGTCTCAGGCAGGACCTTTGTGTCTGTTTTTTGTGTTTCTGAGCAACTGCAGTTGTTGATGCTTCATAAAATCAATCCCTGAATTTCAGACTTTCACTTTTCTTAGAATAGAAATAGTACTTACCTGCCTTTGTATAATGCTTTGAGATCTCCTGAGGAATAATTTCATCTGCCTCAGTGTATCTGAGTTTATGTAAAAGACACCATTTCAATGCATCCCCCAACGAGACTTGTTTAAAGTATATTTTGCACAGTTTACAGACACACTTCACAAACTTTTACAGACCAGGGGTTCTGTCCACATCTACAAAGTAGGTCACTGTATATCCATAAGAACATAAAAGTCTGCTACATCTAGAACTCCTTTGCTGGTAATATATATTAAAATAATAACTATTGAAAAAAATATGTCAGAAGTAAATCTTACTGACTTGAAAATTATACATTTATTCCTATTTCTAGAGTGATTATTCGTATTTTTGAAGCTGAGGATAAAAACTACAATTAGATGTGGTACAGATTCTTTGTGGTCTAGTGCAGTAAACCATTTCTGCACAAAATGCATCACAGAAAACATCTTGCTGTGTTGAGAGCTGTACTTCTGTGCTCAGACTTTCAACAGAAAAGAAGGCATCCCTTATTGAGGGATGTCTTATTGCTTTTATCTTACAGAAGTAAAATATTTCAATTTCTAAGGCCAGGTTTGACAAAAATCTCCAGAAGATATTTCCGATGGGTTGGTGAAAATAAAATACATAATTAATTCTTAGTGAAAATAAAATACATAATTAATTCCTCTAAATCACTTAACTGCATGGCCTTAATACTGTTAATACAAAGGCTGTTTACTTTGCCTAAATCGTTAAGATTTCTTAGTAGAAATCAGCTTGAGACTTCTAAGAGATCAACATATCCAACTGAGAAATAAACTTTGCTATTTGTCCAAAAGTCTGATAGAAGAGCAGACACATAAAAATTCATTTCTGAATTGTGTTGCTATGATTTCAGCCCCTACCTACATGGATCACTCGCTTTGTAGAGTGAAAGATCACAGATGCCTGCATGCTCCCTGAGGTATTTTTTTCTCAATACTCAAATAATACAATGCCAAAATGAATAACAGTGATAAAAGCAGAATTAGCACCTACATTAAGCAGTAAGAATTTTTGGTTGTTTGTTTGTTTCCATAAAATATACAGAAAAAAAAAAAAAAAACAACCTTGGAAGACAATGTATGTTTATGTACCCAAGAACCTTCAATAAAAGTGCCTGGAGGACAATAACTCAGTTTATTTTGACATCTACCTTTCTCCTCCTTATTACATATCTTAGGTAAGATATTTAGCTTTGTATGTTTATAACTACAAATATAATTAAATCAAGCCATCTGTATTACATGATGGATTTCATGAAAGACATTAAGCTCCCCCACTCCTGAGATGGCTGCATGCTTGATCATTTGAATAAAGTTTGATAACAGATCAAAAATGTGCTGCATGTAGTGTTATAATTTCTATTTATTGCCTATTAAACCTGAAATCTATCTGTCAGAATACTGCTTCCAACAGAATGATACAATCTGTGGTTTTGCTTCTGTAATCCTTTACACTCACAATTCCAGGACTCAATAAAGTTGGATGTGTAAGTAAGAAATAATTTTAGATGGTAGGAAAAACTAAGCTTTTCACAGTACACGAAAACATCTCTGTAATTTTAATCACTACCTCCTCAATGCCAGCCAGATAAATCAAGATCACAAAATATCTAAAGAATGAGCTGGTTCCCATATGGAAATGTCTAAAAGTCATCCGTTACTATTGCCACTTTTCCATATAGCAGACAATGAAATCAATATGCTGTACTGGTTCGGTAAATTTGTCTCTTAACAAGTTAATAAAACAGTGATCCCCACATAGTCTTTCCATCCAACTTTCATAGAAAAAAAATGAGAATATTAAATGCACTAAGATAGGGAAGATCTGCTCCATTTGCTCTGCAATGATAATCTTTTACAAAAGAGGATTTTTATTATTAATTCTTCGCCTTCTGGGGATATTATAATTTCCTAGAATGTAAAAATGCCTTAAGCACAGCAATTTGCTGAGCTAGACTGAATTTCACGATGTTTCAAATGAGCTGATAAACAACTGCATAATTAGCAATTATTAGATCAAGACTGTACATTACAGATATACAAGTGAACCCGTCAATGGACAGACAAGTTGCTGATACTGTTTTTAAAACTGTGAGTCAGTGTTATTCTTTGGCGTGCATCATAACTTTTATTTTAAAGAATTAAATACCACACTGCTTATTTATTTCTTTATTTATTTGAAATGCGGATTATTCTATCAACTAAATCCTTTGGGTCTTAATCATTGAACACATCCCTCTGTGTGTGAATAATGAGGAATATACAGGCTGAATATATCTCAAGCGCTAAAAGTGATTAGAATGATTTTTTTTTTCAATTAAATAGTTACAAATCAATTGTATAAGCATGCTAAACTCAAGACTTAGTGTATTTCTTAAGCCTTCAATTCTGCAGCTCCTTAATAAAATACATTATTTTACCTTACAAAATAAAGAGTGGAATTACATATACTACAGAAAAAGTAAAGTCAGGACCTGGGCATTTGTTATTTATATATGTCATTTTTTGTCAAGCTGGCGGAGGGTGGTTTGGAAATGTGGCAGCTAGATGGAAGAGACAACACTAAGAGGCTGTTTGAAATGTAGAGTGAAGTTACTAGATGAGTTTTTCCCTGAGAGTCAGACATGGAACAGTTAATTTGGCTGTTTTCTATAGTTATAGGTTCAAGTTGCAGCACTGAACTACTAAAATGTATGTCCATTGAAATGAATGGCATAATAATTATTTTATATATATTTATACAATATGTTTAATTATTTTTAATTGATACATTCAGGATCTCACTTTACAAGAATTTATAGTGATTCACCAATATTAGTCATAAATCTTATAATTTTTAAAACATGAAAGTACTAATTGAGAAACACTGATTTGCTCCAAGAACAGACTCTGTTTTAAATTTAGGATGGAATTATTTGCATGAAATTTAACAGTTTAAAAGCTAGACATCTAAAGAAAAACAGCCCTCTGTTTCAAAAGCTTATTAATCCCATTGCATACACTATAGGATGAAGGGTCCTTTGGAGGTGTCTGTCTCCCAACACAAAGAACGTAAGCCATTAGGTTAAACAGAACAGTTAACTTTTAGGCAGTTAGAAGAAATTAATCTTACCCTAAGTGTCACAGCAACTCTGAACTGCATCATTCCTGGTTATAATAGCAATACTGAATTTAAATGGATGTCTAGTTAATTGAGTTATTACTGCAGACAACTTCATTGCATAGTTCTTCACATTAAACGATCACCTAATCCTTCCTATTCCAAATTATTCCTGAATGACTTTCCAGTCTCAAAACATTGGTTTCAAGTGAAAATATAATAAATGTTCATAAAGGACAATAAAACTAAAATGTAACACTTGTAATAACAGAATGGTTTAGGCATGCTTTATTTAGAGATATACTGCCATCTGTTTGTCTAGTAAACTTTTCCTTGTCACTTCCATTGCTACAAAGAGTTTAATTTAAAAAATGTGCAGAATACAGAACTTTGCTATTCAGTGTTTCTAGCCTGAAAGAAGTTTTAAAGGAAATAGATCAGCTGCCTTAAAGCACCTATAATTAGAAAAGGAACTATACAAACTGGAAGCTTCTTACTCAGATCTGCTATTTTGTAGTCTGCTTTTCTGGTTATCTTTGTAACTCTGAGAGCATTTCAAAATCCTTACACAAGTGATTGGTCTTTACATTTATCGTTGCTGCAGGGCTAAATTTAGACTTTTGTCCAAGCTTAATTTTAAGTGTTGAAAACAAAGAAGCTTTTCTTTGACAGCTTAATTAAAACAAAGGAAGCTATTTAAATCTGCCCAAGGACATGCACGTCAGTCGTAGTCTTAGTGGTGACACTTGGTGGGCAGTATGTAAATGAGGTAGTCAAACGGATGCATCATATAAAAAAATTGTTATGTACCAAGCACATCACATACATACTGTTACGTAAGCTATATTAATATGCTTTTAGCCCTGGAGAGCCAGATTTAGCTAAGACTAATACACTGTTCTAGCTAATGTAATTGTTAACTGAGGGCAACCGAGTACACCTTAATCTGATTTTTGAAAATAAGAGGTGGTACCTCAGTGAAACCTCTCCCTACCTTTACAGGCTGTCTGGTACAGAATCCTCACAAAGCACTGTTTACATATTTAAAACTGGATTGTGGATAGTTTTGTTTGGATTACCATGATCAGCACAGTTCAGAGAGCTCTCCTCTTTAACATACGCTGTCTTCTATAGGCATGGGACTCTATAGTGCTTATTTTAATACTGAACTCGTTAGTCTGTTTTAGACAAACACTAATCGATACAAGAACTGCAAAAACAAAAACCAAAAACAAACAAACAAAAACAACAACAACAACAACAACAAGCCAAAACAGTTTGGAAGAGAATTAAAGGAAATAATTCTGACTCCATTCTAAATCAAGAGAACGCTGACAATTGGGAAAGTTTTCTGGTACTATACCAGCTCCTCATCATAGCCATGATTACCTATAAAAAGAGACTATATTGGCTGGTAGGATATAAAGAAATTAACCTCATGTAGCCCCCTATAGTGGGGTTCCCCAGGGCTCCATTTTAGGACCAGTCCTCTTCAATGTTTTCATAAACGATTTGGATGAAGTACTTGAAGATTTTTTGAACAAGTTTGCAGATGATATCAAATTGGGTGGCGCTGTTGATTCCGTTGAGGGTGGTGATGCCTTGCAGAGAGATCTTGACAAATTAGAGAGCTGGGCAATCACCAACAATATGAAGTTTAACAAGAGCAAGCACCAGATTCTGCACCTGGGATGGGGCAACCCTGGTTATACATACAGACTGGGGGATGAGATGCTGGAGAGCAGCCCTGCAGAGAGGGATCTGGGGGTTTGCGCAACATCAAGCTGAATGTGAGCCAGCAGTGTGCCTTGGCAGCCAGGAAGGCCAACTGTAGCCTGGGGTGCATCAAGAACGGCATTGCTAGCTAGTCAAGGGAAGGGATTGTCCCGCTGTGCTCTGTGCTGGTGTGGCCTCACATTGAATACTGTGTGCAGTTTTGGGCATCACAGAATAAGAAAGATATAAAGTTGTTAGAGAGCGTCCAAAGGAAAGCAACAAAGATGGTAAAGGGTCAAGAGGGGAAGACGTACGAGGAGCGGCTCAAGTCACTTGTATTGTTCAGCCCAGAGCAGAGCAGGCTGAGGGGAGGCCTCATGGTGGCCTGCAACTTCCTCATGAGGGGAGCAGAGGGGCAGGTGCTGAGCTCTGCTCTCTGGGGACAGCGACAGGACCCGAGGGAACGGCATGGAGCTGGGACAGGGGAGGGTCATACTGGATATCAGGAAAATGTTCTTCATTGAGAAGGTGTTTGGGCACTGGAACAGGCTCCCCTGGGAGGTGGTTATGGCACCGAGCCTGCCAGTGTTCAAGAAGTATTTGGACAATGTTCTCAGAAATATGGTTTGATTTTTTGGGGTGGTCCTTTGGAGACCCAGGAGTTGGACTTGATGTTCCTTGTGGGTCCCTTCCAACTCGGATATTCTGATTCTATGATTCTAGGAACAGCCAGCTGGCAGTCTTTGTTTTTATTTCTCATTTCATTCAAGACCAAATAACCATCAATTAGAAACAGGTATTTCAATCTTGACAGTTTTCTGTCACCTTTGAATCAATCAAATGTCTTCTATATAAAGTCAGCCAGACAGAGCAGAGCAAACCAAAGCTATGCTGCCTCAAGGTAATTCAAGGAAAGGAATTACTGCTGTTAAAGGAAATCCACAATAAATTTGGACAAAGGATAACCATGATAAACATAATAACAGAAAGGTCCAATATTAACTCCTAGTTTGTTATGATCATAAACATCATACAAAGAAATCAGTTGTTTATGTACACAGAGAATAGTGTCAGGCAACAAAAAAGTCTCAATATACTGACAATTGTCTTCTCAATAATTTGCATTTATTATATGTCAAGAATTGTTTTTATCAAAAACTGTTTTGAGATTGAGTAGCTCAGTTTTCCTTTGAGTACTTGTGAAATTTATATGCTATCCTCATCTAACATCAATGACCCAATGCCAAAAGCTTTCATATCACTAGCTTTAACTGATTATGTGGGAAGGGAAGGGAAGGGAAGGGAAGGGAAGGGAAGGGAAGGGAAGGGAAGGGAAGGGAAGGGAAGGGAAGGGAAGGGAAGGGGAAGGGAGGGGAGGGGAGGGGAGGGGAGGGGAGGGGAGGGGAGGGGAGGGGAGGGGAGGGGAGGGGAGGGGAGGGGAGGAGAAAGGAAAGGGAAGGAGAGGAGAAAGGAGAGGAGAGGAGAGGAGAGGAGAGGAGAGGAGAGGAGAGGAGAGGAGAGGAGAGGAGAGGAGAGGAGAGGAGAGGAGAGGAGAGGAGAGGAGAGGAGAGGAGAGGAGAGGAGAGGAGAGGAGAGGGGAGGGGAGGGGAGGGGAGGGGAGGGGAGGGGAGGGGAGGGGAGGGGAGGGGAGGAGAGGGGAGGAGAGGGGAGGAGAGGAGAGGAGAGGAGAGGAGAGGAGAGGAGAGGAGAGGAGAGGAGAGGAGAGGAGAGGAGAGGAGAGGAGAGGAGAGGAGAGGAGAGGAGAGGAGAGGAGAGGAGAGGAGAGGAAAAATATGACAGAGAAAGATACAGTATGGCATGTCTATGCTACACCACATCTGACATGTCTGTTCTGGGACGGATAATGGGAATATGACTTTAATATTAGTTCTGACAGTAAGAAATAAGACTTAACTGTATGCAATACAATCGCATTACTAACTCTTGATAATGCTCCACTGGTTATGCTAGTATTACTATGAATTCTTAGAGCACAGCCTATATAATTCCAAAATTAGTCTTATATATGCAATGTTTACAATGTCTGTTCTAAAGCATTATTCTCAAAAAATGCTTCATTTTTAGTCTTTGATCTTTGTCACAGCCACTAAAAACTACTTTAACAAGAAAGGCTTAATTCTCTCATACTAAGGCTAGAGTATATTTCTTTATTTATATCTAGGTTCATTTACTTATATGGAATTGAAGTTCCAGTTATCCAGGTCCGAATCTACCACTTTGTGCAGTGCTTCACGCATATTTTGTAAGCCAAGCCTTTTTATTGCTCAACAGTATGTCAGCTCAGTAGAATGAAATATTTTCTATAGCAAACACATTGTTAGAAAATAAGCCAAACTACTGAATCCAAGTTGTCAAAAGAAAAAGAAATATATGTCCAGTCTCGTCCATGGCACCACTCATAAAAAAGCAATAGTAATTTCACCTTCGCAGGGCAAGTAGATGTGTTTTATTTCTGTATCATTTGCTTTTGAGTTTACTGTTCTATTTCTAATATTACTGAAGCATATTTTTAGAGGTGATATGTTGGAAAGGGTACTGTGTCTTGGTGCAGACACAGTTCATTAATATTTTTAATTTCTTAAGTTTCAAAAAAGAGGGCAGCTTCTCAGGAAACTAACACTACTTAAAAATGGACATTATATATTAGATTTTCCTATTCTTAATTTTTCTTTTCAATTTTATGCCATGTTCAATGGAATTTCTAAACTTTCATCAACATCTCCTGTTTTATATCCTGCTCACTATTTCTCTCCAGACTAAAACCTCCTGTGAGAAATAACCAGTCGTATTCTTTTTGGAGCCTTGTTAGTTAGATCACATACAAGTCAGAATTATCTGAAGGTGATGAGCAGATGAGACAGAATGGAGGAATATAGTCCTCAAAAAATAATTAATTCAAGAAAGCATTTGTCCTCCTGAGTGACTGTGTTTAAACCAGTGTCAATATACTGCGTAAGGGTTTATTTTAGGATTGTATGACACTACCCTATATTGACTTTACTACTTACAGCAGTTCTATCCCCTACAAACATTAATGGGAAAAAAAGAAAAACAAAGTGGCTCTTCTCTGGCTCTTCTAAAACATTGGTTACTGAGAACAATTCCTTCCCATTGACTACTTTTTTTTTTTTTTTTTCATTTTGCCACCAAGTCTCTTTCTTGTCTTCTACATCTCAATGAACTCTCATCTCCTACTACCACACTATTATTTAGGAGGAAAAAGCTCAGTTTAATCAAAAAGAAAATGAAACAACTAAAATCAGAGCAGAGATGGTGAATAGCCAGAGCCACTACCACAAACTTAACTGTCAGGAGTAAACCATATTTTTCATCTAAACATTTAATTACTAATCCACAAACTATCACTAATTTTCCTACTTGGTTAGCAAAATTAAAGCCTTATAAAACCATGCCAACCTTAAAAGCTATCAATAATTTTTAACAGAAAACACACGTTTTAAGTCCAAAACATACAAGTTTCAATAACTAATCTTTCCTCATTTTACCTATCACTCTGTGGCCACAACACAGAGTAATTTTTCACTGAACTATAATTAACAGTGAAGTTTGTTATCAGCAGATAAAATACTACTTTATATAATGAGAATACAAAAGAATCAAACCCAAAAAATCTAGATATGTGAGAATAATGGTAATAAAAAACAAGCTTAATGCTGTTCAGAACAATCAGTACATACTTTTTTTTTTTTTTTTTTCCAGAGCAAAAGGAATTCAAAGAAAGGTGCAAAGGTCTGGTTAAGAAATAGAAGCTGACAGAACATTATGTAATTGTGTTCCAAGTTTAATTAGAGATCCTGTGGCAACACAAACTGTATACAGAAAAAAAAAAAAAGTTAAAAAAAAAAAAGATTTGAAAGACCCGAGTGTAAAAAAGGCACTGTTTTCTCTAAAAGATGATCTGACCTGAAGAAAATCCCAACTCCACTAAAGTCAAAGGGCATTTTACCACTGAATTAGATGAAGTCAGGATTTCATAAACTGTGTATATTCATTTACATCTGTTTACATTGTCTCCTTTTTATGTCTTTAATCATTCTGGAATCTGCACTCCTATGCAGAAGGAGAGTAGGCTGGACAAAAAAATTGGCTAGAATTCAGGAGACAAAAGTTCAATTTCTGTCACAGAGTTACTGAGAAAACCTGAACAAGTCACTACCTCTATTCTGTCTCCTTTTCTACGAAATACAGGTGATGATACTAATCTCCTTTCTTAGGTACCCAGAGAGCAAAAGAGAAAAACATGCTATAGCCAGGTATATCTTTATTTTACTAAAAACACTGCTTACTATATTCCAACAAGACACACCAATGTGAAGGCACAAGAGGAAAAACAAAACTGGGAATTTTAGAACCTTTTGCTTAATGAGAATGTATAGGAAAGAAAAAAAAAAGTTGATTGTAGACTACCAAGGTGGTAATGGTGTCAGCTATTAAAAAGGTTTCATCTGTAAACACATAACTATTAAGGAAATAGTTCAGGAATAAAAGTGGAAGTTCATAATGCAATTAATATGCTTAATAAGAAAGAGTCAGAATGGTGGAATTTCTACTTTCAGGTAATTCTTTGCTACAGCAGATTGTGTACTACCCTGGAAATGTCACTAATGCCACATTTTATGAATTTTCAACAAGCTCTCCATGGACAGAACACTGAGCAAGATGACCGTCTTTCTGTAATCACTAACAGTTTGAACTTACTACAGTAGTAATAATTTTTTTTGTCCACATCCTACAAAATAGCTGTAAACTTTCATTTGGCCTTTCATTTTAGCTTCAATCTTTCAATAAAATCTGTGTGAAAGGTTCCCTGTGGCTACAAGTTCCATCCACTTAAGCAGAAGGTCATGATTATGCTTTTAGGGACAACAAAAGGCTTTAGTAAATTTTAGATGAATTCTCTTCCTTTCCTGTTCATTACTTGACTTTTTACGGGATTTATCTAACATAAAATCTGTGATCCATAAAGAAGTCAAGCAACAACAATCACAGTCAAACAGCTTTAAGTCAACCTAGTGAACTAGTCAACTCCAGTTCACAGCTACAGGATGAAGCTTGGGGGTTGATCAAGAAAGTTACCTCAAACACCAGATTAAAACACCCCTAGGAGCTTTAAGATCATGAAACATATTAATGAAGCTGATGCAATTAATTCCAAACATGCAGAAATATTTAGCCTTTAGGAGGAGATAAAGATCCATATCTGGTCAAAGAACATTTATCAAATGAGCTAATATGGAATTGTCAGTTTGCAAACAGAACGATACTAGTAAAAGTAACCAACTATTGCTGCAGGAACGCCAGTAGTTGTTTTGCAAAATGTTGGCTAAAGATTACAGTGTATCTGCAAGTCTGCTTTTTAGTAAAGGTGAGCAATCTGGAGAAAGTTCCGTAAGAACTTTAACAGGAGTTCTAATATTGAATCCAATCATTTCAGATGCAGATTTCATCTATTTCCAGTCTTGCAATTTACCTTGCAATTATTTGAAAATCAAGCAGAGTTGTTTCATTCTGATATAATCTAGCCCTCACAAGAAAAACTATGCATCTCCCATGAGATTCCTGTGGGGCAATGGACGGCAGAATAATAGAGAAGAAACAGTTTGTCAAGTACAAGATCCACAAGTGTAGGGCCAAAAATTATCTTCTATTTGAGAAAGTGTCTCCAAAGTAGAATTCTGGAATATTAGAAAATGAGTTTGGAGAATCCTGAACAGTGATTGTCACTGCCTGTGTCTATTTTATGAACAGAAAGAACACTTCAGATGCTAGACACCGTAAAGTAAGAAGAAGCCAAAATGAGTTTGCCAAGCTCCAATCAGATGTAAATGTTTTGCTTGAAAACCGAATGACATATAACATCTTCAAGACAGATTTCGTAATACTAGAAACTTAAAATAGCCTCTAAAATCAGAGTTTGAATCTCAGCTTAAGAGAAAAGATCTGAAATTTCATAAAACTTCAGAATGAAAGTGTTAACAGCCTGCTTAGCCAAATGATGAACACATTAAAAACCCAGAAAACACAAAATAAACCCAGTTCAGCAAGACAAAGGTAAAAAGAAAAGCATAATACTTATGTTAAATAAAACCATAAAGGGCCTACATTTAAACCTTAGTTAAAACAGTATGATGAGATGTAAAGAAGGCAGGCCGTTTCTCTCTAATTATATAATTTCTTTTTTTTATGGTCTCTTACGTTGTCAGGTTGCTATCAGAGTTACATGAATGATGCAGAAAAGTTTCAACAAAAATCAGCAACTGAAGCTATATTTTGGCAAATTTTTAAATGTATCCTATGATAACATGGAATCAACATGAAAGGAGACTATTCTCTGCAGAGCAAAGCCCACTAAACAAATTAAAACCAAGCTTTGGACTTTACCATGCAAGGCATGATATGTCATAGTCACTGACTTGCATATTGCTTCAGAAGTGCTCCAGAAGAAACTTTCATTTTGCTAGGAATCATGATTCTGAGGCAAAGCTGTACTACTTCTCTCCTACATCAAAGATACACTACTCTGGCTGCTTACCACATCCCTACTTTAAATGGAGTCCAGCTGTCTCCGTGTAGTGATCTCAATGGCAATGAAAGATGCATCAATCCACGAGACACATAAGAATTTCATAGTATCAAGATCCTAAAAAGGGATATTTTCTCTCTGAATACTTCTTTTCCTCCTGCTAATAAAAAACTGTTCGTTTAAAAATATTAACAACAATCAACAGGATGTGGTATGTTTAGGTTGGTGTGAGGACTGTGTGTGACCTATCAAGTTTCTTGTGTTTCTGTGCCACTATTTTTCTTCTGAAGTTGGGATAGAGAAACATATTAATGGCTCCTAATTTAATAAATAACACCCAGTAGAATCCATGCTGTGAATTTCTGTATGCATGGTTTCCTGCTACCAATCATATTTTCAGCATAGAACAACACATTTTTTAAAACTGAAGCTTTTACTTTATTATGCTACTTGCTATATTCTGGTTTATGTCACTCACATCTCCTTTTTCCAGATCAAGAAACTTTAGACTGCTGCCTCTTGATTCTTACACTGTTTTGTTGCAATTTGTTCACTGTGCCTGCCTTCAAGTTTCATTCTTTCAGCTGTTCTGAAATTCTTTCACAATTATGTTAATAACATTAATTCCATTTGTTAATTGCCATTAATTCCAATAGATTGGGATTTCATTTCACCTAAAAGACAAAACAACAGTAGCAAATGATGTTTGGTGTTCAGATTGACTTGATTTTCAGAGTTCACATTCTCACTATTTTCTGAAATTTGGGCTTGTTGTATATGTCTTGGTGTGTGATGTTATCAGAATAAGGATCATTCTTTGGATGAACAAGAGACTGCAATCTCAGTAGAATCAATGTTTCAAAAGGGCCAAGGTCTTGCCTCTAGTTCCATAGCTTTTCCTGGCTGGTGTCTGATGCTCTTCCATCAATGCTTGGACAACTTTTATCAATGTGCGAGAAAAATAACTAAGTTTTCCTATGTTCTTCTTTTATGTGGCAGTTATTTGTAAGTCTTACTGTCTTCCAGAAAGTGTATTGTTTGCTTTTTTTTCTCCTAAATGGCATAGTGGGAGGAACTGACTGGATATTTTTTTAATTAAGATAACTATTTGAGATTTCCTAGCCAACTCAATGCTAAAAATATACCCTCTCTTATACCAAATATTCTTTAATATGACACCAGTGTACCCTGGAATGGGTAAAGTTTTTTTAGTATAATTATTGACTTTGAATGGGGATGCTTTATATACTGAAAAGTTCTGGGATCCTTTTCAGCCTGTCTGTAGTATATTTGTAAAAAGTGAAACATAAAGAACACGGGAAAATTGTAAAAGAACATTGTAATCCGCTTAGAATAACTCCCACCTAACACCAAACACCAAAATGTTCCTTCCAATTAATACCCATCAAAGACGTTTTTTTTAAGCAGCATCATATGGTAAACTTAATGTAGAGCAAGCATTGTAGCACTAATCTCTAGAGCCAGGAAGTATTATCCAACAAGTTTCCTTTCAAAAGGAAATCTTAATATGCTTAAAAATTTTGCAAAACTCCTACATAAAGTATTTCAAACAAGTTAAGCAAAAAATGACAAGCATTGTTAAACAGCTGAGGTTTCTGTAACTGTATTTTTAAAGGTATTAGACCAAAAGTTTAAGTGGTTTGCATATTGTAATAGCCAAAAACAACCACCAAAAAAAATAATAATAATAAAATTTGAATTTAGAAGAACAGTAAACTTAGAAAGGCCTAATCTAAAGATAGAGATCCTGATTATTTATATAGCTGTTATAATTTGAGTAACCCAGATAAAGTAGTTGATTAAATCACAGCAGGTATGTTACACTACATGTTATGAAAGAAGAGAATTCCAAGTGCATTCTATGTAGTTAATGCAAAGAAAAAATAGAGTAATCAGCTAAATTAGAACGTATTTATCTTTATGTATCTAATTGTAGAAAATGCCTTAGGCTGCGTTCAATTAGTCATGCTCTTCATAAAAGTCTGGAAATGACAAGATCCCTTGACAATTTTAAAATGATGTAGTTATGCCCAATAGATGAGCAATCTCAAAACAGATTTGATCTCAAACCCCTTTCTGAAACAAGGCATGCATTTCAATGAACTATTGTTCTTCAACATTTTCATTACCTAGTCTTACAATGCTGCCTCTAAACAGTACCTCATTTTGAGGGTTGCTGAGCATCTGTAACTTCAGCCAAGAACTTCAGGAAAAATAAAGCTCTGTAATTTTACCATCTTGTGTGAAGTTACCAAGTCACTTACTCTTTCTGTGCCACAAACAAAAAGACATTTGTATATCTCAAATAGATTTACATCCATAACATCAGTATACAGATGATATCCTTAAGAGTAAAACAGGTGAGATACTGTTTATTCTTATGCCTAATTTCAACCCAATAGCCAGTATACTGAATTAACATGTACTAAACAGAATAATATACTATTTAAAAAAAAAAAAAGAGCAAAGAACTAAAGAACCAGTTCTCTTTCAAAGATAGACTCCAATAGGAAAAACTTGCTTATTGGGTTCAGTAATTATTATCCTCGTAAGGAGTGGTAGCCATCTTTTGCAAGAGTAGGCAGTATTAATGACAGAAAAAAGCTGTTTTTTCATAATGTTTGGTCAAATTTTCGACCAATTAATTATCACAGAATCACAGAATCGTCTAGGTTGGAAGAGACCTCCAAGATCATCTAGTCCAACCTCTGCCCTAACACTAACAAGACCTCCACTAAACCGTATCACTAAGGGCTACATCTAAACGTCTTTTAAAGACCTCCAGGGATGGCAACTCAACCACTTCCCTGGGCAGTCCATTCCAATGCCTAACAACCCTTTCAGTAAAGAAGTTCTTCCTAATATCCAACCTTAACCTCCCCTGGCGCAACTTTAGCCCGTTCCCCCTCGTCCTGTCACCAGGCACATGGGAGAATAGACCAACCCCCACCTCTCTACAGCCTCCTTTAAGGTACCTATAGAGAGCGATGAGGTCTCCCCCGATCCTCCTCTTCTCCAGGCTAAACAACCCCAGCTCCCTCAGCCGATCCTCGTAAGACTTGTTCTCCAGACCCCACACCAGCTTCATTGCCCTTCTCTGGACTCTCTCGAGCACCTCCATGTCCTTCTTGTAGCGAGGGGCCCAAAACTGAACACAGTACTCGAGGTGCGGCCTCACCAGAGCCGAGTACAGGGGGACAATCACCTCCCTAGACCTGCTGGCCACACTGCTTCTTATACAAGCCAGGATGCTGTTGGCCTTCTTGGCCACCTGAGCACACTGCTGGCTCATATTCAGCTGCCTATCAACCAGTATTCCCAGGTCCTTCTCAGCCAGGCAGCTTTCCAACCACTCATCTCCCAGCCTGTGGCTCTGCTTGGGGTTGTTGCGCCCCAGATGCAGGACCCGGCACTTGGCCTTGTTGAACTTCATACAGTTGACCTCAGCCCATCGGTCCAGCCTATCCAGATTCTCCTGCAGAGCCTTCCTTCCCTCGAGCAGATCGACACACGCACCTAACTTGGTGTCATCTGCAAACTTACTGAGGGTGCACTCGATCCCCTCGTCCAGGTCATCGATAAAGATATTAAAGAGGACTGGCCCCAGCACCGAGCCCTGGGGGACTCCACTAGTAACCAGCCTCCAACTGGATTTGACTCCATTCACCACATCTCTTTGGGCCCGGCCATCCAGCAGGTTTTTAACCCAACAAAGCGTATGCCAGTCCAAGCCACGAGCAGCCAGCTTCTTGAGGAGAATGTTGTGGGAAACGGTGTCAAAAGCCTTACTGAAGTCAAGGTAGATCACATCCACAGCCTTCCCCTCATCCACCAAGCGCGTCACTTGGTCATAGAAGGAGATCAGGTTCGTCAAGCAGGACCTGCCTTTCATAAACCCATGCTGACTGGGCCTGATCGCCTGGTTGCCCTTCAAGTGCCATCATATAATTATGATTTAATATATCATATCATACTTTTGGTTGGAAAGGTTCCCTGTCATTAGATCAGTTTGCTGAGGGCCTTGTGCAGTCAGGTTTTGGAAACCTCCAAGGTGGAGGTTCCACAGCCTCTCTGGGCAGCCTGCACCAGCACACACTGCTCTTGTGGAGAAAAATTGTGTCCAACTGGAATCTCTCCTGCTGTACCTTGTGACTGCTGCCCCTTGTCCTTTACCTGTGCACCTCTGAGACAAGCCTGGGTCCTTGTCAACAATACCCGTCTAGGTAATGCAAAACTGCCATTTGGTTCCTCCCCAGCCTTCTCTTTCCTAGGTGGAACAAAGCCAGTTCCTTTAGTCTTTACTCATATCTCCTATATGTCATGCTTCTAACCATCTACTTTAGTGGCTCTTCTCTGAAATTTCTCCAGTTTGGTGATCTCTTTCTGTGACACCACAAAAATAGAAATGGTATTCTAGTTGCAGCTCCTTCAGTCAACCTGCTGGCTACACTCTTGCCATGCAGAAATAAGAAGAAAGAGAAAGAACATTCTAATTTGTTACGATGTACAAAAAATTACATATTCTCCAATTACCCAGTGTTGATTTATGTCTAAGTAGAAGCACCTAAAGGGACTATGTTATAAATGTACTCTAAGTGTCAATGAATTAGATCTATTAATTGGATTTTAACATAGCAGATCTGATGCCTTAAAAGTAAAAGCAGAGGGAAGTCCAAAGAAGGAAAAGTTAAAATAAATAATAATAAAAAATTCCTAGCTTGTTTTTCTAAAGATAGCAATTTTCTCAATGACACCTAATAATCTTATGCTATTTTAAACTGAAATTCACCGGAAGTTTCAAAAGAAACAGACTATTGAGACCACTGCATATATTATGCATTGTCAAATGACTAACTGCAACAATTGCAAAATACTTTCTTTTGGTGGTGAGTTACAGCTATTTTGTAGGCTTAAAAGTTACAGTGCATGTGGCATAAACAAGAAAAACTTTTCACTTTTTCTTGTAATAGCTGCATTATATCAGACAAAAAAACAACAACAAAAATAAATCAACCCAAGGCCCCAACCTGTTAAATGGGTGGGAAGTCATTGAACAAAATTATAATACTTGTATGGATCCTAAGCTTTTATATATTTCCTTCTGAGTCAGAGTATGACTGTATGACATTGAATGGTGTTCCAAAAACAACAACAAACAACAACAAAATCCCCTTCATAAATGCATGCTGAAAACATTTTAAGCACAGGACTGATTTCATAGATTAATAGAATGGCTTGGGGTGGAAGGGACCTAAGGTCGTCTAGTTCCAACCGTACACTAGACCAGGTTGCTCAGAGCCCTGTCCAGCCTGGCCTTGAATAATTCCAGGGAAAGTAGAGCCACAACTTCTCTGTCAAGACAAGATATATTTGTGATATGTCTAAAAATTAAGACAATAATCATAAAGTGGTGTCCTTCAGACCAGTTTCCAGCGGCAGTTCCGTAGAACTCCTCAGAGGTCTCTGGAAATCTAAGTTTTTTCAGTGTTTATTAACTTAGAATTGCAGAATTAGTGCAAAAATGTTGGCATGTTTAAACGGTGTCAGAGAAAAACTTTTCATGTAATTGTAAATCATAATCTGTGACATGTCATTAAAAACTGAATTTGTCACAAATGGTTTCTGGATAGATAGACAGAGCATGTATGCCTCATATATTAAACACCAGATGATCCAAATTTGGCAATGACTGAATGCTTGATGATATTTTTGTAAGATACTTTTATAGGTGCTCTCTGTCAACAAAGTAATAAAGTTTCAAAAAAATCATTTTGACATTGTAGGAGGACGCTTGCACTTTATGCATTTTAGGTGCATATACAAAAACATATGCGTATATGGACAGACCATGTATATTTACACCTGTGTAGAAGATAACAGTTTTCCAGAAGACTGTTAATCTGTTCAGATTCCTTGTAGAGCTAACTATCAAAATTATCCCTTCTGACTCATTACAGAATATATTGGTTTCTAATTCTGTAATCAAAGCCTCTTTACATCTACTCGTTCAAGATCTTCACCTTATAGCCTACTGTTTTTAGCAAATTCCAATGTTTATTGAGATAACTAAATAAATAGCATAAAGCAGCAAAGGCACTGCCTGGATTACCATAAAAAAATGGCTTGCATTTTCTAAACTAATTAAGGGAGGAAAGCGAATCAGGTTTACACATCAACAAGCTTAGGAAATTCTTTTTTATGATCTATGACTTTTTCTGCAAAACATCTGCTTTATGGCAGGTCCATTTTGTCCCACTGGTCATGGCATGTAAATCTTCAACAGGAAAACTAAGAAGTCCACACAAATAATTCCTTTGGTGAAGAACTCAGAAGTACTTCAATACAATGTGAAAACATGACAAGGAGCAAAGAGTAACCTGTAAATGTACTGCAGATTTCAGTAGCTGAAATTTGGAAGAAATGTGAGGTTGTACACAGGTAGCTTTAAAACAACCTTATCAAGAGATTGCTAGTGTTCTGTATCAAAGATAAAAGTGTATATTCTAGATCAATTTTGGGTCAAGCAATTAAAGAACTTGCTTCCATTTAAAGTTTTAGCCAAGATTTTTACGTCCAGCTGTGCCATACATAGCCTTTAGATATCACATGCTCTCTACTTTGAAGAAGGAGGTGTTCTAAATTTGCTACCTGGCCTTGGCACCAAGTGGTTGAATTTTTCTCAGTCTAGGATCTGTGCTCTTAAAAAATAAATTTCCCATCTTAAAGGACAGAAGGCAGCTGCCCTAAAGTAGGCTTTAATATATTTTAAACTGCCTCACAGGCATAAAACACTTTCCTATGCAAATTCATTCAAGAGGCAATATTACTATTAAAAAAATAAATAAAATCTGCAAGTTTTTGATAGCAGATAAATAAATCCTTTCTCCATTGTCTTATGTAAGATGTTCACAGTGACTTGTAGAAGGTATAGTAACAGCCTTGAAAACAGATACAAAAACTTTCAGCTTGTTAAGTCATTTAATATGTCAGGTCCCTTGACTGGATACTTTGGGTAGCAATAGCAAGATTACAAAGCCACCTTTGTAGTCCAAGACCAAATTTAGCTGCTTCTACCCTTTTAAAATGTCATTTTAAACACACTCATGAATCATATCAGTGTTTCTTAATTGCTTATATATATTATAGTCTGATTCATTTCTCCAAGGACTAATTTAACCATTTCTTTTTTCTTTCTCTATTTTTTGAGCAGCAGCATAGGTCTGCTGCTTGAACAATTATACCTGGCAAATTATCTATTCTCTTAACAGGAAACCTGAAGAATTTGAATTTTCCTCTTCTTTCAAGTTAGGCAACTATACTTGGATTTTCTATTTATTTTAAATTAACAGGATTTGGTAGAAAACTAAGTTCATTTTTATAGTCTACTTCAGACAGCACCATGATATTTTAAAAATATTTCTATTTGGCCAAATTATCTACGTTAGCCACAACAACTACATCATTAGATTGCAAAGCTGGTCACATCAATTCTTTTTCTAATCTCAATTTGTAGCCTATTATAAATGTTCTCCAAGTTAATAAAAAATGTAGAAAAAAATGCCTTCTGTTCTGCACAACATATTACCTAAAACATCATAACATACCAAAATGAGTCCAAAGAAAAAGGTGGTTAATGAAATAAAGAGTTGATTGTGAACAGTTTGGTCTAATATAACAAGATCTGTATGTCTGAGTGTGGAGAAGAACTTGATAGTGGTCTATGAATATTTGAGAGTTGTAAGCAGGAGTATCTGGGTGACATACAACTAGGAACAAGAAGAACTAGCAAGTAGGATTACAACTATGGAAAAGGGATGAAAGAAAGTAAGAAATTGTGTTTAATAGCTGAATGTTGAAAAGATGTCCTTTTATTGAATTGGATTAAACTCTTAAATATTTTAAGGGAAAGGGAAAAAGTCATCATTCGGAGCCTGAAAAGTAGAATATATGTTAAACAACTGAAACTAAGCTGTAGTGATCACTCATAGATTGACAACTGGATGATCTGAAAGAACATTTACATTTGTGAGGTGTGTCATTCTGCAGGTACAAGAAAAGTCTTGGAAATGATCAGGATGTGTTTTTTTTGTTCATATTATTACTCACATGTGGAGAGCTACCATTCATTTCAATGCTGAAATTCACTCAGTAAGTTACATAGATCTACATTATGGCAAAAACAAAAGAAATCCCAAATCCTAGAATACTCTTCTGGGTTGGAACAATCTTTAGTGTCACTTTCCCTACCTACTAAAAAAGTGATACCCTTATATCTCCATAAACAGAGAACTGTAACATCTGTACTAAATTCCTCCCTCCAACAAATCAGCCATAATTATTTTATCATCTAAAAGAGGGAAAGAGAAGGCATCAGGTCTGTGATAAGATCTATGTGTGATGAGAGATGCAATATTGAAAACGATGTTTTCATATTCTCCTCTCGTATTCTCTGACTGTCTGGTACTTTAAGATCATTTGCTTTATTTTTGGTATACCAAAAGTAATAAGTAAGAGACTAGTAAAATACGAGGGAAAAAACAGAGGAAGTATAAAAGAATCATTGCACAAGCAATTCTGGGAATCTAGACAGAAGATCAACACTACTTTATGTTCCTCTGAAGTCACTGCTGCTACTGGAGCTGCTTGCCAATGTTTCTGGGGAATGACTGGAGAGATAAAGCTCCAGAAACTTCTTGCAGTTACTGAAAACTTTGTCTCTTGGGTTACTTCTGGATAACTCTGCCTGTTCTTGCTTTCCTTTTGTTTTCCTCAATATACTACTTTTTAAATAAACTTGAGAAAACAGACTATTTGACTGTGCAACTGAGTATCATTCAGATTCGGCTGCGGTTTGCCTTATGTCATTCAAGAAAATTCATTAAATAGACTAAATTTGGTTTTCCTCTGAGTGGTACTGACTACATGGACATTAATGGAATTAATTCATCTTTACTTTTTTATAATACTTTTAAAAATCCTTTTAAGTACCTTTTTTTTTTCCCAGTGCATACAAATGCATTGTTAAGAAAATGTATATTTTTATCTTCACTTGATGCACTTCCACTTGCCTGAGATTTACACTACATAAATAACATCTACCAGTACTAGAACCATGTGCTTTGGAAAGCATCTACAAAAATGTGTTGATAATGCAGTATCTTAATAAATGGAATACTTAGTTTAAAAGCAGTATGTTGCACATACTTCAGGAAATTACTATATCAAAGCAAAGATTCCTAAATGGATGCCTAACAGGGCTTCTGTTTCCACCAAAGAAACAGTCCCATTTAAAGTAAGATTTTCTGCAGTCCAGTTGAACTCTATTCGATCAGTATTATAATTATTTTTAAGTTATATATTATTTATAATTATTTTTAAGTTATATATTTAAGTTAATTTATAGTTATTTATATAATTTAAGTTATATATTTAAGTTAATTGTAGTATCCTTGAAGCTGATAAACACATAAGTAAAAATATTCTTTTAGTCCTAAGTATTTACAGAGTACAGACACATTTCAAACTAGTTATATATTCGTTTTAATGCTGATATAAGGCTGGATTTCTATTCCTGTTCTCTTCTGCCTTTTTGTATTCACTCTTCATTTTTTTCTATATTATTATAAAGGGATTATGTAATATGACGTTCTGGTAAATGCAGGACCTTTTCCACTCCCTAATAAATATTCAAAAATATTTTGCATACATCCTGTGAACAAGGCTTGTGGAATCATAATGGGATGACTTATGAGCATTCAACTTCCCTATACTGAAGTATAATCTAGTCAACCGGATGGTATAGCCAATCATCCTGACATGTCTATATTAATGTATATTTAAATGTGAATAAGAAAGAAATAGCCAAATTTATGTTAAAGACTTCTAAAGGCTTAACAGCATCTTGCTAAGTATATATGTCAGCTTAATCTAATCCTCCTACCTCTACACGTTCTGTGTTCTCAGCATGGTGCCCATAATGCTCTCATATGTTATGAGGGATTGTCTCTGAGAAGTTCATCGTCAGTACTACACTTTGTTCAATAAAACTTTACATCTGGTCTTAGGATGACAAAAAGCTATCTGTCTCAAATTTGCATCACAAACCTTTAGCCTCTTTTGACATCCGTAACATATAATATAATAATTTCCATTAACCTGTTACAATAGGTAGGGTACCATATGTTCTTGGTTCTCATCTTACTGTGTCAGATACAAACAGGCTTCTCTAATTTATTTGGACAGTTTAAAATAAATTTTCAATTTCTTTGCACCAAAAAAGCACTCATCTCATCAGAAGCTCATTTGAGTAGATCTGTGGCAGCATTCCTTCCTTTCAACCTAATGATTTTAATTTCTAATAAGAAAAAACTATCTTATTTCTTTTTCATGCTTTTGGTAGAAGAGACAATACATTGTAATTCAAGATCTTTCAAGAATTCTTGAAGACTATTTACTAATCTTATGACATGATGGAAGTCCACCTGAAATGCAGTAAGACTGGAACAGTTACTTCCTCAGCCATCCCTCTCATCTTTTGAGACATGATAATTTCTATCTATTCCATTATAGATATATTTGTCTGATGTGCTTCACATTAAATATATTTGAATAGCAGTGCCTAGCATCCCCTGCTAGGTTATTAATACTATCTTTCCCCAGCAGACAATGGACCTGTTCGAGTTGAAAACTCCAAAAGAACAGACCTACTTGTGGGATTAACAATGTCTAACACATGTTGGAGATCAGACATGTCAGTAATGGCTCATCATACAGATGGTCAGCAACCAGGACTACCTGAGCTGAATTAATAAATGCAACTGAAAAACTGCTCTCTCAATAACATTTATGTTTTGGCAGCCACATCAAGGAAAATATTTTTTAAAACTTCATGTATTTGGCCTCAGATTTTCAAGATCAGAACACTTCTGGTCTATTCTGTGTCCTAGTAAAATGCTCCTCTGTTTTTGAAAGACAGTGTTATCAACTATCTGATCAGTAGCATAAGTAATCTGTGATACCCAACTGGACATACTCTAGAACAGAAACTAACCTTTGGAGGTAATAGAAATCATTACAAAGAGACATCCAAACACTCAGAATATCTTATGGTACCTCTACAGAGACAGGTATGAGCAAGTTCTGGCCACACCTGAAACTGAAAAGACACAAAACAGTTCTATTTTGGAATCCAGAACTGTTTCCTTTTGTGACTTGCCACAGTCAGACTCATGCATCCACAAGCATGCCATAAGCAGAACAAGCTTATTGGAACTCACCTAGAATCAGAAATAATAAACATTTCTGATCCTATTCAGGTAATGAAATAAACTTCTGGGTAATATAAAACATGCCATTTTTCCTCTCATGGTACTGAATCCAAATTTAGGGAGTAGGCTGAAAAGTTAACAGGTTACTGTAAATGAAGCTTGAGGACCACTTTACAGCTAAATAAGAGCATAGGAATAAAACTGGAAAAAGTGTGGACATCGGAGCTTAATAATCTCCAATATCTTGGGCTGGTGTTATGGGCACATTAAAATAGTGTAAGATTCAAAAGAAGGTGTGATATTAGTTCTGGTATATTACATCTGTGAAGCATTCTAAAGGACACATCTGCAGTTGTTCTGACAGACAAAACTAAATACTGCCAATAAGGACTATGAAGATAAAACAGATTATTTATATCTTGCTTGTGTATGCTGTGTAGGTTATAGTGAAATGAATTGGAACATCTTGGAGACTTTATAAAGTGCTTGTTTAAGTGACAGTTAATACATATGTGTGAGTTAAATTATAAGAAATATGATTAAAAACAGTACAAAAGATAGTCAAGGATATATTTCAGTAATAGTCTGCATCCTTTGGAAAGGTGAGGACACTGGACACTATCTCCAAAGACATGTGTTAGCAGGACACTTAAATATATCAGTGTCTTAACAATATATTAAAAATTAGTCTTCTGATTCAAAATCATGCCATGTACATATATAATAGCCTTATATTCAATTATTCAAAAATATCAAGACACTTCAGCAGCAACTGTTTTAATATGAGAAATTATTTTCAAATAGCTTATTTCTTCTTCCTATAACACGAACTTTATGGAAATGTTTCCTTAGTAGACAAAAGTTATTTTTAAATTCTTTATCAATGAATTAGTGCTACTTTTAAATGTAATGTATTCTATATATTCTACAGATTGCAAAGATGTATCTCTTACCAGTGAAGATAATGATAAAATTACTATAATGACAGGAATTATTATGACAGTAGAGAGAACTGAACACAACCAGAATGAATATATGAAAATCACAACAACTTTCTATATCTATGCCATAGTAGTGTAACAAGAATCAAACTGAATCACATTTTCATGCACATAATTTACACATTATATTGAGCAATATATCTAATAAAGCAAATTAAGTTTATTTGGAAGTAATTATTTTATGGCCTGAGAAATATCAGAAAGAGAGGAGGCAAAATGATAATGTTAAGCCCATGCCAGAAACATGTTTTATCAGGTTTCCTTTTAGCTCTTAAACAAGATGTAGTAAAAACAACAACATTCTGTCAGACTATATGTTCATTCTTTGCTTCCTGGATTAAATATGCTTATTCTATGCCACATTTTTATAGCTTTCAATTCCTGTACTTTAAATCTATTAAACAATGTCAAGTTGAATTTTCTTCAAAAACTGCTGCAGGTTAAGAAAAAAAATAGGACAGTAGACAATTTGAGGGCTAACATTTATGTCAGCTAATTAATATGGATCAGTTGTGGTTTGCAAGGATTTTTAAAGTGCATGCATGTCTGAGACAAATATAGAGTAAGGATATGATTTGGTTCCTTCTCAAATTGATAGCAAAGCTCTTACTGATTTCAATACAAGTATGGTCTACCAGTGTGGTATGTCTGACAGATAAAAGAAGCTTTTGTGCTCTTGGGTAATGTTAGGCTTCACAAATTGATTACAGCCCAAAATAAAGATGTACATCAGAAGAAATAATTTATAGTTGCAACATTATATTTATTGTCCTGTACTCTCCTCTCTTTACTTGGTAAGTGAATGAAATTTTGAAAAATTAAGTACTGGATAAAAAACAGTAATTTTTTTGGTTATCAGGGTCTACTTGACTAAACTGGTAAGAAACCAGCCCATTTTCAAAACCAGACACCCTCTTATATGGAGGATGGAACACCATTTTCTTGTTTCAGAGCATTAGTATTTCATCAATATGTCTCAAAGGAGTGCCTATTCACACAAGGGATTTGGTTATTTGAACATAGTTCTAGATCAGGACAAAAATGGACTACCAAATGGACTACTGTTCAAACATGTTTAAGCAAAAGATTCACGATCCCTATGTTAGACCTTGAGGCTGCCAGATTTCTCAGCAATTTCTCTTTTTATAGAATCATAGAATAACTCAGACTGGAAGAAGATCATCTAGTCCAACCTGTTCAAAGTCAGGGTCAGCTGCCATCAAACCTTCTGCAGAACTAAAACAAATTACCTTATGTATAGTATTAAGACATGTTTTCTATCTTACCTGTTTGTAGTGCTCCATCATCAAAGACATCCTTCTTGAAGAAAGCTCTAAAAGACAAAGGACTTGCATTGCAGTCTTCTGAAAGTTTCTCAACTGCTTGTCTAAACACAGAAACTAAGTCATGAAGAGGTCCATCTAAATCAAACTGAGAAGCAGATGGTGAAATCAAGCTTAGACGTACAGAGATTGAAGCACAAGATGCAGAACTGGACTCCACAGATTCACAATCAATTTGGAAGCCCTCTGATAACATCTTCATTGCAAAATGTTTTCTTTGAAGTGGATCATCAACTACAGCAATAACGTGCCATTCAATGGCAGCATCTTTGGGTAAATGAGATACAACAACCACAGTGAGCATCCCACACTCTGCAGCTACATTATTATATGTCTCCGAATCTTCAGCCTAAAAGAGAAACAAAGTATTGTGCATATTATACAACTGGTAGAAATTAATGTTGCTCTTATTTTGATGATATATTCAAAAAAGTATGTGCAGTACAGTTATTTCATGGAACCTGTTTTTTCCCCTAAACTTCCCTTCTTAATGAAAAGTCATTTTGAGCAATTAAGAATTAGTCTGACAGTTAATATCTGCTCATTTTTTCCTTTCTAGAATTTAAAGAAATACTGCTCTTAATGTATTTTGCAATGAAAAAATATCTTTTTTTGCATATGCTAACTTCTATCCACTAATATGGACAGAATGGACAGAAGTTCTATTCTTTGAAGCACAGAAATGGCAGGAACCACTGAAGCAACAGCAATGAATTAATAAAACACGTAGAGTTATTTTAGAAGTCAAAATACTAAAGATACAGTTTAGATACAGCAAAGATACAGTTCTGAACAGCAGAATGGTCTAAACACACCCTTTTAAAAGATAAGAGCATTTTCTTAAGAGCAGAACTCATTTTGAAAGTACTTTAAATTATTTTTACATCAACCAGCATGTCTAATTAGCTTATTTGGTAAGCTAACTCTGAGTAACTGACCTCCTTTTACTCTAATGGCATTAAAGAAGTGGGAGAGGCTTTCTGCTTAATTCCTTGTAAAAGTTTTTGTATAAATCATTTTGGAACGTGTTAGCAGGTACTGGAAGTGAATATAATGTTTCAAAATACCGAAATGTTATTCCATAAGACAGAGGAAGAAATTGTCAATTTGCAGCCATTTCAACCCAAATTAATTGTACCTAAGTACATTAAACAGTATTATCCCTGAATTTTAGAAAACCTAAGGTGAGTTCATAAAATAATTATCTTGTCCCTGTATTTTTGCTACGTATTTTATCCTTTTTGATCTGAATACAAAGAGGCCTCAGAACTTCAGACGAGGAACACCAAATTGCAGTGGGCTGAAGTGCAGCTGCCCAGCCAGTGAAGCATGACACAGCTGCTCACCTGCTCTTTCCTGCCCCAGTGGTGCGAGTAAGAAAACTTATGGATCAAGATCAAGACAGTTTGATAAATGAAGTAATGACGAGGAAGAAAGGAAAAACAAAACAACAACAACAAAAAAGAATACCCCCCTAAAAAACAACCACAAACCAACCAACCAACAAACAAACAAAAAAGATGCAAAGGCAATCCCTCAACACCTCTCACAAGCAGACTGATGCCCAGTCTGTCTCTGTGAATGGGTACCTTTCCAAAACCCCCTTCCCCTCAGTTTTTATTGCTGCATAAGATGTCAGATGAGATGAACAGCTTAGGTCAGCTCTCCTGACTGTGTCCCCTCTCAGCTTCCCTTTACGCCCAACCTACTTGCTGTGTGAGCAGCCTGAGAAACAGAGAAGGCCTTGATGCTGTGCAGGCACTGCTCAGCCATAACTAAAACATGGGTGTGTCATCAGCACTGCTTTGGTCACAAATCCAGTACACAGCATCATAAAGGCTGTTATGAAGAAAGTCAGCTCCATCCAGGCCTGACCCTGTACACACATTTAGGTCTGCTCTTACCTTATACTTAATTCACATTCTCATACTCCTATTATATGACGATGTCAACTTACGGAAAGCAACTCAAATTTATGATATATATAGTCTCTAAAAGGATTGATTTACATTATTTTTATCTGCTTTTTGAACAAACACATTTTCATTTGAACAATTTCAGGTATTTATTCCATCCAGCAGATATTTTTTGTCTTACTCATTCCTCCATTTTTTTAGAGAGAGAATACACTGAGCATTTTTAAGATTAGTGACTTACATAATCTTTGTGTACACAGATAATAACTTTTTTTTATATACCAATTCGCTTACTCTGCAGTATATAATGGTAATATTGTTCATTGCCTGACCTCTGAAAGGAAAAATAATAACAAGGCAAAACTGTCATTTTACCTGAAGTCGATAAGGCCATATAACTCACAGTACCTTCAATTCACAAGCTCAATTTTCATCCACTTGCTCTCAACTTTGAGAGGAAGAAATAATGACAGGTTACAGGCACTTTATTTCAAAATTCACTCACGAGGTTATTGACAAGCATTTTCCACAGAGTTCTCTGATTTTTGACCCTCGTGAGCTGTTTACATGAAAAATGCACTTACTTCTATATTAATGACAGTGGAGTCTAATTCTATACCAAACATGTAGCAATTGCTTTAGCATTTCTGTTTTTGATATGGAAACAAAAATGGGGATAATTTGTCTCAAATTGCAGTCACTTCAGTCATAATAAAATCTCACTGAGTACTGTTTGCTTTCAGTACTTTCATTAGGCAATCTGGGGCTGTTATTAAGGTACCAACACATAGATGTTATATTAGCACTTAACAGGAGGAGCACTGTATTCTCCTCTAGGAGATGAATTCTAACCTTGTCAATATAATTCTGCTCTGAGTGCTGTAAAACAGTTTGAAAAGATGAAATACTGGAGCATTGCACTGAGGAAAAAAAAAAAAAGTCATGCTCATTCAGGCTTAAAGGCCACTTTGCTGGCCAAAGGTGCTGAGGTACTGTTTAGAAAAAAAAGTCTAGAGAAGCTCTCTCAGGTCACAGCAAGCACTAAGACAAACTTTTCTACTTCCCTGTACTTGTCTTAGGTTGTTAAATCAATTACTTCCTATTTCTGCTTGCCTTCAGCTGCCATTTAGAATATGAAGAAATACAGGAAAATTAAGGCCAGGAGAAAGTACATTTCCAAATTTAACAAATGAGATGAAAGACTGTTCACAGTGCAGCTGTGCAGTACTATAGCACTCATAACCTTTAACTTCAGAGTCTGCGCAAAGCACAAGTGATGGAGGTACTGGGGACCAAAAATCTTTCATCAGCTGCTTCAGAATCATACAGAAATACTTCTAACAATGACCTCTCCTGACTTATTTTCAGGAAATCACTGACATTTGTGTTGTACATGGATTTGAGTTGTCTTTCAGAAATTTACAACTTTCTTAAATAGCTGAATATCTTTATGATAGCCTGTCTAGTACACGGGGATGAATATATGAATTCTGCTAAGAAATTCCAAAGAAATTCATAAGAAATCATAAGAAACATGATGCTGGAACAATATGTTAGTATTAAGAGTGAAAATAAAGAGGAATTATTTCATTACTAAGTTGCTCTTCACAACTGATTCTGCACTCCTGTCAGTGATACAGCACTTTTGGCAGACAGTCACGGTACTACGGGACTATGGTCTACCACGGTACTATGGTTTACTATGGTAAACGTGTTTTTAGGGTTCTTGCACAAGGATACTGCTGTAGATTGTTCTACAAATGAGCACAGGTTTTGGCCTAGACATTCTTCGAGTTCAGTCTTGAAAAAAAAAAGCAAGCATAAATTGAGGTAGAAGAAAAAGCAGTTTGGCTTGCAATTCTTGGAAAAGAAGAGACAAATAATTCTTGGGTACCTCTGTGAAATTCTTATTAATGAGGGGTGCTAAAACAGGGCCAAGCATGGTTGAAGGCAGAGATTTCTTAAGGTATGTATGATCTGACTTTTACAAATCTTTACAAATTTCATTAGGTTGTAGGTGTAGCTGCTATCTAAAGGTTTTTAGATAAACACTTAAACAGTTATTTCCTAGCTAAGAATTAGCAGGACTCAAATGATTTTCAATTCATGGGAGAAGGTATGCCTGTTAAAGATTCCCATTGTCACTTGTTAGCATTTCCACAGAAAATTTAATCCTTTCTAAAACAAATACCACAAAGTAACTTTGCACCAGGAATAATTTGGACGTCATTGGAAAAAAATAACCAGATTGTACAAGCTCAACAGCTGACTGCTGAGATAATATGGAGACAGATGCTATTTCTGTGCTACACTTTTACATGATCTGATTTAAAGAGGGCAGGAGCATGAAGCCAGGTAGCACCCTTTTGCTGTGCAGGAGACAGCCTCTGAAAATACGGATCTGCAACAATGCCTTCTTCCAAGAATGGATGCAAACTGTATTGTCTCAGAGATCACACTATGACAGGATTCTGATTCTGTCATGCTCTGAAGTGGTAGATCCCAGGACAAAGATGTGATACGACAAACAATTTAGAGAATGTGACTCTTATTTACCTTCCATTTCGTGATATCAAACTAGATTGATGCTATATTGTGGTAAACATTGACAAGAGTGCCATACTATGCTAAGTAACATCTTGGAAAGTCTTCATGGACTGGTTAATAAAGAATCACAGTAGTTGACAGGAGTCAAGAAAACAAGTAAAACATTATGAATTATTAGCCAAGGGATAGAGAATATAGTGGGCTACATTATGCCACTGTAGTAATTCACAGTTCATCCACACCTTCAGTAAGATAGACACCGAAAATGTTCTCCAGTCTCCTTAAGGACGATCTGACAGAGGTTTACAAAATCATGCATGATATAAAAAGGGTGGATAGAGATAATGTCCTGGTTTCAGGTAGGACAGAGTTAATTTTCCTCCTAGTAGCTGGCAGGGTGCTATGTTTTGGATTAGAATGAGAAGAGCGCTGATAACATGCTGATGTTTTAATTGTTGTAGAGCAGTGCTTACACCAAGCCAAGGACTTTTCAGCTTCTCGCTCTGTCCTGCTAGCGAGCAGGCTGGGGGTGCAGCAGGAGCTGGGAGGGGACAGACCCAGGACAGCTGACCCAAACTGGCCAAAGGGGTATTCCATACCATCTGACGTCATGCTGAACAATATATAGGGGTGGCTAGCCGGGGTGGAGGGGGGGGCCGGCTGCTCGCGGATAGGCTGGGCATCGGTCAACGGGTGGTGAGCAATTGCATTGTGCATCACTTATTTCGTACACATTATTACTATTAATACTATTATTATTATTATTATTATTATTGTTATTATTTTTCCTGTCTTAATAAACTGTCTTTATCTCAACTCACAGGCTTCACTTTCCCGTTTCTCTCCCCCATCCCGGAGAGGGAGTGGGGAGGGTGAGCGAACGGCTGTGTGGTGTTTGGCTGCCAGCCGGGCTAAACCACAACAGATAAGAACTGATTTTAGTGCATGCTTGTCCTTCTGTACAAGAGCTATGGATCATCAAATGACATTAGTAAGAGCATGGTTACGAAAAATACGATGGTGGATGACACTTAAATTTCCTTGACAGAGAATGCAGTGGTTACAAGAATTTTATGTGGATTCAAGGGGGACCTGAACAAATACTCAGAAGACTGAGTCAGTGGGGATTATGAGACATTTAAAATTCCTAGTAAAAAATAATTTATTTTATACAATAGTTAATAATACAGAAATTAATGATTTATATAACTATTAAAATTAATTTTATTAATTTTAATATGAATTAAAATAGTTCGAGGTTGGGAGAAGATTAGGGTGGATATATGCTTTTCCTGTATTTACTGTTCACATCTGCAGATGTGAAAAGAAAAAAGAAAAAAAAAAGAAAAAGAAAAAGAAAAGAATAAAAAATTTTCATTCCCCCCAAAGCAGAATCACACAGAGAACTCTTGGAACCCCACTCTTAAGGGGCCACATATATTTTAATCCCTGTTTATACTGATAGAGACAGTAATGTTAGCACAGACAAGTACAACCCAATTTACAGTGCCAGACAGTGCTGAGCAGGAGGTTTGCCTGGTTTAGGCACCTGCCACAGCAATGCATACATCTTGAGCCCCATTACCACAGGAGCCACTGAGACAATCAGCTGTGTTTTAACTCCTCTAATGAACTTGTGCTCTGGATGCTTAACTCAGATCTGCAAAAGTATAAGGACAAGTGGCTGGAAATAGAAGAGGTTGAAAGGCAAGGCTGAAAACTTACTGAAGGCCACAGTACTATACGTAACAAATGGCATCAAATTCAGTAAGGTATCTAATCACAAGAAAGGAGAATGGGAACTCTCACTATACTTTATAACCATGTGTAGGTCGAAACTGAAAAAAGAGTTTGGTAGAAACATGCCTTAGCTAACATTTCCATTAAAATGTGTAAAATACAAGCCCTTTCAGATGGAAGGTTAACAACAGAGTATGTCAATTCATTTTTTAAATTGTAATTAACCTGTATTTCCATATTAAAGTAAAATGGCTAGCTGAACTGCTGTGTGCTTAATTCTTTCCTGAGCTTTGTTCAGATACAAAGGTTATCACGTTGCTTACAGTATTATTGAGCCCTTGCATTTTGTAGGCCATAGTTCTTAGTAAAAATTCACTTTATTTTCATGGTGTGTGCTCAGGGGAGCTACAGAATACTCTTACACTAATGAATGGCTAACGCTTCAAAACAAAGCTCCAATGTTATGAGTGCAGTTAAATGAAAAACACTGGGCTGTAGGGGCGCAAACTAACCTACACAGAGTGAGGTTTTAAAAGTGCTAAGCTTAAAAGAGACTTTCTAGAGTTTCTACAGATTTCTAGAATCTGTCTAGTAGTGTACTTTTTCATTAAAAAATGTAAAATCTAAGTCAGACCTATTAACACAGGAATAATAAGTATGGGACAAACCTATATTCAAAGCATTTTATGAGCATTCAACTATTTCACTTAATTTAGTAGAAAAAGGTACACATTTCAGTTATTAACATTTATTATAGAAATTTGCTTATTTTGACTATCCTCCATTTGTTCCAAATGAGAAATATTCTTTTTGTTGTGTGAGTAAGGAGTAAGGACTACCTACCTCACAGCTGAATATGGAATCAGGCTATAAGAGACAGAGATGAATGCGTAATTGCTATCTCTACAAAGAATTGACTCAGAGAACAAAAAGAAAGATACTGTGATGTTACTTTTAGAAGCTGATCTTCTATGGTATGCATTATTACACCATTATAGTGGCAAGATTAATGTGCCTTTAAATAATACATTTAAAATTTCTTTTACATTGCCTGCATAAAACAGAGTGCATCAAACTCCTGAGATCCAGTTCAAGCTTTGCTAGAGAGTCTCTCACAACAATAGGTTTATGACTTTAAAAAGTAAAGATTCCACTAGGAAAACTGCATAAGAATAAAAATGTCAGTTCCTGAAGAAAGTAGGATACAAGCAATCCTTTTCAACATCCTAGTTCATCTAATAAATAGGCCACATACATTCCTCATATAACACTCCTGAATTCAAAGAATGAATAGCACAATGTTTTGTAACAATAAAATTGTTAAGACTTTTTGCAAAGCTTACAAATATAAAAAAGTCTGATGTTTATTATTCTTTCCTGAAATAAAACAGAGTATTTGCTGCATGCCAAAAATACACTAACACAAGACTGGCAGGCTAAAAACAAGGTCTTATAAACCTGAATATTTATAGTGGATCAAATACTGTTAATATAAAAAGAAACAATTTTTTCAGATATTTTAGTCCTCTCTACTCCACAACGTGTTGGACAAGGTTGACAGTAGTTCAAGTATCACTGTGTCATATAGAAACTATTTTGTACAATGTCAGCTGGAACACTGAGCCTGTTGGTGTTACCCAACAGGGAGAATCTAGACAAAGCAAGGTTCTTCTTTTTTCTATTCTTCTATTTTTTGTTCTATTTTTTATTTCAGTATCTGATAGCCCATTTTGCACAATACTTTTTGTGCAGTCTTTACTGATCTTTCAGAAACAGAAATAGCAAAAAAAAAAAAAGGAAAGTAGATACAGGAAAACAAATATGATTTTAGAAATTTAGGGGCAGTACTATTTTTAGGGTACTTTTAATAAATTTTTGTAATTCTCAAGGATTTCAAATTAATGTGATCTCTCAGTATAATATTTTCACAAGCTGGCATTTGGAAAAAAATATTACATGCAGGTACAGTAGTGATGCAAAATTAATTATTAGATATGAAGTAGTCAGCAATTAGCATGCCAAGCACAAAAGCTTAACTTTTGATAAAGGCAAAAATGAGTGAAGAAAATGAGCATCCTTCAAATTGTATTAGAAAGAGTATAGAAAATCTGAAATCTATACAATATATTGCTAGCTATTATTAAGATTTTTCAAGGTTAAAATCTTATGGGAGCTAACCAAATATGTCAGAAGAAACAACTACAAAAATTAACTTACATAATATAACCACTACCACACCAGTAAGCATTTTTAGGGACCAAATCACACAACAAATCTGATAAATTTAATCTTAGAAGACAAGACAGGTTTTTTTTTGGTGTGTAAAGAATATTTTAAGTCTGAAGAATCAAAACTTTCATGACAAATGGTCTATGAATAGTATTACTGAAAGTAAATGTAAGCTTTATAAAAAAAAACAAGCAAATGGAGAAGCCTGTGAAAACAGAAAGCGTTCATAAAGAAAAAACAGATCAATAACTATATATGATCTATAGTTAATATCACTCAAACAGAATAATTTAGCGACTTGGTATTCTTTTACCCTTACTGTCAACAGAGGCTTCAAGAAGTGGCATAAATTTTCTTCATTTCTGTGTGATAGACAAAAGCTCAGCTGAAATTAAAGACATAACCTTAAAAGCTCCGTTTTGATTATATTTAGTATATAAGGACGTCATTTGCTCGTTAATTTTGTTTCTCTTTTCTATTGTTGGATCTCTGGATTTTTTTATCCTTTCATTTGGGACACTGAGAAGGCACACTGCAGGCTCTGTGACATGATCAAACCAAGAGCAATCAGTATTGCATTTCCATTAAGACATAGTCAGCTTTGAACAAGTCTCTAGAAGAAATAAACAACTGAAAGCATGAACAAAAGCCATATGAAAAGTCTGTAATAACTAGGCTAACACTTCAGCTTTTCGGGTTACCAACATAGAAGTTTCCTTGAAAAGTAAGCTCAAATAATTACTTGTTAGATTAAATTGAAAGGAAAAAAGAAAACACGAAGTGGCCTGTAGAAAGAAAGACCTCCAAATGCGTAGTAGTCGAAAAGAATCTCCTATGTAAGACTGAGACTTCCATTTTAGTGTAATTTATCAGGTAAGTATCACAATTTGTTCTATCCCATTATCTAACAGCATAGTCTCAACTGCCCTATGGACTTCAGAGTTGTCAACTATCTCTTGAATTTTATTCCATCTCTCTTCAAAATACATTTCATACTGTTATGTGACAATTATGCCACCATCAGAGCAAAAAAAAAAAGATCTTAAAATGTTGGATAATTAGCTAGTGGAAGGGTGCAGTAATATCAAATGGAAAATATACAACACCATTTTTGTATGTTTTTAGGTGGTTCTAAACTTCAGACACAGCACTGAACACTCAGAGGAAAGCATGTTCAGAGGACTGTAATGAACGTGTCTGGACACATTATGAGCGCTATCAGCATAGCCATTCAAGGGGCATAGTGCCTGAAATTCAGAATTAGACAATGACTATTAGCTTTAAAAATGCATGTGACTGCTTGAAGGAGAAGATTTTTCCTTTTACTGGTCCCTTAATTACCCACACTGACACATACTGAGACAGATTAAATCTGTTTTGTTTGTTATGGTTGTTTGTTTGTTTTCCTTTTTCCGGAGGAACTGTTTATGGCTGCAGCAGGAAGATTTTGGTAAGGAAGTACTCTGATACAATATGAACGTCTTGTTTGCTGTAAGTCAAAGGGGCAGCCTGATTATGGGTCAGGAAGGGATTTCCACTTTTGTTAAACACATACAAGTCTTGGGTTGTTTAGTTTATTCTGCAGAATTAGTCACAGATCCTCTCACTAACACAGCATCAGGTAGGTTGGAAAAGACTTTCAAGATCATCATGCCCAACCATCACCCTGACCTACTGAATCTCATCACTAATCATTTCCCTTAATGACACGTCCACACGTCTCTTAAATATCTCCAGGTATGGGGACTCTGCCACTTCCCCGGGCAGCCCATTCCAATGCTTGAACACCCTCTTCGTGAAGAAATTCTTCCTAATGTCCAATCTAAACCTCCCCTGGTGCAACTTGAGGCTGTTGCATCACGTCCTATCACTTGTCACCTGAAAAAAGGGACTGACACCCTCTTCCCTTCAGGTAGTTGTAGAGAGAGATGAGGTCTCCCCTCAGACTCCTCTTCTCCAGACCAAACAACTCCAGTTCCCTTTGAATCATTTGTACCACGTGTACATACCAACCTAATAAATACAATTCCTACTGCACAGGAAGCTCAGTCCCTCTGTTCTCATCCTGTGGCATAAAATATTTTAAACTCTTAAGGTCTGATATATTTTTGGCTAAGTACACCCACAGGGTTCAAAATAGGAATACCTGGGTAAAATGCAATGGTCTGTGATATACAGGTCAGACTAAATGATCTGATGGTGCCTTCTGGCTGCAAAAGCTCCTAAAGCTCTGAAATCTACTTACACTCAGTCTTTCTACCAGCACTACTGTGCCTGAACGCTAAAAACCCACAACAAGAAGGCAACCATCTTACTCATTATGGCCTTTAATATCCCTTGCTGATAGTTTTCAATTTTTAAACAGCCCTACCTGTCGTGCTGTCTTTTATGTGTTCTCACAGTTACAGATATTATTTTGGAAGCAAAATATCTAAACAGTAAGCATAATAAAAATGAAACAGGTTAAGGCTTATTAGCAGTAGGGAGCAGATGTAGCAAAATCCTGCCAGTTCCCCTACATTTCCTCCCCAGCAGGGACTTTCTGTCAAGCTGTGAGTTAGCTCTATACAATAATGCAGGCTGCTGTTACTGCAATTGCACCTTCCTATACCTCGCTATTGTACTAAAAATTCACTTTGATTTTTGATTTCTTCCTTGGTAATAATAATATTTAAAGCAATTCCTGCAGAGCTAAATGTAAATTCCAGCACTGCATGCTAGATACTCAAAAGGGTATGAAAATGTAAAATTGATAAGAAAATTACACATTAAAAAGCTGTTTTATTTGCTTTAAAAATATTAACTTCCTCTCAACAAACTAAAGGTTCCTGAGCCAAGAGATAACCAGTTAACGACTGGAGTTAAGATTCCTTGAAATACCCCTTAAACATACATCATTCAATATATCAGTTACAATGTGGAAAAAATGATAACTATTTAAGGAACAAAGTCATAAATTGATAGCAATATAAACTGAAAGCAAATGAAGTCTGCCACATGAAACATGATCACAGACTGTCACTCTGAGGGTTTTATTCTTCATGTGTAGTGTCAAAAATAAGCACTTAGAAAAGAGAGTTGAACTGAATTAAGGACGTTCAAGATGGAAAGATTCCACTTGAAATTCATTTGAGAATGTGTACCCAAATGGGACAGAAAACGAGAAAAGTTAATGGTCAAAATCTGCTTTCTGGGCATTAAGGTTAGCTGATTTTATGATTCAGAATTTAAATTTCAGACCCTGATTGCAAAGATGTTTTCTTTGAAAGTCTACTTTCCTTCTGAACTTTGAACTTGAGCTGCTGAGCTAATTTTCAAACCAAGTGTCAGCCTTACCCCACATAGTCTAACTACAGTCACAAGTTCACCAGCAGACGTACAGCACCATTGGCTACTGCTGTTACACCTGTAATTAAATTTTGCAGTACATAGTGAAGAAAATTGTGATGCTACTGGAGGCAGAAGAAAACCAATTTGAAAATTCTGGTGGCACTCCTAAACTTCTATTAATTGCCAGACTTTCACTCATTGAGACAAACACCTTTAACAATAATATGAAACATAGATTTGGGTCAGCTGTCCTGGCTGTACTCTCAACCACTGCCTAAGGAAATTAACTCCACCCCAGCCAGACCCAGTATACCCACTAATGACAGGAATTTCAGGATAACTGATTTTAGGCACCTAAAAACGATAAGCCAAGCTTGAGTTAAAATGCCTTTACATAACATGTATTAATATATATGCCAGTTAAAAGTTGATGAAAAATACAAATACATATTCATGGATGTGTTTGGGTATGTATGTATATTTATCCATATGCATATATATGTGTATGGGGAGGATGGGAAAGTGAAAATATGTATCTATACATCTCCCCTTGTCATTCTGCAGAACATGCACAGGGAGACTATGCACTACTGAACAGATATCTACAATTCCATGCAAAGATACACTTGACAAATTATGACAAAACTTTACCAAAATTACTGACTTAATTAGAAATGATTGACAATTAGTATTTTCATCAGTTAACAGTTACGTTTTCCTCTTTGAGGCTCACTCCCTTCTTTATAGGGATATATGAAGAAGTTAACTACTTTGTCAACTACAGGAGATGGTCAGGATGCTTCTACAAAGGTGCTTATAAATGAGATGCATAAAGACCTCCATAATATTAACACTGAGTAATGTCTAAAATGAAATCAAAGTTAGATTTCAAGTGTTACCAGCTGTGTTACAACTAAAGGAATGACAAGAGCTATACACATGTATCACAACAGCTGGAAGCATTTTTAATTTTCATCCATGAAGCTGAATAAATACAGAGAGGAAGCTGAAAGTGATTATTCACTGCTGAGCTGGCATGCATGTTACTGAGTATGGACCAGTTAGCACTGGTTGTTTTTGTTATGCAAACACTTAAATAGATTTCAAATAATGCTAGTTCACTTTTAGGCTGTCTTACATATTCATTTAAAAATGGAGTACAGAAAATATATATATATATATATTTTGTTTTATCTTGACATTTTTGAGTAGGGAAATCAAATATCTACAATTGATTTAAATATATATACACACACAGGATTTAAAAGCCACTCTGATATTTTTAGAGAAGGGAAAAGAATGGAATTGTTGTTATGACCAGCACAGAGAACCAGAGATCAAGATAATCAAGTACTGGAATTTAGTAGGATCCCTTGGACTGTACTATACGCTAGTAAGACAGTATTTCCAATGGAAAGTAGTGCAGATTTAGGACAGATCAGTTGTAAGTAAAACACGGAGGCTGAGGTGGTAATCTGGCTGTTCTTTTGGTCCTGATCAGCAGGATTAACTCATCTGGATGAGAACAGAAGAATTCCAGAGCCGATGAATGTCCTGAGGTTGGTTCCTTCATTGTGGAGATCTAAAGTGCCCTACATGTAATTAGGATTGCAGTTTAATAGGGAAGTTTCTTGAGTGAAAATAGGACCTTCAACACTTTTAAACCAAAATGGCATCCTACCCTCAATATAGAGGCACTGACAACAGGTACCAGACTTGGGGCTGAAATTCTGCTAATGGCTTTCACAGCCATCACAAGTAAGACTTTTGACCAGAGGCTCTGGTCTGAGCAAAACACTGGATGCATATATGCCCTGTTGCTTAGCACAAAAGTGACAGGCTCAAAGCAGAATTAATATTTTCAGCAAAGGAGATGAAGAAACACTCAAAAAACTCTTATAAAGGGACTGCTCCAGGGGAAAATCAGTCAACCTGGATGAACTAGGCTCTTTACTACCCTGAACAACTTGACATGTGTTTCTTCACTGTGTCTAACTGAAAAACAAAGTTCATTTGCATGTATATATTACCTGTAAATGCCATATAAGCTGGTGTAAATCAATTCATGAGAGTCAGAGAGTTATGCTGCCTTATACCAGCTGAGGGTTTGATTTTATCTCTATCTACACCAATATTCACACAAGTAAGAAACCCTCCCCTTTCTTATGTTGTTCATATTTTATGTTTATGTTCTACAACAGGTTAAATTCATGTACACTGTTTAGAACTTTATGCAATCATATGTTTATTTATGTTTATATATATATTCATTTTATAATAATGGCTTTAGTTAAGAACATGTACACTGCTTCATTGTTCTTTCTGTTGACGATTTTCCTTTTTAAAATTCATTAAGTTTCCACTAATATTACAAATACGGCATTATAATCTCCCTTTTTTTAAGAAATAGGAAAGTGGCAATTCTTTTACTTTGCATTGTGGCCAGGTGTCAAAAGGCAGAATAGTTTCAAGGACCTCCAGAGTTCCACTATCTGCATTTGACCTGTGTTAAATATTCTCATTACAGTCGCTTCAAATGAATACAAAAGCTTTGTTTAATCCTAACACAGGGGAAATGAAATACACCAGGCACAAGATGAAAGACCCACTACCACTGTGCTATTTGAATGCACTGCTTGTTCTTAACATGGGCCATAAAAGAAGCCTGCTTTAATACATCAAACTGTAGAACACTCAAAATAGCATCTAGTAGCAAAATAAATGTTATAAACCTGATGAGAAAAAAAAGGAAACAGAAACATGTATTTTCTTCCTATGGAATTTTTGATACGCATAGCTACTGGCTTGTGGCAATGCTTTTCAAAAATATTTAGTTTGCTTTTGCTAAAATTACCAATTACATTAATTAGTCCATGCAAGATTTTTCTACAGTGTAAATGTAGTGGGGTTTTAATCTATCATTTAGACCTTTATAACATTCATTTTCTTCTTACATTTCAACTATTCTATTTGAGAAGCTAGTAAAAGAAGACCAGTTAAACTAGTATTACCTACGCTATTGTCTATAGGGCACGGAATTTACAAAACTATTTGGAAATATAACAATTGTATTCAACATAAGTATTAACTAGTGTGTATGATAAAATATACAAAAACGTACCTGAATATTACAGACTTACAAAATCTGTTCATGATGCTGAAAAAGTACATATCCTCTCATGGAAAGCTTTTATTTATTTATTTATCTTATATTCCTTTTAGGTTTTATGGTAATTTTCTCCATAGGTAAAAAGAATCTTAACTCTGTTCAATCTGTTGCAATAAGAACAAGCTGTGACTTCCACTATTTGAGCATAATCTATTTCTACTTAGGATAAAGAGTCACAGAATACATTAATTTTATTTAAATTCATGCCAGTCTGCATACTTCAAATATTACGTGCACATCTGAACAATGCAGCACACTGCTGTTTTACAGATCCATGGTGCCATTCTAAATGAGTGCACTGAAGACATAATTACTCCAGAAACCACTGCACACAGCTAGACAGCTTCTGGTTCTGGAAATAACTTGTTTATAACTACCTTGCGACTCTGCAAACTTTTGTAGGCAAAATGGAAAGATGTATGGTAGTATGAATGGTACTTGTGGGGGCGTCAAGGAAGGTACAATGCAGGTGTTCCCTACAATGGGCCCAGAGGCTTTTAGATGCCTGATCTGAGATATTTAAAAAATATATCTGGTTCAGGCTAATTTACATCTTTTGACATCTAAACAGTTTGTAAATCTGGACAAAAGGGTTTAAATTTAGCTACTTACATTTGGCACCAAGCTACTCAAGTGCTGCAAGGAACCCATTCATAATATATATATCAGATCAAACATTGCAAATCTTTTTTCCATCACTTCTGCATCATGTGATACTAAGACACACATTGTCAACAACCTGACTGGCATTCCTGACAGCATGAAAGTCAGCTCTAGCACTCTTTGCTGGATTTGAAACAACCACAGGATCACAGCCACTCATGTTGAATTCTTACCATAAAAAGGGAAAGCTCTTGTTAGAAGAAGGTAGGTAGGAGAATTTTCAAATCTACATTTGCTCGGCAATTTATTGGAAAAAGAGGACCAGAAAACTAAAACTAAAGCAAACAAACAAACAAACAAGCAAAAGCTGTGTTATAAAAGCCAAAACACACATATTTTTTCACGTCACATGAAGTATTTTGCTAGGTAGATTTTTCATGGCTGACTATAGAAAATACAGCGGGAGCAGCCTAACAAAATAACTCAGAGTGAACGTTGTGGTCTTAGAACTTTTAATAATCCTGCAATTACATGAAATGTCTTTCTATGCAACCCTCTCCTCTATTCTTAACAAAAAACTATTGTTTTCATTGTTTCATCCAGCTCTCCAAAATCTCCCTTCACCAATAGTTTGGGATTACTCACAAATACAGGCAATGCGAAACTTTGTGGTGGTAATAAAACATTGAGTACTAGATGTGCTAAAGTATTTGCCTATACATTTTTCTTTTTATAGCAAAGAAATCAGAGATAACATTTCAGATAGTTCTGGAAAATCTGCCTCAGATTTTTTTGTATAACATCAAATAAAAATATGAGCTGAAACTCATTTTTATCATTCAGTCATGTTTATCAAGAACTATATTTCAAAAGCAGCAATAGGCCTCCAAACTTAACTTTAAATGAGTTAATGTGCTCTTAACTCAGAGAAAAATTGAACTACTAATACTTTTTCATGGAACGTACATTTGATCAGCAACAGCCAAAGCCAATATCTATTACACAGATTATCAAAATTGATTTATTTTACTGGCCTAGCTATACCCACTCTTGCTGGGGATTAGCAAAATGTAAGAATAATAAAACAGAGCAGTTAAACAAGCTGGAATGCCTGCAATCTTGAGACACTACAGCATGTTTCTCCTCATGTCAGTGAGAATAACAAAACAAACCAAAGAGCAGACATTCAGAGGTAGAAAAAAGTAGCTGCGATCTTGCCCATCTCAATTAATCTAGTGGAGTCTGCTGCACAGACAGAAGTATAATCCACGACCTAAAATACACTAACGAATTACTACAGTGATGGTTCTGCATGGAAAGCCCATAGGGAGGAGGAAAAGAAGGTAGAGAGTGGACTCAGCTCTGAACTAAATATAGTGAGAGCTCTATCCGAACAGTACAACTCAACCCTCATTGAATCAAGTGTGTACAAAAAGTAAATTAATAAAATTTTGCAGGCACAGTCACTGTTATATCATTATACAATAATTATTTGGAATATTTCCATCTATCAATAATACCATCTGTCCCACCCAATACAAATGGACTACAACCCATCTGGCTTATTTTTTTCTATTGATTACTCTGCTGAATGAGTTAGCAAAACCACTTACAAAATCATCATATTACATGACACTGTCATTAAGAGATGTGAAGTAAAGAAAAACACAAGATGAGACTTAATTGGAAAACTGTCAGTTCTTCTTCCAGAAAGTTTTAGCGATGCTATAAGCTTTTTTTTTCTTTTTTTTTCTTTTTTTTCCTTTTTTTTTTTTGCTACTTTTAAAAAAAGTAAAAAAAAAAAAAAAAGCTGTATATTCTAACTACTGGATTAGGTGGAAACTGTTCTACCACACTATCACACAATTGTTACTATTTCTGAAAAGTATATTAAAGAAGCTCTCCGAAGGTATCTCCTTGAGAGTGTCAAAATGTTCCAAAATATGCTGGTGAGAACTTAAAACTTATTAGGACTCCTGAAGAGACTATGGAAGGAGTACATCTTAAAAATGGGGTGGTGGAAGCTGCTGAAGGGTGGCACTTGGATTTGTTATTTCCAATTATGTTTCCCAGGATTTGGCTTTGATTATTTGTTTGCATAATTGTCTCCATTCTATTTTTGCAGCCTCTATATCTTTTGATTTTAACTACTGCTTCCCTTCACTTTAATTTCTACAACAACCTTAATAACGATGCAAACTTTCTTGTCCATCCACCGAACTTAACTGCTTACCTAGACTCCCCTATTCTAGTTTCAGTTTCTACAACACCCTGTTAGTTTTAACAAAGGAAATCGCTCTTGTGTACATTCACAAAGTTGATCCAGAGATATTTTTTTTCAGCCCAGTGATTTAGTATTTCTTTGGAGTGAGTCCTCACTGAGGCTGCTCTCTTATCCTTCCCTCCTCACTCATTTTTCTTCCTCCACAGTGGGTTCCTCGAGGCTACAGCCTTCCATCCCTCCACCAGATTTCTGTCTCCTCTGCCACCCCGAATGGCTTTTCCAATAACATGCCAACTCCAATTGATGCAGGCAGAAGACAGGGGCCAGGGCCAGCTTCCAGCTCTATGAATATGATCCTTGATGGCTGTGGGTGTCTGGAGCTCCGGGAGGCAACGTTCAGGGCGGTACTGGAGCAGCAAGGCTCCAGGGAACAGGGACCGGAGCACAGACACCCAGCGACCATCTGGAGCCAGGGAAAGCAGGATGACAGCAGTGGAAAGGAGTTGTACAAGTAGCACAGAACGACACTGAAATATGTTTATACAGTCGCTATATATAAAATATATAGAATGATTCAACTGAAGTTGCTGACCAGTAGTACTTAGGTAGAGGATGTTTACCAGACATCACTGTGACAGAATGCTAATAATTTTGATGCCTATGATCTAGTCAGTGTGCTAAATACAAATACCTCAATCATAACACACCATCATTTTGCTATTAAACCCAGAACATTCATCAAACAGAACTGTGAAGTCTAAAATCTTTCTTAAAAACATAATTAAGTGTATGGTTTATAATGTCTAGTTTACAAGAAAAGAATTTTGAGCTTCACTGTTTTGTTTGCAGTCTCTATTATTTCCATGGATGACAGAAGCAGAACAATTTCAATTGAGACACCATTTGCTCTTATTAAACAATCTGTAGGTTGCTATTGATTCATGCCCTTGTCTGCTGCTTGAAATAAAGTTCAAGAATAATAAAATACTTTTTGGTTTGGCTGACTTAATTTACTTGCAGAAAACAGAGTGTTATTTCATGTCATTGTATCTAACAGAACTAACTGTAGTAGTGTTGGTATACCAAAAAGAAACAAAAAAACAAAAACTAAGACAAATAAGGGATGTGCTACTTATATTTTTAAATACAGATGCCTTTAGAGTAAAGCTACTGTGTTCTGGCTTCCACACAGTAAGACAGTATTTTACAAGCTACTTCAAATAAAATATTAAGAGGTGTGAAAACTACATTTCCTGTTTTCAGTGATTCTGTGGAGTTAGGGACAAGCGCAATTTAATAATTTATCAGAAAACTTTACCATTTTCCTTCTTCTGAGAATGGAATCAGACAAAAAGAACATTTCTCCTATTACTGGCTAGCACTTCTCCTCCAATACAAAACCTATTGATGAACATCTATTTGCATTAACAATTACATAATCAATTATATTTTCAGGACAGGACAATTCCTCCCTCTGGTTCTCCGTAGCAGAAGCATTTGGTACATCTTTTCCTATCCTTTGCTGTGCACATAAACATTACTAATCAAAAAGTATGCTTAGCCTGAGGAAAAATTCAATTCTGAATCTCCTTTTGACAAAATGATAGGGAAATTGGAACATCTGGCTGCTAAAAACATCTCTTTTCCACTGTTATTTTACATTTTTTTCCAAAGCATTTTTAGATCATTTTGTGGCACTCTTTACTTCATCTGCTATTTATTTTTTTGCTATTTCTGATAATTTCATTAATGAATATGATCTAAAAAGCACAGATTAAGATTGATAAGCATCCTATAGACTTGTTTGATGCTCTTCTAGGATGTTTTTTCTTAAACATTCCTGAAACCCGTTAGGCAGCTAACTCTTCACAGAAGTGAGTGTAGGCAGCAATCCATTTTTTAAACTATGGCTTGAGCAATCAGGAAGTGATAAGAGACAGATACTATTAAAAACCCGAAAGTAAGCAACCTCATGGGGTATTTTTCCAGTAGCTGAAAGAACTGCCTAGTGATCTCATTAAGTCAAAGAAAGGAAAGACTAGATAAACAGTCGCTGGTACATAGACTATTACAGGAGACCTAAAAGATTATATCTGGAAAATTGAAAAGTTTCAAAGAACTGGCAAATACTACCAATCTGCCCTGAAATCTGTGTCTGTATGTATTACAAATGAGAAAGCATGTAGGCTACATGGTCATGGTACATGTTATTAACCAGTCGCATAGCAAAAAACATTCTCAGCTTTTCAAAATGACTATATAGGACGCTTTCTGACAATAATTTCTCTACGCTGAATTAGCTTAATGCTACTACCACTACATGCAATGTCTCTAATTACTGCCTCTAAGTCATCATGAGACAGTAAATCATCTAAAACACTTTACCTTAAGATAATATGTTACTAAGATATACTTGAATATGCACTGGTGTCATACTTGCTGTTTCCATTTAAAGCTTGTAGCATCGGTCTAAACCCTTAAATATGGCAGACAGCATTATCTTAAGAACTATATTAATATCTCTGCAGAAAGTCTTAGGATCTGATATAAATATGGCTGGCAAAAACAAGGCTGAGGGCTTCCTCAGTATGACACAAGCTTTGGAATATCATCCCTCACAGGAAAAAAGAAAACCTAGGGCATTCATGAATTTGAAAATATTGGTATAGCCTTCTGTGTGACTAGAATAATGTCTTGTCTAGAAGAATGTGTCTTTCCTAATTCACTTTTACTGTTTCCAAACCAATCCATAGAAAGGTATGACCATTTTTCAACAGCACTACAAAAGGTGAGGTTATTACTGTACACTGCAAGTTAGCTACCTTGGTGTATTTTTAGTATACAAGGATCTTAATAACTGACCTATTTCAAATATACTGTAAAATTCAACTTTTCACCAAGGCATTCACCAAGAATACCATAACATATAAAAACACCTGACAGCATGCCCTAGAATCACAGAATCGTCTAGGTTGGAAGAGACCTCCAAGATCATCTAGTCCAACCTCTGTCCTAACACTAACAAGACCTCCACTAAACCGTATCACTAAGGGCTACATCTAAACGTCTTTTAAAGACCTCCAGGGATGGTGACTCAACCACTTCCCTGGGCAGTCCATTCCAATGCCTAACAACCCTTTCAGTAAAGAAGTTCTTCCTAATATCCAACCTTAACCTCCCCTGGCGCAACTTTAGCCCATTCCCCCTCGTCCTGTCACCAGGCACGTGGGAGAATAGACCAACCCCCACCTCTCTACAGCCTCCTTTAAGGTACCTATAGAGAGCGATGAGGTCTCCCCTGAGCCTCCTCTTCTCCAGGCTGAACAACCCCAGCTTCCTCAGCCGCTCCTCGTAAGATTTGTTCTCCAGACCCCACACCAGCTTCATTGCCCTTCTCTGGACTCTCTCGAGCACCTCCATGTCCTTCTTGTAGCGAGGGGCCCAAAACTGAACACAGTACTCGAGGTGCGGCCTCACCAGAGCCGAGTACAGGGGGACAATCACCTCCCTAGACCTGCTGGCCACACTGCTTCTTATACAAGCCAGGATGCTGTTGGCCTTCTTGGCCACCTGAGCACACTGCTGGCTCATATTCAGCTGCCTATCAACCAGTATTCCCAGGTCCTTCTTGGCCAGGCAGCTCCAACCACTCATCTCCCAGCCTGTAGCGCTGCTTGGGGTTGTTGCGCCCCAGGTGCAGGACCCAGCACTTGGCCTTGAATAGAAATTGCAAGGTGTAAACAAACCAACAAATTTCACATTAAAAACACAAACAATCAGATCTTAGCAGACTTAGAGTGCTACAGAGAAGACTAGGAATGGTTCAAATTCAATTCACTTGGTCTTGGAGGAGGGTACTCAGGAGGGTACTTTATTAATAAATCTAGGTTGATTGTGTCAACTTCCATACAAAGCCTACATCTTCTTCACTCAGTGACAAGTGCCTAGTGCAAAGACTGAAAGTGAAAGCAAACAGAAGGAAAAGACATTGGGACCATTGTTCCTTCTGTGGTAGTATTAACACAAGCCATTTATCTCCCTGAGAAACTATAAGTTATATTAAGTTGCATAGCAATTCTGCAGTAACTACTCTTGTTTACCCATTTATGAAGTAGCTACATTTTATTTATTTAAGGTTTTTGGGCAATACCTTTTTAATGCTTGCAGAGTATTCTGCGGCTATGGTACATACAAAAAAGAAATTATTATAGTATGATTATAAATCACTGGGGAAATTATTATGTTATTAGAGATCATCTAGGGTGAACCAACAGACTGCCACACGCCATCCTGGTCTTAGAAGTTCAGCTGAATAATAAGTAATAATAAGTAGTAAACTGCTAAACTCAGTTGTCATGACAATATTGCTTGTAAGAAAGAATGGGGAAAAAAATATCTCAACAGAACAAGTAATAAAAAGTTAAAGTAAAATACCCAGTTCCTATTATGTAAAAATATATGGGCAGAGGTAATTCAAATATAGCATTGTTCCCATTTTTGCTAGAGGAATTGGCTGCTCTTTAAGAGTTTTTTAACATATTGCTTTGGGGAATTAAAACAAAGTTAGTGATGAATGTAACTTTCTATTAAGAAATTTTCTGTCTCAATTGTGCACAGCCACTTATGAGCCAGAACATAACAGCTCAATCAAACGTTATTATACTAGCTTTACTTGAACCCCTCTGAAATGTACAGAGAAAATTCTGATATTACTACACGACTTAGGGGGAAAAAAAGACAACCCAGAAAGAAGAAAATGGATGTCACAGCTACCTTTTTACATTCTCTTAATTTCTTCTGCCATATAGAATGAGCAACAGGAACGTGCTTGCTGTCAGTTACATAGCAGCTTGCTGTGATGACGTGATGGAGTGCCGTCTTCTGGCTCATAGCTTGAAGGACTCTCTCAACATGACGGAGGGCAACTACACCCTCTGTCCATATGCTGCCACTAACAAGCTGCATAGTACAAGGTACTAGAGCTATCTGTCCAGCGCAGTAGAGAACATCTCCAACCTAGGGAAAAAGAAATAAAACAGTAAGATTCTGAGAATTCAGAGAAAACAAAGGAAGCATTTTTCACCTTTCCAAGTAATTTCTCCCAACACCACTCTTCTTTGCCATCCTTTGTCACATCATTAAAAATGTTGCAAACATGGCATTCTAACAGTCATTTTTGATAAGGATTTATATATACTATACGAATACAGCACTGTAATAAACTTTAACAGCTAGTACATGGATGTATGCGTCAGTTCAAAATAATATCTGACGTTAGTGACTGTTACTGCTGCTGGATCACACTGATGACCCAACATGGTTAAATATATTGATTGAATATATTGTCATCTTGATTTCTTTTAAGTAAGCTTCCATTTTTTCAGTGTTCCATTTGTTTCAGTGTTCAGTTTCAGAGTGATGATGCATGCTTCTTTCAGAATATTATAAAAATCGTGACAGTCCAGAAGGTAAAAGGAAATTACAGACTGAAAATAAGATGCAAAAAAGTGTTATTTAACTAAAGAGATGGATTAATCTTTTGAAAATTGAATTAAATGGGTGGCCAGATATGCCATGAATATATGCTAAATTGAGCTGCAATGCAGTTACTTTGGGCTGATTTTCCTAAATCTTCCTGGCAACACTCTGAAGACCTACTTTCTGAATAGCAGCCAGCAAAGGAAATGTTTATTCTTATTATTCAGACATCTCAAAGATTTATTATAAAATCTTAATGTAAATATCAAAACTTTTCATCCTCTTATTCTGTACTTCTCTAGAAAGTCAGTACATTTCCTGATCAGTGAGGCAGTGAATGTTATTCCAAATCAAAAGAAAACTAAGTATAGAAATGGGAAGTAAGGTAGGCGTAAGCAGCTTTGAAGTCTGCACAGAAAGCAATTTGCAATGAGTAAAGAGAGTGAAAATGGACTGTGCAAGGAATCTTCAGGAAAAAATTTCCAGAACTTACTGTATAAACTGTAAAAATTCCTCAGAATTAAGAATAATTAAAAAAGAAATCTGTGTCCTAGAAGACATGGCAATCAAACCATGTGACAGACCCATATGCAACTCCAAATCTGTCCTCGTAACTGTCTGTGTCTCACAAAAGACTCACACATGTAACTATTGGAAGAGTATCTTATACAATTTGGCATACAAGTTCTATGATTAGCAGCTGAAGAGGGGGAGGAGGCAGAAAGGAAACATAATATATCAACTGACACTCATCAACTATTTAAATTGTTTAAAATATCTGAAATATTGTTTTGATAATGCTATATATAATCCTGAATTTTGAAAAAATATGCAAGTAATATTTTAGTTTATAGGAACAAATGGTCTTTTTTTTTTTTTTTTTTTGTAGTGCTATTTTAAAATATGTGCCATTGAACAAGGGAGTCCAGCCAGCTACCAAGTGGCATACTGACAAGATGAGAAACAAATTCAGGAAGATATGATTTGGAGGGGCACAGGTTTGTTTTTAAAGTAAGCCATCCATTTTCACCTCTGCTAAGTGAAATTCATGTTATTAGTCGAAAATGCCAATACAGGTAGTTAATACTTTTACAGAAAAAAAAAAAATCACACTAGCAATATTTATTCTTTTTTTTTCTGTTGAGCTCCTAGTTTTCCATGCATCACCCATGTTAATTATTAGGTAGACAGAAGAGCTGTTCAACCAGTTCACTTCCCCTATTCTTGAACAGATTGTTTGAGACATAATATGAATACTAATTAACGATAAAATATCTGTCAGTGTTTTGAAATACGGACCAAGATAGCACTTTCTTAAAGTATCCTGGATAGTTCTGATACAGTTAGCCCCATTGGTCATAAGCAAGGTCAAAAAAATCTCTGAAGGATTTGAGCAAAATTGGCACTGCTTTTGGCTCAGATTCAGTGGGAATTTTGCAGAGTTCTTTAAAAAATATTTTTAAAAAACCCCTCTGTTCCTAACATACTTGTTTGTATCTTAAGATGCAATTAATAGAAAAATAATATTCTCAACATGCCACCATGCTATGAAAGGGTGGATACAAGGGGGAAAGAGGGAAAAAGGATCAAAAGAGGCCACAGGTTTTCAGCAACTGTACTTCAGGAGGACATAATTTAGGGTAAGGAAAGGGGGAGGGATGTTCCTCTTCTCTTTCCCAGTGACTTGGTCATGAAAAGCAAGTATAAATAAACAATCAGCAGGGGCAAAGCAGCAAACCAGTAAAAACACTGTTTTAGCAGATTTCAAGAGGTTGTCTCTGGAATATTTGAAACATTATACAGAAAATTGTTAGCATAATAAAAAGCATTTAAAACAGGGAAGACTTCATAATATCTTGTTCACAGTACTGAAATCTTACAACAGGAGATGTCACAATGTATGGTGTCAGTCCTTGTGTTGTGAAAGTGTTGTACAAAACCCTGCTAGAACTTTGCAACAGTTTATCCTTTTGGAGCATCTTCAAGGATAACAGAAGATTTTTCAGACTATAGATTCACAGTGTATCAAGTCTAGAGGACTTGCATATCCAGGAAATTCAGCAGAGAAACAAAACTATAATATAATGGATATGTATTCATACACTGAGGATTTAATTTTCACTGTAGCCAATACACATATTTCCAGTGCTAAAATTTCATTAAATATTGGACAAAAGAAAAATATAAAACAAAACAAAAAACTTGTACTGCTGAAATGCTCACTTCTACCAATTTATTTCCAATATAGTTTGAGCAAGGCTAGCAGTTTATACATGGAGCCCCATGCAATTACAGATTTTTTTATCTTTCCATTTTCATTTGTATCACTGCAAGTTAAACGAAAGGTGAGTCTTGACAAGCTAGCACAATAATTTGGCAGTTCTTTGTTTCAGTTAGCACAACTGTAAGTAATCAAGGGAATTCAATAGACAACCAGAACCTCAAAGTAGGCAATTCATACAGATAGGAATGCTAAGCTCTTATTTAAGAATTACTGCTTTTCATACTGTACTTGTGCTGCTAGAGATAAGTCTAATACAGAGCTAGGTCACATCAATGAGGAGGGAAGAAGGCACAGCAGCAAATAATTTTATTTCACTTTTTTTTTTTCTATCTGTCCTTCTTGCATTCATTTTTTATGAATTCAGGAATTCACTTTTTGGAATGAAAGCATTCCAGGATACAGTGGAAAGGACTTTTTGGAATGAAAGCATTCCAGGATACAGTGGAAAGGAAAAGTCAGAATGATGCTTGGTGCCACTTCAAATTGTTCTATCTCATGGAAAAGTCTTTAACAATATTGTAAGTCACTGAAAGGACACAACATATCTGCATTTTCAGGATGATCCCTCCCACAAAATATAATTCAGGAAAAGAAACAAGGAGAAAAACAGACTTAATTGGACATAAGGACTAAGTTAAGCTGTTAATTAACCAGAGAAAGCTATAATTATTGCTACTTGGAAAGGAACAGAAGTAACAGGATACCTCTAGATTTGCACCAAGTTGTTGTTGTTGTTGTTGTTGTTAAAGGCCAACAACAAATGGCTTTATAAAAAACTTTATAAAACTTTTCCTGCTGGTATTATTAAAACTTACTGGTGATTAACTGGCATAAATATATAAAGTGCAGAAAAATTCTGAGACATTCAGTCATTCACATATAGGTTTTTATGACAATTTTAATATTTGCACCATATGAACCAACACATGTTTCTTGGAAGGGATTAAGTCAATATGTAATCAACCAAATCTTTGTTCTGAATGCAGTATGGTATCTGAGTGACTGCTGCCCTTTAACAGGTCAGGGTACACAAAAGATTCAGTGACCCTCTGACCCAACAGTGAAATAACCTACCATTATTTTCGGTCAATGTAAATAAGCATAACTGACAATGTGCTAATAGGCTGCCTCTGGTCAGCCATGTGTACCTCTGACCTTAATGAAGACCTAAATCAATTAATACTCCAGGCAATAAAGACCTCTGGCTGATTAAGTTAGCTAGAAATCATCTTTTCTAACGGGATTAAAGCTGTAAGGTGGTGAACTTTTTATTTAATATATGATAATCCTTTCTTCCTAGGGCCCTCTTATTTTAGCTAATGATGGTAAAATTGCTTTTTGCAATGTGAAATCTTTTATTCAACTACCTATTGTGAATAAAGTTTTAAAGGTACCATTCAGACAATGGTAATTGAAAGGCTTTGAGTTCACACTAGGAACACAAATTACACCTAACTGACATGGTTCTAATACATCACAGACTTCAACATGATGCACATGTTTTTTCTTGAACTATTTCGCCTACACATTTGTAGGCTAAAAATGCCAGAAATGAGTTGATCATACACGGTTTAAACAGTTTTTCTTTTGAGAAAACGAATACAGAATCATAAGCTAAAAGACAAAGGATATATTCCTAAATGAAAAATTAAAAAAAAAAAGAAGTTATAATTAGCCTTGAATAATAATAATAAAAAGTATAAAGACCTACTTACAGCTTAGTAAGATGCTTGCCTATCACCCTCAAAATTGCAGAACTTCTCCTAAAACAAAATAATCTTTTCTTAGGTATGGTCAAAAAAGTATAACTAATCAATAGCATCTGTTATTGCTATCTTATTGAAGTATCTGTAACATTTCCACAGTTTTCAGAGATTTATAACTCAGTTTTCAAATGCTGTGACCGCAGCCTGCTAATCCTCATTTTGGGATGGAGCTTCATATGTTTCAAAATCTATTTGATTGCTTAATCTGCAAGACTACAAAACACTCATTTCCTTGCATTGTCCTTAACAATTACACTTTATATTATCAGAGTGTGATTTGAATTTTTCTCTTTGAACTTACATTTGTGGGTTGCTAGGCCACAACAAAAATCCACAGAGCATTTTTGTATTAAGAACTGAAGTAAAATACTGCAATGTCATGGATGTAAAATAGGCTGTACAACTTGTTTTGTTTTGTTTTGTATTTGTTGTTGTTGTTAACTGTAGTTTAGCAAAACTAAGATATGCTGTCCCACAAGGTCATATTTAGCACTGAACACATTGTCTTAACTCTAGAAGCACACCTTTAAAAAACAGCGTTGTTTTTTAAATTGGAAGCCACACCAAAGCGAAGTATAATGTCCTGTACTATGCACAAGAACTGATAGTTCTCTAAAAAGGGCTACTAAATCAACAATACGTTGGAAGAAGCCACAATATTCATTATTATCAATATCAGATCGACTTCCAAAAATACATCCAAATACCTCTTATTCCTACTCTATGCTGCCCAATGGTAAACACCTCTGCAATTCTCTAAAAAGCAAATAATTAAATAATGCAAATTGAGCCTTTAAACTCTGCTGGATTTATAGCAGACAATCTTGTGTAATACCTTCCTGAAGGTCTGCAGCCCATTGAAGTTTAACATAATGCTATATGTGCAGACTTGAGAGGGACAATCAGGTCAGAAAGCATAAGAGAAAGTAAGTTTCAACTTCAAAAACATTTTTAAAAAACTGTTCTAGTTCATCACAGAAAATTGTATTATTTGCATATATATCTGTGGCAATGTGTTGGTTACATTTTAAGTCTTGATCAATGCTGAATCAATTTTTACAACTGACAGCAATAAAACCTACACATTTCTGATTTTCAGAAGAGAAAGATTCTGTGATGATTCAAACTGAAATGTTCACATAAAAACACCTCAAAAGCTGTCATTCACATTCCAGGGGTGTATAAAGCACAAAACAGAAATAAACCTAGTTTTTAAAGTCAGCAACTGTAGTTATAAATATCTAGGAAAGGTCCCAATAAAGTGGGTGAAAAAGGCTAATACATCTATGTGGGTATGGCAGTGAGGCTGAAGTCTGCTCCTGAACTCCCATTTTGGTGCACTTGGGAGTTCCAAAACATAGGGATGAAATGAAGAAAATGGAGGTAAAATATTCTTTACTTACTATGCATATTTTGGTCAATGTCCCATACTGGCACACATGGTACATATTGTTCCTTTATGGAAAATGATAATAGGCAGTTCAAAGACTTAATTGCCGTAGAGGATAAACTGCTCTTCACATCTAAAAAGGATGTTTTTTGCAAAATAGAAAAGGAGCAGTCTCCCTACTGGAAAATGAGCAAGCTAACAAGTGTATTATTCCTTGATGCATTTCTTTCTTGGGACAGTGAAATTCTAGTCTTCCTGACTATTAATCTGTCACCTTTTACAAAGCCTACCATTTCCTCTCAAGCTTTTGAAAAAAATCACAAGTTCTCACAGAACCGTATTAGTAAAATCTGGCAACTGTGAAAAACTGCAGAACACTCAGCTTTATAAGCGTACCTTATCTAAAAGATGGGAGTAAAACTTCCAAACTGATTATCATTTACTCATTTCTTATTCGTATCACTTTGAATGATGATGCCAAGACAAATGAAAATGAAAAAAAAAAAAAAAGGGAGCTAAGATTAGTCTATTCCACACTAATTGGGGTGGGATGGGGAAGGAGAGACTTCATAAAATCAGTATTTATCAGGAAAAGTAAAGGCATATTCAGGGTCCAGAAAAACAAGGTGGAAAGGATTAGTGTCTAAAAGTGTAAAGTGATAAAAATGACAATGTGGAAATGGAATATTGAGCAATGAATACCAACTTTTTAGAAAATGCATATTATGTCCAACATCGTTGACTGCATTTTTGAATTACAATTACATATGCATAGATAAGAGAGTATAATAGTTGTAATTCATTTGGATTCTTAAAATATCTGATACAGCATCTTTGTAAATTATTTTTAACTCTCCTAATTATAAATGCTGTTAACTAGCTGATAGTCTGTAAGGAGAGAGTAATGAAAATGCCAGCATACTGAATTGGGGTGCCATAGGGATTGGTATTAGGCCTGATTTTATTTAACATCTTCATTAAGTCAATGGAAGTAGGGATTAACAGCATGGTAATGAAACCCACAGAGGATACTAAATTAGAATGTGCACCAATTGTAATAATAAAAATGGACACAGACACATTTGAAATACAGGCAGGAAATATCAAAATGAGACTTAACTTAGGAGAAATGGAAACTTACACCAGAACATATGGCAAAAATGTTTTGAAATACAGATATTCATAACAAGGGAGAAAACTTGACTGCAGAAGTGCTGAGCGTTGTATATGAAATCATAACTCTTCTTTACTAGAAGCAAGTTCAGTATAATACAAAGAAGATACTGTCTCTGTTCTCATGAAAAAGGTCAGATTCATCAGATCTATCAAATGCTCGTTCCAGGGTAAGTAACACCAATCCTTGGCTAATGAAAGAGTAAAGTTTTCTAAAAACTCAGAAAGTGGTACCATACCCTTTAGGAGAGGTATGATTTCAAAATAAACGCTGTAAAACATCAAGTGGTATCAAAGTTTCAGATGATTATTTGGAGTTTTTAAGTACTTTTTTTCAGAAGTTTTCACATTTCATCATTAACACTGATTTTCAGTTCATAGGTTAACATAGCTGAATTCGAAGTATGAAAAACATTTTAATCAGCTAAGGTAAGGATATAGAAATTCAAAAAATAATATTTTGTTTTCCTCTGTTAAATGGTAATTGTTGAAACCTTACAAGAGGTTAGATAAGCATTCATTTGAGGTTCCCACACAGTTAAATTGTGTTGTAACTACGACTACTTATGATTATTATCCTAAATTTATTCTGATGAGGATAGCTTTATAACATCAGCGTTCTTTCTTTCTCAGCTCTGTATAAAAATAAATAAAAAAAAATAAAAATAAAAAATAAATGGTATGTTCACATGACATTTCTCCCTCCTTGATTTCTACATTTTTCTCTGTCTGTGCTTTAGGGGAATGGCTTTAAGGGAATGGAAAGTATATATATGAGAGGAACTATAAGGTACTTGCATCCACACACAATAGCTAAAGGAAGATAAAGAAAACAGACAAAGTGATGTGATAACCTTACATACCTATATGTGTTTATATTACAAACCTTGTCTCTAATTTTTTCCTTAAACAGACATGTGCAATATACTTACGGATCTCATCATATTCTGCCCACATCAAGTGCAGTTGCTACTGCATATGTCCACTTACAGTAAACTCATGTATTGGGTAAACTATGACTGCAGTCCAAGAAGGCACACTAGAAATTTCTAGGTTGAATTTTTAATAGGTTAGTTCATGTTTCCACTAACCTAGTGGCAACTTCAACCACCTTAACCACCCTTATGGTTGGTTATAAGGGTGCTACTGCCCAAGGCTGTAACTGCTCTGGAATACAGCACGCAAGAATCAAAATTGTGGTCATAAAATCTGATGAAGAATGAGTCGTTTTCGTTTTTTTTTTTTTTTCCTACCTGTCTTTACAATCTTTACTCATAATAACCATTGAATATGTTAGTGTGATTACAAACAGAAGAGGGAAATGCTCTGTACTGAAAGGTGAAAGCTGTTCATCACACTACAGTAATTCACAGGGTATGAAACACATTAACATGATGACATTCCATTCTTACAGAAAAGATTTCTATCCCAGCCACCACTTGGCCTAATATTCTTACTAAAAATATGCCTTTCATGAATGTCACTGGATACTTTATCATAAAGGTTTGTGATAACTGGGAGACAGGAAAGAAGCAGCTTCATAAAAACAAGAATCTATTTGAAAAGAGTTAATTGTATTAATAGTATTACTAAGCTGAAAGTTCTTATTCCAACAATATAGTGTGGCTTCATACTTTACCTATCCTCTATATATACTCAGTCAAACAGGGGTTGTACTTATATCTTTGGCTACTTAAATAATAATCAAAATTAAAACACTTTAATGTATGTCAAAGACTATTCAGTGCAGGTCTAATTTAAAATAGACATCCTGTGAAATCCAGCAGAAGAGGAATAGTTAAAATTCTGTGTGCTCTGAGCAGTAAGTCACGAACAAATTTATAAATTAAAAGAATCTGTAATTTGACAGTTACAATGTGTTATACATTCTCATATAAAAACAGAAATACAGTGTTTGTGAAGTGAAATACGAAAAGAACACTCATTAGGAAAGTAATGTCCTTGATGCAATTGCCTAACCTAAAGGTTAAAAATTCCTAACAAAACAAATAAAACTAGGGAAAACTACGGAAAGACAGCAATAATCTCAGAAACACACTAACTGTGCTCATCCATATACATTTTCATAATTTTTCCTTGTTGTACCTTTAAGCACTGACTTTGTATCAGAACTGCAGTGTGAACAACTTGCTTATATAAAATATCAATAAATTCCTAAATGTGTAATCAGAAATTTAAAAAGCATTATGCTGTGTCCTCAGATGACACACCTTTTAGAGGGCAGATTTTCTCTTAGACTGGCAGCATTTCATGACAGAACATTACCTATTGACTAAATGGTAACATGTACCATTTAAAAATAAGTTCCTATAATAATTTAATTATATATATATATATATTTATGCTTGGACAGCATTATAATTATATACTGCACTGAAAAATATATTCATTTAGGTATGTAGTTAGAGTTTTGCATTATACATTTTCCTGTTTTTTTCTTCTTTATTTTTGTATGATCACCTTATTGTTCTCTTATAACACCTATTTTCATGGAATTTTCTACATGACAGTATATTAGTAACTGATAGATTAATAATTAAATAGGTATTTTGTGTTTTGCCAACTAAGATGCAATCATGTCTCTATCCATCTTACACGACAAAGTGAGGTCAAGATCCTGTGCTGACAGAATTACTGTGTGCTTAGTCCTTTTTGTTTGCATTATTAATAGAAGTATTTATTTTAGCTACTAAAAACTAATTGTAGAATCAAGCCCCTTGATATCAGGCATATAGTAAAGTGTTAAAACTAAAAGGGTGTAAATATGAGGAAGGGAGAGGCAAAATGCAGTAAGGAATAATTCAATGGTTAGGATAATCACCTGCAACAGTGCAGAGATCCAGGCTCAAATCTCTCTGGTATTTTCCTTTTGCCCAGTAATGGCAGTAGTGTTGCAGCAATGGCAACCCTGGAAGCACATCTCAGTGCCTACTTTGTGTTCTACTTTGTTTAAATAAACTCGTGTTCTTGAATCAATATTATTTTTTTGTTTCTTAATGAATGTTTTAATCAGTACACTAGAAGTTAATACAGGATAGGAAGACACTCTGTAGAGAAAAAAAGTATTAGCAAAGATCTGAAAAAGCTTTCCAATGAATGTTCAGTCAAAACTGATGCATTCCTGAGCCAGACTTCTACCTTGATAATTCAGTATTATCCAAAAAAGAAACGACTTACTGAAATTCCAAGTATTCCAAACTTCTATGAGTCATGGTTACCTTCTATTTTTCAGAAATAGTAAGCATTTAGCAATAACAATGATTCTTAATACAAAATAAGCCTTACACTGCAGAACATTTAGACCAAGATGAGCCTATACAAACACAATTTTAGTGAAATGTTCTGGTTACTTCATAAGAAGTTATGTAGTAAAGTAGAAACCACATGGGGAAAATAGTTTAATTTAAATTTTTGAAAATAAAAATACTTAGAGAAACTTAATGTGAACATGAGATGTGATCAAGAAGTTCTCTTTGAAGTATAACAGTTAAAGCTTACTTAAACACAGAAATGATGAATTAGAAACAATATCAATGGCATTACTGGAAAATCTTGCTATTTGAATTTCATAAATAACCAACAGAGCACCTCTTCAAAAACAAAGGATATATCAAAGTGTACAAATTATACAGAGAACGGTTTAAATATATGATTTTGCTTTATAATTTTAGGAAAATTATAGGCACCTCACTGAAATATGACCTTGCATATCAATACAAATGTCTAACATTTTGTTCTTCCAGCCTAACAGAAAGCACTTCTAATTATCAGCCAAACAGTGCACAGTATTTTAAAGGTAAGCGCAAACACTAAAACTAATGATGGAAACCGTCTTGCATAATCTTACATGATATTTACCTGGCATACAGGATTGAAATTGAATGACTTAACTGTTCCTCTAGTGTCTGAGTAATGTTTTGGAGTGTTGTGGAAAGATTATTTTTATTTTTGGTTTAAAAAGTTTGGTTTAAATTCAACCAGCAAGAATTCTCTCTTATGAAGTCTAGTTAAATATAGTTAAAATACAGCACCTTTCAGTATGTAATTTCAGAGTTTGCATTTGGCAATATAACTCTTCTCAACATTTAACCACCAACCTCCAGGCTTCTGCCATTCAGGCCTAAAGGAGTTAAATCTCTCTCTTCAACAGAAAAATAATTACACATTTTTGCAGAAAAATATCACACGCTGATAGTGAATAATTAAATGCTCAAACCAAAGAGAAATGAACTATTTCTGTAATGTATGTTTTGAACTTTCAATAGCAAGTCTGATTCTTCAGAATAATATCTGTGTTAGAATCAAGAAGGACGCTAATGGGAAATGAAGATAGGTATGAAAGAATAATGCATGTAATATGAAGAAAGGCGGAGAAACAGTGTAATTCCAACTGAGATTTTTTTTTTGTAATGTTAACCTATGGTATCACTGATGTTTGAGTAAAGGAATTCAATTCGTTGTACAACATGACCTAGTAAAGTGATGTCATGCTTTGATTTCATGCAAAATTTAGTAGAAGCAGACACTGTGCTGCACCTTGCAGGACTAGGCCCAGGATGCAGATAAAGATAATTGTGAAATTATTGTGAAGTAAGCCCTTTAAAACACCATCAGAGAATAATAAATCTTTACAGCTCAACACCTTCCCAACACAGGAAACTGAGAGTTAACCAGTGTGTCCAATTTAAATTTTTTTATAAAGGAGGAATAAACCTGCTATAGGGAGCTGGCTTGATAGACCTTTGAAGGTCTTCAAAACTCTCACTAATATGCTATTCTCTAAAAAATATTCCCATAATTCTGCTGTCTCCCATCATTCCTTGCCTCAAGATTCATCTGTCAACTTTGATGCATCTTTTAAAGTACCCCTCCAAGCCTAAAAACCATGACTACAGACCACAGAAGAGAACTCTTTGCTTTGAAACTATCTGATCAATCAGAAGATCATTTACCTGCAAGCATTATTTGGTGAAGCTAAAGCAGCATATCAACCAGCAGCATCTGAAGGCTGAGGCAGCAAAACGTCAACAACAAATTGTCATTGGCATTCCATTTATGAACCTTCAAACAGCATCAGATCTTTTCCATGGGAAACCAGATCAGGTCAGACTGGAGCTGAATATTTCTTAACAAGCTAACCATCAAAAGAACTTACGTTTTGAATAAAAAGGCTATCATTTGTTGATTTGAATATCAAAGGGATCCACTGCAAACTCCCAGTCTAGAAAAACCTCCCTAAGCTACACCAGACAGGTGTTTAATAATCTATTATTAAGGCACTATTTTAGGTTACTCAGAATCATAAAAAATAGCTGTAACTGTGAAGCTGCAAATGGGACTGCACAAAGAAATGAATGCTATTAACATACTATTAACAATTCAAAAGAATGAGTTGACATACCAATCAAACTTGTTAATTGACTGTCAATGGCCTGTCCCTGAATATACAACATGACTGCATTATATATTTCAAATGCTGACAGGAAGACAGTTTCATTTGCATTAACTTCATAAACTGATCAACAACCAAACTGCCACATACATTTATAATGGGAAGCTGAATCATTTCAATATTCATGCAGCTCTGTAATTGTAAATTAGGTACTGGCAAACAATACAATACTGTACATACTCTAAAATATCCTAAATTTCTCTGACCTACTTTCTTTTTTATTTTAAAAGAGCAGTGGAAAAAAGTTGTCTCTTACAAAGATGATTATTACTTTAATTTATGGTTCATGCCTTAGGCAAAATTTGTTTGCAACCTAGTTTGCAACCATAGTTTATAACTCTACTCTACATGCAGAACTGGTCCACAATATATGAGGCATGCAAGGTGATGTAAAATTTTTCTTCCTTTCATTCTGTGAAGTGTAAATACCATTAAAACAAAGTAAATCTGTAAAAAAAAAAAAAAAAATGAAAATCTGTACTATTTCCCTGCTATGACGCAAAGCAGATGTCAGTACTAAAACCACTGCAACTTTCTAATTGGACATTGAAACATGTAATTTGAAGTGGAAAGTATTGTTCTTGCACATCCTTCCCTGTGTCCTAGAATTTACTGCCCTCAAAAGTCTTGTCTATATAAAGTATGTTTCCTTAAAATATCTCGTAATTACACCCATTCAGTTTCATTGGGATTGACAGTGATAGCAGCTGAAATGGCTGTGATAGTGCTGCCATTTTAGCCAAATGGTTAGTCAGACATACTCTGAGCAAAGTCACAAATCATGCTAGTTGTAAGAGCAGAAGTGCTTGTGGCTCTTCCACATTTCGCCATGTATTTATCAATCCAGCACAAATGACCATGGGCTGATAGTAGCAGAAAAGTTACAGAAAGAATTCCTAATAAAAGATAGAGACCAACATTCTTCACTTTTCTTACTTAAGACCTCCTCCTGCACTATTTACTGTCTTGCACTTCTTCTTACTGAAAAATACAGCTCTAGCTAACATAGAAGCCTTCAAATATTGTCATTAATGACTCTGTATATTAGTATCTATTCATATGGTTTGACCGTATAGGGCAGATATGAAAGAAGAAATTTGTTTTTATTTGTTCATGAAGTGCTGTAGGCATATTTATCACTGTTTATACACATATAATAGTATCTCAGTCACTCTGAGAATCAGAGAAATGAAGCTAAGTACAAATGTCGTAAATGAGGATTAAGTCAAGAAGCTTTGAAAATATTTCACTGAAATCTAAGTAGTAATTCATCAAAATTTTTGAAGTTGTCAGGTCAGGAACATTCCCTTTGTATCTGTATGACCTGGAGGAAGTATAAGCAAGTTTTAAAAGTCTCAACTGTAAATGCATGTTGTCTCCTTTTCCCCTCTTTTATTATTACTACTTTTATCCTGTCAATCCAGCAGTCATTACCTGACTTTAAAGCTATTGCAAGAAGAGCCATGCAATATACACTAACATAACCACACAGATATCACATAAACATCCAATAAATCTGCAGTCATGACAATCTTCTCCTGCATATCCTTTCAGATAAAGCATATCAGAGGACAATTTCTGATAGCAGCTATATTTTAGACTTTATTATTTGTAGTATATATGTAAGAATGAGAAGCAAAAAATATTCACATTTATTGTTCTAGCAATTGCAATTGAAGAGTAGAAAGATTAACAAACGGAAATATAAACCTTTTAGAAAAGCTGAATATAGAAGAGCCACTGGAGTGATGGCAGTCCCAAATCATCCTAACTGATAATCATGAAAGATTACTTACACTACAAACTAGATATTAGCTTTGATATCTTCCCTGAAGTATAAACTGAGTAACTGTCATACTGAATAACATCTTATGTGGATACTGCTAAGTTCTCACACTGACAAAACAGGGATCATTAAAGCTGCAATACTCTTTCAGATAATCAATGTAATATAAGGAGTATGTGATTAAAAGCATTTAAGACATGAAAAGTGCCAAGGTAAAGGAAAAAAAAAAAAGTGCCAGCTCATTACAAGAAGGATGTAGTATCTATAAAACCAGCCATCTCTGAAGGAGCTGGTCATTCATGTACTAGTAGTAACACACAACTACAGTGATTCAGCAATACTTTCTCCAAGATTTATGAAATTTGATCATAAAACATATATAGCTGAAGTATATACATACATACATATTGCCTTAACTGAAATTGTAATGAATGTTCATAAAGAAAAAAGACTTTATTCATTATGAGAAGCTACAGTTTGTCTGCACCGCTTCAAAATTTACATTTGAAACGGTCACTTTCTAATTTACTTAAATGTACATATCCAATAGAAATTTTCACTATCTTAGCTGAAATCTTCCTGACTCTCAATAGCCTGTGGCCTGCACATATTTTGTAGGTGGGGATAAAAACTGGTTCATCACTCCTGGCATTGGGAAGAATGACTTTCTATTATGCAGATAAAATCCCATCTATGTGAGAAACGGTGCTTTCTTGCAGATCAGCTTGAGACTAGAGAACTAATTTAGGCAAAAAACTTGATTATCACAGAACTCAGGATCGTTATCTTTTAATTGGAACATAGGCTTTTAAAATTTCACTGTCTTTAGAAGCTCACAAAATATTATGGTATTTTCATAAAACAAAATGAATTGAGACAAGTACTTCCAAAGGAGTACAGAGATGTATGCACACATTTGCCCTGAATGAGGACAGTGAGTGCCACAATTGCACAACCAATGCTTTTGATGAATGCATCACTGTCAGTTACTCATTGACTAATGGCAAGATCAAGACTTGTATCACATCGAACCACAGAGATAGAAGGGTTCAAGCAATCCCATTTGAAGTTCATAATTGCACAATGAGCAGTTTAACATGAATCTTTCTGAATTTGCTACTTTCATAAAGAAGAAATTAGGTGAACAAATAATTTTAGCATGACTTACTGAGAAAATAGCCAATGGACTGGATACCCAACAAAAATATTTTAGCTTACATTACAGTCCGTTTTCCATTCCCGTACAAGAAATATCTCTGAGATCTGCTTTAGTCTCAATCACTGTACTTTTAAGAATGTTAACAGTGATTCAGACTAGCAAATTAAAACGAAAAACTATGCATGAGTTGAAAACATCAATAAATTAATTTTCTTGTTATGCTAATATTATAGTTTCTCAATAATCATATTAATGTCAGGGCTACACGTTTAATACTAGACTAATGTTTAGATTCAGTTTATAGAATTCAAATTTATTGCTGCCTTTTCAGAATTTATGAAAAAATAACCTTGCAGATTTGTTATTGTTACAAAGAAGAAAGCTTAGACTTCACACAGATTGTGAAGGTGACTTAACCAGATTCTTCAGTCACTTCCTCAGATACAGAATAAGATCTGATTGATTGCTTCACATGAGGGAAAGGCCCAGAAAGAGAATGTTCGGTGAATGTTTAGTAATCTATCTATCTAAGGAATATCCAAAGCATTTCCATCCCACTAGGGGAAGACTGCTGTTACTGTTTCCAAAAGACTAAGCCCCACATAAACATATCATATTATAAATCTCTTTTTACCTTTCTGTGCTCTTTGTCCAAGGGCCGAGATCAATGTAGTAACTCCAGAAAACATACACATTTGATAACATATGTCAAAGACCAATTTACCATGACTGAAATTCACTTATCTACCAAGACAATTATAACAAAGTTAAAGCATCAGGAAATAAAATCGTGTGTGTCTCATCTGAGTGTTTGTCACAGAACAATTGCAACATTTGTAAGCCGCGTTAGTTGCATGACCCCAATATGACAAAAAGTAAATCAAACATTTTTCAGTAATACAGTTGCAGTTAGTGCTAATATATTATTTACTACAATCATCCCAACCTTCACAGCAATTCTATCCTGTTCAATTGTTGTTATTATAATTACCCCCTTTCCACAGCAGCAGGGAATTTGAGTTGGTTGAACTGGCACATATGCAAAAAAGTAAACAAAAGCTTCTTCAGCTGGTGTCTCAACCTTGCCAATCTTGTTTATTGGGTATTTGACCTTGATAGGGGCAGTTCTCAGTTGCTCCTTAATGAGAGAAAAATCTCATTAACATTTTCAGGCTTCTAATGCCCAATTTTTCAAAGCTGGATTGATATTATAATTTATTCCTTCAAAATATTCATGACTTTTACTGTCATGAAGTTAGACTGTGGTAGAAGCCTAGCATGCTACAGATTTCCAAGTGCAATCGATCTCCTGCATCAGTTCCCTTCAGCTGTTACAGTTCTAGATTGCTAAGAAAGTGAAGAGGGCTTCTTTGTTCCCTTGCAAGCTAGGAGGGTTTCTTCCTATCATAGAGACATCTGGTTTGTCTGTGTTATCTGGTAAAACATGGGCTAACATTAAAGATGATAATGACCTCTAAAGACATAGAATTACATCTCAATAGGCTTAAAGTCTGCTTTCTTCCACAAAATCAAGTATAACATGCAATTTACAGTACCTAACTGATCCAGCTCAACATCTAGTAGTTATAAAGCAAAATAACAGTATAACTTAGACTTTTTTATTATTATTATTTTTAAAAAGGTTAAATATATAGCGATGTGGTAGACTTTTGATCTATCAGGAACACCACTGACACAAAGGCAACAAAAACAACAGAACAGAACTGAAAAATAGCAGAAAAAAACTGTCTTACTATTTCAGTCTGGGATAAGGATATGACAAAAAACACGGTGCAACAATCCAATTTCCTGCTTGTATCATATATCTCATAACTCATGATGCTTACACAGCATACGAATGTGCCATGTCATCATTTACTTTCCAGAAATGTTCCACTGTGCTTAGCAATTTTTAGTGTTGAACCACTTAGTTTCTTTATAATGTCTTAAGTATTCATGCTGTATTTTCAAATGCAAAAACCTTCCTTACCACATCAAGTGTAGTAGGCCCTAATGTGAAAAATACTATTTCCCATATAGTAGAAGTACTCCACCAATAAGGTTCCTAGGTGACTCATTCAGCTCTAAATGTTCCAGAATTTTAGCTTTAGGATACTTGAGTCTTCCTTATTATATACTGAACAGAAGATCTTTTAAGTCTTGCAGTTGCCTCCATTTAGTCTCTCAAAGACCACAGTGAATTTTGGTTCTGGAAACTGACAAACAATCCATAGTCCACCTTAAGACATTTAAGAAGTCCCTCTGCAGTTTGTGTTTTTGTGCATATATGTATAAATACATATAGTAAATAGATACATATAGAAAATACATAAAGAAATGAAAGTAAACATAAGCATACTATAAATGCTATGTTTATATACTACGTGTACTCTGGCTTAGATTATAGTCAGTCCTTCCATTCAAAAAATGAAGAGTATAGAGACAATGGGAAGACATTGAAGGGCTTCAGCAACCTGCACGGAATAGAAGTATAAGTGTGATCAAGTGTGATAGATCAAGATATCATAATTATTAAGTAACAGAGATCATGTAAAACAGTAGGAAATATATGAATATCTAGAAATTACCTGAAAAAATCAATTTTCCTGAAAACTGCCAAATGACATTGGTGGGGCTCACTGCAATGTAGTAGTGAGAACATAAGAGTACCTCTATGAGCAGTGTAGAAATAGTCATTCATGATGAAATACAGCAGAAATAGCTACTGATTTTTGTCTGGAGACACGATACACATCAGCAAAACACCTTCATAAAACTGAAGTTTGGAAGTTCCCTCCAAGCTCAGATCCAGAAATACACCTTTAGAAGAATAAGACTATGTATTTGTAAGTTAGAGTTCTATACTAATTTTGTCACTTCAAACTCAGTAGTAAGCCGTTCCCACAACTAAGTCAGACTGCACAACCTTGATTGTAATCTCTTCTATATCCATTATTAGAATTCGTTGTTTATTTACATACTTACATCTACATTTTATGCAGGAGCTCTGCTTCATTTAGCAAGCAGATGTTCACAGACCAAAAGGTTGGTTTGTTTGCTTTTCATAACTGCTACACAGCCAAATCTACGTTTTCTTTTCTCATTCACTACGTAACATCCAGCTTTGAATGGTCTCCCAAACAGGAATCTCTCATGTTCTAGTAGATCCACATCCTTGACTCATTCACATAGCATTTATCACCATTCTCCTGAGCAGGCAAGGACCATTCCTCATTTCATTCATCTGATATTCCAAACCAACAAGTACTGCTGGCTTCCACTGGCCTTCCAGTGGAGTATATATTGTTCACTAAGTGAAAAGAGTATGGAACTGGCAGATGCCTGGACACTAAGAAAAAGACATGGAAAAAAGACCCTGCTCTCTCCCCAGACAGGAACTCTATTCAGTACTTCAGAAGTGACACGAACAGCATTCTCTCTAGCACTTAAGTTACACAAGTAACAAGATACTGAATTACTGCATTAATCATTTTTCATACAGACTCACATGGGCACTTTCCAGAGTTCTGAGACTCCACAGAAAGGTAAATGAACAATACAAGCAACATAATACTAATTTGCAGATGAAGAACTGAGATCTAATATAATTAAACAATTTCCTCAGGTTTACAAAGGAAGTGTTGTATTTGAAACAGATATTCAGAAGCTTTTCCAGTGAGCATCTCAAGATCTTTCTTCCTTTCAGGTACTACCTCTACCACTTACACTTTACACCCTTCAGTCCAGTCTGTCTGAAATATCAATAAAACAATGCATATAGATGTGTAACATTGGTCCAGCAATAGTAACACAATGTGCTTAGAAACATGGAAGTTGATGTGATGGCTCCTCATGAACTGACAAGATAATCAAAAATGTATTCTTCGTGTTTTTTGGTTTGTTTGTTTGTTTTTAAAGTTTAATATTAAGTCAATAATGAGATCTTATGACAACTCTATAAACACATTTTAATTCTGTTTCTGCAGCTGAAATGTGTAAAGCTTATCTCTCTGCCCTGACCTCAAGGTTTTTAAGTTCTTTCAGAAGCCTTCATTACAGACATGCCAATTCCAAAAGGACTATCAAGGAACTGGAATGCTTACATACCCAGTCCATTATGTTTGGGACACATTTTCATCTGCCAAAACACAGATTTATTTTTTTCTGAGAGATTAATCTGATGGTCCCACTACCTATTTGATTTATATTTGACCAACTTCTTTCTGGTACGTTTTTCAGTCGCTAATTGAAATTTACAGCCACAAGCTTTTTGAAAGTTCTCCCTTGTTCCACAAATGATACTGTAGTTCAACTTCAGTTGGAATGAAATTTTCTCTCAGAATAAGAATTTATTACATGTTCACAGACAATATTTTTTCCTCGGTTAAAAGTTAATAATGTTTCTGAGACAACACAAAACACTTCAAGGCAAGTCATGTTTTTTCTTTTAAATAGACAAAATTATATTTAATGTATCTCTCTTTTTGCGAAGCATAAGGAGGAAACAAGCAGCAGACAATACTTTGACAAAATGCATTAAATGAAATCTGATAATACTGCAAGATGTTTTGAAGTCACTACATCTCATTCTAAAAAGGAACCTCCTTTTGTCTGCAGTTCCAAAACAGATTACTGTTTTCATACATATGGCATTTAGTCTCTTATATATATACACATATATATATATAAATTGTAATTTATCCAGGTATGCCATTAGCATGAATTAGATCTTTAACTGCAAGACTATTACACCCGAAATTTCTGCCCAAAGTCCTAAGAGTGTAAGATTTTGTAGTAAATTTTACTCAATACTTAAAGTTCTGCTTATACATATGCATCAGACACATGCCCATGCTAAATATCTCTGTGAATTTCCCACATCTAAGTGGCAGCAGGGCAGTGGTAACAGGACCTACAAACTGAAGTTCTCTAACTCCGAGTCTTCTGTCACAATTGTGACAATAATGTCACAATACATAAGTGTATTGGTTTGGCTGACATTAAAAATACTTACTGACTATGAGACAGCCAACTGGAAAAAGAACTAAATTTAAATTGTATAGATTCTCAACTCTCTGTCATATGATTCAACTCCACAAAACAATGCTGCATTTGGCATTGCTGTTTTTTTCAACTGGGACAAAAAATTGAAATAGTTATGGACAACAGAACAAAAATTACAACTTTAGAATCACCTAGTAAAATGCTACAGAGAGGTTTCACCTGCAGCTATAACTAAAAGTTATAACTAAAGTTTAAAAATTGTAATCTCTTCTTTGATGGTTGGACTTGATGATCTTGAAGGTCTTTTCCTACCTAAATGATTCTATGATTCTAAATGACTGCCAAGAGGATTCTCTTTCAAACTAATAAACCATTTTTAATTGCAAACACACAGTTCTTGAGACTGTACATATTTATGGTTAACTATTACATGAGTTAAAATTACAATTTGAATCCAAGACATGAACCTTACTTACATATCTGTATGCCTCATCTCTTAAAATAAAAGACCAGGTACCATTAAAATATTTCCAATAGTTCAAAAACATCCAAAAGTGTTCAGAATACTACTGTTGAAAAACATAGTGCAAAGCTAAATTATTAATACTACTTGTATTTATATAAGCACTTGATCTGGAATCCAGAGTAAAGGTTACAAATGAAATAGAAATTTCTGTTTTTCCCTACCCACAAGTAGCTTTTCAAACTGCAGTTTAAAAATAGTACCTTTATGGACCTTCCATCTAGTGTATATTTTATTAATACCTTCTAAAGGCAATACTACTGAAATTAATCTATACCAATTTGTCTTTTTTTCTTTTTTGAAATAGACAAAGACAAGATGCTAAGATGCTATTAAAATGCTAATAGCAAGACAAAGATGCTAATAAACAAGTCTCTTTTCAGTTGATCTGAAACACCAATCTTAGTTTCTCAGTTCACACAATAGCAGAACTTACTAGAATTTTGTATTTATCATGTTTTTCTAATAACAAAACTTTTGATGTAACATTTGATTTACAACTTATTTTGCCTTTGGGGATAGCAGAGTACCTTTTACTATTTCCTTGCATTAGACATACTTTTCTTACATGCTAGTGTTACATTATGTACTGTACCATGGAGATAGTAAATAACTGATTGTGATTGTCCCTTTGTATTCAGCTCTGGTGAGGCCACACCTTGAATACTGTGTTCAGTTTAATGTCCCTCACCACAAAAAGGGCATCGAAGTGCTGGAGCACGTCCAAAGAAGGGCTGAGAAGCTGGTGAAGGGTCTGGAGAACAAGTCTTATGAGGAGTGGCTGAGGGAGCTGTGGTTGTTCAGTCTGGAGAAAAGCAGGCTCAGGGGACACCTTTTCATGCTCTATAATTACATGAAAGGAGGCTATAGCAAGGCAGGGATTGGTCTCTTCTACCAAGAACCAAGAGATAAGACAAGAGGAAATGGCCTTGAGTTGCACCATGGGAGGTTTAGGCTGAAAAATAGGAAAAATTTCTTCACTGAAATGGCTGTGAAGTATTGGAAAAGACTGCCTAGGGAAGTAGTTGAGTCACCATCCCTGGAGATCTTCAAAAAATGTGTAGATGTAGAGCTTAGTGACATGGTCTAATGGTGGACTTGGCAGTGCTAGGTTAAACAGTTGGACTAGATGATCTTAGAAGTCTTTTCCAAACTGAATGATTCTATGAAATAGCCTATGAACTAGCTGGTCAAGAAATAAAACTAAAAAGGATAGGGAGCAAGTTGCTACCAACTGCCAAGCTGACCAAGATCAGAATCAGTATCTTTGGGAAATAATGTCTTGGAGATGCCCTATGGTACAGTCTTGCCATACTGCAATGTTTTGAAAAAAAACACCACCATTGATCATCTACATGCGACCTGCTGGACTGAAGGGATGCAAGACACGGACTCCTGCTGGCTCTTGAACAGGAGACCTTTATTGCCATTTTTCACCACTACATATACTTTCCCCGTAGCCCCACGTGCTGTCCACGCGCCCGAATCTGTCACACAATTGGTTAGAGACCCTCAGACACGCGCCTCGAGCCAGCCAGCAATTGGCCACTGCCTAAAGCTCATCTTTAACACTGTAGCCAATTTACTTTATCTCGACCTTGCTCAAGTTTTTGGTTCTACTGCTGTTTTCCTCATTATCTCTAACTCAGGGACGTGCGAAACAGCACAAAGCTCCCTGTAAATTCCTTTCCCACACTGGACCACTGACAAAACAGCTTTTAGATTAATGTTGGATTCATCCTCATGTCTGCACTTCCTGATTCACATAAGATAGCATTCATGATAAAATTAATAAGAGAAGAACGTGGAGTAAAATATATAATGACATAATTTAATGCCCTGTTCAGATATGGCTGTTCATGAAAACTGAATATAAAACAAAGAGAGTTTTAAGATTTCTGAATGAATTGTTGTACAAACAAAAGGGAAGCTGTGTTTTTTTGTTGTTGTTTTTTCCTTTTTTGGTTTATATTTAGCACTTAAATTACTATTGTTTTTACTACTGTTCTGAGGGCCACAGTTGGTCAACATAACCAAAATCTTAAATTAGACAGCATATGTGTAGTTATCAGGAGATTTACAACCTTAACAGAGAATATTTTAAGTCTTCCTGTGAAAGAAATTGGACCAAACATGAAAAGATAAATCTGAAAGAAAACTGTAACTGAGAGTTCTCATTTTGGAGCTATTAAACTCCTAAAAGCCAACTGCATTTTTTGCTCAGAAAAGAGTCTCTCTTTTTTTTTGAAAACAATTTAGAATAATCCCAGACCATAAACTATTGAGGAAAGGAGAGATGGCTTCCTATTTGAAATTCCTCCGATTCTTCAAAATGCTCTGGACAGAACCTTACAGTGATTCACAAGCTGGTATAAATTTTAGAAGTCTATGCAAGTCACTGTAAACTATAGGGAGTTGGAAGAAGAGACTGTGATTTGCAGCTTTTATTTATATGCATGTTGTTTTAAAGCACAGTGAAGAGACAAGACAAATTACTTCCTCTTTTTCAATTCTGTTTGGTTTTATATGTCTAAAATAAGTAGACACTCAGGATCTGGAGCTTTTGCTGGAAGATGCACCTAAACAAAGTAAAGGACTAATACCACTAAACAACAACATAAGTAACCACCAGGCTACTTTTTGTAACTAGCCACTCAATAGTCTTCAATGTCAAATAAATAATAATTGAAAAATCAAAAATAAGCAAGCAAATAAAAAATATCATTTGAGATAGAAAATTATATGGTTCAACATGAAGGGGCAGAGAGATAAAGCAAGTTGCATAAACAGGTTATCATTTTAAACCTGTTTTGTTTCACTTTATTTTGTCCATAAATTTTATTCTGTATTTATACACCTCCAGACATCTGGCAGCTTAGACGGAGTAGAAACTTCAAATGCACTTGTGAATATTCACATCTCCGAGGTGTTCACTATACAAGTATATATCAAGTCCATGTAACACACACAGCAAACTGACACTTCTACTATAGGACTTTCCTATAACATGACAATCCTACACATAATAGTAGTCATTCAGGTTTATTTAACGTTGAATCTTTTTGCAGGGTTGCCTTCAACTTGACCTTCAAGAGTATTTAAATGTTTAACAGACTGCATTTAATTTAAAAATCTATTTAGAAAATAAATAAATAAAATCCACAAGTAAATAAATGAAGATCTTGAAACAAATCTCTATTAAGCAGCTATTTTCATAATTATTACTATAATCTTTGAGTTTAAACGGAATTAGCACATCACACGAGAATATGCCTTGGTAAAGGTAAAAGATACTTGTCTGCATCATAGTGGAGTATGAGGCAAATAAACCAGCACTGCACTGGTTCTTTATTCCTCCATCTCTCTGGATCTTTTAATGGCAACATTACATTTTTGTATGCTAGCATTCTCTAGAATCTGTTTTTACATATGCAACAAAGGTTCCGGATTTTAGGACGACACATTAGTAACTCATAAGAAGTTTTCTAGATAAGCGTAACTTAGAGCAGAATTTTATTATCAAATAACATTCCATAAGCAGAAGTATAAATGTACAGTTGCTAAATAAAATGGAAAACATATGACAAAAATAACCACTGTTATGGTTATTCAAATTTTATATAAAGTCACTTTTTCAGAGAAGCTCAAAAGCCTCATTTTATATGCATGCTTCTAAAGTTTTCACTCTCCCTTACAGATGACCATATTTTCAAATTGCTCAGCAGCTAGCAGCTCCCATGGAGAAATGCAGAACTCAGAAGAATGGAAAATGTTATGTGCTGAACAATATCCTTAATATGAAAATACAGTTGGTTAACTACCAGTGTACTGAAAACAAAGGATTTCTATTTTAAATAAGTGTCATGCTGAAACCTCTTGAATGCTAGTTAAATAATGAAGGTAATTAGTTTTTTTGGCAAAGAGAATAATTTTCTATAATCAGAAGGGAAAAAATAATAAACACAGTAATAAAAATTGTAAGGCTAGGAGACAAAATTTCTAAGCAGCCACATTTTTTTCGCTTAACATAGAAAACAAGTGAACTGTGAGCATTCATATAGTATAAAGCTAAAATAAAGAAGAATGACAAAATAAAAAAGCAGTGAGTTGCCAAGGCAGACTACTAGTGGTTCAGACTTACCTCCATGATTCATGTGTACTGAGGTACCAGTTATACTTTTTGTAAATTACAGTAATTAACTTTTTTGTACTCTGAACAGGAGGGAAGGCTTGGGAAGTACACAGGCACAGAGGGATTCAGCTGAGAATGTAATAAACTGAACTTATCACTTTCAACTTGCTCATGTTTAATCTGCTTTGGTCTTCCCTCTGGGGAAAACCATCACTAGCCACTACGCTGTGGATGAGGTCTTGCTCATCCACAGCCTCTCTCTTGTTTCCTTATGTTTTTTTTTTTTTTTTCAATTTACAGTCTTTCATGCCCTATATCAAGTACTGTTCAGAATAATACTCCTGACTTAATAAAGATGAGTTCAAGTATGCTTGACATCTTAATACCCTTCATTTTTCTCAAGAAAACAATCACTTAATAACTATTTGATGGCTTATTAGTTTATTAAAAAAATATATTTTTTCAAATTTAAGAACTATTCCAATCCTGAAAAAAAAACGAAATGTAGCAGCTTTATAAAATATGGTGTCAAATATACTGGGCAATACTTGCTGCTTTTCTCCAAAGTCTGAAACTGGTTATCCTAGAGAAGAGATGGCTCGGGGGCAATCTCATCACTCTGTGTAAATACATGAAGGAAGGGTGCAAAGACGGTAGAGCCAAGCCCTTCTCAGTGGTGTCTGATGACAGGACAAGAGGCAATAGGCACAAACTGAAACATCTGATGGTCTGCACATCAGGAAACACTCTTCTGCCATGAGAGAGACCTGGCACAGGTCATTTTTATTCAGTTCAGAATGTCCCCTATTTAAATGACACCGAATGATACCGAACATTTCTTATCACTTATTGCCTTTCCCAAAGGTAATAGAAAAAAGAAATGTGTGAATTCTACACAACATAATAAGCTGTTAAATTCCATACTGATAAGGCATGGATCCCAGAAAAAGTGGTAAGTGAACAGTCATGATCAGAAATGGTAAATATTGAGAAGACATTACGTAAGAAGTTGCATCAACTCTTGTATACTCACACAGCTTCATCATTTACTGGATGCATTCTTAACAAAACATATATAGAGAGCATATAATAATTTAAGTACTTTACATAGTTTCTGTTTTCAGAATGGATGTGCTTTAAATCCATTACTGAACACTGGAAGAAAAATTTACACAGAGCCCTAATGTAAAAATATTGTTTGAATAATCTTTATCAATATTCTAACACAAATCATTAAATAGTAATGGGAATTGGAAAGTTTCAAAACTTTTATGTTTTTCAGTCACTTCTGTTTTGTTTTTGAGCTCTGCTCTTATAGTTCCAAATGTAGTATTTCTACGTTCTATAATTAAGTTACACAGGAAAAGACTATCAATCGTGATTCTTTGCTTTGAGTTTTTAATGATTACTTAATAATTCAAAGTTGTTCACTCATAAGCACTGGCCCTCAAAACTCAATTCAAGCTAGATGACCAAAGTGAAGTAGACTGTGCAAAACTTTCTGAGAGGTGGCAGGAAAGGAGTTATAGAAATTCTGAACACTTGTTGCTTTTCAGGCAGAAGTTACCAAAGTATATCTTAAGACTAAAATATTAACCAACCTGATTCAAATATTTATTCTGTCATTTAAGAATATATAGCCCAGCAAAGTAATATAAACACCCTCTGGTTCCTAAAGATTGCTTTCCTTCACCTTGTACTGTACTCAGTACTAAATAATACAGTGTCTAGGATTCCAATTCAATAAAAGATATAGTTCATTTTTTCTAATATATAGTCAAGATGTAGGAACCTTCTCTTGTTACAGAAATAATATTTTTGTTCACTGATACCACAAGTCAGTTATGATCTCTGACTATCATAACAATTTGTTTGAAAATTTAAACAAACCTGCAAAATATGCAAAAGAAGACTGAGAAGTCACAGAACCTAGACAGAGTGCTACTATTTTGCAGGAAAAAAAAATGTTTTTGGATGGTTTGGGCTGACATTATTAACTTGCAGTTTTTATGCAGAACTCTATAAACACTTATTTCAAAAAAAACCCTCACACCAACAAAACTTGATCAAATTATAATTATGCAGTATTATTAGTGTCACATGTATCTTGATTCCAGCTATCCAGTGTTGAAATACTTATTTATATTGTGTTGTACCCTAAGGTAATTTTGTTTTCAAAAGTCTGAATTCTATAATAATAACCATCTGAAAGACAGCAGCCTGACTATCAGCCTCAGGTAGGAAGAATTATTTGAATCTCATGGACAGTAAAGCAGGTCCTTAGAAGTGACAATTTTCTTTTCGGTTTCCCCTTTTTTATTTTGATTTTGTTATCAGACCCTCAACTCACAAAAGCTCAACTGTCACAAAAGATCAGTGTTAACTGCACCACCGGCATTAATTTGTTGTTTGAAATGTATGAAGAAAGACAAATAAAGGAGACATTGCAAAATGTCTTCCCCAAGTAGAACCAGATATTGAAATGATAAATAACATAACCTATGAGCATTAGTTATAACGTTCTTGGGCAGATGAGATTTCTAAATATCAAAGACTGTTGCTTCGTTGTCAGATGGTCCATAAATAAACCATGGTCAATTCATGACATTGGACCTTTTCTTCTTGCTATGCTACTGTAAATAAGTGTGTTCCCCTTGCCTGTCTGAATTCTACATGCCTATTTCTAGAAATGCCGCAGCATATAAGTAACACTGTCATGTCCGTTTTGTCAACTACATGCTGATTATCCTTTTCTATCTGCAGTTTGGGAACATTATCAAGGTCAGAAGCAATCGCACAGAAAACGGATTCTGAAGCTCTTGTACCTGATAATTTCTATAAGGAATTTTCATAAATAAACTTAACATAATGCAATTACATGAAAGATTTGCCTTTCTTACATACTGTAGAAGCAAAAATTGTACCAGTAACCTGTCAAGTGTCTAGTCAATGTGTTCATTTATTGCAAATAACCATGTCTTATTCCAAAATGATATAAGTCTAATTTACCATTATCACATCTAACTTCCACATGTGTTTGGGCAAATGCCCACTTCCTTCAACTCTCCTGACCTCCACTTTTTTTTTTTTTTTGACAAATTGGTTATGAGACATTTACAACTGATGCACATATCGCAAAATTATTTCTGCCAAGCTTCCTCCATGACCTGCCCGTGGGACATGACATGCTCTGAGATGCATCGCTCTATCAAACTGAATCTTTCCAGGACAATGCAAATTATGACAAATTCCATCATCCCGCATTATGCGCTTCATGCTAATCTTCCTAATTCGAGAAAATCAGAAGGGCTTGCTGTTCTGCTGAAGGGCACGTTGTCTGAATGAATGACGGTGAAGGAACGTTTGCAATCCACTTCATCTTCTAATCCCAGCTGTGGCCACCTCTGCCCTAAAACCACTGAGCAACCTTTCCTCCTATGAAATTCTTACATCAGAATTAACTCAGGATCAGTCTTTTGACAAAGTGTAGAGAACAAGAATGATTTGTTGGTTCTGGACTTAAATGAATACACTACCAAAAAAGTTTAGAAAAGCATTTTTAATAAAATTTTACCCAAAGACTTTTTCTGCCTATTTCTTCTAGCCTGACAGACTTTCACATTAGGAGTACAATCTCTATGAAAAATTAAATTACCTCCCATAGTGGATTTTGAGACGACAATTTCAACAATAGTTTTCAGGCAATTTCTGTTTTCGAGCAGTTTCGACTTTGGGAGGTTATACTGCTGACTCAAAGCAAACAACCAACCTACAACACATTCTTCAGAAAGTCCCTAGAAAAGTACATCTCTGAGTCATTCTTCACTAGCTCAGAAGGTGGCAGTATTACTACATGAAAGAAACTTGCCATCTACCTAGTATTCCATATCCACATTGCTGAAATAAACATGTTTAATTCCCAAAGAAGCATATATTTTATCCTGTGGCATAATTTACTTATAACATTAAAACTCAAACATGGAGCAATTTGTAGCAATAACTATGATTATGCTGTTAGTGGCCCAAATGTCACTGTCTAGATTAGGCTAAATGATACCTAGCACTTCTGTGATTTATTTTTTATTATCACTGGTAGAACTTGCATGCTTAAAAGGCTTCCCATTCAAATTATTCAGTCTTCTCGATGACTGAGGTAATCATAGAAAATCTTACAAGAAATGGTACAAGTTTTAAATCATAGCAATGCTTAAAACATACAAACATTTTGGACAGGCAGATACATTGTTATTGATTTAAAAATAAAACTTCACAGTAAAAATACAATGTGTACTGCAGAAGGAGAATTAAAATGCATCACAGTTTCTGCAATCTCCAAGACTGAAAATTAAAAGGTTTTAGAATCAAGAAAAAAATGTATTGCTTTATAAAATGAATTGTACACTTTAAAAAAGTTCTCAGAAATATTAATAAATATATTTATGAAGCTGTTTTATTCAAAAGGAGAGACCATTAAGATAGATTAAATAGATTTTATTTTAATTTGCATCTTGACTAATGGGAATCTTTTCCTACCTATTTATATAGTTAGATCATTTCAATCTACAGGAACCCTACCCATATTGCAGATAATATTTTTTTTATACTATTACTTTAAATTAGAAAAGCATTGTTATTTATGAAAAATGAAGTGTAAGCCATACTTTCTAGTTGAATAAGCTTTTCAGAATGAATAAATAAACACTTACACAGTAACTAAAATACAGACAAGTTTTATTTTGCATTTACGGTCTATGCCTTAGTGGAATCTTGCATAATTGGCTTGATGCTTTTCTGTGTCTTCATACATGCCTAATAAGTACATAGCACAGATCCACATTAAAGTATTACTAGGAAGAGACAGGAAGATCTTTAGCTTTATACTTCATTCCCAGTGAGACCCAAACCCTCAGAGGTAAATGACTATGTGAGCATCATTTCAGTAAAAGGCACTGGGCACACCCTGTGCATGCTGCGGCTTGTTGACATGAACCAGGGCAGGCAGACACCAATAATACATGAAGTGCGGTTCAGAGGCAATTAGGATCAGTTGTCAAGGCCAGGCCATTAATGAAAGAACATGTCAGAGGAGCCGGAGACTTCAATGGTTGAGGGCAAGAAGGCGATTTAGTGTGACAGATCGAGTCCTTCCAATGTCCTCAGTGGTACATGCTAATACCAGCCTTAACAACCTTTTGTGGCAGTGTATAATGCGACTAACATGGACTTTGATTCAGCAAAATGACTGCTGCCACTGTTAGTCTGTCTCATTCCAACAACAGTAAAAGCACTGCTACAAATAATTACCCACTTCCTCTCCCCCCTCCTCCATTTAATGCAGCACTCCTTTATGCATGCTATACAGTTCCTCACTAGAAGGTCACAACGTTTATCATGCTGCTTTCTTTTCTTTTTGTGATGCCCTTTCTCCTTGTTAATATAACATGAAATTATCCCGTAAAACAATTTTGCTCAAGTAAAAGGAAATTAACTATAAATTCAACATTACCTCATGTGACTGATAACAATTGCAAAAAGAGCAAACCAAACTGCTCTGAAGGATTCACTACCTATTCTGTCAATTAGACAAGGAAAGTACCACAACACAAGATAATTATTAACCTAATCTACTGGATCAAATGTATATGGCAACCTTAAACTCCACAAAAATGAGATGCTGGAGCTTCATATGTAACTTGGCAATATTGTTTTTCCTATTGTTACTGTCAGCACTACCATGCATTAATTTCTATAGAAAGCCACAGACCTGAATTCCTAGCAATTACAGGATGAAAGGAAGCATAAATATAGAAAGAAAAATCTGAAAGATGTTCTATTGCAGGTGCAGTACATGAGCAACATCTTCACTGAAGGAACACAATACTGAGTTTTTGTTATAGAAGATGCAATCTGTTTTATAAGAAATACTTTGCAAGTAAATAAAGACTTCATAAACTATTTTTGAACTAAATTACCTATTTCCAGTAGTACCATTTGGGCATTCAGTACTTCTTCCAATACCTATTTCCTTCTAAGGCTTCAATGTTCAGGCCACATGAGAATATGCTATACCATGCATTTAGGTGTGAGAAATTTGTGACACATTAAAATACAGAAAAATGGTCATATTCACCAGAACTCTCCACACATTTCAAGGGAGAATTCATAGATTAGTCAAAGTAAACAGTGTCCTATCAATGATTAAAATTATATCTTGAGCCCTATTTTACTCACCTTATATCAGATGATGTGGTTCTCCTCTATCACTTCTGTCATTTGGCAATGCCTGAACTGACCTTTCTAGAGGCAATACTTATTTGTGAGTGACAGCAGAAGCTATCTCCAGCAGGATGAATTTCCTTCTCTCTCTCTTCATTTTTCTCCACTTTGCCTGCTATCTGTCTGACTCACTTTAGTTTCTCTTATTTTTCACCTTTTTTTACAATGTTATAGCAAACCTCTTCTTAACCAACCTTTGCCAACATTCCCTTTTCAACCCAAAGCTTTCAACTTTGAATGTTTACTTTGTTATATATTTTACTGAAATATTTATTTGTTCCTTTGCAATCTTCTCCCTCTTAATTATATTATTTGCTATTTTCCTTTTTTTTTCTCCTTTCCCCTTATACTTTATTCAGCTTCTAAAACCACTAAATGTAAGAGAAAAATCCCACTGACTACAATGTAAGTATGATTTACTCCAAGTATTTAGCACTACCAACATCTGTGTCCAAAACAACATTGTTGGCATGTAACGTTATTAGTAGCTCTGGTGATTTCTTGATGGAGTAACGTTTAATGGATGGATCCATGAAGCAATATGTGGAACACTAAGCAGAAACATAATTAGCATTAAAATTCTATCTTAAAAATTGATGTCCCTATAGATATGTCAATGTTTATCTTACCCTTTATTGAGTCTTGATAACAAAAAAACAAAAATGATGGAGTGCATTATGAAAGAAGCATTAAAAAAAAAAAAAAATCACTTTACTCTATATTGCAATATTTCATAAATAGCAGATGAATTGCTAACAAACTTCAGAACACGTGTTTAAAGGATTGTTTAAAGGATAGTTTAATTCCTCTGTATTTTCCTGTAATACTTCTCTTCCTTTCTTGCATCTGTAATCTATCAGAACTTTTAAAATATAAAAAATTGTAAGCATTTCTTTCAAGATCATTATTTTCTTTTGTAGATACATAGATACATACTGCAATATTTCACAATCAAGATGTGTATCTAAACTGGAACTATTTTCATTATCTACTCATATATACAATCTACATATATACACTCTTTTCTGTTTCCTACCAACTCAATTCATTTCAAATTCCTGGAAAATCGAAGTGCATTCCAATGTAACAGATGTGTTATAGTAGACGACTTGTGACTTTAAGGAAGCAAGCTTGCTTCTTACAAAACAACTCTCTCTCTCTCTCAAATTACTAAAATGAGGGACTAAAAAGGCAAAGAAAAAGAAAGAAAATAAATGTATTATACCAGTAAAAAATAAAAAATAAAAAAATCCTCTTATGCAAGTGCTAAGCGTTGAGTCAAAATAAATATAAAAAAATAATTAGAAAGTAAAATAACTTTTCTTCCTAATGCTAACAAAACATCTTATACTTACACAGTACATTTAACCTCTAAGGACCACAAAATATTTCAAAAATAATAACTGGGAGAAAAATAATCTTACCTAGTGAAAGTGAATTGTAATTTTCCCTGAAAAGATATCTAATTACAACATGAACTTTACCAGAACTTTGGAGCCAAAACTATTATTTTTGACCCCTTCCTCAAGTTACAAAAGCCTCTTGCAGTGTGCTCACTGAAAGAGAGAAGTGGTTCAGGAAACAATGCATGTAAAAATGACACCTGTAAGATAATTTTTCATATATTAACATGCCATAATCAGTAGAAGTCAGCACAAACTCAGGATATAAATACAACTATAATTTGGAGGTTCAACAGAAGACAAGAAAAAAAAAAAAAGAGATGTCAAAAATCGCTCCCTGGTGCAAACATAGCAAATCAAATCCTGGTGGTGGATTTATTTATTTATCTATCTATTTATTTATTTATTTTGTGGTGAGAAACAGTACAGTTGAACTGAGGGATAAAATGTGTTCAAACCCCTATAGTTGAAAGGAATTCTGTGCCTCTCTGGCAATAGAGAGCAGACAATAATGCTGTCTTGAAAGAACAATTTTTTTTCATTTTTTTAGAGAAGTAAAAGAAAGCTTAATCAAAAGAAATTGAATAATAAAAATGATTTGTGGTCCTTCAAATACAAAAAGAAAGAGTGGGAAAACTAATAAGCTATCTCCTTAAAAGGTTGAAGATCTTACCAAGAGCCTTGGATGCAAATCACACTAGCTCTAAAGATGACCACTATCTTTGCGGCACTGCCTGGGGGTGACAGATCCCATACTTGCATTGAAGGAGTTCAAAGCGGGAGAAGTCTGAGCAGGAGCACAGTGCTTCAGATTGAATTCTCCAAATCAACTGACTACAGTATCAGCAGTAAAAAACAGCTGAAAGCAAAGAGGTTTCACACTTAAAATAGATGCCAGATCTGGAACATCAAAAGCTGATCAGAAAAAAAAAGAAATGTTTCACACATTTTTTTGAGCTTCAATACTATTTTGAATACAATGATATGGAGGGCACTAATTTATCATAATTGGTTCAGCTTGAACTGACTTTCAGTACTATGGAAAAAATATGGCTATCTTTATGAAGAGGTGTTGATGTCACAGTAGAACACTTCTGCAGAGAAGTAAAGGTGGAGAAATTACTAACTTGATGTCTTGTAACATCTGGTACTTTTGGGATACTTTCCCATACCTGTAGGAAACAAGCTAAGAGGGAAGGAGGTTTGGTCCATGTGAGTGTCCCAATGGGTACACGGTAACAAGAGGTATCCTCACAAGTGGTAATTGGGCAAACCTAAAGTCAGGAGAAATACTAACTACACTAAAAAAGAAGATATTTCTGGATATTGTAGAGAACGTCTAGGGCTGAATTATCTGGGGCACGGTATGGCTCATAAACAGTTAACCTAGTGAAAATTCAAAGAGAAAGAACATGAGCACTTCAAACCTGTCACAATAATCACATAACAACCTCTAGAGAAAGAGACAATGTTTCTGTTACTGAGCTCAACCCTCAGGCTCTTATGCGTCAAATTCACAAATGAAAACAAAGTGGAATGGGGGATGGAAAGATCTGAGGTGCCAAAATAGCAAAATAATGCAGTGGACCCAAATAAATTTGCCTATAGTGAATACTGGACCCAAATAAATAGTGAAAACATCATTCTGCAAAAGATGTCTGAACCCGGATTATAGGATCCCTCTCTTAAAATATACTGAAGCAGAACATGAAAAAGCAGCAAAACCTATGAATAATGGGCTTACTCTTAGGAAATAATTTGGGTGATTGGACTGAAACAAATGCAATAGCTTTTGAAGCTAAGTACAAGGTGAGAAGAACTACACATGTATCAATTGTGCTATTTTACAAGAAAAATGGAAACTATGGAGAATACGAGATGTTAGAAAAGGAAGTAAATGGGTAGGAAGAAAAAATACTGCTTAGGATAGAGATGGGCAAGTAGGTTATAGCTTCTATAGTATATAGAGTTTAAGGAATATTACAGTATACAATAAGATCACTGCATGTTTTTAGCAGAATTACACTGTAAAAAAATATACTGGAATTACAAATTCTAGTTCTTGCTCTCATCTTCTGAAGATATTTTTGTGAGTTTCCCTTAAGGATTCCCTGAGAGATTATAAGAGAGATTGTTTTGTTAGAAATACTTACTTTAAGGCACGTGGATAATTTTTGTCCTTGACAGACTTTCTGTACCATTCGATCTGGGGCATGCTTGTTGCTGAGTTTCACTTGCAAAGTTACCATGCCAGTACTTGAAATGCATTACGAACCTAGAAGTGCTGATATAGAATCCAAAGATATGTTAAATAGGTCTGTTTTAGGGATTGTTTACTTCAGAGATGTTGGCAGTTTCCACTTCATGCTGAGGCACACTCCAGATCCATTGAGTGTATCTTGTATCGCACAGTGCTTGCTTCCAACGATAAACTCAGCAAGGCTAGAGGGCTGTTTGAACACCAGGATGGGTCGTTCTGAGATTTTTCTAGGAAGACTTTTTTCAGAGTAGGTTTCTGTTACAGGCTGTAAGTGAGCAATGATGTTCTAAAAGATCCATGGATAGACGTTACAGGACAAACAAGGATTTGGGATCAGTAATGGAATTTTCTTTCAACTGAATAATTCCTGACATTGTTTTCAGATGTTTTTTTTCAAATGACTGCTTTTGCTGATTAAAAGTCCTCTTTAGATGACTAAGATGAGCATAGCAAGTGCTCTTCTCAGTTATTCTGCTTAAATAAACATTTGCTAATTGCATTTTACATCTTTTAATATCTTTGGTATAGATTTCTATTTTATGGAAATGGGTGGACTCCATTCTTCTATATTCTGGAATTTTTACATTACAGTTTTGATGGTGAAGATAGTATCTAGGAAAGTAATGTGGCAGGAATGTTCTAGAGACATCTTGGCAGAAAGTTGATACTTATTGAATTTGTGGTGGAAATCAATATAGGAGTCGAGAAGTTTTGAGTCCAGATAACAAACTTTTCACCTGTGAATATTATATATACCATGCCATTAATAGTATAATTATTTTCAAGGCAGTCTGTGAAGCCATTGTCTAACTGCAGGGTTATTTTCATGTTCGTTGGACTTTATCCAGTCCTGTACAAGTGGGATTAGTGAAAGTTTGTCATGGGGGAATAAAGACGTTTATGTCAGTTTTTCAAATTTTGGTCATTTTCTTGTGAAGCTTCAAGGGGGTACCACCATAAGGTGGCATACAGAATAGAGGTACTGCAGAAGGCTATGAGGCTGCTGGTCCAGAGGCAGTTTCTGTTATGGAATCTGTGGAGAAAGTCCCCTTTTCTCTGTGGAAAACTTGTTTGTGTTAACAAGGGGACTGAAGTTTTAGTGAGGGTTTCAAGGATGGAGTAGTAGTGGATAAAGTTGGTCTGCCGAGTTCCCTTGTTTGTGGATCTGAGGGAGCCAGTAAAAAATACAAAGGGTAGGAGATGAAGGCTGAATACTTTTCTTGAGTCTCCAAAGGAAGTGAAGTGATGATCTCTCTTGGAACTCTCTATGAGCTTTTCACATTAGTGTCAGCTTCATTTGTACAGCCCTTATGGTTTATGATTACTACAGCTGTGCCTTTTGTTGTTTCAGGCTTAATCACTACTTGGATGTTGAATCTTAAGGATTCTAAAATACTTCTCCAAGTGACAATTTTTGATTGTGGTATTTATTGCCAATTATTACAAAGCCAAATCTTTTTTCTGAGACAAACAGCGTAACAGTTGAAGGTGTGATTTTTGTTTATTATATTGGTGATCTCCTGCCATTTGTCATATGAAACAATAGCATTGGGCATGGCTTAAAAAAGTTTATTGGAAGAACATGCTGAAAAAAAATTCCTCTCATTCTCCGTCTAACAACAATTATTTTTCCAGAGATCAAAAACACAGTTCTCTGGCAAGGACACAAGTGGTCAGCTTATTTAGGTTGATAATGTCACAGAGTAAGATTGCAATTAGTTTATTTCTCAGACAATCACTTCCATTTTTTTTTCCTTTTTATCTTAAAGCCAAGTTTCAAACAGATCTTGGCATCAGCCCTCCTTAAAGAAACTACGAAATAAAGCTTCTTATAGAAGTATGATAAATACAATGCAGCGGAAAGGTTTCCCTGTAACAATGGGATCAGCAAGCAGATGGCAGTGAGGTTTATAGGTTTAAATTATGATGTCCTGTTCTTGTGATATCACGAAAGAAAACTGCCAGCCATTTTCTGGCCCAAAGTTTATGACACTGTTCAAGATTTACTAAGAACCATAGTTTCTGCTACTCTGCTGATGCTATGAAAATGATTTTCCTTTGGACAGAAGGAACCAAATAAGCATGTCAGTGATATGCTGACTTTGGTGACATAGGTTGCTGAAGAGACTTCACTGGACCTCAAAACACGATGCTGAAGATTTTCATGGCTTGGAATTGGCTTGGTATGACTTAAAATACTACTTACTCTATGTGTCCCTTATAGAGATACCTGCAACACTAAGCAATGTCCAAGAAGGTGAAGCGTCCCTTTAGACTTGATTGGGACTAGATGAGAAACAACAAGGTTGTTCACAAAAAAGTCTAAGTATGAAAACATATGTTTTCAACTAAGGAAAACCTTCCAGACACCAAGGGATTTTGCCTGGAAAGTTAGGCAAAAATCAGTAACAATATTACTGTCAGCACACATTCAGTCATGCATTGTACATATTCAGTTGCTTGGGAAGTATGATATTCATGTCAAATCAAAGGAACAAGTTGTTCCCTGGTATGGGCTGCTCACAGTAATCAAGCAACTTATGAGTCATCTTCATTACTAAATTCCATTAACATCAACGTTGCGAGCTTTTCACCTGTAAATTAAACTCTTGTACATAAAATTTAAGTAGAGCAGAACTCATTGGGATTCCTTCCATATACAGAGGTAAATTCACACAATTCCTTATAGGATTGCTAGAATAATTACACAACGTTTCTGTGAGACTGCTAAATAGCAGGCCACCAGCTTTCATGTGTGTCATTATCAGGAAAGTATTCATATGTGCTAATGATTAAGCCACAATCACAGGCTTAAAACATTGAAAAGTAGTTTATCAGTAAGCATAAGTTTACTCATGCTGAGTATATACAGTAGGTCTTTAGAGTCGTCAAAAAAAAAGGTGAAAGTCCAAACCACAAAAACGTTAAGTTCTCTTTCTTTTAGGTAAGGAAAAATGCTGCCTGAGATTTATGTCAAAAAAAAAAAAAAAAGAAAGAGATAAGATTGTTTTCTATTAAGCAACTAAAAGATTTCTCATAGAGCAGTTTTTAGACTTCTCTCTTTTAGTACTACATTCGCATTCCTAATTTCAAAACTTCCCTGGTATTTACAATAGCTAGCAGGGTGAACACAGTTTTCTAAACCGGCTAACTGGAAGCAATGTAATACATTGTATTGTCTTAAGCTCTGAGTCAAATTCTGGAAGGGTAATGCCTACCTTGGATGAAATGCCACAGTCCAAGACTGAAGAAATTTTAGTCTCTATATCATGCCTTGAAGGAAAAACAAAACGAAAAACCACCAAACCCAAGACTTGCTCCTTTTCATTACAGTTGAAGAGAAAGATGAAGTTGATACTTGAATGAAGAATCTCCAACACTTTTTCATGATACAAAAGAATTGAAATGTTGGCCTTGTTACCCAAGAACATAGGAAACATGTCCCACTTTACAGGGAGGCTGTATATAAATCGAAAACAGTCCACAGAGTAGAGATGTCTATGCTCTCTAGATGTAAACTCTCTAACCACACTGAAGTTTGACAAATGTTTTTCTTGGTTCCCTTCTTTTAGAATGTGATTATGAAACAGGAAAGTGAGAAGTACCCTTCCAGTATACCCTGCAGACAAAAATTTGAGAAACGTGAGCTCTAGAACAAATGTGCAGGCTACAGGGGACCCTGACTTAATTTTTGCATTTCCTAAGCAAGCACACTAAACCCTTCATCATACAGAATGTGACAGCTATCCTTTTCCCTCTCTTCATATTT